>NC_135344.1:49648799-50272549 GCF_023851605.1 Tamandua tetradactyla | reverse complement strand
AGAAAAAGCTATACTTAAACAGGTATAAAGCATTCTTTTAGAAAATATCTGATTTGAACTATTTAAGAATAAGGTGAAATGTATCTTGATATTGTGATGACATAAATACTTCTATACTTGTTTACAAAAAAATGCATTAAAAAAAGCTTTTCCTGGAGGAATAGGAATATAAATCAAAGAATGGAGCTTTTAAGTAAGAGATAATAAAATATCAAAAAATCCAACTGAATAACATCTAAAAATTTCATTCTACTCTTAAAGGATCTTATAATTGGATTCAGTCAAGTCGTACGAGGAAAACATCCCATGAGAATAGTCAGAGGTGTTAAAAATACTTCAGTCAGAAATTAGGATATCACAGAAATACAGAAAAATTAGCCATTAGTGAGCTAAAAATGTTTTTATCTTTTTATTGTGAAAGTAACCATTTTTTTAGTCTTTGTAAGAGTCTAAGTCTTGATTATGGAGACAGTACAAGAGCCTGGAGATGGTGACTGAATATTGTTCCTTGAAGCAAAAGACAACACGTAGGAGAAATTCGTATGTAATTTCATTTAGTGATCAGCATCGATAACTTGTATGATTTGGCTGCAAACAGGAGTATGGTCAATGGATTTCCTCTCCACGCTTCCTACTTTGGACATTTGTCAGTAATCAAACTTTAGCTCTTATATATCTGGAATGTTTGGGGCTATTTATTGCACACTGCATTGTAAATGTGTAGATACCAAATAGAAGAAAAATGAATCTGAATCTTAGCTTTGGAATGTAAAATCTAACTACTTAAAGCGTAGTTTTGATAAATGGCTAATTAAGATATGTGTTTTGCATAACAAAATTCCAGTTTGCATTCTGTCAATCTTAAATTAGCATTATAATTGCATTTTGGATAAGTATGAGTGTTTCCAAGGTGCTGGAAAGGAGTCCATTTGCTTCTAGTTGTAGATGTGTCTTTCACAGTTGTGTTTCCAGTATTGGTTTGGGAAGTAAAAACTTTTTCATCATGAAAATCAAACCCAATGTCAAACCAAGCCTCATATGAATTATTAAGAAAAAAAAAAAACAATCCCACTTTTGAATGAATCAAATTTGAAACAGTAAGATTTATATTTCCGTTTGTGTGAAGTTGTGCATATAATCACTTTATTTAAGTTACGCTTCATTAATTCTCATCAAATTTTTTCTTTTGTTTTTGCACATTGCACAATACTGGTATTCTATCAAATAATGACGATTGCTGATTGATACTCACAAGCAAGATATTTTACTTTTTGTTCTTAAATTAGGATCCTACCCATATATTAATTGTCACTATTATGAACTACTTGAAATGTCATTAGAATGTGTACATTTAGGAGCACTGAAAAAAAACCATGTTGCTCATGTGCAAACATTGATCCCAAAAAATGAAATCAGAACCAATTTCCCTGTCTAAGCCCGTTGGTCTTGCTTCATTTGGGAAATGATTTTCTGGAGTGTTCTTAGGCATGTACCAGGTGCCATGCGGAGAAGTAGAAGGAGGAAGAGTTCCTCCGCAGTGTTGAAACCCGCTAGGTACACAGTAATAGAACTTTGAGGGGCCGAGAATAACATCTGAAAGAGAGTGGGGTACATAATCCTTAGACTGACCAAATAGAACTTCTGCAGTTTTTCTTTTCTTCTTCTTCTTTTTTTAAACTCTGAAAGACACTTGCAAAGTTGCTTTAGACCTCACAGTCCCAAGGGCAAGACAGAATTTAAATCTGCAGATCTGTAACGTGACGTGCAATTAATGCTCTATGAGCCGTTTGCCAGAAAAGAGTTCAATGGTCATCATTTAAGACACTGTGATGATAATTTCAATTACTAGCTAATTTCTAAATTTCAGAATATACTTTATTTTTTTTTTTATCTTTTAAGTATAATTACATTTCTTCCTGAGTCCTCATACTAGCTGAGAGCGAAGGCCTTTGGCACTTGACTATTTAACAGGAGCATGCTGCTACAAGAAAAGTGAAAGTAGGTAACAATTCAACAGGAAACCATGATTTTTTTTCCCCAGTGTTTTGTTTGGAAGGAGGAGTCCATTCTTAATTGGCAAGTTAGCAAATAACCATCCTAATAATATATTATAGGGTTTATCACATTTCATGAAAAAGGAATCCTGGAGGCTACCTTTAAACTGAAGTCAAGTTAAAAAGAGAAGCTTTCAAAGAAATCCAACAAGAAGAAATCCAGCAAGGCACTGCTAGTTCATTTCATCCATCCTTTAGACAGGGTGGCTCCAGCCTGCGCGGACAGCAATGGGGTTAGCAGGACAGATGTCAAACGAAGTATGGAACGTGTGATCAAACCAAAATTCAACATGTCAAAAATTCCGAGGGAGCAGAAAGATGAAAGGACACATTATACTGTGTCTACTTTGTTTTTTAATTCCATGTATGTGTGTTGCTTTGGTGTGATCATATAATGAACTCAAAAGAAATTGACAAATCCCTCAAAGATAAGGACTGAAGAATCTCTCTCCAGGAAACTTAGTCCATATAGCAAGGCCTTGAATTCTTGTTGGTGGTGATTAGAATTAATCCACTAAAAGTTCCAGTGGATTAAAGTTCCAGTCATCCAGTTGACCACATAGAAATAAATGGGGATATTCAGGGATCAATTCAGTTGTTATGATCATATTTTTCCCTAAAATAGTACATGGGTTTGAAGTTTGCCATTATTTAAAAGAGTCTTTTGCCCTGGAGTTTTGGAAGAGTAAGTTGTTAGGTATATTCAGTGAGACCACAGATAGCAAAGCGGTCCACAGAACTTTTTCCTCCAAGTTCACTTCTTGTTGAATACTACCATAGGTGTCCTGGGATTCACTTTAGAACCAGCTAAGATGAGTAGTAGACACAGAGCTTGATAAACAAACCACTTGCAGATCAATCTTCACAGCTCTCTAAGTGAGGTGTAATCACTGTAAATCTTTTTTTGCAGTTGATTTATATTGCAATTAAGGCACAGAAGAAGCACACACAAGGCCAAAAGTGAAAACATAGCACACATTTTTCATGGAAAGTTCCCCCCCCATAACTCAGAGCACAAGAGAGTAATAGAATAAAAAAATTACGAAGAACTAGTCACACTCACTGACATGAGATGGGAGAATGCTAAGTCATCTGTGTTTTCTGTTTAAATGTATACATTTCAGTTGATTAAAAAAGCACATGATGAATTGATCTTACAGCTTATAAAAGCAATATTTCAGCTTCGGTGTTTTTTGTTCTTTTTTTTTAATCAAATATCTCCCAAAGCATTTTGACTGAAGTTTATTAACAAGGCAATGCAGCTATTAGTGCTTTGCAGTGCACTCTTGCAAAGTTAAGTAAGAGACATGACTTTTCCTATGCATACTGATCATACCTTCTGAAGGTCTAAAAGAACGCAAGATTGCATAGCTGAGTGGTTTTGAAGAAAAAGAATTGTTACTTTGTCTTTTTTTATGGAATGTTATTAGATTTTTGGCGGGGGAGCATTCATAAGAAACATTATATTGCTAGATTTTCACTGGTATTTAAAATATTACCAGATACAAAAAAAGTAACTTAGAAATTCAGGAAGACCAAAGCAGTTGCAGGCTGCTGAGGTGGATAACTAGGCTGCCTTCAGAAAATGTGGTGTAACCTTATTTCTGTTAATGAAAGATGCAAATAATTGCATTTTTGGTGACACTACCAAGTAATGAAGAGAAAATGATGCTTTAATTTTGCATTTAACATAGTAACAAAGGAATATTTGTCCCAAACCAACATGATCAAGACTGGAAAGTATTTCAAAATCCCTATTCTAGCTAGTTTGTAAAAAAGGTTCCAAGTAAGTTATCCACTGAACAAAAGATCATGCTCTGTGATCCTGCTAGATTCTTCCACACATGCATGACATTAAAAAATAAAATAACCAGCTGTGAGTAATAATAGGCCCTACTTTTTCTTTATGAAATAGCTTTTCCTACCTAGGATCCAGCTTGAGTGGTATTCTTTCCTAAGATTATTCTTATAAATAAAATTGGATAGTATTGGATATGTATTCACTCACTACACATTTATTTACATCTGCTCTACTTTAGACATTGCCCCAGGTACAATGGCTGATATTGAGGTCAAAGGTGGAAAAGTAGCTCATATTTTTCAGGAAAGGTCTTTTCCTCCCATAAACCAAAGCACTCAGACTTAAGGAATGTGGAAATACCTTCTCCATCACTACACAGAATGTGATATGGCCACAGGAGAGGATACTGCCAAAGAATTATTTGCCGGAAATGAGCTAAATCAAAATCACCAGGCATTCTAGAACTCTTAAAGACTTGAATTTCTCTTGTGAGACTTTGAGGGAGATCTCATGAAAGAGATGCTGTGTAAGCTGGGCCCCAAAGATGAGGCAGGAGACAGGAAAGCACGGGATATGCGTAGAGAACACTGACTGGTGAAGTGTTCCTGAGGGTACTAGATAAGGATGTGGCAAGGGTAAGTTGGAACCGCATTACTGAGGGTCTTGAATGTTACATTGAAGGGTTTAGACTTTACTCAGGGAGAAATGAGGGAACCATTAGAAGAATCGTGAACAAGGAAATGGCACCATCAAGGCTAAATTAATGGTGGGGTTATAAGCTACACTGGGTAGGACATGTACTTTCTCCTGTACCTCACATGATCTGACACAGTGAGAGACATGTGATCTTTGATAAAATAGATTTATTTATGGGTTAAATCTACACAGATGAAAATTAAATACACACACACTAATAATACGCATGAGGGCTGAAGACCCAGGAATGTTATCATTCAGGGTAAATGGTATCTTGAAAGAGTTCTAAAGTTACAGATATTAAGAATTTGTTTTTAGAGTTTACATATTCTCCACAATGCATGGCACAATCATAGATTTCTTAAAGAAAAAAGTATAATTAACCAGTGATTTTTTGACATTTTTTTTTAAACCTAGGACACTCGACTGTCTTTGTTTTTTCTTTCCTTCCATTCCTCCTATATTAGTTCTTTCCTAAATTGTTTATCAAATACTTATTATATCCAAGGCATTGAAGCCTTCACTAACTTTATTTGCCCATTTTCATACCTCAAATATGTTTTATAGGGCAAAGGGACTCTGAAAACCATGAGGACAGAGCAGTAAACGCCATGCCATAAGTTATTGTAGCAACTAGGGTGAAAATATAAATAAAAGGGTGAATTGTTCTACCAGAAGTTAATTGTGGACATTTGGCACTGAGAAAAACTTTGTCAAGGAGGTGGCTGTAATTCTTGGGCTTTCCTTCCTAGTAGAAGAAGAGACATGCCAAAAGGCACAGAGTTTTGACTGTCATGGAGACTTGTCAGAATTCCAAGTAGTTTCATTCAGCTTGATTGTAGAATATGAAGAAAGCATGGCTACAGAAATAGTTGGGAAGATTGAAAGAGAGCCAAATGATACTGTACACCAAGATTTACTGCTGCATGCTGGTGTTCTAGTTTGCTAGCTGCCAGAATGCAATATACCAGAAACAGAATGGCTTTTAAAAAGGGGAATTTAATAAGCTGCTAGTTTACAGTTCTAAGGCTAAGAAAATGTCCCAATTAAAACAAGTCTATAAAAATGTCCAATCAAAGGTATCAGGGAAAGATACCTCGGTTCAAGAAGACCAATGAAGTTCAGGGTTTCTCTCTAGTGAAAAGGCACACGGCGAACACAGTCAGAGTTTCTCTCTCGCCTGGAAGGGTACACGGTGACCACAGTCAGGGTTCCTCTCTCATCTGGAAGGGCACATGGCGAACACAGCATCATCTTTTAGCTTCTTCTCCTGGCTTCCTGTTTCATGAAGCAACCCAGGAGGCATTTTCCTTCTTCATCTCCAAAGGTCGCTGGCTGGTGAACTTCTGCTTCTCGTGGCTATGTGGTTCTGTTCTGCTCTCTCTGAATTGCTCATTCTCCAAAATTTTTCCTGTTTTATAGGACTCCAGAAACTTATCAAGACCCCCCCAAATGAGTGGAGGTATGTTGTCACCTAATCCAGCATAGCAACCACTCTTGATTAAGTCACATCTCCAGGGAGATGATCTGATTCCAGTTTCAAACACACAGTGCTGAATAGGGATTATTCTACCTTTATGAAATGGGATTTTGATTAAAACATGGTTTATCTAGGGGACATACATCCTTTCAAACAAGCACAGTTGGAGATTCATTGATGGGCCTATTTTAAAGGATCACTGTGAGAATAGCACATATTTAAGTGTGCTGTGATTATGATAAAGGATTTAATTTCAGCAAGTCACAAAATAGTGTTTACATATTGTACTTAGCAAGATAACTTTGGACTTTGGGGGTGGGTTAGTTCTGGGCTGATCCAGGACCCTTCATTAATAAACATTAGGGGCTGTTTTTAGTACTCACAAGATTCTAAAGTTGAAAAACTGGATAAATGAGTACAAGTGAAGGTTAGTCACAAGATTTTTACAGTCACAAGGGTACAAGATAATGGCAATACAATCATTATCAGAGATCAAGGCAGCTGGATTACAGTTCAAAGATTTCAAGTATTTCCCTCTATCTAATAGAAAGTAAAAAGGAATATGTATATAATAATTCGGTAATCATGATCATCCCTTAAATCCTAATTTCTTGGTTATATTTTTGCAGAGATAACTATATCTGTCATCCTACATTTTCAAACTTGACATAGTAAAGTTTCAAATGTTGTGGGTGAAAAAACTAAGAATCCTAGGTATGAGTTTAGTTGGGTTCAATTTAACTGGGCTTTAAATGTTCTCTTTTAATTCTTTGCTCTTTACCATAGACTAAATGAAGATTTGATTCATCTTTCTCTTACTTTGTTTTAAAAGCTTTAGGAAAAGCATTTCTTGCCCATAAACTTAACTTCATTCTGTGCCATTTATGAACTACCCCTCTTATATTATACTTGGTAAAAGGACTAGCATTAACAAAAATCTCATGTTTGCCATCTTGTTCTTCATAACATTGGAATTCCCAGATAACCTATTTCCAGGAAGCTTCAACCCATCAGAGGCCCTCAAAGCTTCCATACTGGTGAGAGATGGTGACATTTTTGATGAACTAACTTTGCAAGTAGTTAGGCTTGACTTCAAATTAATTAGCCACACCATTTGTTGAAATGACTATCCTACACATGGAATACCCTTTGAACTTTTTAAAAAATCAGTTTTCAATAAATTTTAGTCTATTTCTAGGTTCTTTTTTCTGTTTCATTGATCTTCTCTACTGATCCAATAATACAATTTTTATTACAGTAGCTTTATAGTAGATGTAGAAATCAAGTATTGTCATTTCTCCAACTTGGTTCTTTCTTTCCAGAGCTGTTTTGGCTTTTTTTATGTCCTTTGCATTTTCTTGCAGATTTTAAAATCACCTGTCAATTCTATGAAAAAGCCTCCTGGAAATTTGATAGGAATTGTTTTGACTCTTTAGATCAATTTGGGTAGAACTGACGTCTTAACAATACTTAGTCTTCTGATGCAGAAACAGGGCGTATCTCTTTATTTATTCAGGGCTTCTTTTAGTTTCTTTAAGTGATGTTTTTTAGTTTTCAGTACACTGGTCCTGTACTGAAATAGTTCATAGTTTTGATGATATTGTAAAGGACATTGCTTTCTTAATTTCAAGATCTGTACATTACTAGTATATAGAAACATATTTTGCATATTGATGGTGTGTTATTCAATTCACTAAGCTCACTTATTAAGCATTCAACTTTTTGTAGATTCCATTGGGTTTTCTACATAGATGGCCATGATTATGCCAGAAAAGATCATTTTAATTCTTCTATTCTAGTCTGGATGCTTTTCTTTTTTGTTTTCTTGCACTATTATACTGGCTGGGACCTCCAAGACAATGTTGAATAGAAGTATAACCAAGTGATATTATGTCACTTTGTATATAGTTTAAGAGCATACAATAAAATACTTCCCTTTCTCCTCTCTTGGCCTTATATATATTTGGTAAACTATGTACTATACTGTTATTATTTTTGTTTAAACAGTCACTTACTATTTAAAGATGCTTCAAAAATAAGAAAGGAGTATTTTCCTTAAAATTACCATTCCTGTAGTTGTTTATCCCTGTGAGTAGCTCTGTATTTCCATCAGGTGTCATTTTTCATCTGCCTGAAGGACTGGCTTCAGGTAGGGCATGTCTGGTAGGAAAAATTTGGAAAGATGAATTAAAAAAAAAAATTTTGAAGACCTTTAAAAAACTTTCACAGGCCTGAAAAAGTCTTTATTTATCTTCTTTTAAAAGATAACTTGCTGAGTATAAAATTCTAGGCTGGCATTTTTTTCCTCATTTTTTTAAATAGGGAACTTCTTCTCATTTGTGTTGTTACTATGGGAAATCTGCTGTCATCTGAATACTTGCTCCTTTGTATGTACCCAGCCTTTTTTTTGTTTTATCTCTGGCTGCTTTTAAGACTTTTGCTTTATCAATGGTTTTGAGCAAATTTGTTATAATGTGTCTTGATGAATTTTCTTATGTTTCTTGAGGTTGAGGTTTGCTGAACTTCTCACATTGGCTTGTTTATAGTTTTCATTAAATTTGGAAAAAAATGTAGCCATAATTTCTTCAAATATTTTTTTGTTGTTGTTTCTTCTCATTTTCCTCTCTTCAGGGATTTAAATGCTATGTCTGTTAGGTCATTTGAAGATATTCTACAGCTTACTGATACCCTTTTGTTTTTTTAAGATTGTTTTTCTCTCTTTCATTTAGGGTAGTTTCTATTCCCATATCTTTAAAATTCATTAATAAGTTTTTCTGTCTATCTGATTTGCCATTAATCCTATTTTTTGTATTTTTAATCTAAGGCATTATAATTTTTATCTCCCAAAGTTTGATTTTGTGTCTTTTTATATCTTCAATGTGTCTACTTAATTTTTAGACCATATGGAATATAGTTATAATAACCGTTTAATGGTATTTTATGCTAATTTTAACTTCTGTGTTAATCCTTTATCAGCTTTAATTCGTTGATTTCTGTCCTCACAATTGCCTGTATTTTTCTCCTTCTTGGTATGCCTTGGTAAGGTCTGATTAGATGCCATACATTGTGAATTTTACCTCTTTTTTTAGAGCTGGATATTTTTCTATTTTTATAAATAGTCTTGAACTTTATTCTTAGCTGTGGCTATTACTTGGAAACATTTTGATTCTTTTGAGTCTTGCTTTTAAGATTTCTTAGGTGGGGGTGGAGTGCAAGGGTCCTTCAGTGGTAGAATTCTTGACAGCCATGCAAGAGATCCAGGTTGGGTTCCTGGCCGAGTGCACTTCCCCCCAAAACAAAAAGTTCAACAAAAGGTGCTGCAATAGCGGTATAGTCACATGGAAAAAGAATGAAACGTGACCCCCACCACACAGCATGCAGATTCCTTAGGTGGGACCAGAGCCATATTTTGCCTAAATGTGTTACTCCTCACTGTTCAGGCAAGACCCTCCTAAGTACTCTACCCAACTCTCTGTGAATTATAAGGTTTTTCAGTCTATCTGGTAGGAATGGGCACATTTCCTGCCTCTAACAACCAGTTACTATTACCACTGATATTTCAGTGACTAAGAGTTTTTGTGTATGGTTCCAGAAATTACTAGGATCAGAGAGATGAAGGGGGGTTACATTATCACAATGCAGAGAACATCTTTGTTCTTGTACTATCCCTTTGTTATTTCTGCAAACTTGGGCTCCAGCCTTCCACAATTTTGTTCCACTGCCTCTTGCCATGCTCGAGGAATTCTTGACTATTTATTTACCCATGCTCGGTAATTTAGTGTTTAATTATGAGAGTTTTTTGTATTATTCTGTTGCTTCTTTGTCTACCCTGCCCAAGTTATCCATCAGTGTATCTTCCTAATCAAAACCAGTCTCTGCTTAGAGAAACTTTGGTGCTAGGTCTTGGTACAATAAGAATTTGAAAATGCACTCAACATTATCAATATTTTTAATATAATTAGAAAGTTGCCACATGAAGAGTACCTAACAAATTGAAAGTCAATATGAGGTTCCATTATTGGCGTCTTTATATACAATTGGATTTATATGTATTAGCCACTAATTAAAACTTATTTCTTGGTTTAGATTTATATTTGTCAGAGATTAATTACAATATAAGAAAACATTTCGAAATATTATTTAAAATACTTTAAATTTTAAAGGAAGCTTGTGTAGTGTCATTGGGACAAACAAGGTTTTGTTAAATATAATTATCTACTATTCCAATAAATTTTTGCTGTAATGGCAATTGTCTTAAAGTACTACTGTCTGAATTATTGCCAGAATATAGTGGTTCCTTTAATGAAATAATATACTGTACTTTGTTTTCAATGCTTACTTGTGCTTTGGTATTTCTATGAAACAAGCACATTTCTTTTTCTTTATGGTTTTATTTGCTGTTTCTTGATGGGACAGTTATCTTGCTAAGTACTACTGCTTTATATATTTTATCAAAAAGAAAAAAATATAGTCTGTGAAACTTGATTTATTGCACAAGCCTATAGCAATTGTTTTGCAATCCATTCATAGGTCTATTCTTTTTTTTTTGGTTAATACATATGTCATCTTATTTTTGGAGGCAATTTGCTGGTATATAATATTACTGAAATTATTCTGTGTTATAGGATAGTTTGGATGTATCATGGGGCCATGCCCTCTTATTATAAATGTAATGGTTTAACTGTTCACATTTAGTATTTTCTGCATCTATCAGTTGGCATGGTAATAGGCTTTATCCCAAAACTACAGATTTGATCTTTCTAGGGAGCAAATTGTATTTCTTATAAAGGCAAACTATCTCATTTCTACAGATTTATATCAATATCTTGGACCCTTTGCTTGCATATACAGCCTATGTGTGCCGTACTGTTGGTTAACTGTAGACCATCTTAATGAATAATGAAAATATAGGACAGACCATTTATTTTATTCCTGAACTCATCTTTGTAGCTCAAAAAAAAAAATAACTGGTTGTCTGGCCCAACTTAAAAGTGATAAACAGAATGTCCTTTTAAAAATGTTATTTATACTTGATAGGATAAGAATTAAGGACCCATTTTTAGCTCGTACATTTCTAGATACTTTAAATTTTCTTCTTATAAAGCAAGTTGGTGACAGTTTTTCACTGTTAACGTCTGTAAATTGACAATCCTCTTTTCAACAGATTCCCTTATTTTGACTCTCTGAATTTTTGCTAATGTACATCTACTTGTAATTAATGAGCTTATGAATAAATACAAATTGATAAAAGAGGTTTCTTATCATTCACATTCTAGAAATGCTAATTCATAAACTTTCTTTTACATATATTTCATGACTGGATTTACACAATTTCTCAAATTTTTTTCTAGTCCTAAGAGAAGGAAAATTAATACACAGGAGATATACCAAATGTAATTTTTTAAAGTAAATTGTCTTCTACCAGCCTTAAAAACCCACTGCCTCCAGGGCATGCCTTGTAAAAAAGTTTTTCAAACATGGATAAACTGAACCTGATTTTGTTCTTAACACTGCTCTGGTATTTTTTTTTTCTTAACATACAAGCATTCCATACGTAGTGCACAATCAATGGCTCACAATATCATCACATAGTTGTGTATTCATCACCATGATAATTTTTTAGAACGTTTGTATCACTTCAGAAAAAGAAATAAAAGAAAAAAGAAAAAGCTCATACATACCATACCCCTTACCTCTCCCTCTCATTGTCCACTAGTATTCCTATCTACTCAATTTATTTTAACCTTTGTCCCCTCCATTATTTGTTTATTTTTTAATCTATAATTTTAACTTATCTGTCCATACCCTAGATAAAAGAAGCATCAGACACAAGGTTTTCATAATCACACAAAAACATTGTAAAAGCTTTATCATTATACAATCATCTCCAAGAAACAAGGCTACTGGAACACAGCTTAACAGTTTCTGGTACTTCCCTCTAGCCACTCTAACACACCATAAATTAAAAAGGGATATCTTATAATGCATTAGAATAACCTCCAGGATAACCTCTTGGCTCTGTTTAAAATCTCTCAGCCACTGACACTTTATTTTTTCACACTTTTCTTTTCCCCTTTTTGATCAAGAAGGCTTTCTCAATCCCTTGATGCTGGGTCCTGGCACATCTCAGGATTTCTGTCCCACGTTGCCAGGGAGATTTACACTCTGGGGAGTCATGTGCCACGTATGGGGGGAGGCAGTGAGTTCACATGGTGGGTAGGCTTAGAGAGAGAGGCTACATCTAAGCAGCAAAAGAGGTTCCTTGGGGGTGAGTCTTAGGTCTAATTTTAAGTAGGCTTAGCCTATCCTTCGTAGGAATAAGTTTCGCAGGAGTGAACCCCAAGATCGAGGGCTCGGCCTATTGATTTGGTTGTCTCCACTGCTTGTGAGAATATCAGAAATTCTCCAAATAGGGAAGTTGAATATTTCCTCCTTTCTCCCCAGTGCCTCAAGGGGACCTTGCAAATACTCCTTTATTCACTGCCCAAATTACTCTGGGTTATATAGGGGCATCATACTAACCTGGACAAACCAACAAAATCTCATGCCCTAGTCAAGATTCCATATACTTATGGTGTTCAACTAAACTGACCATACAAGTTAAATTAAGAAATGTACTACCCAAAATATAAATTTTGCACCAAATAAACATCTCTCCCTTTGGTCTCACACAGATGCTGAAGTTTCATAATACGGACGAAATCATCCTTTACTCTGTATTCTGATTTACTTTAGTCCTATCCAGATCACCTTCATTCATATCTCTACTTGAAATATGATCCCTTATGGCTCTTTGTTTTTTCATTTAAAATTACTTTTTATTACCCTTTTAAACTGCAGACCATCACTTTCAAAAATTTTAGTTTTTGGAGGCTCCTTTCTATTGGGCTTCTCTGCGGGGCTGATTGTATAAGGGGTTCTCAAGAGTCAGAGATTACAATATGAGGGCTATATTTCTGTTTCTTGTTTTGAATATAATGGATACAAAGCACAACAAAATTTCCCACATAATATCAGTCCAGATCCCCAATTAGCTGCAAAGGCAAAGGCATGTAATTAAGATTATTTTTAAAGTTAGTAAAATAGTAATAGTAACCAAGTAATTTCCATTTTCCTTATGGCTCATTTTTATTGAAGGAATTATTTATTAGATTATTTCCTGATACGATCTTAGGTAATACTTTGATAAAGCTACCTGTTTTATTCATCAAATGTTCATAGAGAACCTATTCTAATGAATGCCTTCTGAGCCCTCTAAGAGGTATAATGCTGAATAATTCATAAGCCCTTTTCATAAGTATTGCCAGACTTATCAAGATATGTATATATCCTACAGACATCATATATATAGATCACATATGTATGCTAAACATATGACATATTTATATATATGACATATGCATGCCAAACCTATGTATTTGGGACTAAGGGAAATAAAACTGAACATGGTATTGTTTTCCAAGGTCCCAATCTACCTGGGGAAATGAATTCAAACTGTTTGGCTTTAATACAACTATCATGAGAGAAGTATAAGGTGGCTGGAGTTATATACCCCAGAAAAACATGTTTTTAATCTTAAGCCATGATTCCTTTGGGTATGAACCCATTGTAAATGGGACCTTTTGATGTGGTTACTTCAGTTAAGGTGTGGTCCAAGTGAATCAGGATAGGTCTTAACTCTATTACTGGAAGCCTTAAAGAAAAGGCCACATAAAGAAAAGCCAAAGGGAACAGCCAGAAGCTGGAAGTCTATGGATCCCAGAAGAGAAAGAAGATTCCTTTATGTGCATTCCATGTGACAGAAAAGCCAAGAACCGCGAAGATTTCCAGCCAGCCAGAAGATACCAACTTCAGTAGGTTTAGAGCCTTTTAGCCTCTAAAACCATGAGCCAATACATTCTTGTTAAGTCAGCCCTTTGTTTGGCGTTGTTTTAGTAGTAAGGAAACTAAAAGGGTGAATAAATGAACTCTGGATATACAGAGGCAAGAAGGATATTTTGACATTTTATGAGAGTTAAGAGTAAGCAGAGAGAATTGGGAGATGGTGATGGATATGACGTCAAAAGAACATGGGAAGAGACACATCTATCTTGTTCTGCACGGTATTCGTAACACCCAACTCAGTAACTGTTGAAAGAATATTTGTTCAACAAAAAAAGAAAGGAAGAAACAAAAGAATGAATGGTGAACAGTGATGCTTTGTTGAATTCCCAAACCAGAATTGTGGAAAGGTTAAAAGAGATACCTTGGTTAGAAACCAGGTGTCACATCCAATTAAAGAAATTTCACTTGCATTCATGCATTATCCCTGAAATGCCTTCTTACCATCTCCAAAGACTTTACATTAGTTGAGGCCACTAACCGTTCTGAACTGAAATAACGCAAGAAGCCCTAGCCAGTCTTCCACTTTCAGCCCCTTTCCATTCCCACCCCCTTCTACTTTCCACATAGCAGCTTGAGAAATCTTTTGAAAATTTAAATATTACCATCTCACTCTCTTTCTTTACATTCATCAATCCCCACTCCCCTTCCCACTTTCCCTTCAGCCCCATAATCCTCA
This sequence comes from Tamandua tetradactyla, assembly GCF_023851605.1. Taxonomy (NCBI): domain Eukaryota; kingdom Metazoa; phylum Chordata; class Mammalia; order Pilosa; family Myrmecophagidae; genus Tamandua; species Tamandua tetradactyla. The sequence continues at coordinate 50,257,958 of NC_135344.1, read as the reverse complement.
AGCGTCGTGTCATGGCATACAAAGATGTTCTTACACTCTTCTGTAGCTATAGCCCAGTTGCCTTCTATATGAGTCATATGGAAATATTGTAATTACAGTAACATGCAAGGTTCTTTCAAGTCTAAGCTTTAGTTCTTTCTTTGCCCTTCGTTAGGAAAGTCTTTCCCTTTCTGTCTTTTTCCCTATCATAACTCTACATTGACATTGCTTCTTAATATGTCTTTTCCACCATAGATTGGTTATTTCTTAAGAGGATGAACTAAATCTGATTCATCTTTATATCTACAATGCCAACACATGTATTTGATAAATTTATTGACTTAATGAAAAATTTCTTCTTTCACACACACGTATACATGCACACATTAGTGACACGTATATATACTTTCTTACAGATCTTTTCCATGACTCAGCATTTTCAGGACTTTAAGAAATAGCTTCTCTGTCTATAACTTGGTAAACTAATTTACTCTTAACTCTCATAATTATCTATTTCACTTAACCCTTACACTTTGTGTCACTTGATTTTGCTGATCGTTTTCTATTCACATTTTCCTAGTGTTCCACAATCTCTTCTGGTCAACAAGAACTTGTGTAAGTCTTCATTATCTTAAGGCACTCAGTAATAGGTGTTACTTAACTACAAAATAAGTCCCAAATCTTGTTTCTAATAAAAAGCTTATATTACCATTTTTCCCCAAGCATCTTTCTCTTATCCATTTACCAGTGATGAAAGATTCCATTCTTTCTTCATTTGTTAAATGGTCTAATTTCTTTCCTGGTATGTGTGTGTGTGTGTCTGTGTGTTTGTGTGTGTGTTTCGTCTTTTTTTCTTTGTCTATATCTAGTATTAATTTACACATTTTTTACTTTTCCTTTGCCTGAGAAGTGATTTAAGTATATTCTCCACACTTTTCTTCTCTTTAGTTTTTGTAAGCTTTTTAAAATGGGGAAAGATCCAAGAATAATCATGATTGTTTCTATTTAATAAAGCCAGATAAGTGGGAGAGGAATAAGGGTTCAGCTGTTTGATATCTATATATTACTATTCTTGTATTATATTTATATGTGTATATAAGTTTAAGTGCATTTTGGTAGATTTTTGCATATTTTAACTAGTTATGAAATTTTGTACATAACCAAAAATATAGCATGAGTGTTTTATATTATAATGGTTTAAATCTGGGTAACCAGCTTAATGAATGTCTTGATGGTGGCATGTTTTCAACAAGTTAATAAGATATAAAATCAAATTCACAATTTTAGAAAAACCAATTTACCTCTTCTCTCTCCTAAAAGTAAAAAAAACTAAATTTAATGCTCTAAGTGACCTTAGTTCCTTTAAGAAAGTTTTAAAGAAAAATAACCATACATTTTATAATAAGATGCTTACATTCCAGGCAAATGCCTAAATAAAAACATACACTATTTTCAGTAATTATGCACTCTACCACAAGATACATAAGCCCTCTGACTGCAGTTATATACACTGAAAACCACCATATAAAATTTTTTTTGGGCGTTTTTCATTTCATATCATTTTCTTAATTTTCATCCCATCTATTGGTCTCCCCTTCTTCTTCCTTGGATAGATGACATATTTCTCTGCGGGTGAACCTTGGAATTTGCTAAGGTACTTGCCTTTCAACCTCTGATTTTTTGCTTTATTCTTTATATCCTCCTCCAAGTTCATTCACTCTCATGGCTTGGTTATAGCCTAGTAGAGAAAGCCTTCCTTGGTTATCCATGTGCCAGTCTGTATTTCAGTTGCTTTTAGAGTAAATCTACATGGGATCTATTTGACTAAAACCTTCATTTCCCTCGAGGTAAGAACCCTATCAATACTCATTTTTGTTATCCTTAGCGACAAAGCTTAGAGTCCTTTTTATTGTTGCTATTCTCCTGTTTCACCCAATGAGTTCATTCTTTCACTAGGTTCATGTGATTATTCCTCTGACATGTCCATCCTCTTTTTCCCTTTTCTCCATTTTCTTTGCTGCTATTTTAGTACATGAGCTTCTATTTGTGGACCTATGTTTTGACAGTAACTTCTAAGGTCCACTTCCTAAATATTTTCACTGGAAATCTAGCTAATATGAGTTAATTTTTTAAGATGCCCCTTGTATACTATAACTCTCTTAAAGTAACTATTCATTATTAGCTGCATGCACAATACGTATGTATGCATGTATGTATGCTTCTCTCTCTCTTTCTCTCTCCATCTCTCTATCTCTCTCTCTCTCTCTCTCTCTATTCCTCTAATCCCTAATATGGACTTTCTACAGCAGCATGCTCCTTTTGACATAGACTGGATTGATGGTCATAAAACATGGGTTCTAAACCTGGCTGTGTCACAGGGGATGGGTGGTTTACTTAAGATCTTTGAGAGTCAATGTATCTGTGAAATGGGCCAATAAAATCTTCCTCCACAGGGTTATTTTTGAGGATCAATATAAACACTTTATTTAAAAACTATAAAATGCTATAGAAATCCAAGCTGATGCAATAATGCTGGAACTCACTAGCTACCCTCTGAAACGGGCTTCACTGAAACAGTACAGTTTCTTCTATATCCTAACAAAAAAGCATATAGAATGCTATTAACACCGTGTTGTGAGATAATAAACTCCTTACTCTGGAATGTTTGGAAGAAATTTTTCTCTCTTAAATTTTATAAGGCACAGAAAAATAAAGGGGGAGGAGGCATGGGGAAGATTTTCTGTAGGATTATTGTTATTTAGAATCTGTCAGGATATACCTGAGACTCAAAGTTAGAGCTCTGATGCTATGAAAGTCAGCAGTACCCCATACAGCAACCGTTAAAAAGTGGAAAAAGTGATCAGACTTCAACTAGAGATATGAATGGAGCTAATTTGGATAGGACTACGGTAACTCAAGAATACTGGGTAAAGGGTGATACGGTCCATATTTTAAAACTTTAACTTCTGTGTGAGGCCAAAGGGAGAGATGTTTATTTGGTGCAAAATTTATACCTTGGATAGTGCATTATCTAATTTAAGTTGTATGGTCAGTTTAGTTGGACACTGTAGCTACATGGAATATTGTTGGTTTGCACAGGTTAGTGTGATGCCCAATAGATCCCAGGGTTATTTGGGCAGTGAATAAAAAATTAAAAAAAAAGAATCTGTCAGGATAAATATTTCTAAACAAGGACAGAAATCCAAAAAGCTAGATAAAAAATAAGAGTAAAAATCAGTTTGGAGGGCGGGCCACGGTGGCTCACTGGCAGAGTTCTCACTTGCCACGCCAGAGACCTGGGTTTGTTTCCTGGTGCCTGCCCATATTAAAAAAAAAAAAGAAGCCAGTTTAGATACAGTAAAGATGACATTTTATAATCTACTTCAACCCTGGATTTTAACTTTTGAAAGAATCAGCTGATGGAGAACGTTTAGATCCCAAACAGGGAAAGCTGCCGGCTGGCAACTCTAGAAGCTAAATGTGGAGAACCTCCTGGTTTTACAAAAAAGGTTTTAATAATAAATATGCACTTAATTTATTATAGGAGGAGCATGGAATGATATGATCATGCAGTCTTGTAGTGTTTGATAGAAATTATGTTTAAAGGTCTATGAGATGAAATTTTTTGATATACATCAGGAAGTTTGATTTCATGCTTTGCTCACTGTACTGCAGGTGTTTTTCTTTGCTTGCTTTTTTGCATCCAAAATGGTGTGATGTTAACCTAGCAGCAGGATGTGGGATCAGCTCTGGAAAATGAAATGCTCTTGTTCAAAATGATGTCAGCAACATCTACAGCCATTCGAATTTGCAGAGGTGTAGGTCAGAGATCAAAGATGAGGGATTTGTAGGTATTAAGGTATAATTTGTGAATATTGGGGGAACTTGACACTCATCATGTAATAATTTTAGCATATTTACTTAATACCTCAAATCAATTTTAAAAACATTAGGTGACAAGAATATTAGATGTAATATTATAGGTTTTGTAAGAAATATGTCCAACCGAGTAAATCAGGATATAGGGGAATGCGGCACATTTCATAATTTCATACTAAACAGTCAAGTTTTCATTCTGGTAGGTCATTTGATTCTCTGCAGGTGGTTACGCCTGCCTCTGAAGAGTGTGCCCCGAGTCACATGTTACACAAATGAAATGTGATTATCTTTGTGGGTAGCATTGTTTGATTTGGAACAAGTCTTTAGGTCTAATATAAAGATCCTTCGAATAAATCATCCAGCTAAGCTTCTGTGGCCCCAAACTCCTAATTTAAAAATGTTGATAAATGAAGTACCTCTTTAGTTAATAAATGAAGTATCTCTTTAGTTATCCTTTGTCAGCAACATTCATTTTAATGGAAAGTGAGTTTACAGGGTTACATGATTGAACTACTGAGCCAAGTCAGTGTTGGCAAATGATGGGCTAAATTATTGATGTTACACACTAATGAATTCTGATGAGAAATAAAACACAGACATTACGTTTCAAGTGGTTCATAATTATTTTTGTACTTTAAAAGCAATTTTATTCTTTTTCCAAATCATACTGGTTCTGTAAAACAAAAACATAGTTAGTGATTATACTAAAATTATTGAGTTTGTGGCAAAAGATGCTCCTGCAAGTTTTCATTTCTGCGAAGATAATGTTATTCACACTAGGTTTCTGATTTCTTTATAACTTCTGGGAAAAGATAATTAAATTAAATGTCTAAATTTTAAAACCAGTGTCTTTAAATAAGATAATCTGCTTTGCAACCATGGTTAGCATTCCAATAGATGCATTTATAATCTATGATAGATCTATCAACACATTTGCTGGAGCTGTGTTGAAATGCCATAATTAATTCAGGTAATGACAAATGCAGGGGAGCAGCTTGGTTTTGGTAAAGAATTTATCTTTAAACGTGATGCAGCATGAGGTGTGTACTATAAAATGATAAATGTTTGAAAAAGCCAGCATCTGGTGTCAATAACTGAAGGAGGTTTTTGTCCAGTTAAAGCACACAGATGTCTATGCATCTCTCTAACATAATGACGATGCCTTTTAATATTTCCTCTTGATTTAGCCACCCCATTCTGAGGTCTTACTTGTGGAATTCTGCAACATTCCTTCTTTGCTTAGGGTTGATTTCTAGTGGAGTGACATAAACAAGGGCTCAATATGAAATTCTTAATTATGAGGTATTAGAGGTAGAAATAACATCTGAAAAAGCATCGTTCCAAAGATTCATTATTTGCTGGTCATGAGTCTTTGGGCAAGTCTTTCAGTTTATCTCCAACTCAGTTATCTTACCCCCAAAATGGGGTAACAGAATTTCTTCTATTAGAGAGGGGTATGTAATCAGCAAATCAGATATGCATGAAATAGAAACCTGCTATATAAATAAAGGTACATTTATTTCTTATATTTGCCTGGACTAATTTATTTTAGTAAGTGTGGTTGGTTTGAAAAAATATTCTCTTGACCAGCTGAGGGATATACAGGGGAAAGGAATGAGAAACATTTTCAAGTCAAGGTTTGATCAACACACCAGATTTTTTCCCTTTACAATATGTTCAGATGCTTAGAAGAATGAAGACTTCTAAAAGTAAAATTTTTTTCCATCATATTGGATTGGGGTAGGATATTCAGGCAGTACCTGAGCTCTCACTTGGTGTATGCTTTATATTAAAATAAATTGTAACTTGTTTATCTTAACTCTGTAAAATCTCATTTCCACCATAAAGTTTTTAGAGTTATTTTCTTCATCCTCATAATTTTTACTTTCTCTTTGATAGACAACATCATTTTTAAAAAAATTTTTATTGATACAACAACATACAAGCACATACATTCTTAACATACAAACATTCCATACATGGTGTATAAACAATGACTCGCAATATCATCACATAGGACAACATCATTTTTCAATAACAAACCTTACTTCAAATTTCATCATTATTATATTTTCTTTTATAATTTTGTTCTAATATTGCTTTCTTGCTATGACTGCACTGTTCATTGTTTTACACTGTTGATACTTTTAGATGAAAAATTGTGTGCCTGAGTTAATCTCACATCAAAGCAGCATCATTCTATAATGATGATGCTAAGTTGTATGAAAAATACCTGCTGGATATGCTCCATTAGTCGCTAATTTTCAAACTTTAAGTTATGTCTTTGAAAAACTCCTCTCCCCCACACCACTGACATGGCTCTTCCACTTGAAAAATGTACCACCTGCATATAGTGAATTTTAAAAACATAAAAATGCTATTTTTTTAAAAAGTATAAGTTTAGGGGAAAATTCAGAACATATAAAAGTTCTATCTTCCTATTAGAAGCAATTGAAATAAGCTTATTTTATTTTAAAATCAAAAGAAGGAATACATTTTGGTTTAACATGATATTTAACAGAATAAAGGGAGTAAAGAATTTAATTATTTATGGATTTAATATTCATACATGCCATATAAACCTTTACATATTTATGCCCCTTGAATTGTTAGTTCCTTCATATAGGTCTAATCTTTTATGAACTTTCTTAATTCTGTTCAAAATATTTTCTAATTTCTGTTATGTGAAACCGAACCTGTCTGGTTCCCATCTATCAAAGATATACTGCTTCCATTTTCTGCTGACTTTTGGTTGCCCCTGGGTGCATTCAAATAGCTTTAAAAAATAGTCTAGAATTTAAATTTGTAATATGCAAGAGGGTTTGTTTGATACAATATTCCCTGATGGTATCCAACCTGGAATGCTCAACTGCATGCATTAATGTTTATAAAATATGCCAGTCCTTCCTGGACTTATATACAACTGTGCTTTATGATTTTCTATAGAACCCCATTTTGAGGCCTGCATACTTTACCAGTATGCATTTCATTCCATTGTAACCTGTAAGTTTATGACCACACAGTGAAGTGTAGAAAATGGCAATCTCAGAGATCTTGAAATGCTTAACATGCTTGCCAGGTGCTAAGTGTTCTCCCAGGGTGTACATTACTTAATAGATCTGACTAGGATGTGAACATTTATAGTTCATCAGTACTAAATATCATTTTAATTATGTTTTTTCACCCTTTCTGGCTAATTTGTTGGTTCTAAACCTACACTGACCAACATAGTAACCCCTAGTCATGCAGAGCTTCTGAGAACTTGATATGGATAGTCTAGATTGAGATGTGCTGCAAGTGTAAAGTACAGACTGGATTTCAAAGGCATAGTAAAAAAAAAAAGTAAACTGTCTTTGGAGATTGAGTAAACTATCTAATACTTTTTAATGTCGATTACCCATTAAAATGATATTTTGAATATATTGGTTTAAATAAAATATGGTGCTAAACGAATTTCACCATTTTCTTTTTCTTCTAATTTGGCTACTGGAAAACTTAAAATCACATACGTAGCTCACAGTACATTCCTATTAGACAGAATTAGTAATTTGGTGTTGGGCATACTTTGCAATGCATATCAGATAGATTGCTTTTTTCCCCATTGCAATATTGGCTTAAAAATATTCTGCCTAATTTATATTAATTATTTCATTTCCAAATAAATTTGAGTGGTTAAATATTTCATTACCTTCTAAGTAAGCTCAGTTTGGGAGTGGATGAATGTAAGACTTGATTTTCTTGTCTATAAAATGAGGATAAGGATTATAGCAGTCAGTTTTGGGGTTGTGAAGATTACAAATAAATAAGAACTTAGCATACTGCTGGGCATCTAATACATGCATAATAATTTTCAATGGAAAATTTATCAATTTTGAAGTACTTTTACATATGTCAAATGACATATAAGTAAAATGGTATTGCAGAGTTTTTTCTTAGTTCCCAGCAATCATACTAATGCCAGCGAGTTAAGACCTAACAAATACCAGAAAGGAAGCAATATTCCATTCTCTGTAGTATTATACTTATATTACTCATATTGTGTTGATACAGCTTGGCTTTAGACTCTTTTTTTGTCGAATTGCATTTATTTATTTATTTATTCATTTTTTTTTCACATGGGCAGGCACCCAGAATCAAACCCAGGTCTCTGGCATTGCAGGCGAGAATTCTGCCTGCTGAGCCACTGTGGCCCACCTTGCATTTATTTTTGAAATGGCTACTGCAACATCATGGCATTAGGGCTATTATTTGATAGTGGTGCTTGCCAGTGAGATGTGCCTGCAGCTTTTTGTGTGTGTGTTTGACTATATCCTAAGTCCTCTAAGTGCCCTTGAAACAGCTGTTTGCCCTTCTGGTGAGCAATTGTCTTCTGTTACTTCTACCTTCTACAATTGCACTAACATTCTGTGTCTAGAAAAATCCCTGAAGACTTTGTGTCAGCAGAAATAGTTTCTCTAGACACAGTGAAAAACTGTACATGACCTAATGACAGACAATCAAGCCGCTCATCAACACAGTTATGCATTTATTTGTTTCTAAGATGCCCTCGAGTCTACAGAGATCCTTCTTGGACATTCTTTTCAGACAGCAATTGGGGCTGTCTTGAGACTGAGGAATGGCTTCTGAATGATGTGTTTGGAAAACTGTGCATTACTGCCTAATATGTTTCATGTTTGGATTCTTCATCCTGTCATTACAATTTTAAATCTTTAAAACACTCACCATATTATTTTTACAATTCTGATGGTTTAATGTGCTCCCAAATGGTAAATGATAAGTTGAATTATATTAATATAATAAGAAATACCTAAGAAGTGTGTGTTAACAAAGTTTGTTAACTGAATGGCCAAGGATTACTTAATGAACGTTCAGTACACACTTGGAATGTCAAATATAAATTAGTCAGCCTAATATATATGACCTTGTTTAGAACCTTACTTTATCTTGCCTCTTCCTGTCTTACTCTGAGACAATCAAATCTCAGTAACAAATACAGAGAAATGCTGTAGCACAGTGGTTGAGAGAAGGCAATCTACAGTTAAACTGTTTGGATTTAAGTCCTGTCTTTGCCACTAAGGATGGGACCCTAAGCAAAATATATAACCTCTCTGTGCTTCCTTCTCCTCTACTGTTAAAAAGGACTAAGATGATAGCACCACATAGGGTTCTTTGAGGATTAAGCGTATTAATATTTATTAAACAATGAGAACAAGGCTGGTCCTTACTAGATAAAAGAAAAAACAAACAAAAATGTCTACTCCCATATTAGTTTGCCAGGGTTGCTGTGATAGAACCACACATGGGTGGCTTAAATAACAGGAATTTAATGTCTCATGATTTTGGAGGTGAGGTATTAGCAGGGCTTGCTTTCTCCAAGAGTATGCAGCTTTCAGGCAGTCCTCCAATACATAGCTGTCTCGTTTTCCTTATGTGTGTTCTTCTGGTTCTTGTTGATTTGCAGCTTCTTCATCTGCATCCAATTTCCTTTGAGTGCAAGGACTTCAGCCATACTGCATTAAGCCCCATCTTCAGTGTGGTCACATCTTAACTAATGATATCATCTTCAAAGGTCCTATTTACAAATGGGTTCACACCCACAGGAATGAGCATTAAGACTTGAACATGTCCTCTGTGGGGTATAATGATTCAATACACCACAACACCAAATCTGTTTTCCAAGTCCCATCTATTTCTTTTGCTCTAAACTACTCCCCTCCCTCCATGACACACAACAGTTCTCTTCCTCTATTTATATTCACTCACTCTTTCCTGGAACCTGTTTCGTGTCCCATCTCCCTGAATTCAGGCCTAAGTTCTCTCCGCTCACTGGTCAACCATAAAGTTTAGTGTTTATACCTGGTAATACTTAATCATATTACTAATTACTAAGTTGTTTTATATTAATCTCTTCATTCACTTCTGGCTCTCTCTATCTTGGTTTTATGCTCTAACAATACCATATTGCTTGTGATGCCCCTTTATACTACTCTGTTTTATTCCTGCATGTCTTTGTTCTAGCTGTTCCCTTTTTCTGTAACTCCTGCCCATCTTTTGCTTCATTGTCTCATTCAGAAACTGACCTTAAATTCTCAGTTTGAGTGGGATCAACAATGCCAACCTGACCAAAAGGGGGAAAAGAAATTAACAAAATAAAGTGTCAGTGGCTAAGAGATTTCAAATAGAATCCAGAGGCTATTCTGGAGGTAACTCTTATGCAAGCTTCAGCTAGATATTGCTAATTGCCATGGTATGAGAAGTCCCAACCAACAGTATGCCTCAAAACCCTAAAGAACCCAGGCTGCATCTGTGACTGTATATAAAACTTCACTCACTAAGTTTATTTTTCAGAGACCTAAAACCTACAGATGGTTCCTAGACCAGGTAAGTCCCGAAACCTAGACTTACCAGTCTCTCCAAGAGCATCACCAATTGCATTCCCCTCCCCCATAATGTTGACACCCCTTTCAACATGAAGAAGTTAGAATGGTCATTGCGAGAAGGGAGAAGGATCAAATGAGGAGGAGTTGTAATAGAGAAGATAGGATTTAATAAATGAACATGCCTGCTGAATCATTATACTGATATTTCTTTTTAGTCTCCAGTGTCTTAGAGCAGCTAGAAAGAGATATCTGAAATTGTGGAACTGTAACCCACACCAAACTTTTGAATTTGAAAGTTCTTCTACAAATGTTTGTTAAAATGGACTTTGAAGTTTATCATTTTTTGGTATATATGCCAAAAGAGATATCTGAAATTGTGGAACTGTAACCCACACCAAACTTTAGAATTTGAAAGTTCTTCTACAAATGTTTGTTAAAATGGACTTTGAAGTTTATCATTTTTTGGTATATATGCCATATTTCAAAGTAAAAAAATGTTAAAAAATTCTCATGTTGAGCTAAATTTCTTTCCTCTGGCTATCATTTATATTTATACAATATTTTGTGTCTGCCTCCTCCAATCTCTTTGAAGGCAGAGGTTATGTCTTCCACATAATCAGAACCTAATAAATGAGTCTTGAAATTAGTTGATATTCTCCAATTTTGCTATAAATTGCAAACGTCAAATGATACATGGTTTCTTGTTTCACATTCCAAATGATACCAACCAACGAACTGACTGATGGTCCCCAAATCTCAAAATCCTGGAATTTTGAGTAGGTAAGTCTATATTTTCAATTCAACACTATTTTAAAGTATTTATTTGCTCAACAACAATGCAAAAAACACTGTTAAAATGCATTTTAGTACCCCTCCTGACATTTCAAATGTCCCTTCCATAAATCATTTTTCTCCTTAGTATATAGCACTGCATGTTTTTGTTAGCTGTTTGTTTACTATCTTGTTTCTTTCATTAAAATGGAAGCTCTATGAGGGTAGAGATTTTTACCTGTTTTGCTTTTATTATATCCCACCACTCAGAACCATAACTGGACATATTAGCACTTTCCAATAATTGTTTGCCAAATAAATAAATTGTAAAACAATGATATTTGTATGTAATGGTATGTAAAACAATGGTATGTAAAACAAGTACCATATATCAACATATGAATAAAAATGAACAAAATTTTATTCTCAACAACCGTCCACAGCCACACAAACCACCAAATCCAGTGCCCTTTCCCAAAGTTAATCACTGTTAGAAATAAGTATGCATCTTTCTGGACCTATTTCTGTGGATTTACACATGGATAACTATAGAAAAAATATAATAGAATATAGAAATGCATAATAATGTTTATTTTTACATTAGTGAGGTCATTTACTTAAGATATTATCTGTAAGAATTTCCTCCTCTTAAAATTTCTTTGAGGTCATTTCTTGGCTGTACAGAACATTCCTTCCCATTCTATTTAACTTCTCTTAGCCTGACATATTTTAGATGTACCTTTGTTTATTTCTCTCTTTCTATATTAATGGACATTTAGATTGCCTCCCAATTGTTCATTGTTAAGAACTTGCTTCTTTATACACAAGTGAGAGTGTTATATTTATAGTATATCTTTTTCTTGTTCCTAATTTTGCCCATGACTATTTTCTCTGTATTATTCTTTTTGAAGAAAGAGCTTTTAATTTATTATTCAATCTGCTATTTTAACTATTTTGTTAATATTTGGCTTTTAACTTTATGGAATTCTTTTTTCTGCTCACTTGACTTTTTTTCTGGTTTTATTCTGACTTCTTATGCTAATGTATAATTCATTCACTTTCATTAGATATTTTTAAAAATAATGCAGTTAAGTTTCTCATGATTCCTCCAAGTAATGTCTTGATTTTAACCCATACTTTTTGATATGTGGAGTTCTTATTTTATTATATATTTTAAAGTCCATAATTTTTGGTTTGATTTTCTTCTCCTAAGAGCTATCTAAAAGAAATTTTATTTTATTTTAAAGAGACTTTTTTCCTGAATTGTCTTTTGTAATTTATTTCTAGTAAATAACGGTCAGTTAGTGTGGCATCTACGATGTTGACGCCTCTTGTATTCTGTTATACGGTCCGTATTTGTGAATACTTCATATGAGTTGGAGAAGAATGTATATTTTATGCCATATAAACATTTCTATATTCTTATGCACTAGAATTAACTTCTTGAATGAAATAATGAAGTTATCCTTATTTTCTAATACACTTGGTGTATTTTTAAAAATCTGATTTCTACAATGTTACAATATTTCCCATTGTGATTATAGATTCATTAATTTTTCCTTGGATTTCAATCAGTTCTTACCTATACATTCTGAAGTCATATTGTCATGTGAATTAAGTTCATGGATGCTATATCTTAATAGATGATATTTTTACTGATATGAAATATTTATATATGAGTCTTTTTGTCTTTAATTTTCTCTCTCTCTTTCTTTTAATCAGCATCTCCTGTTTTTTGTTTTCCAAGCTCTTCATTTTTAGTTTGTATTTGCTGGGGTGTATCTCTTCAAAATAACACACAGTGTTTGCTTTTTTTTTGTTTTTGGCACGGGCAGGCTCTGGGAATTGAACCCGGCATGGCAGGCGAGATTTCTGCCACTGAGCCACCATTGTACTGCCCAGTATTTGCTTTTATAACCCGACTGTTGATCTCTAGTTTTAATTGTGTAATTTAACCACTAATAATTATTATAATAGCTAATATGTTTGGAATTATTTTGAACATTCAATTATCTTTTTTTATGCTCTACCTGTCCTCCTTCCTGAGTTTTGACTTACTTAAATATTTATGGTAGTATTTTCTTCTCTAATAATTTGGGAGTGACAAATACAAATTTCTAGATTTATAGTAAGGTTATCATAAATTACAGGCAAAGTTACCTATACTTTTCTATTAATATCTAGAGTCAATTAGTAAGATTAAGCAACTTTATGTTGTTATTCAAGCTTAGTATCTCTAAATACATTTATATTTTAAACTTACAAAATGCATATATTTCCCACAATTTCTTTTGTCTTTAAAAAGATCATGTAGCTTCAGAGATTTTCTTTTGAATCATATTGCTCAACAATTTTAGAGTGTTTTGTTCTGCAGATTTTCTAACTTCCTTTATTTTGCAGTTTTTTCTGAGATTTAGAAAATTGGGCTGTTTCTATGTGTATTTATGTGTGTGTGTATGTTAAATGATTATGCACATTATTGATGTGCCTCCAAAATTAATGGAAAAAATATCTTGAGAATTGTATACACTTAGAACTGGAAAGAATATTTGAGGTTATCAAACGCAATCTTAATAAATCAATTCACTAATTTAATAAATATTTTTCATTACATTATCATGTTAAAGGACTGTACTTGGTCTCAGGGATACAAAGTTGAATGAATAAGCCATGCTTTCCAATTTTAGAAGGTTCACACTTTTGTGGGTGAGGAGATACAAACACACAAATAGATGTTTGCAGTAGGAGATCAAGGAAGAGAATTACCCTGAAGTGGGCTGACTCTTAGGCCAGTCACCTTCCCAGAATCATTGCAGTAATGTCTTTCCTAATATACCTGGCCTATATTTCTCTAACTTATCTGGAGTACCACCAGCGTATATGTGGAAAGCTGTACTTATTAGAAAATATATTCCTTCACTGAGCCCAAACCTGCCTCCTGACTCCTTCCATCATTGGTCATAGTGTTGCCTCCTAGAGCACAACCAAATATCTAGATTCAGCATTCAAATGACAGCCCTCTGGATGCTTATGCTTCCAAAGTCTTTTATTTTTCTGGTTATGCATTTTAAGCTTTCTATATTTTCCCCTTTCCTTGAGGTTTCTTGTATTGCTATTTTCTAGTGTGGCAATATGGCCCTTAGACTATGCTTTTCATTTTGCATAAAACACTGTAAATGCACTTAATTTAAAAAACAGTGCAATGAGACTATCATGTCCTTTAACCAGACAAAATACTTCTTCTTATATAACTTAAGAGTCCGTTAACACGTTTTGTAGCTGCATCACACAATTTCATTTCAATGATTAATTAACACCCAGTCTTTTTTCAAAAAAAAAAAGATACTAACAAGGCATTAAATATCACAGGATTAAATAAATTAAAAATAAAAGAGAAAAATAACAATGGGAAAAATAAATAATAACAGCCCTTCATATGGGCTTAGAAGTGAGGTTAAGATCATAAAAGTTCCACTGTCTAAACTTGGGCACTAGTGAGAGCCAGGGCATAGCTTTAGGTCTAAGTTTAGTAACAACTCATTTTGGCTGAAGTTAAAATTGTGGTCACCTAAAACCCCTATATCCTTTCCTCGTAAATGGCTTCAAAATCAAATATTCAAATTCTTTATTCCAATTGTAGTTCATCTTGTTGATTTCTACTTGTTCATGTAATTTAAAAGCTTATCTAGCTCACCTGATTTTTTTTTTTTTGTCATCTGTAAATCATGCCTTTCTCTGGTCTTGCAAGGAATTGCTCCAGGAACAAGGATGAAGCAAAGTTGTTTTTTGTTTTCTGTTCAATATTTATTTTGAATTCCTTGTACTCAGTATTAGTTATATACAATTTACTTTTGAAAAGGCTGATAAACTGATATTTTAATAGTTCACTAATATATTATGCTAACATTTTTTTTTTTTTAAAGGAAAGACAGAGAGAAGGAAGGAAGGATAGAAGGAAGGAAGGAAGGAAGAAAGGGAAACATCTTTAAACATTTTCTTGTTTTATTGTATTTTGTTTCTTTGTTTTTGTTACATGGGCTGGGGCCGGGAATCGAACCGAGGTCCTCCGGCATAGCAGGCAAGCACTTTGCCCGCTGAGCCACCGCGGCCCCTAACATTTTAATTCTACCTTCAAAATGCAGAACATTATGTAGACTTTCCAACACTGACACTTAAATGCATTATGATACTAAGTCATATAAAAATAGACAACAATAGCATTTGCTCCATTAAAAGCAATTTGTGGGTGGGCCATGGTGGCTGAGCAGGCAAGAACGCTTGCCTGGAATGCCAGAGGACCCCGGTTCGATTCCCGGTGCCTGCCCATGTGTGTAAAAAAAATAAATAAATAAATAAAAAGCAATTTGCAACTATGTTGAATCAAATGTTTGTACAAATTGAAAGCTGTGGACTTATTCTGCAAAAATGTGGAATCACTACCATGGTTTGTCTTTTAAAAAATTAGATAAAGTAATTGAAAGAAGATAGGTATAGGGTACTTTCAATTCCCCTTGTGGTCTTGCTGCTATATACTCGAAAAAACACCTGAACAAGACTTGAACTCATTGTACTGATAGTGTAAAGCCCTGAAAGAGCTTAGAATCTAGGAAGGAGAGCATAGCAACAAGTAGGGAGAGTTTGTGGCTGAAAATACAACTGTGGCATATGAAGGGGACTGTAGGAGTTCAAGGAAAACAGTAGCCAATTTCTTCTGGCAGATAAAGGTGGCGGGAATGATTCAGGAAATATTTTGTAGTGGAGATGTTTGAATTGAGTCAACTGTTCTTTAACAATTAAGGTAAGGAAGAATATTGTAGAAAGAGGCAAGAGTATAAGCTCAGGTAAGGAGGAAATGGTTAATAACAAGTTTAATAATTAGTAAGAATTTTGGAGTGGCTGAAATAGAGACAGAGAGTACTAACGTGGAAAGGGACAAACCTGGGAAGGTTAGCAGGTGTCAGTCATGGAGTTATTGTGTACCATTCAGAAGGATCTGGCTTGAATTTTTCAGAGAATAGTACCTGTTTCCACAGTTTTATGTCAAGATCATAAAAATGAGATTTTTATTAAAAGTCAAAATTGAAACATTCTAAATTGAAGGCATCTCCAGCAGAAAAAAACTACTAATTTATGTTCCTCAAGTTTCCAAATATAAAACAATCTTGCTGCTGTATCTTTAGATGCTGAGTAGTTGAATTTTACTACCAACAGAATCCATGTATCTCTTCATTTACATTGTCTTATAAATCATAAAAATAAGTAACTTAAGTTTGCTAAAGAATGGGATTCTGAATTTCTAATAAAAAATTAGAATAAGGATCATTGAAGGTTATGAAATAAGAACTCACTTTATCAATATCCAAACCATTTCTACTTATGTTTTAAATATTAAAAACAAACCATATTTCACAAAGAAAAATTTTCATCTGTAAAAATTTTTAAATGTTCTTCATTTGTGCATAAATATGGGGTTTTTCAAAGATAATAATTACAACATGCAGATTATCTTGAATATCCAAAAGGGAATCCTAAGGTGTAGCTATTCCATAATTTTTAATGTGTCATATGTTAGCAGACTTTTTAAAACTTCAAACCAATGCAACTGTAATTTATACTCAAGCTTGTACATGAATCTTTATTAAATTTATGTTTTGGACAATGGATTTTTCAAAATATTTCCATTAATTTTCTCCCATTATCTTAATTTTGAGGTTATAATCCATAATAAATAGAACCCATGTATAATGCAAATGCATAGACACACACTCCCTATCCTCAGAAGAAAATACCAAAAATAGATACCAGTTAAAATGAAATTTGAAATAGTTTTGAAAGTGTTTTGCAAAATTATTTTCTTTAATTTTGATAACGCACTATGAAGTACATATGTAATTAAAATGTTTAGAGAAAGGTTTGGTTGTTTAGGTTCAGAATTCATCTGAATTCATCGTTTATGCTATGAATTAATGAAAATTGAAGTTTTCAAAAGCATTCGTCTTGTTGATACTTTTGTTTTTTTAATAGAACAGGATTGTGTTTCTCTATTGTTTAAAATATTGTAGCATTAGAAATAATAAAACAGTTGAAAATGTATATATTATTCAAATAGTAGTAGTATATAGATAGGGGTATATAGTATAAAATAGATGTCTTAAAATAAAGGCAATTACATCCACTAAAAGTTTGTACAGAGAAAAATTGTAAAATACCACATGCACTGGGAACCAAGATTACGACAGTGCCAAATTGTTTACTTTTTCAAAAAGAATCATCTCCAAATCTGTGAAAGAGAATGAGCCTCTTGCAAAACAGAATAGAGGAAGAAAACGTTTAATAAGATAAATATAAGAATGTCGTTTCCACTGAAGTAGATTTTGCATGAAAGAAGCACAAGGTAAATATTGCTAACATCCTTTTAACAGTTGAATGACAACTGCAAAGCCTAAAGATTTGACAACATAAATTTATACCAAATGTATTTATAAAAAAATGTATTACGAGGTTTATGAGAAATAAGTTGAATCTCCCTTTTCCACCAAAGCATTCATGGTATATATGCTAACTTACTGAATTCATCCTTCATGCAATTCCAGTTTATTAAAGAGGTTAAAAATTTATAAAACTCTGATGGGATATGGTTTTAATGCTTCATCACACTACCCATCATTTGCTTTTCAATCTAGATCAGAATGATCTTTCCTACTTCCCTGCAATCACCTACCTGCACAGCTAATATTTTCTGAATACTCTCCTGAGAGTCTGCCTGGAACTTGGCCAGCCTCATCCGGCTGTAGAGGGCCACCAGTTGGAAGTGCTTCTGCCATTCCTTGTGTATCCTTCTTTGCAGTTGACAGAGCTATAGGAAAGAGGGAGGGGGTAAAACACAAGTCAGAGTAGGAGAGGAAATTAATGGCAGTGTTCAAGAAGAATGATGGAGGGAAATATAGAAAGCAGTCAATAGCCCATTCTGCACTGTACGGACCTGACAGGAATTTCACAGTCTCTTGATTTTTCAGCCCACTCATGCGCATTCATCAGAAACCAGTCACATCTGGCTGCCAGGATGGGGGGTTAATTTTCTCTAAATGCCTCAGTAGTTTTGTTCTAGCTGAGGCAAACTCTGTGACTGCAAAGCTGATGAGTAAAATATTTCTACTTCACCCAGTTTAACTCAAAACCGATAGCCTCGGGACATATTGAACCTTTCTTTTAAAAAATAATCTTTTGAAGCTTTTCTGAATGGCACATCAGGTCAGGCCAAAGTTTAAAATGCAACTTTAAGACTTTGATGGACATCAGGGCTTCTTTTTCCCCTCATAAAGCTCACCATGGCTTGGCAATGTGTGCTTTAGAGCATGACAAAACTAAAGAGAATTAACTTAGCCATCGACGGCTGAGGGGAACAATAACAGGGAAGAAATTTCCAGCTAGAACTCCCTATTAATCTACCTCCCTCTGACTATGTGACATGGAAACAACTCACTGCAATAAAGTACAGTGGACACAATGTTTAGAAGTGACATGTTTAATACTGGATCTGTACAGAAAAAGAAAGACTTCTCTCATAGGCATTCTGTATCATTCGGGAAGTTTAATAAAATAAACAGACAATATATATAGTTGAAGTTTTACTGAGACAACTTGCATTTGTACTTGAACAGTGAGCCTAGTTACACCATACAGAACTGTTATAATTAAGTTATGCTCAAAGAATAAAATCCCTAAAAAATTAATGGTAAAGACAATATCCCCACCACCACCACCTAAAAAAAGAACACGCAAAACATTTGTATATAGTGTAATCTAATCACGGAAAACCTTTGGCGTTTTGGTAGTTGGCAACATGGACAATTGCTTATATCGATTTCTTTTAGTGTATTTTTTTTTTAAAAAAAGCACCAAAAATCCCAGATGAGACATCTCATAATACCAAATACATTTCACTTATTATTGGGGTACTGGTTATATGGAAGGATTAATTGAAAAAAAAAAAGTATCAAACAGAGCATGTATGATTTGTGAACTTCTTTGTATGTATATTTCAATAAGACAATTTGTTTTAAGATAACTATTTTAAATACTTGGTATTGTGTATGAATTATTTATTATCATTATTTCTCACTCTATATCATAATAAATAATCATGTATAGATACTCTTGCATTTATGTTTAGATCATAGACAAATGAAGCTTCTATTCTTGGCTATGTTAGGAAGAAAATATAACTTTGAAAACTACATATTCAGCTTACTAAAGACTGAAATATATATATATATATATATATATATATATATATATATTTTTTTTTTTAGGTGATTGGTCCAGGAATCGAACCCAGGTCCCCTGCATGGAAGGCATGCATTCTACCACTGAACCACCTGTGCACCCCTGAAATATACTTCTTGGTATCAAGTTATGGGTATTTCAGATAATTTGGGCTATTGAATGAAAGACTAAATCACTTTTTGGAGAGATTTTCTGTCAAGCTTTAAAAATAGATAAATATTATAATATAAGCCAAGTCTGATGGCCGAAGAGGGTAAATGATGTATCTTGAGATACTCATTAAGACATTTGGAAATTTTAGTTAATTCAGTATGGCGACCACCTAAATGAAGGGTCATAGTAGAGTATACTAAGGGTGGCAGGGGCTGGAGAAGGGGACAGGCATATTGCCTATTCTAGCAGCAATGAATTAAATTATCTTAAGTCATTCTGTTTTAACAATAAGATGCATAGCCAGCTTATATTTAATTTAGAAATTACTCCAACCTGAAGTTGTGGGTGAAACAAACTGACCATTTGTGGTGACTGGACCTCACTAGTGGAAGAAAAGCAATCACGATAAATGTTCTTGAGAATAACTTCAATAGCATTTGTATGTTATAAAAATGTGTAATTTGATAGTTGATCTAATATTAATGTGTTAACTGGTAGCATGCAGACTTTGTTTTTGAAAAAGCAAGGATGAGGATGGGAAGGGGGAGGTTTTACTTGGTGATCAACCAAGAATATCAGGAAATTAACTTTGTTTATAGAGGCTCTTATCCCTACAATTACACTTTTTTTTTTTTAACATAGGCAGGCACCAGGAATCGAACCCGGGTCCTCTGGCATGGCAGGCAAGCATTCTTGCGGGCTGAGCCACTGTGGCCCACCCCATACAATTACACTTTGAACACCTTTAAAACACATTGCAGGTATGGTTCTTTATACAGTAATTCAGTTGTATACTGAGGTGAACATCCTGAATCAAGGGATATGTTCTAATAAATAAACAAAATTTGCTTAGCTATATACAATTTGAGGCTTAACTACAAATTGTCTTATGTGGGTAGGGGCTCTGGGGAGATTAGATTTTTGCTATTTCCTAATAAGGTCAGATATTTCCATGACAACTGTCAAAGATCCTTGACATGACTCATTTGGATAGGGTAGTTCACAGGTTGGTACCATCACTGTGGGCTTGTTGAGGCAGCTTCTCTCTTTAGCCCCAGATTACACCTGAGAACACTGCAATTTGGTTAATTTGGTAAGTCTGACTGATTTAAAGTTCATATTCTTAACCATGAGGCCAGAGCAATACGAGTCTAGTGGCTCTTGTCTTTTTCCCTCTTACATTTTACTAGTCATTTTTAGATTAAGGATGGCCATTAGAATGGCTTAGAAACACCCAAGGGCTCTGTGTACCTTGGCCTTAGGGCTTTCTAGAAAGGAGGATGTGAAGAAAAATGAATGTCTGTCTACTCCTATTAGATATTAGTAAGAAGTGCATACCAACCTATCCAAATGTTATGTTTCCAAATTATTTTCTACTTCAGATCTTACTTTACTAGATTATTTTCTATTTGGAATTTTCAAAACAAAACCAATGGAACTCTGCCCTGTATAAAACTTGAATAGACTATCAAGACAATAAAAGCTCTCCGTAATAAACCAGCAATAACTGGTTTTAAAAGAATGGCTGTTGGATGAACTCTTCTTAGCTTCATTGAGTGAAATAAGATATCTCAGTGAATATTCATGCATAGCAAACTTTTTACTTTAATTTTCTGGAGCATTCTTTCCATTTCAAGGCTATGGTTATGTGGAGTTAGCGTAACTCTCAGAAGTCCTCATTTCCCCTGAGATCCTAGGACACATGGATAAACACTAAAAGAAGACCAGTGCTTAACTCGGAGAAAAAAGAAGGGGAATGATATTAGTAAGAGAAAGGTGATGGTTTCAAAGGTATCTACACTGTTTTAAACATCCAAAGCAAATATGGCAGAATATCAAGACTTCCAAAACTGGTAAAGATACATAGCACTATATCATGAAAGTTATTTACTAACTTAGAACTTGCATATTACTCTATAACACCCTGTATATTTAAATGTTCCATTGAAAAAAATGATAAAGCATCTAGCATTGGTGATGGGAGCATAAAATGGTGCAGCCACTGTGGAAAGAGATGTGGCAGCTCCTCAAAACCTGAAATATATAATTACCATAGAAGCTGGCACTTGCACTTCTAGGTATATACAGAAAGTGAAAACAGGGCCTCAGATAGATATCTGTACACCAATGTTCATAGCAGCATTATTTATAATACCCAAAAGGAGAAAACAGTCCAAGTATCCACCAACAAGTGAATGGATAAATAAAATGTAGTAAAAACAGACAATGGACTATTATAATAGTCCATTGACATTATGACATTATGAGATAAGCTACAACATGGAGGAACCCTGACTACATTATGCTCAGTGAAATAAGCAAGACATATGAGGACAAATATTGCACGTCACTTAGAAGAGACAATTAGCCATAGCAAATTCACAGAGACAGAAAAGATTAGAGGTGCCCAGGGTATAAAGGCAGGGGGTAGGGGCAGGGAAAGAGGTGGGCAGGGAGGGAGAGTGTCTGTTTGTAAAAATAAAATAAAATAAAAAAAGAGTTTAGCAAAAAAGCGTTTTTCTTTTATAGAATGGGGAGAGCTGGGTGTGGGGAAGTAGCATGAAAAACAAAAAGGCTTAAGAGAATGAAAGGTCAACAGACTATCTTCATCACAGCTTTAGAGGCCCCCAAATCAGTCAACAGAAGCCTGGCACCCGTGTATCTCTACAGTAGCAAAAGCAAGCAGAATTTTATTGACTAATACTTTAATAAAAGGAGCAAAATTTTCTGAAATAAATACATAAATAATAAATGTTGGGAATGGCAGTACAGTTAAAATATCTTTCATTTTTCTAATTGCCATGGAGATGAACTCTGATGAAGACACTCAACACTTAAAAACAACTAGATTAGAAGTGTTCTAAGATCAGACAAGCAGTTTAAAAAACCAAAATCCTAGAAGGCCATCATGCATACCTTGTGTTTCAGGATTATGTACTTTTAGAGAATTTACCATAATGTCTTTTTTGTAACCCTATTTTAAAATTTGCTAAAATACAGAATTGGCTTTCTTGTATGACTCATTTGTATTATGTGTCCACTAAATGTGATATTAAATGTAATAAAAAGAATGTCAAAATTAATAAAGGAATTTATGTCAATAGAAAAGATCTGTTACTTCAGAAAATGTCAAAAAAATTTGGTATCTTTCTCCCACCTCACTCCTATACGCAACTAATAAAATTGTTGGATAGGATATTAATAACTTATTTCACACTAAATTGAAGCTTTTTATATTAAATTTGAATTTGCTAAAATTAAGTGAGAATTGGTGGCCCATCAATTTGAAAGAACATGGAAATATGTAAACTGATTAACAGTGCTTTGGAGAAAGTTGTTTATAATCCTGCAATTCATTCCTTAGACTACAATTAATTCCTTTTTGCATGTGTGATTTAAATTTTCTTACATTAGCACTCAGAAGATTCCTAAGAATAATGACTAACATTTTTATATCGGTCATGTTGAAGTCACTAAGGACACTTTGCAAAGTGAAAGTTTCAAACTGCGACTGTAAAGCCCAGATATTAAAAACATAATGACCAACAGAGTTTTTGTAAGCTTTTACATACCTTGTATGTTACTGAGGTGAAATAAGAGTAGGCTAGTGTGTTTTTTCTTTTAAAAAAATTCTAAAATTGTCTCTGCGCAAAACAGAACATAAATATCATTGAATATATGCTTTAGATAAAATTAAATCATTTTTAGAGACATATGGTGCCCAAAAATTAACTCCCTAAAGCACATAATTTAACTGGCTTTTGTAATTTAAGAACCCTGGAAAGAGAGAAAGAGCATCTCAAGGAAATGAGAAGTGTCCTTATAATGAATTCCTGCTTATAAGAATCAGACATAACAACAGTCTTTTTAATTAAAATACAAATACCATATGTATAGTTTTCTGCAAATGAACTATAAATTGTTTGGCTGGAAAACAAAGACCAGTCAATACTGAAAACGCAGAAGCCTCTTAAAATATAAAATTAATACTAACAGCCCGGGCAGGCAGTTCATGGGTGGCACTCAGCTCTCTTTTTCTATGAATAATGATTGGACCATCACTGGACTAAAGGAAACCTACAGCTGCTGAGGATTTAATTATATAAGGTAACTTTTAAACAATAACTTATTTATGCTTTATTTGGAGGAAAAAATATTTATAAAAAAGAATGGCAGTTTAAAAGAACTTGGAATTTTTCTGCATATAATTCCAAAAATCTGTAAGACAAAAAATTCAAAGAATAAATTAATACAATTACTGCCACAAGCATCAGCAATACAACATGTAGGACAAATATGAGAGGTATGGAAAATTTCAAAATTCTTGAAGTAAAAGTTACCTCCCAGTACCCGGGGATGGAAATTGGGAGTGAATGATGATGTGTGACAATTGTTAGAGGCTATGGGATTTCTGATGGCAGTACCTGTGTATGCCTGGATTAATTTATCAAAAGTATCCGAAATTTTGAAAGTTTGTCTGACATGACCAGCAGTGAACTTAGAAATCTCATAGGTGAGAAGCCTCAACCTACGAGTAGGAATATTACAGAGAATGTTTATTTGGGAGAAAAATACAACATCTCAGACAATCTAGTTTTATCTGCTACCTATAAAAATAGTAAAAAAGTATTCCAACTGGAGAAGCAGTTCTGAAAATAATGCATATTTGACAAAAGAGAGAAAAACATGCTGTATTCTTCAGATTTGTATCTTGGGTAATCCAGTTCAAATCACATTTAAAGCTTTGACAAAATATGCTGCAGGCCAACTGGAAAAAAGATAACGTATTTTCCAATAGGAATATATTTTAGATATATGGCAGAAATATAAATAATAGAAACACACATATATTTACTCACCTACATTAGAATCTTAAAATATTGATTTTAATGTCTGACCTGCTTGTTATAAGGTTTCACACACTGAAAGCATCCTCCCTTCCTCAATTTCTGACAGATAAATAAGACTGATAAGTGAAGATATGTGCATGCAATTTTAATTCAACAGAATGATGTGAAGTATAGCACATGAGGCAAATAGCATAAACCTGATCAGTTCTGTTCATTGTGATAACCCAAACAATGGCAATTACAACCTTCTCCTCAGATTTTTGGCACGGTAGGAATGACAGATATACAAAATTCAGTTAATACTGATCTTCTTATAGAACTCAGTTACCAAGCTACACATGTACAATATACAAATCCCAGAAGTAATAAAATATTTCTTTATTATCAAGTCAATTCCACAGACTGGTGTTAAAGATCACATAGCTCATATCCGGAAATCTCTTTTGTTAGCTACTTAGATATGTTTTTTTTTTAAACATAGAATAGTAATGCTTCTATTATTCTAATTATGTAAAAGAAACAATGCATTTCAAAATTCTGTATTTGGACCTCTGCTGAGATATGAAAACTCTGACGGTATGAGAGAAAGAAAGCTTATTCATAATGGATACTAATAATTCTTTTAGTGAATAAAGATCAAGTCTATTCCTTTATACGAATATGCAAATTTATTTCCTTTGTATATTCATAAGTATAATCATATTATGATTTAGATAACAGATAAAAACAGTAAATCTAATGTTTTACATATTTATTAGTTAAAAACAATCTGCAAAGCCCACAGACTTCTTAGTTTCACAGATGTCTGGTTCTGGAATGAAACTACTGCATTGTGATAGATATTTGATAAAAAATGTAAACACAGTGGTTTATTTTGTTTACTTGAATCACTAAACTCACACACAAATTCTATAAACAATTCAAAAAGAAATGAATGAAAGTATATTTTTCTAAAATTATCATTCTCTATGACTATAAAAATGTTAAGTGAAGAATAAAATAATGAAAATTCTCAAAAATTACAATTATTCTAACAAGAAATGTCTAACATTATTCAAATGAATAGCTGTTAAAATAAACTTGAAAATGGAATTACGTGAAGGCTAAAAAATGAAGTACATGCTGTCACCTGTCTTAGAGATGAACATAAGCTCAAGGTATCTTCTTCCTTGCCTACACGCAGTCATTTGTTCAAGAGTAATTAAGTTCCCTGATTTAAAAATGTAGTCAAATGAATACCCTAAGCTGGCTCATTTTGGTGCTCATTTATGAGCTGTGGATGATCAATTTCCTTTGATGATTATCCACAATATATCTTTACACGCTTTTGAGACCTACTGTTTCAATGCAAAGGAATCAAGGGAATACTTCGAAAATCACATTTACCTAAAATTAATTCACAATAAAAACATTATATCAAAAATGATTAATTATAGAGCTCACTGGTTTATTTTGAAGTTGCAAGAAGAAATAAAGTATATTCTTACTTTAAAGATATCAACAGTTTCATTATAAATACAAATACCCCCAACATTTTACTTCATTTACATACAAATAAACAGAAATGTTTCTGAAATTATTTTAAACTATTTGAAAAAATTCAACTTCAGATGAAAAGAAAATATGTGGACATACATATGCAACAGCAGAGTCTGGGGCAGAAAGAAATTGATCTACAGCTACAAGAAATCAGGAGTCAGACAAGTATGAACTCCGTGTGGAAGTCTTAGACCCTGTTTTTGCCTAAGCTTCTTGATACTGATCTAGATTTGCTTTGGAGCTAGAAGGAGTGCAGAAATATGAAGAAAATCTGCAAAATGGTGGAAATTGTCAGGGATGCCAAACACTTACTAACTGTACTTACTAACCCACTTATTGGCTTGAACCAGAACGTATAATTGACACTTTTCCTTATCTAACCAACAGAACTTCAAGGTCAAAGTACAAAGTTGAATCCATTGGGTCCAGGAACCCTCTCAGCCTACCTGCTTTTATTCCTATAGTCCAGTAGTTCAGAATGAGCTGCTACTATTCTGTCACCCAAGCCAAAGACTTTCCTCATCTTCATTACTCATCATCTACCCATTTACTAGGTCCCATAAATTCTACCTTTCATATACTTTTCCATCTGATCCTTCTCTTCCTCCTCACCATCAATCCCTTCCACAATTAGAAAAGTTAACATTTGGCTGCATTCATTAATTTATTTTAAAAGTTAAAATGAATAATTAATCCCCAAATGCTGGGTTTTCTAATAGAAGTAGAAATTGAGTGCTTTGAAAGCTTGAACACAAAGCTGATGGTGTAACTGAAAAATAGGATTTAAGTCTAATTTTTAATGCAATTTTACTGAGATGTATTATTTATGCACATACCATATAATAATCCAAATTGTATAATCAGTGGTTCACAACATTACCTTATAGCTGTGCATTCTTCATCACAACAGATTCTTGAACATTTTCATTACTCCACAAAAATAAAAATAAGAATAAAAATAAAAATGAAAGTGAAAAATACCCAAAACATCCTCTACTCCACCCCCCTGTATTAGTTAGTTTTTGTCTTTTGTTTTCCTTATTCATCTGTCCATACAGTCAATAAAGAGAGAGCCAGTCATACGGTTTTCACAATCATATGGTCACACCTTAAAAACGCCATAGTTATTCAATCATCATCAAGAATCAAGGCTATTGGATTACGGTTCAACATTTTCAGGTATTGCCTTCTAGCTACTCCAATACATCAAAAACTGAAAGGGGACATCTATATACTGCATAAGAATAACCTCTAGAATGATCTCTCAGCTCTATTTAAATCTCTCAGCCATTGGAACTTTACTTTGTTTCATTTCTCTTCCCCCTTTTGGTCAAGAAGGCTTTCCCAATTCCATGATGACAGGGCCAGGCTCATCCCTAAAAGTCATGCTCCAGATTGCCAGGGAGATTTACACCCTGGGAGTCATGTCCCACGTGAGGGTGGGGGGAAGGGCAGTGACCTCACTTGTGGAGTTGGCTTAGAGAGAGAGAGGCCACATCTGAGCACTAAAGAGGTTCTCTGGGAGTGACTCTTAGACATAATCTTAAGGAGGTTTAGCTTCTCTTTTGTAAGCATAAGCTGCATAAGGGCAAGATTGGGGGCCTGGCCCATCAATTTAGTAGTCCCTAATGACTGTGAGAATATCAGATCTACCTCGGGGTGGTGGGGTGGGGTTAATAGTTCCCTTTTTCCCTAGTCCCTCAAGAGGACTTTGCAAATACTTTTTAATCTTCTGCTCAGATTTCTCTGGGATGTATTGGGGCATCACACCAACCTGTATAAACCAACAATTTCTCACTCCCTAGTCAAGGTTTCATGTAATCATGGTGTTCCAATAAGCTGACCATAGAAGTTAGGTTAGATAGTCTACTACCAACAATAAAAATTTTGTACCAAAGAAACATCTCTTCCTTTGTTCTCACCCAGAAGTTGAAGTTTTAAAATACAGTCAATACCATCCTTTACCGTGTAGTCTGACTTACTTTAGTCCTACCTAGATAAGCTTCATTCATATCAGTAATTGAAGTCTGATCTCTTTTTCAGTGTTTTTAGCAATTGCTATATGGGTAATGCTGACTTTCATAGCTGCAGCACTCTAGCTCTGAGTCTCAGGGGTTACATAAATACCCAAAGTTCTAGGGAATGACCAGGTTATACACACAAAGCTCAGCATCTAAGAATTCAGAAATAGCAGTTACAACTCTGGAATAGATGTGACTGCTGTAAGAGCTTACAATCTAGGACCCTTCTCAATAGGACTTCACTTGATAACTTTTGCCCTGGAATTTAATTGTCAGAGTTTGCACATTATAGTTACTCTATATTAGTGATGTATAATAATATTTGTCTTTTGGTTTCTGGCTTATTTCATTCAACATACTGTCCTCAGGTTTCATTCACCTAGTTGCATGCTTCATAACTTCATTCCTTCTTGCAGTCACTCAATAGTCCATTAGATGTATACACCTCCATGCCCCCCTTAATTCTTCAGTTGTTGTATCCTAAGATCACCTCCATCCATTGCAAGTTGTGAACACTGCTGCCATCATCACCCGTGTGCAAATGTCCACTTTGTTCTGCTCTCAGTTCCTCCACATATACACCTAATAATGGGGTTGGAGGATCACATGGCAACTCCACCCCTAGCCTCCTAACCCTAACCTTAACCCCAACCACAGTGCCCTCCAGAGGGGCTGCACTGCTCTACTTACCTACCAACAATGATAGGTATATCTCTTCCTCCACATTTTCTATTTAAGAGCTGATTTTTTTTTTCAGAATCACCAAAATTAAACAATTTATATTTTAAATATACATGCTTATGTATTTCATTTTTACAACAACAACGGAAACACAACACAAAACTGTTTTTATTTTACTCTTTGATATACATATACATTCTACCAACACTGTCTGTCTTTGTCTTACTGATAAGTAAGGAAGAACTGAAAGGGAAACTGTGAGTCACTGTATCTTTCCCTTTCTTTCTATAACATGGTGGCTTTCTATAACATTTACCTTGTACTTGTGTTATCTTACTGAGCACCCATGCATTATGGGTGCCTCAGATTTCTGTGCTCATGGGGTATTGCAAGCTCTATATGCCAATGGAGTGACAAGGAACAGTGGACAAGTATATGGCATGTATCTCCTTGGCTCCTACTCATGCTTCATTGTCCCACTGGACTTCACTTACAAAATTTAAGAGTTCAAAGATAAAATTATTAAGAATTTCAAGGTGGTGGCAGGAGAGCATTAAGCCAAGCATGGGGCTTGTTTTGGTTCGCTAATGCTGCCCGGGATGCAATATACCAGAAATGGGGTGTAAGAGCTGATTTTGATTGCTGAATCATTACATGGACATTCCTTTTTCTTTTCTTGTATATTAGAGTGAGCAGAGGGAGATACCTGAACTCTTTGAATTGTAATCCAGTTGTCTTGATTACTGATAATGACTATTACAGCCTTTATCTTGTACACTTGTGATTATAAAAACCCTGCGACTAACCTTCACTTGTGCCCATTTATCCAGTTTTTAGAGTACACAATTCACTAAAGATAGATCCTAATGTTTATTAATGAAGGGTCCTGGATCAGCACAGAACTAATCCACCCCAAGTACAAAGTTAACTTCCTAACCAAAATGGACCCACCTGATATGTGCAGTAGCTTAGACTTTAATCTATAATTGACCCATATCTCACTATAATACTAAAAATATGCTCTTCATCATATTGAGGCCACCATTTTCTTACATATGTTCTTTGATTAAGCATGTAATCAATCTAGCATGCCCAATAATAAAATCACAGCTAATTACATCATCTAGGGCTACTATGCCCCTTATCCTAAAAGCTGCCCAACTTTCAATGCTATAAAACTATCAGAATTACAGAAGTTTGGGGAGACAGATTTTGGGGGCCTATGCTATGCACCTAGTAATAAACTTTTTCTCTCTTTGAAACCCCAGTGTCTCAAGATTAAGTCATTTGGGTGCCTGGGCTAAAGAATCCACCACCTTTGGTGACGAGATCAGAAGAGAGAAGCCTCACTAGTGAAAACTGGGGGATGTGATATTTCCAAAGACAAGAAATGTCTTCAAAATTATAAGAAACTATGAACATTGCCTTTAAATGGACACCCTGATAAATGTAGAGTAATGAAGAGGTAAGAATTTTTTTGTAAAGAGCAAAAAGGTATGCATACAAACAATTGAAGATTTGTACTCTAAAAGATAAAGTTTGCTTTCAGTTTCTTTCCCAAGGTGTTCAAGCAGGTCACTGTCTAGATTAATTTAATAACGTGACAAGCATTTTTCATGGTTAGTACAGATATAGCTATCTACTCTGTATTTATCACAAATTTCAAATTAATGTCATCTTAATGAATTAGTTTTTACTGTATTTCGACAAACATATTTACACTTGGATATTTTGTGGCAACTAATATAGTATTCTACAGTACCGAAATCCTATATTACTCCCATTATCTCATTTATACTCACAACATTTCTAGACAGAAGACAGTGTAGACATTACTACTCATTCATAGATCAGACCTTTTTTGAGAAACTACTGTGTATACTGTGTGTACCAGGCTAGGTACCAGGGATGCAAGGGTAAATATGGTTCAGAGGCCATAGAAGATAAATGGAATACAACAGACTACAGGATCTCAGAGGAGAACCTAACTGTCCCCTATAAAGGAGAAGAGATCAAGCAGGAGTTAACCAGTGGCAGGCAGAGTTGCCCAAAGCTCTACAGCTAGCAAGTGAAAGAGGTGAAGCTTGAACTTAGATCATCTTCCTGATTCTTTCCCACTAAGTACATTTTGCATTTATAGCTGAAAATCTCAATTTACACAGAGTTTATTAAATTTTGGAGTATAATTAACAGCCTTTTAAAGGTAACTTATGAGAAGTTTGAGAGAAGGTTGTTACTGGCACAGACTTCACATTATTCTCTTCGGCAATGCCGAATAAACAAAATACAAGCTTATAAATGTACTTGAAGGAAAAACATCTTTGAAAAACTTTACTCTGGTGACATTGAAAGTTTGTTGACCCGGTTCTCCACTGGGAAGGGATTTTATTTTACTTATTTAATTAACTTTGTGTTTCGAAAATGGAGTCTCCCAATACCTTCTGTTTAAAAGTCCAAGTCTTAGTGCCAATTCTTTGGGTAAGATACTATAAACTAGGGGGTAACACTTGTACCCCAAAATAGACACTAATAGCACTAAGTTAAACCAAATTAAGGTAGGGCCCGTGGTAATGGCATCGCAGGAGAGAGCAGATTCTTCCCAGAGGGTTGGGCTCGGATAATTAGGAAAGACTGAGGAAGGAGAACACAAAGCACAGAATTAGTCTGCGTGAGGACAGAGAAGTCACAGAACACGAGGAGGATGACAAGGAGTAGCAGGAAGTGAGGGTGGCTGCTGAAGTGAGAGATGGAAACCAGTGCATGGTGGAATCTCATCAAACTTTAAGCTATAACAACTTCTGTTCTGAGAGGTGTGCTTTGTCAATCTATGCTTGATCTTGTGTCTATAAAATGTCAGTTTATAGCCAAGGAATGCCTTAACCTTAAATCTATCTTCTAACCCAGGTGGACGAACAGCACAGCAGATTTTCATAATGCAAATAAGATAAATATCCTCTTATTACATGGATCACAGGGGGAGAAAAGAATACGTCAGGTGGTTGTGCAAAATTGTTTTCTTTCTGAAATAGAAATATAAAAACAACAATCAAAGTTAATTTTCTCGCTCTTTCTCCGCCGGCCCGCCGCGCGGCGCCCACGCCCCGCAGCAGCCGAGCCGCCCGCCCTCCTTCTCCCCTCTCTTTCTCTGCCGGCCCGCCGCGCGGCGCCCACGCCCCGCAGCAGCCGAGCCGCCCGCCCTCCTTCTCCCCTCTCTTTCTCCGCCGGCCCGCCGCGCGGCGCCCACGCCCCGCAGCAGCCGAGCCGCCCGCCCTCCTTCTCCCCTCTCTTTCTCCGCCGGCCCGCCGCGCGGCGCCCACGCCCCGCAGCAGCCGAGCCGCCCGCCCTCCTTCTCCCCTCTCCTCCCCCTCCTGCTCCGGCTGCTCTCCAACCACCACGGTGCCCTCTTCCCCCGCCTTCACCGTGCTCCTCCGCCACCAGCCTCGACAGCCTTGCCGCCCTCACCTTTCCTCCTCCAGAACAGCTACTGGGGGAGTGGAGATAATACACATCAGCTCCCGGAGCCACGAGGGAGATCAAAGGGACAGCGTACCCCATCCTGAAACGGCTGACTATCTGGGAGAACCAGCTCCGGTGAGATCACCAAGGGGCACGGGCTTTCCTGGGTGGGACGGCAAGCGACCGGAGTCCCTCCCTTCCACCTTCCTGGGCCAGCTGGTAGAATTGGACAGGCGGTCCCCTTAGGCCGCGGCAGCTGGTGCCCCCACCACACGAGGCCCCCCCGGAACAACTGAGATAGTTGGGTCGGAAATCCCCAGACTGCGGAGAACAGTGACCGGGGGATCCCTTCCAAACACGTGACTCCCCCGTCGGCTGGGAACAGTGCACTCTCCCGGGCTGCGACAGCTGGCGCCCTCCCGCCACGCTTGGTGCCCCGGGCCGACTGGCTAATTTGGCCGGACGCTCTCCTGTGCTGCGACGGCCGGCGACCCTCCCCGCGTTTGGAACCCCGGGCCGGCTGGCATTCTTCCAAGACGCTTCGGTTGCCGAACCTCCCCTACGGCGAGAGTTTTCCAGAGTTGAGGGACCCACAGCAACTTTTGCTGGTGGAACCCACAGACAGGCGTGTGCCACGAGCGCCACCTACTGGGCAGGATAGGAAGAACAGAACCCAGAGATTGCACAGAAAAATCTTTCAACCTGTGGGGTTGAACACCCGGGGAAATCTGACTAAATGCCCAGACGCCAGCAGAAGATAACGGATCACGCTCAGAAAATTGAACATATGGCCCAGTCAAACGAAGAAACCAATAGTTCAAATGAGATACAGAAGCTGAAACAACTAATGCTGAATATACGAACAGAAATGGAAAACCTCTTCAAAAACGAAATCGATAAATTGAGGGAGGACATGAAGAAGACATGGGCTGAACATAAAGAAGAAATAGAAAAACTGAAAAAACAAATCACAGAACTTATGGAAGTGAAAGATAAAGTAGAAAAGATGGAAAAAACAATGGATACCTACAATGACAGATTTAAAGAAACAGAAGATAGAATTAGTGATTTGGAGGATGAAACATCTGAATTCCAAAAAGAAACAGAAACTATCCGGAAAAGAATGGAAAAATTTGAACAAGGTATCAGGGAACTCAAGGACAATGTGAACCGTACAAATATACGTGTAGTGGGTATCCCAGAAGGAGAAGAGAAGGGAAAAGGAGGAGAAAAACTAATGGAAGAAATTATCACTGAAAATTTCCCAACTCTTATGAAAGACCTAAAATTACAGATCCAAGAAGTGCAGCGCACCCCAAAGAGATTAGACACAAATAGGCATTCCCCAAGACACTTACTAGTTAGAATGTCAGAGGTCAAAGAGAAAGAGAGGATCTTGAAGGCAGCGAGAGAAAAACAATCCGTCACATACAAGGGAAACCCAATAAGACTATGTGTAGATTTCTCAGCAGAAACCATGGAAGCTAGAAGACAGTGGGATGATATATTTAAGTTACTAAAAGAGAAAAACTGCCAGCCAAGACTCCTATATCCAGCAAAATTGTCCTTCAAAAATGAGGGAGAAATTAAAACATTCGCAGACAAAAAGTCACTAAGAGAATTTGTGACCAAGAGACCAGCTCTGCAAGAAATACTAAAGGAAGCACTAGAGTCAGATACAAAAAGACAGAAGAGAGAGACATGGAGAAAAGTGTAGAAAGAAGGAAAGTCAGATATGATATATATAATACAAAAGGCAAAATGGTAGAGGAAAATATTATCCAAACAGTAATAACTCTAAATGTCAATGGACTGAATTCCCCAATTAAAAGACATAGACTGGCAGAATGGATTAAAAAACAGGATCCTTCTATATGCTGTCTACAGGAAACACATCTTAGACCCAAAGATAAATATAGGTTGAAAGTGAAAGGTTGGGAAAAGATATTTCATGCAAACAACAACCAGAAAAGAGCAGGAGTGGCTATACTAATATCCAACAAATTAGACTTCAAATGTAAAACAGTTAAAAGAGACAAAGAAGGACACTATATACTATTAAAAGGAACAATTAAGCAAGAAGACATAACAATCATAAATATTTACGCACCGAACCAGAATGTCCCAAAATACGTGAGGAATACACTGCAAACACTGAAGAGGGAAATAGACACATATACCATAATAGTTGGAGACTTCAATTCACCACTCTCATCAATGGACAGAACATCTACACAGAGGATCAATAAAGAAATAGAGAACCTGAATATTACTATAAATGAACTTGACTTAACAGACATTTATAGGACATTACATCCCACAACAGCAGGATACACCTTTTTTTCAAGTGCTCATGGATCATTCTCAAAGATAGACCATATGCTGGGTCACAAAGCAAGTCTTAACAAATTTAAAAAGATTGAAATCATACACAACACTTTCTCGGATCATAAAAGAATGAAGTTGGAAATCAAATAATAGGCGGAGGGCCAGAAAATTCATAAATACATGGAGGCTCAACAACACACTCTTAAACAACAAGTGGGTCAAAGAAGAAATTGCAAGAGAAATTAGTAAATACCTAGAGGCAAATGAAAATGAAGACACAACATATCAAAACTTATGGGACGCAACAAAGGCAGTGCTAAGAGGGAAATTTATTGCCCTAAATGCCTTTATCAGAAAAGAAGAAAAGGCAAAAATGCAGGAATTAACTGTCCACTTGGAAGAACTGGAGAAAGAACAGCAAACTAATCCCAAAGCAAGCAAAAGGAAAGAAATAACAAAGATTAGAGCAGAAATAAATGAAATTGAAAACATGAAAACAATAGAGAAAATCAATAAGACCAGAAGTTGGTTCTATGAGAAAATCAACAAGATTGATGGGCCCTTAGCAAGATTGACAAAAAGAAGAAGAGAGAGGATGCAAATAAACAAGATTAGAAATGAAAGAGGAGACATAACTACTGACCTCACAGAAATAAAGGAGGTAATAACAGGATACTATGAACAACTTTACGCTAATAAATACAACAATTTAGAAGAAATGGACAGGTTCCTGGAAAGACATGAACAACCAACTTTGACTCAAGAAGAAATAGACGACCTCAACAAACCAATCACAAGTAAAGAGATTGAATTAGTTATTCAAAAGCTCCCTAAAAAGAAAAGTCCAGGACCAGACGGCTTCACATGTGAATTCTATCAAACATTCCAGAAAGAATTAGTACATACTCTCCTCAAACTCTTCAACATAATCGAAGTGGAGGGAAAACTACCTAATTCATTCTATGAAGCCAACATCACCCTCATACCAAAACCAGGCAAAGATATTTCAAAAAAAGAAAACTACAGACCAATCTCTCTAATGAATATAGATGCAAAAATCCTCAATAAAATTCTAGCAAATCGTATCCAACAACACATTAAAAGAATTATACATCATGACCAAGTAGGATTCATCCCAGGCATGCAAGGATGGTTCAACATAAGAAAATCAATTAATGTAATACACCATATCAACAAATCAAAGCAGAAAAATCACATGATCATCTCAATTGATGCAGAGAAGGCATTTGACAAGATTCAACATCCTTTCCTGCTGAAAACACTTCAAAAGATAGGAATACAAGGGAACTTCCTTAAAATGATAGAGGGAATATATGAAAAACCCACAGCTAATATCATCCTCAATGGGGAAAAATTGAAAACTTTCCCCCTAAGATCAGGAACAAGACAAGGATGTCCACTATCACCACTATTATTCAACATTGTGTTGGAAGTTCTAGCCAGAGCAATTAGGCAAGAAAAAGAAATACAAGGCATCAAAATAGGAAAGGAAGAAGTAAAACTATCACTGTTTGCAGACGATATGATACTATATGTAGAAAACCCAGAAAAATCCACAACAAAATTACTAGAGCTAATAAATGAGTACAGCAAAGTAGCAGGCTACAAGATCAACATTCAAAAATCTGTAGCTTTTCTATATACTAGTAATGAACAAGCTGAGGCGGAAATCAAGAAACGAATCCCATTTACAATCGCAACTAAAAGAATAAAATACCTAGGAATAAATTTAACCAAAGAGACAAAAAACCTATATAAAGAAAACTACAAAAAACTGCTAAAAGAAATCACAGAAGACCTAAATAGATGGAAGGGCATACCGTGTTCATGGATTGGAAGACTAAATATAGTTAAGATGTCAATCCTACCTAAATTGATTTACAGATTCAATGCAATACCAATCAAAATCCCAACAACTTATTTTTCAGAAATAGAAAAACCAATAAACAAATTTATCTGGAAGGGCAGGGTACCCCGAATTGCTAAAAACATCTTGAGGAAAAAAAACGAAGCTGGAGGTCTCGCGCTGCCTGACTTTAAGGCATATTATGAAGCCACAGTGGTCAAAACAGCATGGTATTGGCATAAAGATAGATATATCGACCAATGGAATCGAATAGAGTGCTCAGATATAGACCCTCTCATCTATGGACATTTGATCTTTGATAAGGCAGTCAAGCCAACTCACCTGGGACAGAACAGTCTCTTCAATAAATGGTGCCTAGAGAACTGGATATCCATATGCAAAAGAATGAAAGAAGACCCATCTCTCACACCCTACACAAAAGTTAACTCAAAATGGATCAAAGATCTAAACATTAGGTCTAAGACCATAAAACAGTTAGAGGAAAATGTTGGGAGATATCTTATGGATCTTACAACTGGAGGTGGTTTTATGGACCTTAAACCTAAAGCAAGAACACTGAAGAAGGAAATAAATAAATGGGAGCTCCTCAAAATTAAACACTTTTGTGCATCAGAGAACTTCATCAAGAAAGTAGAAAGACAGCCTACACAATGGGAGACAATATTTGGAAACGACATATCAGATAAAGGTCTAGTATCCAGAATTTATAAAGAGATTATTCAACTCAACAACAAAATGACAGCCAACCCAATTACAAAATGGGAAAAAGACTTAAACAGACACCTACCAGAAGAAGAAATACGGATGGCCAAGAGGCACATGAAGAGATGCTCAATGTCCCTGGCCATTAGAGAAATGCAAATCAAAACCACAATGAGATATCATCTCACACCCACCAGAATGGCCATTATCAACAAAACAGAAAATGACAAGTGCTGGAGAGGATGCGGAGAAAGAGGCACACTTATCCACTGTTGGTGGGAATGTCAAAGGGTGCAACCACTGTGGAAGGCAGTTTGGCGGTTCCTCAAAAAGCTGAATATAGAATTGCCATACGACCCAGCAATACCATTGCTAGGTATCTACTCAAAGGACTTAAGGGCAAAGACACAAACGGACATTTGCACACCAATGTTTATAGCAGCGTTATTTACAATTGCAAAGAGATGGAAACAGCCAAAATCTCCATCAACAGAAGAGTGGCTAAACAAACTGTGGTATATACATACGATGGAATATTATGCAGCTTTAAGACAAGATAAACTTATGAACCATGTAATAACATGGATGGACCTAGAGAATATTATGCTGAGTGAATCCAGCCAAAAACTAAAGGACAAATACTGTATGGTCCCACTGATGTGAACAGACATTCGAGAATAAACTTGAAATATGTCATTGGTAACAGAGTTCAGCAGGAGTTAGAAATAGGGTAAGACAATGGGTAATTGAGGCTGAAGGGATACAGACTGTGCAACAGGACTAGATACAAAAACTCAAAAATGGACAGCACAATAATACCTAATTGTAAAGTAATCATGTTAAAATACTGAATGAAGCTGCATCTGAGCTATAGGGTTTTTTTTTTTTTTGTTTGCTTGTTGGTTTGTTTGTTGTTGTTGTTTTTTACTATTACTACTACTTTTATTTCTTTTCTTTATATTAACATTTTATATCTTTTTCTGTTGTGTTGCTAGTTCCTCTAAACCGATGCAAATGTACTAAGAAACAATGATCATGCATCTATGTGATGATGTTAAGAATTACTGAGTGCATATGTAGAATGGTATGATTTCTAAATGTTGTGTTAATTTCTTTTTTTTTTTCTTTCCGTTAATAAAAAAAAAAAATTTAATTTTCTCTGCTCTTGAGAGTAGTAGGTCTTAGACTTACAGAAATTATCTTTTAATAAATTGTGTACTCCAAATAACAATTGCCATTATATTATTGCTATAAAAACCGGATTCTAATGTTTCTTTTATATTCTTTCTAAAACTGAAAAACTGTATGAATTTAATCCTCTTAACATTTCTGAAGTACAACAAAATCATATATGAATTTGAGACGATGACTGTAAAAAATTCCATGTTTTATTTGACCTCTGAGCTCCATTATACTGTGTGCATAAATACTTATACCCTTTAAGTGAAGACTTTGGAGATATAAAAATATTGGTTAAAATAGAATTTATCTTTTAGCTTTTACAAGGCTACACAGATCCAAAATGGAAAATTTAATCCTGAAAGTCATCTATTGTTGGGGCTTCTTTTTGGGCATGGTGGGAAGAACTTAACAATCTTGGTATGGTTAAATATGGCAAACTGTGTTCCAGACATTTTAACATAAACATGAGCTACTCATTCTTAATACTGAAAAGTTATTTTCCTTCTTAGTACTATCTCTGAAACAGGAATAGCCATAGTATTCTAGACAGAGTTTTAGTTTGGCAGTTTTTTTTTTTTGCCTAATTAATTTCTCCTATACATCTTGAGGATACATATGAAGAACACACTCTTAAGAGTGCTTTGATTCTAAAGCAAAATTATTCTTGCAAATATTTTTTATTGTCTTGATGGATTTAAAGCACATAAAGGGCATTTCCATGGGAGGGTCAGGGGAACCAGGAGTGAAATCCCAGCAGCGAATAATCACGAAGCCCCATTAGCAGGAGGACAGCCTCTGTGCTCAGACTCAGCCTCGATGGGAGCTCAAACTCCTAAATGCATAGTTTGCCCCACTTCTTCCCATTTAAAATGAGTGCAAATTATTTTGGAGGAAACAATTTTTAATTGCGACATAAGTTTTATACAGATGAAGATCTATGAACTCCTAATCAAAGAGCACTAAATTCATGCAGTTGCAACAGAAAGTCACAGAAATAAACAAATGAAAAGAAAAAATAACTATGCATTGCCCTCAAGGACTTCAGATTTCACATCCAGAAAATTCACTAACTGTGTGCAAAATGTTTAAGAAAATAAACGATGAAATTACATGCTATGAGAGAGTGGAATAATGCCACTAAATTTCTGGGAGAAAATAAATAGCTGCATATATTTATTGGCCCAGAAAAAAATGATGTTTCTGAACAGAGAGTGATTTTCAGATGAACTGAAACCGAGAGTAAATCTCTTACAAACCCACAAGTAAGGATGAGATACAGAGAGAGGAAAAATGATTCCTGAGAGAAGTTAAAAGTTGCAAAAAGGAATGGTGAACAACAGCAAGAGAAAATGTAAACATAGAGACAAAACTAAATAAACATTGCCTGTATAAATTAATAACAATGTAAGCAATGATAATATAAATACAATATCTAATTTGAAATTATAAAAGAAAGGAAGAAACTAAAATGTTTTATAATAATAGCATGTATGTTGTGAGGCCCATAATCTGAATTAAAATGATCGACATTCCTTCTATTGCATGGTATTTAAAGTATGCACTGTATTTAATAAAATACCAAGCATATTTTAAGTTAAATACATATGCTAAAACTTCAAGGACAAAAATAAAAAGATTCCAAATAAAAGTAGAGTGTATGATCTCTAAACTAAAAAGAGGGAAAATGGAACAAGGAAAAAAAAAGAAAAGAATCTTCCATTAGTTAAAGGCAATTAGGTAGAAAAAAGAAACGTAGAAAAAACTGAACAATTAGAAAGCAAATTCAGA
Organism: Tamandua tetradactyla; assembly: GCF_023851605.1. Taxonomy (NCBI): domain Eukaryota; kingdom Metazoa; phylum Chordata; class Mammalia; order Pilosa; family Myrmecophagidae; genus Tamandua; species Tamandua tetradactyla. The sequence goes on along the minus strand of NC_135344.1, from coordinate 50,218,075 downwards.
TGTTACAAATAGGTTAAATTGGCTATAAAACTTCTACATGGATTTAAACTCATCAGTTAAAAGAAGTCTGCATCTTTAAAAATCTGCTTACATATAAGCTGCATCTGAGCTATAGGGTTTTTTTTTTGTTTTTTTTTTACTATTATTACTACTTTTATTTCTTTTCTCTATATTAACATTCTATATCTTTTTCTGTTGTGTTGCTAGTTCCTCTAAACCGATGCAAATGTACTAAGAAATGATGATCATGCATCTATGTGATGATGTTAAGAATTACTGATTGCATATGTAGAATGGTATGATTTCTAAATGTTGTGTTAATTTCTTTTTTTTTCCCGTTAATAAAAAAAAAAGAGGTTGAATAAAATAAAAAATAATATATTATATTAGACAGTTTCTAGTCCAATAAAATCTTGGATATACTGATATCAAGCAAAAGAGAGAGACCTTAAGAAAAATAACATTTTTAGATATAGAGATATAAATATATATAAAGATAAAACATTCAATCTACCAGACATATATCAAACACTTGTATACAGCTAATTAATGCACTAAGAAGAGAAATCAAGAAATGCATTGACATTTTGAGATATTTCAACATAACTGCCAATTTTGACAAATCTATTTTAAAGATACTGAATATTAGCAGGTTTGATCTACACAATTAGCAAGAATGATAAAGCAAATATGTAGGTATATATGTTTGAATGGGTATTCATGCACATATAACCACATTTATATATAAATACACACATACACACACTTCATACACAAATATGCCTCAAATTATAAATTACTTCTTAAGCACATATAAAACATTAAAACTTGACCATGTATAAAATTTTATGAGATCATAAAGCAAGTCATCATATTTCAAAGAACTGACATGGTTATAGATCATGTTTCTGAGAACAATGGAATTAAATTATAAGTCAAAAAACAAAACAAACAACAAAAATCTCCCCATATATTTAGAAACTTACAATCACAGATCTAAATAACACATGGACCAAAAATAAATCATAATGGGTTTTTTCATACCTAATACTGGAAGATAATTAAATAAATTTCAAAACAGGTAGAATGTAATCAAGTGATAGAGGGACATTTATAGTCTGCTATGCTTATATTAGAAAAGGAGAAAGGCTGAAACTAATGAGCTTATCATCTAAATAAAAAGTTAGCTGAAGAAGAACAGAATGTATTGAAAAAAATGTACAGAAATAATTTAATGAAATGGAAAATCAAATATATGTAAGAGAGAATTTACAGAGGTAGATTTGGTTGTTAGGAAAAACCAATAAATTACATAAATTCCTACCGGTTTTAACCCAATAAAACTGAAATTAAAAATGAATAACACATGAATGAAAAAAGAAACAAATTGATAAATCCAACAGAGATTAAAAAGTTATGATAATGCTATAAGTAATCATGCAATAATTTGAAATGAGATAGAAGTGGGCAAAATCATAATACATAGAATTTAAGAATACTGACTCAAGATAAAATAGAAAGGTACAATAGTCCTCTAATTATTAAAGAAATTGTATCAGTACTTACAAATTGTCCCCATACAGAAAACACCAAGCTCTGAAGGTTTTATAGGAGAGCCTTCCCAAATTTTAAAGGTGCAGTTTATTCCACGCTTACGCAAAATCAGAAAATGTAAGGAGGGTCTACTCCTCACCTCACTCTACATGGCCGGTATAACATGGAACATAATGTCAAATAGGGGTAGTAAAAGCTAAGAAAATAGGACATCAATTATTTTTATAAACTTGTTAAAATCTTAAATAAACTATAATATATATATAATAAACATAAATTACTTATAAAATGAATATGGCAATGTATAAAAACATAATTAATAATAACCATGTTGCATTTTTCCAAGGAATGCAAGGGTTATTAGAAAATCTACTCATACATTTCATCTACCACATTAAAAATATAAAGGAGAGACACCATATGATCATACCATTGAATGGAGATAAGGTATTTGAAAAAATTCAAGACCTATTTGTGACAAAACAATGACAAAACAACTAAAAAATTATCCTGTTTTTATACACAGGGGTTGGCAAAATTTTTCTGAAAAGAGCTAGATAGCAGATGTTTAATCTTTGTGGGACAAACCAGCTCTCACATAGCTATTTAACTCTGAAGACTTACCATTAAAAAAGCCAAAGAAAGTATGTAAGCAAATGAGCATTTCTGTATTCCCAAACAACTTTATATATACTATAATTTGGGTTTCAGATAGTCTTCACACTTCAATAAATGTGTCTCTTTTCCCCTTTGGCTTTCTTCCAACCATTTAAAAACATAAAAAACATGTTTAGCTCATGGGCTATATACCAAAAACGCAGATAGCAGGCCAGATTTGGTGAGCAGGCTATATAGTGTGGGGAACTCTGTTGTACAACATTTTATTGATGGACCTAATAAATGCAGCCAGACAAGTAAAAAAATAGATATTTCACATATATATAATGTATACATAAAGGGAAAAAACCCAACTGTCATTAATCATCTATATAGATAACCCAATAGGATTTACAGATAAATTAAAAGAAGTAAGAAACTTACCAGGTGATTGTACAGAATATCGGTATTCAGAAATCATTTATAGTTTATTGATTGGAAATAAACTGGTAGGAACAAACGTTTTTTTAAAAGGTACATTTAAAAAAGCATTGAATTTTAAGATAATTTGAAACAATTATTTAAAAAAGTTGAGTACGATAAACAGAGAAATTTAGAAAATTTCTTTAAAGATGTTGAGTAAGATCTAAATAAATGAATAGGAACACCATGTATATGAGTAAGAAAATTCATTGTCATAATAATGCAATTTTCCTCAAAATAATCCAAAGACAAAAGGCAATTCTCATGAATAGGACTTTTGGGGGCACTTAGAAAAGAAGAAAGAGCTAATTAATTAATTTTAAAGAGCAAATAGCAAAAATTAGCTAAGACACTCTAGAAGGAGAATAAGTTTGGGAGACTTATCCTACAATTTATCAAGATTTGTTACAAAGCCAATAATTAAATCACAGTGTTTTGGCATAGTAATAGAAATATTAATAAACAGGAAAAAAATAGTTAGCCCAGAAATGCATGCATACATTGAACCTGGGGATAAAAGAGTTGATATTGAAGATTGGCTATGGATAAACCAATAAATTGAAAAACTGATGCTAAATGTGAAGAAAGATTTAGATACAATCCTCATACTAAATGTAAAAATCAAAATCAATTCCAGATGTATTAAAGACAAATGTGAAAGGCAAATTTAAAAATATTTAGAGGAAATTATAAAAATCTTTATGTACAAAAGGTAAAGAGTTATAAATTTTACTCCCACAGAACCTTGTTTATCAAATGCACCAGAAATATGAAAAAGATGAGCCACAATTGGAAGAAGTTATTTGCCAAATTAACCAACAAAAGATTAGCATATAGAATAGATGTGAGCAATAGTAATATAATAAATCAAAAGAAAAGGAAAAGTTATGACACCCAATAGCAAAATGGTCAAAAGACATTGCTCCTGACAAGAGAAAGCACAAGTAGCTTGGTACTAACTAGGAAAATGCAAGCCAGTAATCCAAGAAGATGTTCTTTGATACCCATTAGATTATGGGTAATCATCTGCTGTACATGATGATAATAATAACAATCATCATCATCATCACATCATTATCACCATCACCATCATTTGATGAGCATTTGCTATGTGCCAAGCACTCTGCAAAACTTTATTCCCAATACCTTAGTTTTTCCTTTTATCCTAATTTTAAAGGCTAGAAAAAGGATTCTTAGTGAGATTAACTTATTTTACATTAATAAAGTCTATATTCAAATCCACCTCTATCTTCATGGTGTCCAAACACGAGAAAAAATGGGGATGGTGACAAGTTGGAGGAGGTGACTTCAAGTGAGCTAGAGACTTTTTTTCCCCCAAAACTGTTAATGAGCACATTTTCACTTTGGTGCTCTTTATTTTTATTTTCTCCGTTAAATGTTGTCTCCCCTTTTCCAAGTCTCACATTATACTTGCCCTGTCTCCTTATGTCTTTATGTTGTCCCCTAATTGCTTCCCAATTTGGTTCTCAAAAGCTTCTGTAGAACAGTCTTTTGATCTCTATCCCAATAAAATTTTTCCTATGCTTGACCTCCTTTCCACTGCATCTTCACCTCCGGGCACATTTTCACAGAAACTAGGTAGTCCAATTAACCAATTTCTATTTAATATACCAATGCTTCCAAAGAGTTTGGTGTTAATTAGTCATTTGGAAAAGACACCTGCATAATGTCTTACCCAAGAGAGAAAACCTAGTAATGGCAATTTTAGATACTATATTGTGTTAATATAAAATAGCATAGAAATATCGTGAATTTCTAGACTTTCTTAAACCATATCTCAAAAGTGGCTACAAATGTTGTGTATTCAAAATGGAGACAGTTATAGACTTTGGAATAAATGAAAGTGTAACACTTGAACCAATTTTATTATATTTCCTGTCATGTTAGTATATGTTCTGTAACAACTTGTCAAAGCAAATGATTGTGTGTTTTTTCCTTTCACTTTTAGTAAATGAGCTTTGTGGAGATCTAGTTATTCTTTTGTTCTTTTGACAGCTTGTTTTGCTCATTACATGATATGTAGGATTATCAAAGCAATAAGATTTCACTGTTCCTGAAATATATTATAAAATAGGATAAACTTTCAGAATTTTTCAAAACACAAATTTCAATTCAAAGTTAAAGTCAGAAATTTAAATTTAAAACATGGAAGCTGGCATACAAAACTGTTCATGATCCTTCCTGAAGCATGCATTGTTAATAGGGGTTCAAAAGGTGCTCTTAGAGTAAGCAAGAAAACAAAAAGATACAAGATGATAGCTAAGAGGATTTTTCAGGCTAAGAGAAAATGGGGAGAGAAAAGATTTATATACATTGTGAAAAAAAATGAGACAAATGAGGAACAAGAACTTTAAAAAATGAGAACAAGATATTATTATCTTTCAAAAGAGTGTGAAGAAGAACATACTGAGAATGATGACCTTTGAAAGGATGTTCTGACAATGCAAATATGGGGACTAACTTACATCAGCTGCCCTGTAGTTGGTTCTCTGTCTGCTTTCTCTGCTAGACCCTTAGGTCTTTGAGGGCAGAGACCACATGATACTCACTTTTGTGTTATGTGCACCTCATGTAGGTCCAGGTGCATGGCAAGTCCCCAACAAATATTATTTGAATGAATGAGTTAATAAATATAAGGCCTTTAATGAGTGTCAAGAAAGCTAGTTTATGTTCATTTCAATTACAACAAACTGTACATTGTAAAATTTTATTAGCTATTATGCCTGTTGAACCAACACCACAGGTTAACTTTGAACAACACAGTCCTGGACTACAACCGAGATGACTACTCTATGGAGACACTTTTCTTGAGGCTTCTCTCTGCTCCAGGCAGAAGAAAAAAAATGCTTCCTCCCCAATGCTTTCAAAGAGCCCTAAGAATATCTCTCATAAAGCACATTGCATTGTAAATCTTTCTTAACACTAAAGTTTTGCCTGTAGTTTCTGAGCATATTGAGCTCAAGATATGTCAGTCTGTTCCCCATTGAAGGCTTATTGCTTTCCAGAATTAACAGAAACTGAAGAACACTTGTTGTATAAGAGAAAGCATATGGGCTGAGGAATGGCTGTCCCAAAGATGCCATGTCCTTATCCCTGGAATCTGTGGATATGTTACCTTACATTGCAAATATGATAGAGTTAAAGATCTTCAGCTGGGTAAATTATTTTGGATTATCTGGGTTGGATTAATGCAATCAGAACGGTCTTTATAAGAAGGAGGCAGGAGGGCCAAAGTTAGAGAAGACGTGAAGACAGAAGCAGAGTCAGTGAAAGAAATGTGATGGTGCCCCACTGTTGCCATCGCGAGGAAGGGGCCATGAACTGAGAAATGCAGGCTTTTAGGGAAGTCACAGATACCTACTGAGCAGCTATCACCCAGATCTCACCTACCCGCTCCTCCTTTTTGGGGAAGTCACAGACACAGTCTCAGTGGCCATTCTACAACCTGGGGGAGATGTCAAGTCTAATGAAAAGGCCTGACCAGACCTCAAGTGTGGAAAACAAGCAGTCCCAGATGCTTATTAGAACAGGAATTCTCAGTAGCAGGGGCTCCCTCCCACTGAAATGGATGAAAACCACACTCAAACAGTTTAGATTGGTTTCTTCTCTGGCACAGAGTGGGGTGTGTGGAGCTGTCATCTATCCACCCAACCTGGAGCAGTTTTGGGCCACCCTGGGATATTGACCATGATGGAACTTCTTCCCTTTTGTACTCTTGTAAGTAACAAGGAGATTTGCCTTTTCTGAATACTTATTATGGACAATAAAAGGATCATTTGCTTAAAGTTTCTGTTGTGCCCTGGAACTAGGTTCCCAAGATACACCATTGTAGTAACTTGTTCCACACAGGTGGTCTCTAGAAACTTGAAATGACAAGGAAATGATTCTCCCTTGAAGACTCCAGAAGGAACACAGCTCTACTACACCTTGATTTTTAATTTCTAATCTCCAGAACTATAAGAGAATATATCTGCATTGTTTTAGCCACTACATTTGTGATAATTGTTACAAGAACAATAGGGAACAAGTGCAGATTTATGCCTTCATTATTCTGGTACTAGCAAGTATGTGTAGTTCAAATTAACCACCCTCTAAGGGGATGGAATAAGTTCTTAGATGATAAAATTTCCCACCTACTTTCAAGGAGACACAGCCTTTCCATAAGTATTTATCGAAACTCTGTTACTTGAACAAAACTATATTAGAAGGTATGAGATACTCGATACTAAATGAGGCATAATATTTGTGTGTTTAATACAAAGTAGAATTTGCAAATACTAGGCATGTGCATATAAAAAATATGAGTAGCAACGTAAAATAGTATATGTTAAATGACAAACAAGCAGTAGTAAAAGCGTTAAGAGGTGTTCAAATGGACTATCAGTCCATTTGCCTTTGTGGAGGAAAGGAGACTCAATGTGACCATAAGGAAAGGAAAGGAAGAATCTCTGTTGGGGAATAAGTAAAGGCCATACTAGTTAGTGGTAACAACATGAGCAAAGAAAGCTTGCTTAAAATTGTAGGACTGTTTGGGCTTTGGTGAGCAAAATGGCCTGAAAAGCATATGAAAGAGGAAAATGGCAAAAACAAAAACAAACAAACAAACAAAAAAAACAAGAAGGAAGAGAAAAAGGAAACCAAAAAGCAAAGGGTGCCGAATACTGGTGCAGAGGTTAGAACTTCATCTTGTAGTTAGTCTTTGTTTCTTTGCCTAGGGATTACTATATATTGAACATTCAGTTTCTTCTCTCTCAGATATGCCCAATTTAGCCTAGTCTCTGCTGGTTCCTAGTATTTCATGCAGCCTGTTAACCAGAGTGACTTAGGGTAATCTTAGAGTTACCCATGATTCTTCCTTCATTCATCTCTATCCATTTGGTTACTGAATCCGTCATTCCTTAAGTTCCTCAATTCGTCTTACTAAACTATTTCACAAGACAGAATGGTAATTAGAGACATAGATAGGAAGTCAGAAAAATGCAGAGAAAAAAGTTAAAGCACAAAAAAAGAATCAAAGTATGAGAAATTCATCCTGCAAATTTTCATCACCAGGAACCCTTTGCTGAGTTCCTTCTCTGGGCAAGCAGGATATAATTTGGATTTACATCACCAAACACAAATTCCACTTTGCCTTTGAGATGAAGATGTCTTATTTTTAGTAATATTGCGACTGCAAATTTATGTAAAGAAATTCAAATACACAGTAGCTCAATTATGTAAAATTGAACAGAAAAGCTTCTAAGATTAAAATTGACCTGATAAAATCACTAGGTTCATTGCTCTGGCCAACAGAATGTATAAGTTAGCAAAGTAGATAAATAGGTTTGACCTGAAGTGCCAATTGTACTTAATTGATTATGGCCACTCGGGACACTGTATTTAGAAGGATGTGAAGGCTGAGCCTGTTCAAATCAAGAAAAAGTTCAATGATGATTATCAATGTCTGCTATGGATGTGAAAGGGATAAAAATAATAGCAGTTAGAAGAAGAACGGATGCTAGTTATAGCAATTAGAATATCATGCAATATTTCCAAGGTAGCTAAATCATGGTTCCATACCAATAGGCACAGTTTTTTTAAAAATAGCTTACCTGAAAATATTTAGCATTTTGTCAATCCCTACTAAGTTAAGTCAACATCTTCAGGTAACAGTCTGCAATAACTCTGTACACACTTTCTTAGGTGCTATGCTGGGCTAGCCATTGTGTAAAGGGAATTTCATGGGTAAAGTCCGTGGGAATAGCATTTCATTAATCTACACATGGTGCTGCATTTCAAATAAATGAAATTGCTTATCTTTGGAAGGAGGCACTTACGGCACATAATTAGAACGACTCTGCAAGTAAGAATCAGGGTTTAACTATGTGGTAGAAGTTGTATCTTTTTATGGTTTTCTCCATTTTATAGTAAAGCAAGTGTTATTTAATTGTTATGTAAGTGTATGGAGTGGTTGTTCAGTCCTGAATGTGATTCCTCAAAGAGCAATTTAAAAATATGATTGTATAATAAATTGATACTGTGCTTTTTCTCGTATTTTTGAAAAATGATGCTTTAGGAAATAAAATAGCAGCATGGAAACTTTTTTGACTAACTGATTTACAAGAGATTTATTTTAAAAAAACTATAACAGACTTAAATGAGGAATGAATGTACACAAAATAAAATAATTGAATGAATGTAAAAATAAAATGAGGAATGAATATGTACAAAATAAATAGTTGTGCATTGTGTAACTTTTATAGAACTGGCTAAGTTGACTCTATTTTTAAATTAAAAAAATTAGTTCAATTAATTAATGCTTCTGGTGATATCCCTTCCAAACAATCTAAATTGTTATTTCTCTTCAGGGAAAAAATAACAAACTGGCAAAATACTTTTAGTCTTGCCATATTCTACCAAAGCTCATACATTATATAGTTTTTTGTAAATTTTTTTGCATATGGGCTTTGGTGAGCAAAAGGGCCTAAGGAGCAAAAGAAAGGGGGAAAGTGAAAACAATAATTATCAAAGTTATACGATTAATTTCTGTGTAATTATATAGACACCACATTTCTTTTTTTTATTTAACATAACAACATACAAACACATTCTTACCATATGATTATTCCATTCTTGATGATCAATAACTCACAATATCATCACATGGTTGTATATTCATCATCATGATCATTTCTTAGAACATTTTCATCAATTCAGAAAAAGAAATAAAAAGAAAATAGAAAAAAATTCATATATACCATATTTCTTACCCCTCCCTTTCATTGATCATTAGCATTTTAATCTACTAAATTTATTTTAACATTTGTTCCCCCTATTATTTATTCATTTTTAATCCATATGTTTTACTCATCTGTCGATAAGGTAGATAAAAGGAGCATCAGACACAAGGTTTTCACAATCACACAGTCACATTGTGAAGCTGTATCATTAAACAATCATCTTCAAGAAACATGGCTACTGGAACACAGCTCTGCATTTTCAGGCAGTTCCCTCCAGCCTCTCTATTACACCTTAACTAAAAAGGTGATAATCTATATAATGAGTAAGAATAACCTCCAGGATAACCTATCAACTCTGTTTGGGATCTCTCAGCCATTGACACCTTCTTTTGTCTCGTTTCACTCTTCCCCCTTTCAGTCGAGAAGGTTTTCTCAATCCCTTGATGTTGAGTCCCAGCTCATTCTAGGATTTCTGTCCCATGTTGCCAGGAAGGTCCACACCCCTGGGAGTCATGTCCCATGTAGAGAGGGGGAGGGCAGTGAGTTTGCTTGTCACGTTGGCTGAGAGAGAGAGGCCACATTTGAGTAGCCAAAGAGGTTCTCTGGGGGTGACTCTTAGGCCTAATTTAAAGTAGGCTTAGCTGATCCTTTGAGGAGTTAAGTTTCATATGAACAAACTCCAAGGTTGGAAGCTCAGCCTATTGCTTTGGTTGTCCCCACTGCTTGTGAGAATATCAGGAATTCTCCACTTGGGGAAGTTGAATTTTCCCCCTTTCTCACCATTCCCCCAAGGGGACTTTGCATGTAGAGAGGGGGAGGGCAGTGAGTTTGCTTGTCACGTTGGCTGAGAGAGAGAGGCCACATTTGAGTAGCCAAAGAGGTTCTCTGGGGGTGACTCTTAGGCCTAATTTAAAGTAGGCTTAGCTGATCCTTTGAGGAGTTAAGTTTCATATGAACAAACTCCAAGGTTGGAAGCTCAGCCTATTGCTTTGGTTGTCCCCACTGCTTGTGAGAATATCAGGAATTCTCCACTTGGGGAAGTTGAATTTTCCCCCTTTCTCACCATTCCCCCAAGGGGACTTTGCAAATACTTTTTTATTCACTGTTCAAATCATTCTGGGATTTACTGGGGCATCACTCTGGACAAACCTACAAAATCTCATGCCCTATTCAAGGTTCCATGTACTTACAGTGTTCAATTAAGCAGTCCACATAAGTTATATTAGGAAATGCACTAGTCAAAATGTAAATTTTGTACCAAATAAACATTTTTTGTTGTAGTCTCAAACATAAGTCAAAATTTTAAAATATTGATTACCATCTATTTTCAATACCCTGCAGTATTGACATTCTTTTGTTCTTCCCATGCAAAAACATTTTTAAATCTGTACATTTAGTCATTATCATTATACACTCTAGGCATTCCTAGATTATACCATCTCGATCTTTATCGTCTATCTTTCTTTCTGATTTCATTTGGTTCCACATTTCAATGAAAGATTCTTTAGGACAGTACATTAGAGAAAACCCAGAACTTGGAGATAGGACCTTGGTGTATCACTTTGAAGTTATGATGTGGCATATGTATATATACCTAGAAAACTCAAGAAAATAAAGTACAAGATTTGAAATTAAAAATAGATTACAGGTATGTTGTCAGGTATGTGAAAAATGTATTTAAAAAATCGCTGGGCTTTCCTTTATGACAGTAGTAGCTTAAGTAAAACTATGACAGGGAAAGAAAAGGTCCCCTTCTTGGGAATAACAAGAAAGATGATGACAACCACGCAATAAGAGAACTATTACATTGTGAGAGTAATACCAATAAAAAACTGACAAGATCTGTAGTAATCAAGTTTTAACACATTACAGAAACATATATAAAAGAAAGTGTAAAATAAATGGACAGCAATCCCCTACCTGAGAATAGGAAGCATGGCACACAGGTAAGCAGAATTGGCTCTATAACAAGAGTAGCTTTTATAAACCGCAGCATCATTTTATTTTATTGTGATTGTGGACAAGTTACTCAACCTCACTGTTTCCTTTCTCTGTTTTCTCATTATTTTTCTTATATTAAATCAGAGGTGTAATTCAATCCCAAATGGGAACTTTTTTGGGGGGGAAGCGTGGACAGGATATTTAACAGTTACTTAAAAATTTATCTGGAATATTAAAGATATAAATGAACAAAAAGCATGTTCTAATTTTTTTAAAAAAGAAACACAGACTGAGAGATACTGTTATATATTCCCTTTATACTAAGGGGAAATAATTCAGATCTGGAATTCACAGACTGATTAATAGGCAGACTAATGAATCCGAACTGATAACCATGAAATAAATATAAAAATATTAACATGTAACATTGCTTGAGCAATCAATAACACTAGGCACTGTTGTAAGCACTTTACTGGTATTTTATTTAATCCTCTCAAAAGCCTGAGTCAAGTACTATTATTATTCTTATATTATAAAGAAGAAGCTTAAGCATGGAAATATTAAGTAATCTTGATCAATGTCACTGAGATAGGAATAGTAAAGTAAGGACTCAATGTAAGTTAAAGAAAGCAGAACACATCAACAATGTTGAGAAAAGTAGAAATTTGGAGAACTGTAAATTATATTCTCAGCATATGCAACAATATTTTATTTTATGGGAAAATGCTCAATGTATAATGCTATATGAATAAAGTAGGATATAAAACTGCAAAAATAATGGTTTCAAATTGATAAAATATGCATTAAAGAGTAAATACAAACAATCAAACCAAAAATATCAGAAGAAAATTTAGCTGATGAATATTTAGCTGATTATGGGATGGGCAATATTTTCTAGGCATAAAACAATAGAATAAAGCATAAGGAAATATCTGGATACACATAACTCCCAAAATAATTTTGAATGTTGTATAACAACAAAAAAAATTGAACATAGAAAATATTTGAAGCAAGAAAGTAAAAAATGTATTTTAAAGAGATCATACAAATAAAAAATATAAAACTGAGCAAAGAACACATTAGAGATGAATAAATACAAATATTACATCAATTTATAGAATATCCAATATCTGCATCAAATAAATATAACATAGCAAAATGGCATAACTCACCCCCCATTCCTACCCCTTATTCCAACTTACTAAGGTTTAAAACATAATACAAGATTTACCCCTTTAAATTTGATTTTAAGTTCTTGGCCCTTGGAATTCATACAAAATTGTCTTCAATAGATTAAATAACCCAGTGCAATTTGTATCCTTTATTATGTGACTAGGAGTAGACAAAGAGGGCAGAGAGTACAGAGGGCAGACCTCATCAGGAGACAAATCTTGTGGTTTCAAATATTTGCAATTTTAAATGAGAACCCAATGGAAACTACCAGTCATCTCATTCCTTCTTATACTACCTGATTTAGTTTGGTAAAGCTGTTGGGATGCAATATACCAGAAATAGATTGGCTTTTAAAAGGGGATTTATTAAGATACAAGCTACAATTCCAAGGCCATGAAAATGTCAAAATTAAGGCACCTACAAGAGGATCCCTTCTGGGAGGAAAGGTAGCATCTGGGTTCCTCTGTCACATGGGAAGGCACATAGTGATGTCTGCTGGCCCTCCTGGGTTGGTTTCAAAATGGCTCTCTCAGCTCCTGTGGGTCCTTTCTGGCTTCTGCCAGGGGGCTTTCCTTCTGTATCTCCAAATGTGAGTTGGTGCATCTGCTCTGTGTATTGGCTTTTTTAAGGACTCCAGTAAACTAATTAAGATCAGCTTAAATGGGCGCAGTCAGATTTCCAGCTAATCAAAAGGTTTCACCAACAATTGGCTGGGTACCATCTCTGTGGAAATAACTTTATCAAAAGGTTTAACCAAGCAATAGTTCTGCCCCACAAAATTGGATTAGGATTAAGAGCATGGTTTTTCTGTGGTACATAACAGTTTCAAACCAGCATACTACCTAAAATAAGTAGATTTGGGCAGATACTACAATTCTAATATTATGTATCAAAAAGAAAGTGATGTTTTTTATCTGATTCCTGTTAGTAATGAAAACTTGGAAAAACTAGACTAGAACTAAAGCATAGCATCGAATATAAATACGCTAAATTGACAACTGATTTTGCTGCCTTTCTCTAGAGTTTAGATAGAAGAATTAAATATTTTTTAATAGAAAGTATGTTTAAGAAGGAGAAATGTATAAGCACATTCTGCTTTTAACATGAGATCAATTTACAATCTAATTGCCAGTTGTCACATATCAGGTCTGTGAGATTTAACACATATTCCAGAGGCTGACTGCTTTCAGACCAAGTTACCTATAGGACAAAATTGATTGATGGTTGTTCAGTCAAATAAAGACATTAAGATATCTTTATTTAAGATTGGATTTACTTTAGTTCGTTTTCTTATCTTAGAATGTCTATTAAGAATTAGTCTTAAGAGGGAAAAATTTCTAATACTTAAATGCATATGTAAGCTAATTATATGTAAGCTAATTCACTTACCATGTCACAATCCATTGGAGAGGAATATACAGATAAAAGTCTAATAAATATTTAATGATAATGAAGGCAAATTTTAGTTTTTCAATTTGAAAAGTTTTTCTGAATTTAATATTCAAATTGCAAATATTTCCTTAAGATTTAGATATTACATAAACAATTAACAGTCACAATAGTTTAAATTTAGCTAGTGATTTCTATAAGTCAAGTGTTTTAGATATAGATGCATTATCTCTACAAATACTCCATATACTACCGGTGGAGGCAGAATTCTATGATACCCAGTGAATCTCACCCTTATATAATCCTTCCTCTTGAATTTGGTAGAAGCTGTGTCTTGCACCCAGCTAATGCACCATGGAAATGATGATGGGATGTCACTCTTGTAATTATATCAGGTTATATGGTTATATATATAAGATTTAGTCTTAGCAGATAGGAAGGAACGATTTTCCTGCTAGCCCTGAAGAAGTAAGGCCGTGTTGTAAGAGGGCTATGTGGCAAAGAATTGACAGTGGGGGTTTCTAGTAGCTGAGAGAGGTCCCTGTCTGACAGCCAGTAAGAAAGTGTGACCTCAATCCTACAAGTGAAAAGAACGTAACTCTGCCTATAATGCCTGGCATTAGAAGACAACCCTGAGCTCTAGAAAGGAATATAATGTAGCTGACATCTAGAATTGAGCAGAAGATCTAGCTAAACTGTGCCCACGATCCTGACCCACAGAAACTGTGCAATAATTAAGGTATGCTGTTTTAAGTAGCTAAATTTGTGCTGTTCTTATGCAGAAATAGAAATAAAAGCATTAACACAAAAATATTTGTGAGATATTCCTAAATAAGAGAAAAAAATTCAGACACTGGTCATGAAATGTTCCATGTTTGCAGAATTTACAAAGGATTTATCATTTTCAACTCAACAGCAAGGCCTAGGACATTCCTATCACAGCATAGGTTGCAGCATAATAGGAATTGTTCCTGGAGTTCTGTGATTAAGATATTGAAACCTAGCTAATAAATGATATGTAAATTCAAATTTAATTTCTTATGCTTATTTATGTGAGCTAAAAAATGACTTCTCTGGCTTTAAAAAACTAGTTCAAGATTTGTTTTCAACAGGTGACAGCTTGTAAATGGACATTTCAGGTTAAGGGTCATGTATTCGTTGATGAGTTCTGAGGCTAGTCTTACTGTCACCCCTAAAACTGTCCAAGAACATTTCAATTAAAGATCAGGGAAATGAGCACCAACCATCCTCATCCAGAGATGCGTATTTTACAGATCCCTGTGTTGCTGGCAAAAGAGGAGATGGTGGTAGGTACTGGGCCATGGTAAAAGTTCTAGGAATGAGCCCTGGGATATATAAAAAATAAGGTCATTGGTGATCACTATCCTCATTGTCCCTTTGTTCAGGTCAATTGATGACAATAACATAAGGTCAGTTGAGTGGCCATAATATAACTCACCTTTAACAAGGGCTGATTTTTTCACAAGAAACTACTTTGAAAATTTCACCTCTTCCTAAAATATATGTGAATGGAAAGTAAAATGCAAACATTATGCAATAGATGCTGTAATGGTAAACATTTAAATGGTGGTTTTACATTTGTATGCTGACAGATGGCCTACAATTTGTGTTCCATTGCTCTTCTAAGTAGTGATATGTTGGTTTCTTATGTCTCCTGATTATATTTCTAACTTTATTGATGAAGTTGTCTCTTAAACATTCTGTTGGGTTGGTTATAAGTGACTCAATGGACAAGAAGATAATTTAAAATTATTTGGAATAATACTTTATTTTACAGTTGAGAAAATGTGAGGTTCAGTGACACTAAAGGGGCCCACCAGTTATTAGTAATAGGGCTCAGGTTTTCTAATTGTCAGAACAATACTGTTTGCAGTAGTGAATAATGTTTGCATAGATGAAGGTTAATGGCAGCACCAGAATTTCTGTACAGGAGAAGGCTTGGAGGTGACAAGCCATTTGAAGAAGGAAGGGATGTAGGGAATTTGTCTTAAGTCTACATTTTCACAACAAATACATGGTATTTGCTTAAGTGGCATATTAATAGGGAAATTGTTGGAAGGAGCTGAGGAAAATAATGTGTGCAGCTGGAGTTAACTTAAACTGTTCCTTTCTTCCACCTATTACTAAACACCAGCCCTGGAGGCAAACAAGCATAGGGCAAATTATATATGACGGTAGATCATATATAGAAGAAATTATGGGAGCATCCAGCAAGGTCATTTCACCGTGATTGGGACTTAGGGTGGATGTGAAGTCTGAGAAAATATAAGCTCTGGGTGGTGGAGCTGGTGTGGGGCTGAGGACAGGTGCAAGAAAGAGGATTTAGGGATTCAGTAGCCACTTCAGAAATTCTAAATGAGGTAAAACAGTTGGGAGCTACTTAGAGTTTCTTCTGTATCCCAACATACTATTTTTACTTAGGTTACATGTTAATTTCATTGAGGTTGATGAGGGAGTGAGATCCAGGAACTGGAGGATTAAAGGTCTTCCAACCCACTCTTGGAGAACCAACAAATAGTAAGTTAACAGATGTTTTAATGGATAATGTGCATTGCATGCTGCCATTATGGACAGATTTAATCAGGATACAATTGCTGCAGTATATTGTCCATTGATTTCTCTCTGTAGGTTACTGTTGCCTAGGTAAAGGGAGAGTGTCTTATATCACACTCATCTGTGAATGTCCCTTTCACCTTTTACTCTACTGAAAACTGACTCTCTCTCTGACACTGTTTGCCCTGCAGCTTTCAAAAGTACTGCTTTTTCTTCCACATCATTTTTACCACCACCACTGGGCCTGGAGTGGTGTCAATATCTTACTTGCTAATCATTGCTACTTCCTATCTGTTGTCCCTCCACCATTCATGGAAATATAAAACTTTGAAAAATATCAAACTTCATCAGACTTACTATATTCCTAGTTTAAGCTATTTTGTACTCTCCAGACCATAAACCTCATTTCTTGAAGATTTTAGCTCTTGGCTGTCACATTCTTTATCATTACTCCATTATAATTTCTGCTGATTTCAAAATTTATGTATACAATTCTTCTAATTTCCTGGCTTCTTAGTTTCTTGATTTCTGAAGCTTGGCCTCCAATTTACTCAGTCTTCTCTCCTGGGTCATACTGATAATCTTGTCATTTCCAATGATAATATCCATTTTATTACATTCAAGAAACTCAATCTCTTACCTATACCTATTACCTTGCCAGATCGTTCACTCTGGTACCCAAACTATATATATATATATATACATATATGCACATATACATACATATCCTTCAAATCCACTGGCGTATTCATCCTTTTCTTTCCTCATTATACATCTCATTGTCAATAATTGTAATTATTCTCATTCATATACTCTCAATGCACTTATACTTCCCTCACTTTATATACTTGGTTCATTACATCCCAACCTTGGTTAAATCCAACTGAGAAAAAAATGTTCCTATTCTTCAAATTCAATAAAGTAGAAGTCTCTTTTTGTCCTCTATCCTAAATCTGAAACAGGTAACCCAGAATCAACTTAAACTAGTACTAATCAATCAGCTCCACTTCAGTGCCTTAGATTCGGAAAGTCAGACAGTTCCTAAACTCTATGCTCAATGTCAGTTGATTCCTAAAACCAGTATTTCCCCAAAGTTATTGATTGCTCTATTGATAGATAGATTTTTTTTTCTTTGTTTGGCAAATACAACATTCTTTTATTTGGAACACATTTTGGTTTCCTGGTTGCTAAAACAAATACCATAAAATTAGTTGGTTTAACAATAGGAATTTATAGACTTAAGGATTCAGAGGCTAGAGGGCTTACTTTCTCTTAGCCAGTAATCTTTGGGGGTTCCTTAGCTTTTCCATTACATGGCAATGCACATAGCAGTGTCTTCTGTCTCTTCTGGGTTCCAATGACTTCCCACTTCTGGCTGCTCACCTTGGCTTCTCTCCTTGTGTCCAATTTCCTTTGTTTATAAGGACTTCAATCATGTCAGATTAAGGCCCATTCTAATTTAATGTGGGCACACTCTAAATGTCTTCAAAGATCCTATTTACAAATGGATTCACACCTACAGAGACCTGAAAATGCCTTTTGTAAGGGACATGATTCCATCTCCAACAGCATGCAATGATAAATGCAGCTTTGTTAAAGACACATTTGAGTAGTGGCCTCTTCCCTTGACACAACTCTCCATCTGTTCAGAGGCTGTACTCTTCAGCTAATTGTGGCATGAGGAAAATACACAACTATAAAGACAAGTCTGACTTTAAATTTCCTACTTACTGACTTGGGTCATGAGACTTGGTCATATACCATTATTTCCTTATTCTGTTAACTATTTTCTTCTCTTAGACCACTATTTTATACTTTCTCCTCTTTCCTCAAACATCCAACAATTCTTCCCTCATACTTATTTCCAATTGAACTTGGTTCCCAATTCACAGAAAAATATTGAAACCATCTGTTCTAGTTTGCCAAAGCTGCCAGAATGTAACATACCAGAGATGGATTGGCTTTTAATAAAAGGGGATTTATTTAGTTACAAACGTATAGTTCAGGCAGGTCACCATGGCTCAACAGGCAGAGTTCTTGCCTGCCATGCCAGCGACCCAGGTTTGTTACCTGGTGCCTGTCCATGCAAAAAATAAAAAAATAAATAACAGAAACTTATAGTTCTTCAGAAAGGCAGCTAACTTTCATCTGAGATTCTTACACAAGAAGGCACAGGGTGATCTTTGCTGGCCTGCACTCCAGGCTTCTGGGTTCCAACAGCTTTTGCATCTCAAAAGGCCTGGGCTGAGCTGCAAGTGCTAAAATGAGGTGTGCTGAGCTGCTTGGGCTGTGCTGTGTCACACTCTCTCATTTAAGCATCCAACCAATTAAATCAAACATCGTTCATTGCAGCAGACACTCTCCTTAGCCAGTCACAGATGTAATTAGTGACAGATGAGCTTCACATACCATTGGCTCATGTCCACAGCAACAGAACTAGGCACCTTCACCTGGCCAAGTTGACTCCTGAACCTAACCACCACACCATCAGAGAAGCTCTTCCACAATCTTCTAGCATTCATCTCTCCCTTACCTTCATCTGTGTCAATATCCTCTACCCTCTCTCTGGTTACTGAGAATACTGTTAGCAAAAGTCCCACCCTCCACATGTGCACTAGAACTCATCCCCTCTCATCTTCTTAAAAGATAGAACTTTAGAAATTCTTCATTTCTTCCCTAACTTTCTTGCCATATCACTTTCCTCCTCTCCATTGGATCATTGCATTAGTGTACAAACATTCTGGAAAAAAAAATCCTCTCAATCACATTTTACCCTCTGCAATTTCTTCAGCTTTTCCCTTATTTTACAGCAAACTTCTTTTTTTTAAAAAAAAATAACACATTCCTCACATGATTGTCATGCAGAGTAAATACCTTGGAGAAAGGAAAAAACACTTAGAAGAGTGCCATTCAGTATTATCCAGTTAATACTGAATGAGTATTAACTTAGCATTATTACTTGACATCTATACATGTGTATCTTATTACAATATAATCTTATCATGGTCACACAACAATTCTTGGTTCCAACCCCATTCTATCCTTTTTAATGAATTTTCCAAGACCTCATTGATGGGCTGACTTGTTCTCCACAAAATGAACGTGGTTATGAAAAGCTGACTTGCTCTAGCTAATAAATTCTTCCAGCATTCCTGTGGGTGACCATTGAGTCAGATTTCAGCCAACTAATCTAGCAAAGAATGAGTATAATTCAGGCTGCTCAAGTTAATACAAGCAATCCAGAATATCTGCTAAGCATACCTATTATGATGTATTATACAGCAAGCTTATTGAATGAGGTATTTATACTTATGTTTTCATTGTTTCTTCTCTCATTTTATCTTGAAATTATTCCAATCAAGTGCTTCACTATCATAATTCTGATAAAATTGCTCTTATTGATATCATCAGTGGCTTCTCTATTTCAAGGCGATCTTTTCAGTCTAATGATTCCACATTCATATGTGTGATATTACGAAATTAATATCTCCAGGAAGGCCATTTTCCCTGAAGCCCAGTCTTGCATCTCAACAACCTCCCGACATCTCCACTCGTATGCCTCAAATTCATCTCAAATATCACATGTTCAAACTGAGCTCCTGATATATCCCCCCATGTCTGCCTCTTCTGTAGCCTTCCTCTTTGCAGTTAAGGCAACTTCATTCTTCTATTTCTCAGGCAAGCCATCTTGGTGTCAACCTTTCATCGCTCTAGTTTTTCTTACTCCCCTCATAAAGTCACCAGGAAAATCCAAGCGACTCTACCTTTAAAACATATCCAGAATATGACCATGTCTCACTACTGCCATGGGAACCATCTTGATACCAACCACGATCATCTCTTGTCTGGATTAGTAAACTAGTCTCCTGCTTCTATCCTTCCCACCATCATTCTATTCTGAGCCCAGCAAAGAGAGTTATCAGCTAAATTGTCATTTGGCTTTGATCACTCCTTTGTTCAAAACCCTCAATGCTTTTCCATCTTCTTCTGAGGAAAAGCCAATGGCTTGCAAGGCTTTATATGATAGGTCCATCCCTTTAGCTCTGTCCTCCTCCTCTTTCCCTCCTTCACACTGGCCCCTTGCTCCTTCTCAGTGAGTTTGTGCATACTGTATTACTATAAAACTCTTCCCCCAAATATCCATGTGGCTACTTCTCTGAATTTGTTCATATCTTTACTCAAAAGAATCATTCTCAGAAAACCTCTCTTTTAACTACCCATCCAGGAATACCCCTTGCCCCACTCTGAATTGACTTTTTAAACAAACTATATATTTTATTTCTCTTGTTTACTATCTGTCTCTCCTACTAGGAAAGGAATGCTTGTTCTGTTCACTGTTGTATTTCCAATAACTAAAAGAGTGCTTACCACTCAGTAGATCCTCAACAAATTTTGGAATAAATGAATGAAAGATGATGCTTCACATCTATTAGTAATAAAGTGACATTATGGATTCATATTTTTAAGGAGAGCAAAGAAATTTGAGGCATTGATGTACACCCTATCTCATGATCTCTCTTGGGACACTGACAGGAATTTTGAGTTAGCTCTTTGTCACTCTGGGTGAAGTGAACTCTCCACAAAACAATTAATTCCATGACCTTGGCCAGATTAATACTGCCTTCTAATCATCCAAGTTAACAATCCCCACTTCACATCTTTCAATCTTTTATGCTCTTGATAATGGAAGAAAATAACCAGGGATTTAGAATTTCTTATGAAAGGATAATACAGTTCTAAAAGGCATAGTGTAAATTTAATATGCATGTAAAATTCAGTTTTGTAGTTTTATCATCATTTCCTTGCTTTTTAGATTTTTTCTTTCTTTCCTCTTCTCCTTTCTTTTGCAGAAGCTCCATTTCATAATGGGCTATGATCAGACCTGTTATTCTAATGGTGGAATCCCAAAGGAAAACATGTTTCAGATGTAAAGTATTCCCCCTAGATTCCCTGGCGGTCATGGAAAGCAGGAGAAATTCTTGATGTATGAAGTCACTGTCACCATTGTCAAAGCACTGTTGTGTGGGAAATGAACCACAAATAAAATCAAAGGGTGCTTCTTCCATAGCATTGGAATATTACTGCACAAACAAGTTTTCTCATTAAAGTACAAAATATTCCAGATTAAATTTTAATGTTTAAATGTCCACAGGGCACATTTCAGAGATATTGTAGAGGTAGCTGATTTTTTGGCACACTTATAAACAGTAATATATGAAAAATTAAAGACTCTATCAGAGTAGCAAAACAATTTATTTTTGCAAAAATAAAATTCTGAATAGATCCAACTTAACCTCCATAACAAATGGCACTATAAATGTAATTCCCTGTCCTTTGCTCTAGAGAATTAGTTTTAAGGTGTGCATATTTTTTTTCTTTAAAAGCTTCTTAAGACTAAATTAAATCACAAAAAGCTTCAATAAAGCAATATTAAAGTTGAACTGAAATCCATGAAAGCAAGACAATTTGGAGGTAGGTTAAAATTCCTTTTTTGCTCTTCAACCTTAAATCAGGCTGCTGTGTTAAGGTATTGTAATGATCTAAGGCAGTGTGTCATCTTTCATGCTAGGCAGCATATGTTACAATTCCTGAATTAGAGAAGAGCTATTCCCCCAAATTATTATTTTAACTACATAGTCATTCTCAGTTTAGAGTTAGGTCAGGGACCAAAAGTTACTCTATAATTTTAGGAATGAATATCGTAACCCTCAGCTAAAGAATAATCATCAAAGCTTCAAATCCAGTAAGGCATTATCGGACACATTGAAAATCAAGAAAAAAGACTTTGAGAATTGTTTAATATGAGGAAATAAATACATTATCTTTGTGACAAGCGCTTCTACAATAGTGGCCCCATCGTGGCAACAAAGAAACAGACAGTCCTAATATCAGTTGCAAAATCAAACACTCAGGCATGAAAAGTCTTTTTCTTAAGTTGTTTTCAAGCTTCATCCTCTTTCTGCTATAACTAAAGCAAAGCCACAGTAGCTGCAGCCATTTGCATCTAAGGAAGAGATGTTTTGCTTTGGTGATATAGTTAATGAGTCTAAAAATATTCAGTATAATAATTCTGTCAAAGCCCCCACAGTCTCCTCAATGAGCAGGAAGTCTGCAGGATTCCAATGGGGAGCCGAGTAATGAGCTCTCAGCACTCGCTCCCACACCGTCCAGGCAAAATATACTTGGGCCTCTACGGTTCCACATCATTAGCAACATGAAACCAAGACACATGCTTGACTTTAATAAGCGACTGAAGTTGCCGCCTTACTAGTCTGTTACTGCATGTAAACTCTTTCGGTATTTCAAAACAGCCCCATGTAAGGAGAAAGCAGGGAGGGCTTTGGCAAACAGTTAGATTTAATTTAACGTGGCAAATGATTGAGCAGAATGGGGGGAAAAAAGGACACAGGAAGTGATGAATTTCTGACACCAAATCTCCTGGGCTATCTGCAGACTGCATCTCGCTGTTGGAGACGATGGTTATGGTGGGCTCCAGTGATCGGTCTATGGGCATATGTGACTGAGTTTTAGTTGATATTCTTGCAAGACAGGAAGTGAACAAGCTTATTTTCCACAGGGAAAGGTTCAGACATGATTAACTTGGGCATGACCAAATAGGTCAATAATATGACAATGAATTTCTAGCACAATAATTAAGTGGGGAAATTTATGTGATTTGTTCTCCTTGTTTTGCACATACCAATAATGCATTAGCATGGATTCATTCAGTTTCCTTCATTAGACAAAATTGCATAGTCACAATTTAAGATAGTAGGATTCAATTTGAATACTTAAAAGTTATTTCTGCAAAACAACAGTAAATTTTTTTTGGTATTTTATTTTTTAGCATAGTCTTTTTGCAGGCCAGCATTAAAAAAATTATCTGAAATCTATCTACATACATACTAATTGCTTCAAGGGTGATACTCCCATCTAATACCAGGTCTTACTGATAATCACCAGGGTAAAGGAACAATTATCATGGAGAATGAAACAGGTAAAAGTGAATGCTTAGCCTTGGGATATTAGGATTCAATATATTTTATGTTTATATGATTCCTGTCAGTTATTAAAATATTTCAACTTGTTTTCTTCACATAAAAGTTCATATATAAAATCCTCAAGTCTTAAAGAGATCATAAAATCTCATATTCCATTCCACACTGTAGCTTAATGCTACAGTGCTCTCAAAATCTTTTTTTTCTCTCTCAAAATTAGTAACTTAAAAAGAGAGAGTCCATTCTCTGGTTTTATATAATTGAGCATTACATTCTAAATATAGGTAGTTTATATGGTCCTCTTTTAAATTTCACTTTTTTGTCAATGATCAATATCATCTTCAATTCTGCTTCTGCCATTTTATATGTGACTGTTTTCCCCACATTATTGCAAACTACACATTTGCTAAGTCTGCCTTTAGCAAACAGAAGACAAAAGCAGCAGAGTTGAGCAAAAGCAGAGTGGAAACATCAAAACTGACATTAAATCATTAATCAACTTTCTTTGGTTATAGTTTTACAACTGTGTGTCTCTAAGGATGCCATGAGGTACCTTTTTATTTTGTAAAAAACAAGATATACTATAAATGGCAGTTAAAATAGTTTTATTAAAAGAGAAAGGAGGTCTTCAAGGTTGCCATGTTGAGCAAAATAAGCCACACATAAATGGACAAATACTGTATGATCTCACAGGTATGAAAGAGTTAGAATAAGCAAACTCATAGAGCCAGAATCTACAATATGGGTTACTAGGGGACAGGGCAGGGATAGGGTATGGGAAACTAAAGCTTAAAAGATAGGATAGTATATAGGAATTCTGCATTTTATACATGATTGTTCTATAAACCCATAATTTCTCTAATAAAAAAAGGTGTAAAAAGAAAAGAGAAAGGAGGGAAAGTTGGCATACTTTTTTTTTTTTAGTGTATCCATATTATATTTCAGGGAACACATTTTACTTTTGTAGGTTTTCATCAGTAATATCCTAAATAAGCCAGACCAGAATACTTTCGTGAGATTTAGTTTCTCTCTTAACAAGTTTATCTCTTCATTTGTTTGAAAATGAGACTAATTTCCTATTTTCAGTATTTTGGCATTTCTTCCACCAACTCCAGGCATTTCACCAGTACCTGAAATTGATTACTTGATCATACTGTCTTAGTTTGCTAATGGTACTGGAAATGTAATATACAAGAAGTGGGTTGTTTTTTAAATAAAGGGAATTTACTAAGTGACAAGTTTACAGCTCTGAGGACATAAAAATGTCCAAACTAAGGCATCCAATAAAAGATTCTTTGACTCAACAAACACTGACCTGGGAAGGCCTGTGGCTTGCATCTGCTGGTTCTTTGGCTTCTGGTTTCAAACAGCTTCCTTGGGGGTGTTTTCTTTCTGCCTCTCTAAATGTCTCTGTCTTTGCTGGCTCTGACTTTTTCCAAAATGCTTCCCTCTTAATGGACTCCAGTAAGTGGATTAAGATCCACCATGAATGGGCAGAGATACATCTCGATGGAAGTCAAAAGGACCCACCCACAATTGGATGGGTCACATCTCCATGGAAACAACTAAATCAAAAAGATTTCATCCAAACAATACATCAGCCCCCCACAAGATTGGATTAGATTAAAGAACATGGCTTTTTGGGGGTACATAACAGTCTCAAACCCACACATATATGGACTCATTTTTTTCAGGACCTAGGGGAGCTTGCTGGGTCCATCATCTGTGGATACCTGGGCTCTCTTGTTATTGCTTACCTTACCCTTTCCAAGTTTATTATTACTTTCCTTGGTAAAGATTGGAGAAAACTAAAAGTTTATTGATTTTTGCTTCTTTTTTTTTTTTTTTTGGCTTAGCTCACTCAAAGTAGTGGGGTCATATGATTTGTTATTTCATTTTTTAATGCATGTCTGTTTTATAATAAAGCAATTATATCAGCACATATAGGTTCATAATAAAATAATATGCTAGGATTTTACACTGCATGTTAAACTGTAACGCATGTAAATAAAAGATGAGTCTTTGCTTGCTGTAACTGTCAAAAAATGACATCATTTGATCCTCCATCAGTGTAGAAACATATCGTGAACTTTGAAAGAGATAATCACATTCTAGAAATGTAGACATGGATGAAAGACATGCTATTGCACTAAGTGTCAATAGTGCACTTTCCTAAGAAAAAATGCAGGTAAGAGAAAAAAATACACATACAAAAACCTTCGAGAGCTTGCCAATGACATAACCCCTTCTATTAAGACATCCTATGCCAAGGTCACATCATATAAAATAGCAAGATTTATTTTAAAAGTTTATGTTTGTGGAGAAGCAGTTCTGGGATGGTGGAATAAGGACCTTGGAAAATATGTTCTTCCATGAAAGCAATGAGCACTGGAAAAAATTGTCAAAAAATCAACTTTAAATCTGAAAATAAACTAAAGGTTTGGCACATTCTAAAAAGTAATTGCTCAAGAAAACTGGCATTTTTGTAAGGATGGTGAGCTTTGTGGCATTTTTAACTTTCCCTATTTTCCTTCTCCTCTCGCTAGCTTTGCACTAACTTTGAAAGCCAACAGCCTGACAGCTATGGTAACTGTGAAAACCAGAAAACTAGCAGCCACTATAGGCAGCAGAACAGGTTGGGAGCTATCTAAAAAGCCCCATCCCAGAGTATTGGCACTATTTGACTTATCTGGCAACTCCCTAGAAAAGTCCCATTCTTAGGGCTTGACTTTTTTCAGCCTGATAAATGGCTTGCTCATTGTATGAGCAAGTCTATCTCCAGGGAGTAGGTCTAAAATAACTAGTGGCAGTTGTTTAACATTATGTTTGTCTGAGATGCTGGGTTAAACAAAACGCAGATTAAAAACTTAAAAAAGGAAAAACTGGGAAATGTGGTTTCCATAGGGGTCACTGAAAAATTTTTGATATATTCTTGGGAATTTAGAATGTTATGCCTATGTATAGGGCAGTGCCTATGCCTGGGAAAGACTTGAGAAAAACCTAATCCCCAATCCTGTCTGAATTTGAGACTCTGCATAAGGAGAAAATAAGTATAAGAAAGGGTTGAAAACTGTCACCCGGTTTAATGAGTGTCCCAACACATACAGAGCCCATTGGCAGAGGCTGGGAAACTTATTAGTTCAAGGCATTTGAAGGTATTGACAAGAAATCTTTGTTGAGTCATTAGTAGGCTACTAGCTAACTGAGCAGAGACTTAAGTAGCTGCATGCAACAAAGAATACAGACTTTACAGAATTAGTCAAGGAAAATAACTAAATGAGCAAACAGAGTTAATCACAACACCAGCAAATAGCAATAAGAACAGATTTCAGGAGGAAGAATTTCATTTCCAGAATTTCCACATTATATTATTTAAAATGTTCAGTATATTCCATAACAACAATAAATTAATAAAATAATTAATAAAAATAATATAAAAATTAATTTAAAATTAATAAAATGTAGAATAACTAAATGGAAATTTTAGTGTTGCAAAGTACAACAACTGAAAATGAAAATTTTAAATTTTCTAAACAGTTTTCATACAGATTTTAGCAGGTAGGAAGAAAGAATCAGAGAACTTGAACATAGCTAGATTGAAATTATCCTGTTTGAAGAACAGATGAAAAAAAGAATGAAAAAAAATGAAGACACTCAGAGACTTGTGGAATACCATAAAGCGTACCTTAAAAATACATAATGGGAGCTTCAGAAGGAGTAGAGAGTCGGAAAGTGGCAAAAAGAATAGCTGAAGAAATAATGGCCCCAAACTTTCAACTTTGATGAAAAATATTAATTGATAAATCCAAGAGGATTGGTGAATTACAAGTAAGATAAACACAAATATCCATACTTAGACATACTATAGCGAAACTATTGAAAGCCAAATACAAAGAGAGACTCTTGAAGAAGAAGAAAATAAAGAAGAAAATGGTTCATTACACACAAATGTTATCCCTCAGAGAGATAACAGCTGACTTCTCATCAGGAATAATGGAGGCCAGAAGACAGAGGGATGATGTATTCAAAGTGCTGAAAGAAAATTCTCAACCAAGACTCCTATACTCAGCAAAAATATGTTTCAAAAATAGAGAATTAAAGACATTTCCAGATAAATAAAAATGGAATATATATATATATATTGCTGAGAAACTATATATATATATTTATTTATATATATATAAAATAGACATACTCTTCTTAGGGGAATTCACTAGACTGAAAAGAAAGGACAAAAAATATTAACTCAAAACCACATGAGAAATAAAGAACACTGCTAAATATAGATAAATCTAAATTACTCTATAAGTGTATTTTATTTGTAACACTTTTCTTATATTTGCTGATTTAAAAGACACTTCATAAAGAAATGCTTATTAAACTGTTGATACTCTTATAATATAGAGAAATGTCATTTGTACGACAATTACTACACAAAGGAGGGAGGAAGGAAGAAAGCTTCATTGAAGAAGTTTTTATATTGTTGTACTTAAAATTAATTCAAAGTAGATCAGTTTAAGTTAAATGTTATTTTCCATTCCCAGGTCAGCCACTAAATTATAACTCAAAAATATAGTAAAAGACAGAGGACATGAGGGCGAGGACACAAATGGACAATTGCACATCAATGTTTATAGCAGCATTATTTACAATTGCGAAGAGATGGAACCAGCCCAAATGTCCATCAACAGAAGAGTGGCTAAACAAGCTGTGGTATATACATATGATAGAATATTATGCAGCTGTAAGACAGAATAAAGTTATGCAGTATGTAACATCATGGGGATGGACCTTAAGGACATTATGCTGAGTGAGATTAGCCAGAAACAAAAGGACAAATACTGTACGGTCTCACTGATATGAACTAACATTAATGAATGAACTTGGAGAATTTCAGTTAAGAACAGAGGTCATCAGGAGATAGAAATAGGGTAGATATTGGGTAACTGGAACTGAAGGGATACAGATTGTACAATGGGACTGACTGTAAAAATTTAGAAATGGATAGCACAATATTACCTAACTGTAATACAATAATGTTAGAACACTGAATGAAGCTGAATGTGAGAATGATAGAGGGAGGAGGCCTGGGGGCACAAATGAAATCAGAAGGAAAAATATACAATAAAGACTGAGATGGTTTAATCTAGGAATGCCTAGAGTATATAATAATAGTGACTGAATGTACAAATTTAAAACTGTTTTTACATGAGGAAGAACAAAGGAATGTCAATACTGCAGGGTATTGAAAATAGATGGTAATCAATATTTTAAAACTTTAACTTTTGTGTGAGACTAAAGCAAAAAATGTTTATTTGGTACAAAATTTATATTCTGACTAGTGCATTTTCATAAAATTTATGTGGACAGCTTAATTGAACACCATAAGTACATAGAACCTTTAGGGCATGGGATTTTGTAGGTTTGTCCAGAGTGATGCCCCAGTAAATCCCAGAGTGATTTGAACAGTGAATAAAAAAGTATTTGCAAAGTCCCCTTGGGGGAATGGTGAGAAAGGGGGAAAATTCAACTTCCCCAAGTGGAGAATTCCTGATATTCTCACAAGCAGTGGGGACAACCAAAGCAATAGGCTGAGCCTCCAATCTTGGAGTTTGTTCATATGAAACTTAACTCCACAAAGGATAGGCTAAGCCTACTTAAAATAGGCCTAGAGTCACCCCTCAGAGAACCTCCTTTGTTACTCAAATGTGGCCTCTCTCTCTCAGCCAACATGACAAACAAACTCACTGCCCTCCCCCTCTCTACATGGGACATGACTCCCAGGGGTGCGGACCTTCCTGGCAACATCGGACAGAAATCCTAGAATGAGTTGGGACTCAGCATCAAGGGATTGAGAAAACCTCAACCAAAAGGGGGAAGAGTGAAATGAGACAAAATAAAATGTCAATGGCTGAGAGATTCCAAACAGAGTCGAGAGGTTATCCTGTAGGTTATTCTTACGCATTATATAGATATCACCTTTTTAGTTAAGGTGTAATAGAGAGGCTGGAGGGAACTGCCTGAAAATGTAGAGCTGTGTTCCAGTAGCCATGTTTCTTGAAGATGATTGTATAATGATATAGCTTTCGCAATGTGACTGTGTGATTGTGAAAACCTTGTGTCTGATGCTCCTTTTATCTACCTTATTGACAGATGAGTAAAACATATGGATTAAAAATAAATAAAAAATAGGGGGAACAAATGTTAAAATAAATTTAGTGAAGATTGAAATGCTAGTGATCAATGAAAGGGAGGGGTAAGGGTATGGTATGTATGATTTTTTTTCTGTTTTCTTTTTATTTCTTTTTATGAATTGATGCAAATGTTCTAAGAAATGATCATGATGATAAATATACAACTATGTGATGATATTGTGAATTACTGATTATATATGTAGAATGGAATGATCATATGGTAAGAATGTTTGTGATTGTATGGTAGCATGTTTAATAAATCAAATAAATAAAAAAAAATAGTAAAAGAAACAATAAGGGAATTAGAATGGTACTGTAATGAATTAAAATAAAGCATGAACTTTTAATATCATGGTGCTGTCTCAGCACCTCCAAGGGTTGTAGTAACATTAGACTCTTAGATTCCTCAGTGGCTACCACAACATTTGCTTATACAAGATAAACAGCTTCTTCCTCCTCTCCCTGCATCTTTCCTGAGATCTTACCGCCATGAAGATTAATACAAATTCCTAATCCCCATTAGTACTTCACCCAACATCTACAATTCCACCCATCTAACACTGTAAAGGCATAGTCCCCAGGTCTACTGTAACCTCCTGTTCTCTGTCTGCTGGGTTGAGCTTACACTCCTTACATGTTTCCCCATGTGACCCTGCAAGGCCTGCTATTTCTCACTGCTCAAGGACCTGCAGGTATTCTTTCACACATCTCTGGTGTCACTTGTTCTTGACATGCCACATCTGCCAATTTTCCTTTACCTATATAAAGAGCCTTACAATATAGGTACACTAGCAAATATCTATGTAACAAAAAATAATTTAGTAATAGAGAAATACAGGGACAAAATATACAAAACATACAGAAAACAAATAAAGTGGCAGATGCACTAAAAGCATTTGACAAAAGCTAACACCACTTCATGAGAAAAAAAAAAACTCAAGAAAATAGGAATAGAAAAGAAGTTCCTAAATTTTTAAAGGCCACCTACTAATATCTTGAGCTAACATCATATTTAATAGTGAAAGACTGAAGGTTTTCCCCTTAAGATCAGAAAAAAACAAGGTTGTCCCCACATGCATTCAACATTGTCCTGGAGGCTTTACCCAGGGCAATCAGGCCAGAAAAATATAATAAAAGGCATTCAGTTTGGAAAGGTTGAAGTAGAACTTTCACTATTCATAGATGGCCATATCTTTGTATATAGGAAATCCTAAGGAGTGCTTAAAATATGAGTAGAACTAATAAAAGGGTTCTGCAAGATTGAAGGATACAAGGTTAGTACAGCAAAAGTAATTGTATGTCTGTAGACTAGCAATAAACAATCCTAAAAGGAAATTAAGAAAACAATTCCATTAAAACAACTTCAAAACTAGTACAATGCCCAGGAATAAATTTTTTTAAATGCAAAGCTTGAACTTTGAAAACTACAAACTATTGTTGGAAGTAATAAAGAAGTCCTAATAAATGGAAAGACATCCTATATTCCCATGTTTATGGATTGGGAGAAAATATTAAGATGACAACATTCCCATATTTATATATAAACTTTATGAAATCCCTATCATAGGCCAAGTTGCTTTTTAATTCTTTTGGTTGAAATTGATGAATTAGTCATAAAATTCACATGGAAATGGAAGGGACCAAGAGAAGCCAAAACAATCTTGAAAAAGAACAAAGTTGGAGACTCACACTTCCCAATTTCAAAATTTCCTGTAAAACCACTGTAATCAAGACAATGAGGTACTTGCATATGGATTAATGAAATAAAATGGAGAATCCAGGAATGAATTTTCAATTTTTGGTGAATTAATTGTTGACAAGGGTGTCAATAAATAATTTATTGGGAGAAAATGTCTTCTCAATAAATGATGCTTGGACAACTAGATATGTACATGGAAAAGGATGAAATTGACACCCCACATTTTATCATACAAAGAAAATGAACTTGAATCAAAACTTAAGTGTAAAAGCTATACAAAATTCTTAGAAGAAAACATATCAATGACTTTCCTTGATTTATGGATTAGTAAAAGCCTTGTCAGATGTGACACCAAAAGCATGTAGAAAGTGAAAAGAAAATCCATGGAATGGGAAAAAATATTTGAAAATTGTATATCTGATAAGGGACTTAATCCAGAATACATGAAGAAGTCTTACAATTCAATAAAAAGGCAAATAACCCTATTTGAAAGTAGGGAAAGGATTTAAACACAAATTTCTCCAAAGAAGATTTACAAATGGCCAATAAAAACATGAAATAATGCTCAACATCATTAGTCCTTAGAGAAATGCAACCAAAAACTACAAATGAATTAAACCACTTTCACCTAAATGGCTGAAATTAAGACAGACAATAAAAGTATTGTTGAAGATGTCAAGATATTGGAATCTTTATATATTGCTAGGGGGATTGTAAAAATTGGAAAACAATGTGGAAGTTTCTCAAACTATTAAAACATTTAGAGTTACTATATGACCCAGCAGTTCCAGACTGAGGTACATGCCCAACATAAATGAAAACATAAGTCCACACAAAAACCTGTGCATGAATGTTCACAGCAACATTATTCATAATAGCTAAAAGAGTGGAGGGAAGCTAAATGTCTATCAACTGATGAATGAATATACAGAAAGTGGTATGTCCATACAATGGTACATTATCTGTCAATAAAAGGGAATAAAGCACTGATACAAGATATAACTTGCATGAACCTTGAAAACATTATGCTACATGAAAGTAGCCAATTACAAAAGACCACATATTTTATAATTCCATTTGTAAGAAATGATTAGAATAGGCAAATCAATACAGACAGTAGATTAATGGTTGGAGTAGGAGAGAATGTGCTATGACTGATAATAGGTATCAGTTTCTCTATGGTAGGTTGAAAATGTTCAAAATTAGACAGCAGGGATAATTGAAAAACCACGTGAATATATGAAAAACCACCAAACTTTACATTTTAAAAGGGTGAATTTTATTACATGTGAATTGTAATATAATAACTTAGTTATAAAAAGCTCATGTTTGTAGTACAAATCACTAGATCTGGTATAATACCACATTTCTGATTTTTTAAGAGATTTCTATGCCAACAAAATATCTTGGTCTTATCCAAGGCCTCCAAAGAACCCTTAACAAACTGTTATGATATAAATTGTCATTGTTATGTTATTATTTATTTATCTGCTTTCCTGTAATCATATTTAACTGTCTTGAGGGTAGAAAGCTTTCTCTTTTCTTATTCTAGATTCTCCAAGATATCAGTTATTGCTAATTTAGTTTCCTAGGTGACTATAAATTTAGAGCAACCAATCTGTGTGAACGATTCACATGAAAGAGATTCAACTTCCCTCAAACTATACATAAGGCGTATTTACCTAAGGCATATTTACTAAGGCTGATTAATAAGCAAAAGGAAAACTATTAGGGAAATGCACAGCTATTAACATTGTGTTAAACTCTGTTAAAAGAGCCTTATACTATCTATCTCAGCAACTCAAGGGTTAAATATTACTTCTCCATGTTACCGTAAAGGGAACTTAAGGCTGATAACATCTGCAATGCTACAAAGCTGATAATAACCAGAGACAGCATATTAACTCCAATGTGTGACATCAAAACTCATGGAGCCTCTTTGAACTAAAATAACTATATGGTTAAAATTAGTCCACTATAAGAGTGAACCCCATGAATCAGTATCTATGGGGCTGAAGACCCTGATAATCATGTCATTGTATTTCACAATTCTCTTGAGAGATCACACTATTAATATCTGGTGTTTACAACCTCCTTATATCCATAGACATGGTGATTTCTCCATTAAAAAGTTATAGTGAGGGCGGGCCACGGTGGTTCAGCAGGCAGAGTTCTTGCCTGCCATGCCAGAGACCCGGGTTCATTTCCTGGTGCCTGCCCATGTGAAAAAAGAAAATGTTATAGTGATACAAAGAAACCAAAATATCACTTACTGAACAAAAACTATGTTTTCCTAAGATGATAAAAGGATTTCAGAAAAATAACCCAACCATTGTATAAGATTATTGAGAATTTACCCATCACTCTTTTTAGCTACTAGGGTAGCACTACTTGTGTATACTAAGAATAACTTTTTCCCTTAAAGTCAGCCAGCATTTGTATTTGTAACAGTTATACTTTAATTTTATTCTTAAAGTATGCAGTGTTTAATTTTTGTTTTTGTTTTATTTTAAACAATTACTGATTACAATGAGACCTTAGCTGCCAGGACGATTTTCAAATCTATAAACTGGAAAATGTTAAATATTTAAATTGCATGCTGAATTTTCGCAATGGTCCTACATCTTAGACGCAAAGTTGTAAAAGTGTATCCTAATTCATTCCTGCTCACAGGCAACAGAACAGACAACTATTTGTGTGATACCTAATTTAAACATCTCTGAGTTTATTCATTCTATTGTATTGTTCTATTTGCTATGTTTATTGAAATGCCCTACTGCTATTTTAATATATGTGTCTCACTGTTAAGTGACATCAGGACAATTTTCACATCATATGAAGCAGTGAAGTTGAACAAATTTAACATACGTGTTTGTGAGGCTCCACTGCAATAACAAGTATTTGGGAATGATGCTACCATTTCTCATATAAGATTCTAAGATTGCTTGTGTCACAAAAGCCACTGCAATCAAGCCACTGCCACCTGGAGGCTCAGAAACAGCAAGTAAATTTTAATACATTCAGTTCATAGATTCACTAATTGAGGTGACATGATAATATAGGAATTTATACAACTCTGAACCAGATGTGACCAAAAAATAGCAGACAGTGGTGTCGAGAACACCAACTCAAAATATTTTAATCTTGATGGACCTACTGTACAGCAGGTAGTTCTGTACAGCAGTACAGTTTCTTTCACCTGGGTTCTGAATATTTTTCCATAAATTTTTGCTTTTTATCTCCTACATTTCCTCACCATTGCTCCTGGCTTATTTGTCCTCACAGATAAATATTTTAAAATTGCATATTTAAGTATTTTAAAAATATAAAAATAAGCTTTGCCCTTGACTATGTGTTTGTGACAAAAGTGTCAACCTCTTGTTTTCATTCCAAGTTCTGCAAACAATACCTTATTTATGACTTGACCTTCCTCTTCTCTGTTCAAATTTATTCTTCAATCTGTTACAATCACTTTCATGAAAATCTGCACTGTCCTTCATGTTTCTCAGCATTTGAAGCTTTAACACATCTACTACTATGCAAACTTTCCTCTATTTCATAGAGTGGTTGACATTCTTGCTTCTAGTTTTCTAGCCTCTTAGTGTTTTTCACCTTAGGCTCCACCTCTATATCCTTTCCTTCTCCAGCCTCTTTTTATTTCCTCCTTGGTCACCAAAAAAGTTCTAAAAGCAATAGATACATATTTTTCTAATTAAAAAATTAAAACATGCTCAATTCAGGGAACTTGGGGAACAAACATATTATAAAGATAAGAGAGTATAGGCATTTGAAGACAGATACGATAAAGAAAATCAATGTAACAAAGAACAGGTCCTTAGAAAATATCAATAAAATTAACAAACTTTAGTAAAACTGTAAAAGAACAAAAGAAAGAAGACACAAATTACTAATATCAGGATTGAAACAGGATATTACTATAGACCCAACAGACTTTAAAATGATAATAAGGAAATATTACAAATACATATAAATTTGACAACTTGGAAAAAATGGATCATTTCCTCAAAAAACATAAACTATCATAACTCACATAACATGAAATAGATAACTTGAAAAGCTCTATAACTATTACTGAAATTGAAATCACAATTAAAAAATTCCCGAAATAAGAAATCTCAAGATCCAGCACAGTTTCATTGGAGAATCCTATCAAATGTGTGAGAAGAATTAAAACCAAAAACACACATGTCTTCCAGAAAATATGAGGAATAAACACTTCCCAGTTCATTTTCTGTAACTAGTAATACTCTCATGCCAAAATCTGACAATTAAAATGCAAAAGAAAAAAAGAAAGACAAATAAAAGACAACAACCCTTCTTTGAGTAAGAATTCAAAAGTCTTTAACACAATAACAGTTAATAGAAATAAGGAATTTATAAAAAGAATTATACACCATGACCAATTGAGGTTTATTCAAGGGATTAAAGTTTGGCTCAATATTTGGAAAGTCAGTTGATGTAATCCACCATATTAACAGGTTTAAGAAAAAAAAAATTGCATACCAACTAATGCAGAAAAAATATTTGAAAAATTCAACACCTACTCATGATAAAAAGTCTCCTAAAAATAATGAGAGAGAACACACTAGCCTTGATAAAGATTTTCAACAAAAACTTACAGATAACATTATATTTAATGTGAAAGACTGAATGATTTCTCCTTAAGATAAGGAATAAAACAAGAATATCTACACTCCCTGTGCTTATTCACCAAAACGCAGAAAATTGTAGCCAGTGCAATAAAGCAAGAACAGTAATTAAAACAGATCAGAAAGGTAGAACTAAAACAGTACCTATTTGCTAATGACAATATCATATACTAAGAAAATCTGAAGGATTCTAAAAAAAAAATTCCTAAGGCTGAGTGAGCTCCGCAAAGTGACAGATATAAGATAAAGATAAAGAATCAATTCTGTATCTACATAATAGCAATGGATACTTGGATAACATAGTAAAATATATAACACCATTTACAGTTGCTTAGAAAACTTACAAGATTAAATCTAACAAAACATGCATGGACTTTTATGCTGAAAACTACACAATCTTGATTAAAGAACTATAAATAGATAGACCATGTTCATGAATTGGAAAACTCAACAGAGTAAAGATTTCAATGCTCCTCAATTTGATATACTGGCTTAATGAAATTCCTATCAAAATTCCACCAGCACTTTTTATAGATAAAAACAATTATTCTAAAATTTGCATGCAAAGGCAAAAAAAAAATTAGACTACCTAAAACAAGTCTGGAAAAGTAGAGTCAATTAGAAGGAATCAGTTATTCTATTTCAAGACTATTATATAGCCACAATAATAAAGCATGTGTGGTATTTGTAGAGGAACAGACACACAGATCAATGGATTAAACAGAGAACCTAGAAATAGACCTACACAAATTTGCCCAACTGATTTTTGGCAATGGTGAAAAGGAAATGATGTTGAAGCAATGCACATTGACAGGTAAAAGGAACCTCAAACCAAGCCTCACACTTTATACAAAACAACTCAAAATGGATCACAGACTTATATTAAAATATAAAACTATAAAACTTGTTTTAAAAATTGGGGAAAATCGAGGCGGGGCCAAGATGGCGGCTTAGTAAGGTAAGTGCGTCTTAGTTCCTCCTCCAAAGCAACTACTAGGTGAACTGAAACAGTGCAGAACAGCTCCCAGGGCTACGGCAGGGAATGGACACACAGCGTACCCCAGTCTGGACTGGCTAGTCTGACTGCGAGACTCGGCTACCATGAGATCCCCGAGCGGCACGTGATTTCCCGAGCAGCGGCAGCTGCGGCGGCCGGAGCTACTCCCTTCCTCCTTCCCGGGCCGGCTGAGAGTCTCGGAGAGGCAAGTTTCCCAAGCCCAGGCGGCCGGTGCCCCTCTTTTGCGGGCGGCTTCGAGTCTCGGCTTCGAGTCCGCGGCTACGAGTCTCGGATCAGAGGGCTATCCAAGCCGCGGTGGCCCTCCCCTGTGGGCGGATTCCTGGACAGGTGGAGAATTCCCCAGGCCGCGGCGGCCGGTGACTGACGCCCCTCCCCCACGGGCGACTTCCTGGTCCGGTGGCGAATTCCCCGGGCCTGCTGCGGCCGGTGACCAACCACAGGGTCCCCTCAAGCCGCGGCGGCTGACGCCCCCACCACGCGTGGCCCCCTGAACCAACGGAGAGAATTGGATCGGAAATCCCCAGGCCGCGACTAGGGGGGGATCCATTCCAAACACGTGAGACAAACATGTGCCATGAGCGCCACCTACTGGGCAGGATAAGGAAAACAGACCCTGAGATTTCACAGAAAAATTTTACAACCTTGTTGGGTCCGACACCCAGGGAAATCTGACTAAATGCCCAGATGCCAGCAGCAGAAGATAACGGTCCACGCTCAGAAGATTGAGAATATGGCCCAGTCAAAGCAACAAACCAATAGCTCAAATGAGATACAAGAGCTGAGACAACTAATGCTGAATATACGAACAGAAATGGAAAACCTCTTCAAAAATGAAATCGAGAAATTGAGGGAGGACATGAAGAGGACATGGGCTGAACATAAAGAAGAAATAGAAAAACTGAAAAAAAAAATCACAGAACTTATGGAAATGAGGGATAAAGTAGAAAAGATGGAAAAAACAATGGATACCTACAATGATAGATTTAAAGAGACAGAAGATAGAATTAGTGATTTGGAGGATGGAACATCTGAATTCCAAAAAGAAACAGAAACTATCAGGAAAAGAATGGAAAAATTTGAACAGGGCATCAGGGAACTCAAGGACAATATGAACCGCACAAATATACGTGTTGTGGGTGTCCCAGAAGGAGAAGAGAAGGGAAAAGGAGGAGAAAAACTAATGGAAGAAATTATCACTGAAAATTTCCCAACTCTTATGAAAGACCTAAAATTACAGATCCAAGAAGTGCAGCGCACCCCAAAGAGATTAGACCCAAATAGGCGTTCTCCAAGACACTTACTAGTTAGAATGTCAGAGGTCAAAGAGAAAGAGACGATCTTGAAAGCAGCAAGAGAAAAACAATCCATCACATACAAGGGAAACCCAATAAGACTATGTGTAGATTTCTCAGCAGAAACCATGGAAGCTAGAAGACAGTGGGATGATATATTTAAATTACTAAAAGAGAAAAACTGCCAACCAAGACTCCTATATCCAGCAAAATTGTCCTTCAAAAATGAGGGAGAAATTAAAACATTCTCAGGCAAAAAGTCACTGAGAGAATTTGTGACCAAGAGACCAGCTCTGCAAGAAATACTAAAGGGAGCACTAGAGTCAGATACAAAAAGACAGAAGAGAGAGGTATGGTGAAGAGTGTAGAAAGAAGGAAAATCAGATATGATATATATAATACAAAAGGCAAAATGGTAGAGGAAAATATTATCCAAACAGTAATAACACTAAATGTCAATGGACTGAATTCCCCAATCAAAAGACATAGATTGGCAGAATGGATTAAAAAACAGGATACTTCTATATGCTGTCTACAGGAAACATATCTTAGACCCAAAGATAAACATAGGTTGAAAGTGAAAGGTTGGGAAAAGATATTTCATGCAAATAACAACCAGAAAAGAGCAGGAGTGGCTACACTAATATCCAACAAATTAGACTTCAAATGTAAAACAGTTAAAAGAGACAAAGAAGGACACTATATAGTAATAAAAGGAACAATTAAACAAGAAGACATAACAATCATAAATATTTACGCACCAAACCAGAATGCCCCAAAATACGTGAGGAATACACTGCAAACACTGAAAAGGGAAATAGACTCATATACCATAATAGTTGGTGACTTCAATTCACCACTCTCATCAATGGACAGAACATCTAGACAGAGGATCAATAAAGAAATAGAGAATCTGAATATTACTATAAATGAGCTAGACTTAACAGACATTTATAGGACATTACACCCCACAACAGCAGGATACACCTTTTTTTCAAGTGCTCATGGATCATTCTCAAAGATAGACCATATGCTGGGTCACAAAGCAAGTCTTAACAAATTTAAAAAGATTGAAATCATACACAACACTTTCTCGGATCATAAAGGAATGAAGTTGGAAATCAAATAATAGGCGGAGTGCCAGAAAATTCACAAATACGTGGAGGCTCAACAACACACTCCTAAACAACGAGTGGGTCAAAGAAGAAATTGCTAGAGAAATTAGCAAATACCTCGAGGCGAATGAAAATGAAAACACAACATATCAAAACTTATGGGACGCAGCAAAGGCAGTGCTAAGAGGGAAATTTATTGCCCTAAATGCCTATATCAGAAAAGAAGAAAAGGCAAAAATGCAGGAATTAACTGTCCACTTGGAAGAACTGGAGAAAGAACAGCAAACTAATCCCAAAGCAAGCAAAAGGAAAGAAATAACAAAGATTAGAGCAGAAATAAATGAAATTGAAAACATGAAAACAATAGAGAAAATCAATAAGGCCAGAAGTTGGTTCTATGAGAAAATCAATAAAATTGATGGGCCCTTAGCAAGATTGACAAAAAGAAGAAGAGAGAGGATGCAAATAAATAAGATCAGAAATGGAAGAGGAGACATAACTACTGACCTCACAGAAATAAAGGAGGTAATAACAGGATACTATGAACAACTTTACGCTAATAAATACAACAATTTAGAGGAAATGGACGGGTTCCTGGAAAGACATGAACAACCAACTTTGACTCAAGAAGACATAGGTGACCTCAACAAACCAATCACAAGTAAAGAAATTGAATCAGTCATTCAAAAGCTTCCCAAAAAGAAAAGTCCAGGACCAGATGGCTTCACATCTGAATTCTATCAAACATTCCAGAAAGAATTAGTACCAACTCTCCTCAAACTCTTCAAAAAAATCAAAGCGGAGGGAAAACTACCTAATTCATTCTATGAAGCCAACATCACCCTCATACCAAAACCAGGCAAAGATATTACAAAAAAGAAAACTACAGGTCAATCTCTCTAATGAATATAGATGCAAAAATCCTCAATAAAATTCTAGCAAATCGTATCCAACAACACATTAAAATAATTATACATCATGACCAAGTAGGATTCATCCCAGGTATGCAAGGATGGTTCAACATAAGAAAATCAATTAATGTAATATACCATATCAACAAATCAAAGCAGAAAAATCACATGATCATCTCAACTGATGCAGAGAAGGCATTTGACAAGATTCAACATCCTTTCCTGTTGAAAACACTTCAAAGGATAGAAATGCAAGAGAACTTCCTTAAAATGATAGAGGGAATATATGAAAAACCCACAGCTAATATCATTCTCAATGGGGAAAAATTGAAAACTTTCCCCCTAAGATCAGGAACAAGACAAGGATGTCCACTATCACCACTATTATTCAACATTGTGTTGGAGGTTCTAGCCAGAGCTATTAGACAAGAAAAAGAAATACAAGGCATCAAAATAGGAAAGGAAGAAGTAAAACTATCACTGTTTGCAGACGATATGATACTATATGTCAAAAACCCGGAAAAATCCACAACAAAACTACTACAGCTAATAAATGAGTACAGCAAAGTAGCAGGTTACAAGATCAACATTCAAAAATCTGTAGCATTTCTATACACTAGCAATGAACAAGCGGAGGGGGAAATCAAGAAACGAATCCCATTTACAATTGCAACTAAAAGAATAAAATACCTAGGAATAAATTTAACTAAAGAGACAAAAAACCTATATAAAGAAAACTACAAAAAACTGCTAAAAGAA
Organism: Tamandua tetradactyla; assembly: GCF_023851605.1. Taxonomy (NCBI): domain Eukaryota; kingdom Metazoa; phylum Chordata; class Mammalia; order Pilosa; family Myrmecophagidae; genus Tamandua; species Tamandua tetradactyla. The sequence goes on along the minus strand of NC_135344.1, from coordinate 50,176,968 downwards.
ATCACAGAAGACCTAAATAGATGGAAGGGCATACCGTGTTCATGGATTGGACGACTAAATATAGTTAAGATGTCAATCCTACCTAAATTGATTTACAGATTCAATGCAATACCAATCAAAATCCCAACAACTTATTTTTCAGAAATAGAAAAACCAATAAGCAAATTTATCTGGAAGGGTAGGGTGCCCCGAATTGCTAAAAACATCTTGAGGAAAAAAAACGAAGCTGGAGGTCTTGCACTGCCTGACTTTAAGGCATATTATGAAGCCACAGTGGTCAAAACAGCATGGTATTGGCATAAAGATAGATATATCGACCAATGGAATCGAATAGAGTGCTCAGATATAGACCCTCTCATCTATGGACATTTGATCTTTGATAAGGCAGTCAAGCCAACTCACCTGGGACAGAACAGTCTCTTCAATAAATGGTGCCTAGAGAACTGGATATCCATATGCAAAAGAATGAAAGAAGACCCATCTCTCACACCCTACACAAAAGTTAACTCAAAATGGATCAAAGATCTAAACATTAGGTCTAAGACCATAAACCAGTTAGAGGAAAATGTAGGGAGATATCTTATGAATCTTACAATTGGAGGCAGTTTTATGGACCTTAAACCTAAAGCAAGAGCACTGAAGAAGGAAATAAATAAATGGGAACTCCTCAAAATTAAACACTTTTGTGCATCAAAGAACTTCATCAAGAAAGTAGAAAGACAGCCTACACAATGGGAATCAATATTTGAAAACGACATATCAGATAAAGGTCTAGTATCCAGAATTTATAAAGAGATTGTTCAACTCAACAACAAAAAGGCAGGCAACCCAATTACAAAATGGGAAAAAGACTTGAACAGACACCTCTCAGAAGAGGAAATACAAATGGCCAAAAGGCACATGAAGAGATGCTCAATGTCCCTGGCCATTAGAGAAATGCAAATCAAAACCACAATGAGATATCATCTCACACCCACCAGAATGGCCATTATCAATAAAACAGAAAATGACAAGTGCTGGAGAGGATGCGGTGAAAGAGGCACACTTATCCACTGTTGGTGGGAATGTCAAATGGTGCAACCACTGTGGAAGGCAGTTTGGCGGTTCCTCAAAAAGCTGAATATAGAATTGCCATACGACCCAGCAATACCATTGCTGGGAATCTACTCAAAGGAATTAAGGGCAAAAACTCAAACGGACATTTGCACACCAATGTTTATAGCAGCGTTATTTACAATTGCAAAGAGATGGAAACAGCCAAAATGTCCATCAACAGACGAGTGGCTAAACAAACTGTGGTATATACATACGATGTAGTATTATGCAGCTTTAAGGCAGGATAAACTTATGAAGCATGTAATAACATGGATGGCCCTAGAGAATATTATGCTGAGTGAGTCCACCCAAAAACTAATGGACAAATACTGTATGGTCCCACTGATGTGAACGAACATTCGAGAATAAACTTGAAATATGTCATTGGTAACAGAGTCCAGCAGTAGTTAGAAACAGGGTAAGATAATGGGTAATTGAAGCTGAAGGGATACAGACTGTGCAACAGGAATAGATACAAAAACTCAAAAATGGACAGCACAATAATACCTAATTGTAAAGTAATCATGTTAAAACACTGAATGAAGCTGCATCCGAGCTATAGGTTTTTGTTTTGTTCTGTTTTGTTCTTACTATTATTACTTTTATTATTTTTTTTCTCTATATTAACATTCTATATCTTTTTCGGTTGTATTGCTAGTTCTTCTAAACCGATGCAAATGTACTAAGAAACGATGATCATGCATCTATGTGATGATGTTAAGAATTAGTGATTGCATATGTAGAATGGTATGATTTCTAAAAAAAAAAATGGACAGCACAATACTACCTAATTATAATGTAATTATGTTAAAACACTGAATGAAGCTGCATCTGAGCTATAGTTTTTTTTAAAATTTTTTCTTATATATTCTTGTATTTTTTATTTTTATTTCTTCTCTATATTATCATTTTATTTCTTTTTCTGTTGTTTTGCTATTTCCTTTTCTAAATCGATGCATATGTACTAAGAAATGATGACCATACATCTATGTGATGATATTAAGAATTACTGATTGCATATGTAGAATGGAATGATTTCTAAATGTTGTGTTAGTTAATTTTTTTAATTAATAAAAAAATGTAAAAAAAAAATTGGGGAAAATCTTTCAAATTAGGGCAGGGCAAAGAATTCTTAGGCTTGACATTAAAAGCACAATTTATGAAAGGAAATATGATAAAATGGATGTCACCAAAATTTAAAACTCTTGCTCTGTGAAACACTTTATTAAGAGGATGAAAAGACAAGCTATAGAGTGAGGAAAATATTTTCAAACCACATATCTGACAAAAGACTAACACCTAGAATATACAAAAGTATATACATATATTTACTCTCAAAACTAGACAGTTAAAAAAAATCAAATAATCCACTTCGAAAATAGATAAAGAAATTAAGACATATCTCACCAAAGAGGACATACAGATGGCATGTAAGCACGCAGATTGATGTTCACATCATTAGCCATTAGGGAAGTGTAAAAAATTAAGATAAAAATGAGAGATCACTACATTGGCTAAAAAAATGGCTAAAAAAAAAAGTGACAATAGCAAATGCTGTTAGGCAGTGAAGAAACTGAACCACTGATATCATGCTGGCAAGTATTTAAAACAGAAAGCAGTTTGTTAGTTTCTTCAGAAACTAAGCATGCATCTACCATATATAACATGGCAATTGCACTCCTGGGCATTTATTCTAGAGAAATGAATATCAAATTCACACTAAATCATATACTGTAATATTTAGAACATCTTATTTGTAGCAAAAAAACTGGAAACAACTTACATGTCCTCCAATGGATGAATGGTTAGACAAATTGTGATACTCCCATTCCATGGAATACTACTCAGGAAGAAAAGGAGCAAATGATCAACCTGGATTGTTCTCCAGATAATTATGCTGAGTGAAGAGAGCCAATCCCAAAAGATCACATGCTGTAGGCTTCCTTTAATATAACATTCTTCAGATGATAAAATTATTGAAGTGGAAGATAGCAGAATGAGTGGTGATGAATGGGGAGATGTCGTGGCTATAATAGAGCAATATATGGGATCTTGGAGATAATAAACATGTCTTACACTTTGTATCAATGACGATGTTCTGGCAGTATAATATACTATAGTTTTTCAAGATGTTACCAATGAGGGAAACCAAGTAAAGTGTTCTTACAACCGCATGTCAATCTAAAATGATCCCAGAATAAAAAGTTTAATTAAAATGATTTAAAAAGATAATGCTCAAGAATTCTTAAAAATTAGTGAAAGAGCTCAACCTCAAGCTTCAAGAGGTGTTGTAAACCTCAAGTAGAATAAATACATAAATAAAACACTCTAGGCATATTATATACATCTGCTGGAAGCCAAAGATAAATTGAAAATCTTAAAAGGTGTCAGAATAAAAGGCAAATTACTTTTAAAGAAGCAAATACAATAATGATGGCTGATTTCTCAACAGAAATAATAGAAGCCAGAAGAAAATAATGGTCCCTTTAAAGTTTTGATGGGATAAAATTAAAAGACAATAAAAATAATCAAGGGGAAAAAACCCTTAATAACCTAGAATTCTATGACAAATTCTATGCCAAGGCTCTGAATTTACACAAACTCTTGCAGCGAACAGGAGAATAGGAAGGGAGTAATATTACTCAACTCTTATATACATATATATATATATGTAGAGAGAGAGAGAGAGAGAGAGAGAGTAACCACTTTGTTGAGATGTAATTTATATGCCATACAAATTAAAGTATACAAGTCAATGATTTTTAGTATACTCTCAAAATTGTGCAACCAATACCACAATCAATTTTAGAACCTTTTCATCAACCCCCAAACAAAACTCACACACATTATCAGTCACATTATTTCTCTCTAAATCCCCCAGCCATAGACAACCATCATTAATCTACTCACTGTTTATGGATTTGCCTACTCTAGGTATTTCACATGAATGAAATCATACAATATGTGATCACTGTGACTGCTTCTTCCACTTAGAAAAGTTTTACAAAGTTCATTCATGTAGCAGATGACAGTGTGTTGCTTTATTTTATGATCAAATAGTATTTCATTTTATGGATAAATCATATTTTAAAAATCCATTCATTGATTGATGGACACTTTGGTTGTAATTTTTTTGGTTTATATAAACAATGCTGCTTTGACAATGTGTATAAGTTTTTGTATAGACATATTTTCATTCTCTTGGATATATATCTAGGAGTAGAACTGCTAGGTCAAAAGGAATCTTTTATGTTTAAATTTTTGAGGAACTGTTAGACTTCTTTCCCAAGTTGTTATATCACTTTATATTTCAATCAGCAGTGTATGAAGGTTCCGATTTTTCCATTTCCTTGCCAACAATTGTTATTATCTATCTTTTTTATTACAAACATCCTAGTGGGTGTGAAATGGGATTTCTTTTTGGTTTTGATTTGCATTTCTCTGATGGCTAATGACGTTGATCAAATTTTCATGTACTTATTTGCCATTTTTATATCTTCTTTGGAGAAATTTCTATTCAGATATTTGCCCAATTTAATATTGGGTTATGTATCTTTTCATTGTTGAATTGTAAGTGTTCTTCATATATTCTTGATACAAGTTCCTTATTAGATTATTATATGAAAATATTTTCTGCCATCCTAGGGGTAGTCATTTTACTTTGATAATATCCTTTGATGCACAAATGTTTTAAATGTTAATGAAGTTTAATTAATGTGTTTTTAATTTTGAAGTTCTCCATTCTAAGACTTTCCTTAGCCCAAGGTCATAAAGCCCTACTCCTACATATTCTTTTAAGAGTTTTATAGTTGTAGCTCTGACACAGAGGTCTATGACTCATTTTGAGTTAAATTTTTTGTGTGTATGAGACGAAGAAGGGATCGAACTTCATTATTTTCTATGTAGATACATAGTTATCTCAACACCTACTTTCTTGGAACTCTGGAAGATGATAGAAACTGGATAAGGACTTGACAAATGCTGAATCCAAGAAAATGAAAAAAAAAACCCACACCATAAACAGATAGGAGGTTTACACCCTGGACCGTGCCCCGCCCCCCCCCGTCTCCTGCTGTAGATAGAGACCACAGAGCATAGAACCACTCACGGAAGCAAGTGAGAACCCCAGACACATCCACTCACAGAGAACCATGTCCACAGAGACTCAGGGCAGAACACAGGCAGCCCAGGAATGCCACATAAAGTAGGTGTCCCCAGGAAAAGAAAAAAGCCTGCAGCAGAACTGTTGGCAAGAGGTGCACACACTCAATCCAATCTGTTGCTGGATCACCTAAAGACAAATGGACCATTCTGGATTGACCACACCTGGCTCCTGAAGGTAGGGATATCCTAAGGGGGAAGTAACTGGAAGCAAAAAAGCCATGTGGAAAAAAAAAAGGGCAGGGGGCACTGAAATACTTTAAGGCAGGATGGGTCGTGGAACTGAAAGTTGTCACGAAAGGGGGACACTGAATAAGGGAGAGAACTTAAACAAATCACAGAAGCAAAGGAGAAAATTCTGCACAAAACAAACAGAAAAGATCAGGATTCCAGAGAAGAAACATGGTAAAGAAAGCTTTATCCTGGAGGTAAAACAAGAGCACTTAAAATGACAATCTTAAAAGGTGTACCATACAGTTTATTTGAACACCATAATTATATGGAATCTTGAATACGGATTAACATCTTGGTTTCAACAGCTTAGTGTGATGGCCTAACATATCTTAGAATAATTTGGGCAGAGAATAAAAAAGTATTTAAAAAGCCCACTGGAGAGACTAGGGAAAAATGTGGAAATATTAAACTTCATCATCTGGGTGATTCCTGATATTCTTGCAAGCATCGGGGACTACCAATTTAATAGGCCAGGCCCTCGATCTTGGGGCTCGCCCTTATGAAACTTTTTCCTGCAAAGGAGAAGTTAAAATTGTAATTATGCCTAAGAGTCAACCCCAGAGAACCTCTTCTGTTGTTCAGATGTGGCCTCTTTCTCTAAACCAAGCTGCAGGTGGACTCATTGCCCTCCTCTTATAAGGATCCTAGGAGTGGAAATCTCCCTGGCAACGTGGGGCATGTCCTCTGGGGATGTGCCTGAACTTGGACGTGTGGGATTGAGAACGCCTTCTTGACCAAAGGGGGAAGAGAAATGAAAAAAAAAAAAGTTTCAGTGGTTGAGAGATTTGAAATACAGTTGAGAGGTCATTCTGGAGGTTATTCTTATGTTATATAGATTTCCCTCTTTAGTTTTTAGTGTATTAGAAGAGCTAGAAGGAAATACCTGAAACTGATGAACTGTAAATATGGACAGATGAGTAAAAAAAATAAAAAATAAAAATAATAAGGACAAAAATAAATAAATATGGGGGTGTAAAGGATATGGGATGTTTTAGGTGTTCATTTTAATTTTAATTTTAATTTTTGGGGGAGTGATGAAAATGTTCAAAAACAGATTGTAGTGATGAATGCAAAACTATATGATGAAACTGTGAGCCACTGATTGTATACTTTGGGTGATTATATGGTATACGAATGTAGCTCAATAAAATTGCATTAAAAAAATGTACCACATTTTTTACCCACAGCAAGAATCAGGTGCGGAAGACCTGAGAAAATCTGAACGATTAACACAAACTACTCTTAAAGTCCAGAATAAGTTGGGCCAAACATTAAAGAAGAGCCTTAACACAAAGCCAATCAACAACAAGTAATAAATAATAATAAATAATAAATCCCTAGGCAAGAGGGAGAAAATGACATTGAGAGTTAGCACATTAAAATCATCTGAAGCCCACATGTAAGTAAAAATCACAAGCCATACTAGGACACGGGAAAATAGGGCTCATTCAAGGGGACAAATTCAAACTTCAGTGGAGATGTAGAATTTGGAACCACTAATCAAAGAAGTTCAAACAAATCTCCTAAATCAATTCAATTTTTTCTTTCCTAAATATGGACAGAAATAATCTAATGGTGGATGTACAGTTAAAGGATATTAAGAAGAAATATGTGTGAACAACAAGAATTAGAAAGTTTAAGAAGAAACATAACAGAAATCATGGGGACAAAAGGCACAATAATGGCGATTAAAAATACATTAGAGCATTGAGGGAAGATGCGGGGTAGGGAATTCCAGGACTCAGCCCATCCACCAAAACAACTATTAAACAAGCAGGAATTCTCTGAAGCCACTATTTTGAAACTCCAGAGACCAGATCACTGCACAGCAACCAGGGAGGAGTAAGAGGAAGAGGGTGATAAACCACAGTAAAGAAATGGAAATTTCTCCCTCCCCACAGTGGCTACTGGTGACCATCCACTACTCTTGCATCAGGGTGCCCTGGAGTCTAACACTGGTTAGCTTCTAGTAATAGAAAGGGATGTAAAAATCCTCTTCCTAAAGAATAGGGGTGGGCATGGCTGAATACTGACCCAAATTCTCACACCATGTGGTAGTTTAGAATGGTATGTACCCCCAGACAATCATGTTCTTAAAGTTAATCCATTTTATGGGTGTAAATCTATTTTAAGTAGGACCTTTTGATGAGGTTGCTTCAGCTAAAGCATGGCCCAGGGTGACTCTTGATCCTCTTACTGGAAGCTTTTGTAAACGAATCAAATTTATAGAAAGACAGAGAACGCCATGAAAGCAATAAGCTGAAAGCAGTGAAACCAAGAGGAGAAAGGAGACATCAGCAGATGCCACTATGTGCCTTGCCATGTGGCAGAGAAAACAGATCACTGGCAGCCAGTTTGGGAAGAAAGCATTGCCTCGATGATGCCTTGATCTGGACATTCTCATAGACTCAAACTGTAAGCTAATAAAGCCCCATTGCTTACAGCCAACCTATTTCATGGTATATGCTTTTAGCAGCCTAGGAAACTAAAACATATTTTGGTACCAGGAGAGAGGGATGCTGCTATTGCAAATACCAAAAACGTGGAAACAGCTTTGGAATTGGTTTGGAAGAATTGTGAAATGTTTGATAGAAAAGGCCAAGACTGCTTTGAAGAGACAGTTGGTGGAAATATGGATACTAAAAGTATTTCTGATGAGGTTTTGGACAGAAATGATGAACGTGTCATTAGAAATTGGAAGAAAGGCAACCCTCATTTTAAAGTGACAGAGAACTTTGCAAAATTGAGTTTTGATTTCAGTTGGAAGGGAGAATTTGAAAGCGATGAGCTTGGTTATTTAGCTAATGAGCTTGGTTATTTAGCTAATGAGATTTCCAAGCCAAATGTTGAAAGTACAGCCTAGTTTCTCTTGTAACTTATAACAAAATGTGAGAGGAGCTGGTTAAACTGAGAACTGAACACATGGGCACAAAGAAACCAGAAATTGTTGGTTTGGAAAATTCCAAGCTTACAGAAAGTGAATCCTCTGAGAAAAGTGCTCCATGTCAAGGTTTAATTGAACATGGAACTAGCCAGCCATTTCAGCGCAAGAAAGAATTGGAAATGCAGTTTTCCAGACAGGAGTTTTGGAAAGATTTTTGTCTGATGGCTTGGACCCCTGTGTACTACATGTGAAACTGACAAGTTTTCTTTTTGGTGTGTGTGTGTGTGGGGGTGTGTGTGTGTACATATGTATGAGACTTGTGTGAACAGAACCACCGCCAGCCTGAACTAAAGGGGACAGAAAAGTGATAGAATGGAGGCAAAATTACTTTAAAGGCAGAAACATGGAAGTGAGGTCTGGACTGCAGACATCTTGGGATTAGAGAATGAGCCTACCCATGTGTGTGCTCCATCACTTAGAGAGGGTGGGCTTTCCCCCTAGTTATTCAGGAGGAGTGTTGTTCCAGTCTTCAGAGAGATTGGAGCATATTCCTCAGAGATTGCAGAGTCTGGTCATCACCCCAGTGTTCTCAGAGACTGCAGCTTTCAGCCCAGTGATGGGGGAAGAGCTTGGCTACTGCCAAGCACTTGGAAAGGGAGGGGCTCAGAGGTCAAAACATCATTCTATAGATGACTCATAGACTTTGAAATCTAATTTCCTGCAGGGTTTCAGAATTTTGGGGCACTCCTGACCCATTTTCCTCCTTCTGGAATGTTAATGTTAAGCCTAGGATTGTCCTTCCATTCAGTGAATATTGGAAACAAACTTATTCTCTAAATTTCACAGATACCACAGAATGAGGGGAATTGTGCCCAGGGACAGACAGCACTTCTAACCAATTTTGTTGAGATTTTCTACTTAGTATTACTACTGAAACGACAAGGTTTTAGAATATTGGATGGAACAAATGTATTTTTCATATGGAAAGGACATGTCTTTTTGAGGTCCAGATGGTAGAGTGCAGTAGTTTGAAACTGTATGTACCCCAGAAAACCATATTCTTAATGCTAATCCATTCCTGTGGGTGATGACTTTTTGATGAGGTCACTTCAGGTAAGGAATGGGCCTGGGTGTCTCTTTATCTGCTTACCTGATTCCTTTATAAGATAATGAAATCCAAATAAAGAGAGAGAAAGTCATGGAAGCAAGAAACCAAAAGTTAGGAAACCTGGAAGAAAAGGGAGAGACCAGAAGAGGCAACTATGTGCTTTACCATATAGCAGAGGGACAAAGGATTGCTGGCAGCAGTCTTCAGGAAAAAAGCATAGCCTTGATGATAGCTTGAATTGGATATTTTCTCATCCTCAGCCTGTAAGCTAAATTTCCACTGCCTAAATCCAACTATTTTATGGTCTGTGCTTTCAATAGCCTAGGAAATTAAAACACACCTTATACAAAAATTATCTCTAAATGTGTCAAAGACCTAAATACATGAGTCAGGATTATAAAACTCCCAGAAGAAAATATAGGGAAGTATCTTCAGGATGGCATGTGAGGAAATGGTCTCTCAGACTTTACACCCAAAACATAAGCAACAAAATAAAAAATAGAGAAATGGGACTTCATCAAAATTAAAAATTTTGCACATTAAAGGGCTTCATCCAACCTACTCAGTGCAAGAAAATATTTGGAAACCACATATCTGATCAGAGTTTAATATTCAGAATATATAAAGAAATCCTACAACTCAACAACAACAAAAAAGAGAAATAACCCAATTTCAAAATGGATGGAACACTTGAATATACATTTATGCTCAACATCATTAGCTATTAAGGAAATGCAAATCAAAACCATGATGAGACACCATTTCATACCTACTAGAATAGCTACTATCTTTAAAAAAAAAAAGAAGTTACAAGTATTGGTAAAAATGTAGGGAAATTGGAATACTTTCATTACTGGTGGGAATGTAAAATGGTGCAGTCACTGTGGAAGACAATTTGGCAGTTCCTCAGAAAGCTAAGTATAGAATTACTATATGATCAATTCTTGGCCTTTTGGCTAAGATCAGGGGTATAATTACTATCTGACTTGGCAATCCCACTTCTAGGTATAAACCCAAAATAATTGAAAGCAGGGACTCAGATATTTGTACACTAGTGTTCATAGTGGCATTATTCATAATTGCCAAAGATGAAAGCGACCCACATGTCCATCAACCAATGAATGGATAAATACAATATTGCATATTCATACAATAGAATATTATTCAGCCATAAAAAGGAATGAAGTCCTGATACAAGCGATAACATGGATGAAACTTGAAGGCATTATGTTGAGTGAAATCAGTCAGAAAAAAAGAACAAATATTTTATGACCTGTAATAATTAGAATAAGCAAAGCCATAGAGTCAGAATCTAGAATATAAATTACCAGGGGCAGGGTTGGGAACAGAGAGTGGGAACTTAATGCTTAAATTGTACAGAGTTCTATTTGGTGATTGTACAGCTTTGTTACTGGATAGTGGTGAGGGTAACACAACATTGTAAATGTAATTAACACTGAATTATATGTGTAACGCAGTTATGAGGGTGAAATTGTAGATCATATACATGTTACTAGAATAAAAATTACAAAATAACAGGACTCTACAACACAGTGAACCCTACTGTAAATGATGGACTATAGTCAGTAGTACAATCATAAAAATGCTCTCTGATGAATTATGACACATGTACCACACTACTGCAAGGTACTACTAATATGGTGGTATATGGGAACTCTGTATTTTATGCATGATATTTATGTAAACCTCTAACTCCTCTAATAAAAAATGTTTTAAAAAGAATAAATAGGAATAAAAATAAATGGAACTTCTGAAAGTTAGAATAAAGTTTAGTCAATAAAAATGGGTTATGGAGTGATAAGGAGGATAGAATAAAGACGGCTAGGCCATTTAGAGTATTAGAATGAAAATGAAGAAAGACATAATGAGAAAATATTGGACACCACTATAATTTCAATTTCTCCACACATCCATAGATCAAAAAAATGATCAAAGAAATCACATACAGCTCATGCCTATAAAATAAGGAGGATAGAGAGAGACTAAAATTCACAATTTACATGTAAGCTAGAAAATACGCTTCCCAAGCAGGATCAGCTCTGGAGCGCACACTGAACTGACTGTACTGAGAAGTGCCACAGCCTCCTCCTAACAGTGCTCCAGTATGCATGTCATCAGTAAGGGTTACCCTCAGAGGAAAGGGTACATTTTGATTGTGAAATGCCTAACAGAGTATTTAAGACCTGACAGTTCATATACTCACTAGTATAAATGTGCCTGGAAAGGCACTATATTTCAGAGCAAGAGAGGGCATTTTGGAAGGCAGATATATCCCTTGATAAAGGGACAGTAGAAAATGGCTGAAGACATAACTCTAGTGTAACAAAGTAGCACCAATGATTTAGAAAACATATGAAAATATTTAGGCATCAACTTTTACATAACATTTCCCTTACTCTATCTCAAAAGAGGGAGGAACTGAATTGAGAAAGTAAGAAAGCCACTGTTTTCCTTTTTCTTTTTCCTTCCTCATAGGATCACCTGATTTTGATGGTGTAGGAAAACAACACAAATTAACAGAATTATCAAGAACAACAGCAGAATCCAGCATTCAAGCAGAGATACTATAGGGACAAAATAGGAAATGAAAAATAGAATTTTGGCAGAAAAAAGAAAGCAAACAAAGTTTAATGAATATGAAGCAGAAATAAATTGAAATTTATGCTCCAATTTAAGTTACATATTTAAATGAGCAATTTCATACCTGAAAACACAATAGAAAAGGACAGACAAACGGAAGATATAAAATGTGGCTTGACAGAATTCAGGTAAAAATCTTGAAGGTTGAGAAGAAACGATCACATTATTAGATACCAAATTACAAAGTGGCCAAAGTTACAATAAAGGTCACATAGGGTAAAAATATGAAAAGCCAATGCAATTAAACTAACAACATGAAGAGATAAAGAGATCTAAAGGAAAGTGCAGCTGTAGAAGGCAGGCATGGAAGATAGAATACATGTATAACTGGAGTCTCTGTAAAATAAAGTCAAATCAATGGAACAGAACTAAAATGCAAAACTATGACCCAAGAATAATTCTCTAAAATACAATAATATGATAATCTACACATTAAAAAAACACAGTGTATTCTTGGAAAATAGACCCAGAATGGTGACTTTCCAGACATAGCTTAGCAAAATTATTATACTCTATGAAAAAGAAAATAATCCTCAGGGCAAAAAATTGAAGTCATTAAGAGAGTATTGAAAATAAATAGACTCCTCAATAGTAAAATGAAAAGCAAGACAACAATTAAAAAAAATTCATACATGGGAAGAAAGTGTAAGCCAAGGAAATATCCAGAAAAGCTTTTCTTCTAGTATCAAATCCATATGCAAGACCTCAGAAAATAGTACATAATATGACAAAATGTGTAAAAATCGTAAGTGCATAAAATATGAACAAAGGGAAATAGCCATCAAAAAAAGAGGAAATAAATTCATGAGGCTACTTTATTCATTTATGCAGACAGATTTGAAAATCCAGATGAAATTTATAGTTTTTTAGAAAGTACAAATTTTCAAAACTAACCTCAGCAAAGAAAAAAAAATAAAAAGAATCATATCCATACAAGAAAATTAGAAAGTTTTTGAAGGTTTATGACCCCCCAAAAGCTTTAGTCACCTTGTTGATATTTTAATAGGTGAATTCAACTGAACGTCTATATTCCAGATAATCCTAAAACGACTTACTCCTTTCATAAGCATAAAAAATAAGGAAAGCTTAAAATATTTTTGTGCAGTGATCATAATATTGAAATATATATAATTTAAACATTGCTCAAAAGAGAACACAATAGAATAATCTTAATGTACAGTCATAAAATATCCTATATAATATAGAGGATATTATATATTAGAATCAAAATCTAATGCACATCAAAAATAATTTATAGTGACCAAGTGAAGTTTATTTTAGGAACTGAGAGAAGATTCAAAATTAAATCCATTAATATTATTCAATATATTAATAATCTAGGAAGAAAAAGTATATTGTTATTTCCTTAGGTTCTGAAAAGGCATGTAACAACACCCATTACTGATAAAAAATTCAATAAAATAAGAATTGACAGATTCCTCAAACTTCATAAATTCATTTCTCATTCCAAAATCCAGAATTCCCACTTGATACAGAATACTGAATGCACTCCAATAAAGTCAAGAAAGAGGTTAAATCTATTTGTAAATTATATGAGATTATAAATGAAAACCCAAGTAAGTCCATGAAAAACAATCGCTAAAAAAATCAGAGAATTCAGCAAGGCATCAATATACAAATTGAACAAAGACCCCATAGTCTACAAAACCAAATATTAACAAGTTTGGTATTTTAATAGAAAAGAAGACACAAATTACAAGAACCAGAAGAAATTTTTAAAATACCTAAGTATAATCCTAAGAAGACAAATAAAACCTATATAAAGACAACTCTGAAGCACACTGAAAGACAAAAACAAATGATAAAAATGGAAAGACAAATCATATTCTTGGATAGGATGACTCAATGTCATAAATGTTTAATTTGCCTGTTCAAATATGAACTTAACGTAATACAAACATAAACATCAATAAGTATATTTTTGAGAGTACATACATCCATTCTAGAATTCATAGGAAAGAAACTGCAAGCAAGAATAGCCAGGAATTTTATAAATAATAAAAAAAGAGCTAGAAATATTAAAATTTAAAAATATCATAAAGTCCACATAATTTAATGTGTTTTTGATGTGTTATTGGTACTTGAATAAAGAAATAGGGTTATAGAAAAAGTTACAAAGTCGAGAAACAGACTCAAGTATTCTTAAAATTTAATGTGAAACAGATGGCATTTCAAATTGTTGGGAAAAGATTTACTTTTTAATAAATATGTTGAGGAAAAAGGATTGTAGTTTTTCAAAAAATTAAATGGATTTCATGTATCATATTACATGCTAGTATAAATTATATAAATGAATCACATAATTAACAGAGAAATCCAAACCATACAAATACTAAAAGAAAACCTCAATTAATTCATTTATTCTCTGGGAGTGTGAAAAAAATTTCTAACCATAAGTTAAATTCAGAAGCAATAAAAAAATTGACATATTTGATTACATGAAATAGTAAAGAAAATAATACACATATTTCCTGCAGCAAAAAACAATACCATAATCAAAGCCAAAAGCTGAATAACCCTCTGGAAGAAAGTACTTTTAACAAATATCACCAAAAAAAAAAAAAAGGGCAATGAAGTTTAATATATAAGGAATCTTTATGATTGTGAAAAAAATGAGCAAGATGTGAACAGAGATTCCAAAATTGGTTTTAAACAAGTGACTTGTTCCTTGGAACTTTTGGAAATATTTATTAAAACACAAAAATTGCTTAACTACTGAAATGAAAATAAAACTTGCACAGACATTGCATTTCTTACCTATCAGGTAACCCACCCAAAGATTCATATGTACTGTTGGGGACTGAATCATGTACCCTACCAAAGACATGTTAAGGCGTGTTCAGGTCCTTAGTCTTGGGGTGGGAATCCATTTGGAGGTAGGATCTTTGAGGATGTTTTTAGTTAAGGTGTTCTCAAAGTGAATGAGGGTGGGCCTTTGAAACCATGAGACAATAAATTCCCCTTATTAAAACAAACCATTATATGGTATTTGTTTTAGCAGCAAGGAAGCTAAAACACATCCTCTGTCAATAAGGCTGCAGAGAATAAGGTACTCTGCCAGATGACTATTACATGCCAGCAGCACAACCCCTCCTAGGTGAAATTCAGCAATATCCAGCAAATTTATAAATGCCTTTACCCTTTGATCCAGAATTTCCAATTCTAAGATCCAATTTAAGATTTGTAGCTAGTCCTCCATAAATATGAAACAAAGTAAAAAACTGGGGTATTATCAGTAAAAGCAAAAGACTGGATACAAGCTAAATGTTTTATCAATCACTGCTAGCGAATAAACTACTATATAAACAATGAAAATGGTTGCTATGTAGTTATACTAAGTGTTTACCAGGATAAATTGTTAATAGAAATGAGAAAAGTATAGATCAATGCTTATGGCATGACATCTCTTATAAGAAAGAATGGGAATGATAATCTATTTTTTTAAATAAACAAATCCTGGAGGATAAATCAAAAGTGAATAAAAATGATTGCCTGTCATATAGGGCGAAAAGGTCAGAGAAGGATATAAATGGAAGTGAGATTTCTCTGGAAAAGCTTTTAATTGTCCTTTTTTTTTATATATATCATTATCTATTTAATACCTTGTATTATATATTATATATTTTGCAATATTATGTAATATAACTTTAATATATTATACATCATTTGATATGTATTATAATATTTACCTTACAGCTTTTCAGTGAACTAGGTAAATTTCTTACATATGAAAAAAATTAACTCAAATAGAAAAAGAAAGAAGTAAACTCTAAGTTGAAAATAAACTGATACATGAACACAACAGCAAATCTAATTGGTAACATAAACCAAGAGAAAATAACCAATTCAAGAACCTTCATATAGTCTATATAACCATTTAACTGTATGTCTGCTTTTAGTGGAAAATACTCTGGGATTTTAAGAAAAATCCGAGTAAATCCATAATAAACTTCCCTGATTTATTTTTGATACTGCTGTTTTCAACAATTTGATGACTATAGAAAATAAGTAAATAAGTAATTTTATTAATATTTTTACTACAAGAGGAAAGATAAAAATATAAAATTAAAGAAGTTAAATAAAAACCATGTAATGCAAATCAAATAATTAGGTGAAAGGTTCACAATGCACAGTATATTCATATGATACCAAAGAAAAACTATACAAATTGTGTACTTATTGCCAATGGGAAAATGTACCTTAATAATGGAAAGAATGATGTTAAAAAATGATCAGACATTGTTAATAGTAAAATTATAAGCCATTTATGGACTGTATCACTTATGAAATGTTCTGCCAAAAATGTTTAATCTGATTCTATCCAAGTTTTTGGATCTAATTTTGAAGATCACAGGAAATTCATAGGATAGAGATAGAGGAACAAATTAAACCATGAGAAAACAGACAAATTCAGGGGATGGGCATTCTATAAGACAACTGGTTTGGTCTTTTTAAACGTCAATGTATATATTTAAAAAAAAGTGGGGTCTGTTCTTTATCAAAGAGATTAAAAAGACAAAAATGCATCTTTATTATATATGCCAGTTTAAAAATTACAGCTGTAGAAGTCATTTTGGGGATAATGTATGAATATGGATAGAATATTACAGGATATTAGGAAATCCACTTTAATTTTCCTTGATAAGAGAATAATATTTTGGTTATTTAGGCAATTATTATTTCTAGGAGATGCCCTCTAAAAAAATCACGTATCTGCAACTTACTTTCAACTGGTTCAGCAAAAGCTGAATTTAAAAATATGGCAAATTTAAACTTTTCTGCACATCTGAAAAATTAAAAAAAAAAAGATAATAGCTGAGAATTTTTCAAGTTAATTAAAGACATGATTCCCACACTGAAGATAGGGTAAGCAATAATGGTCTGAAAAGGAACAGTTTATGTAGAAGTACCCAGAATTTGATTTCATTACAGAAAGAACACATTTATATTTTATAAAGAGAGGAATTTTTTAAGTGAATAAAAAACGAACAGAAAGGAACTAAAACACACGTACAGATTACACAATTTTAAACATAAAATTTCATTTATAGAAAATAATGAATATCGCAATGTTAGAAAAACTACAATCAAGCTGTAATATGTGTATGTAGATATTAATCTTGTTTTAAAATACAGGATCTAAACAAATATAAATAGCACTAAAGTTTATACATAAATGAAAATTGATGTCTTCTATTTCAGTAAGCTACATTCTCTGGAAAATGACAAATATCTAGGTAATTCTTCTCATATTCACATGATACGGGGACTAAAATTCCACCAAGAATTATTTAAAATATGCATATACACAAAGATTTAAGTCAACTCTAGCTGTGCAAAATAATAATTTTGTGTCTCTGGCCAAGTTGCTAAAGCTTTCTAGGTGTGGAGAGAAGAAACTATGTAGACCTAGAAATAAGCATAAAATATAAAAACAGGCCACTCCTTTGAAATTGCGATATTCATTCAGTATTTTCTACAAATGAAATTTTATGTTTAAAATTGTGTAATCTGTACTTGTGCTTTAGTTCCTTTCTATTTGTTTTTTATTCACTTAAAAAGTTTTCGCTCTTTATAAAATATAAATGTGTTCTTTCTGTAATGAAATCTGTTCAGACCATTATTGCTTACCCTTTCTTCAGTGTGGGAATCATGTCTTTAATTAACTTGGACCTCCCCTTTTTTAAACAAATTTAACATTCAGGGTCTTGGTAACCAACCATTTTTGATCGCCTTATGCCCTACTTTTTTTTTTTAATTTTCTAATTTGAAATACTTTTATACTTTCAAAAATGCTTGTAGGGGAGTTACAAAAATAATACTAACCCCTTACAGATACCAGAACTGTACCCCCCCATACTCAGATCCACCAATTTTAATATTTTGTTACATTTTCTGTGCCATGTGAATTTTTAGTATCTAGCCATCTATTAACCCATCTCTTTATCCATCATTTTTCTATTTATCTATCAATCCATTTTCTGAACACTTTAGTATAGTGTGCATGCACTGTACTCTTGGGACACTAATACTTCCATGAACATTTTCTAAGAACAAGGATATTTACTTATGTAACAACCTTCACTTATGTAACTACCTTAAGTGCAGTTATCAAGTTCAAGAAATTTAACATTGATATAAAGAAAACTCATCATATATATTCCAATTTTTTAATGTCTAAATAATATCCTTTGAACCTTATTTCCTCCTTGTTAGATGCATCCTGGATCAGGTATTGCATTTAATTGTCTTTTTAGTTGCTCATTTTTTGTTTAATTTGGGAACATATAGACAACATAACTTTCCCATTTCCACCACTCCCAAGCATGACATTTAGTGGGAATAATCACATTCACTATATTGCAGTACCCTGACCACCTTCCATTACTGAAATTTTCACATCTGCCCAAACAGAAACTCTATGCATACCCATTATGCATTAACTCCTGATTCCCCCCCCTCCGCCCCCCGCCCCCTGCCCCTGGCAACCTGCATTCTAATTTCTGTCTCTAGGAGTTTCCATCTTCTCTGATATTTTCTTTGTAGTTACCACGGGTCTTTTAACATACTAAATCTATAACAATCTCATTTGCTATGTTGCTAACTTAACTTCAATTGTATATCCAAACTGTGTTTCTATACCTCTCTGTTCCCCACTTTAGGTAGTTGTCACAAATTATGCATTCAGACCTTATGAGTTCCAAACCACTAATTTTATCATTAGATTTTATGCATCTGCCTTTTAGACCCTGTAGGAAGTAATAATTGAAGTTACAGACCAAAATTACAATAATACTGGCATTTATTTCTATCCCTGTCATTACCCTTACCAGAGTCACGTGACTTCTATCTATTGTCTATTGTTCAATCTGCAGAACTCTATTAGAATCTCTTGTGGGGTCAGTCTAGAGGTGACAAATTCCCTCAGGTTTTGTTTATCTGGCAATGTCTTAATCTCTCCCTCACTTTTTTTTTTTTTGGTGCCTAGTCCGGGAATCGAAGCCGGGTTTCCCACATGGAAGGCGGGTCTCCCTCATTTTTGAAAACGTTTCGCCGTATATAGGAATTTCTGGTGGCAATGTTCACTTTGAGCACTTTAAATATGTCACCCCACTGTTTTTTTGCCTCCATGGTTTCTGATGAGAAATTAGCACTTAATTTTGAGTCACTTGCATGTGATACGCTTTTTCTCACTTGGGGATTTCAGAATACCCTCTTAATTTCTTGCAGTCAATAGTTTGATTATAATGTTTCTCAGCATACGTCCATTTGGTTTTATCCTGGGTGGAGTTCCTTGAGTGTCTTGGATGTGTATATTCATATCTTTCATTATTTGATAGTTTTCCATCATTGTTTCTTTGAATAGTCTCTCAGCCCCTTTCTTTTGTTTATTCTCTTTCCAGGACTCCCAAATATGTATATCGGTATGCCTAATGGTGTCCTGCAGTTGCATCAGGTTCTGTTCATTTTTCTTCACTTCCTTCTTTTGACTCCTCCCTGAACCTTTCTGCACATGTTTTTGCTTTTTTTTATTTTGCATGGGCAAGCACCGGGAACGGAACCTGTGTCTTTGGCATGCCAGGCGAGAGCTCTGCCACTGAGCCACCGTGGCCCGCCCTCTGTTCATGTATTTTGTCTTGGGCATACGCTGTGCCCCTAGGAAATCCCCCATTTACATTGATGCAAATGCTCTCTCTTCACCAGTTTCCTCGGGGTGCTGGGCACCCTGCTGTATGCCCTGCAGCCAGCAATCCCTTGCCTCAGGCAGCCACTTGACTGCTTTCCCACAGAGTTTTGTAGGAGAGCTCAGTGAGCTTCCTTCTACACACAGGGCCAGTTCTGGAATTGCGAGCCAGCGATAAGTGACCTGATTTAGTCCCTCATGCCACCACCAAAGACTGGGCCAGACACTCTGGCCCGCAGTATGTGCAAAAGGGATACTCTGTTACCTCCAGAAACAGGACCAAGGAGCCACACTGGGAGTGCACAACGCCTCTGTGCTGAGCTGCTGTGGGCGAGGGGGGAGAGCCAACCAGGACACCAGGAGATAGACTTCTTTTAAGCTGCCTTTTTCATGATTAGGTGCATGCCCCATTAGTGCAATCCTTTAACTTTTTTCTGGAGCTTTGAGAAATATGCTTTGTGAGTTCTTGCTGGTTGTTCAAAGTTCCTATCAGTGGACGGAGGTCAGAAGTTTTTTCCTCCACTATTTTGATGCGATGAGACTCTTTGTGGTTTCCCTTAGTTTTTAAAATATAAAATAAGGGGGTGTAAGGGTAGTTCGGTGATAGACTTCTCGCCTGCTATTCGGGAGACCCAGGTTCGATTCACTACCCAGCACCCCCACCAGAAAAAAAAAAAAAAGAAAAAACCAAGAAAAACAAACAAAAAAACCCCAACCAAACAAACAAAAATTCAATAAAATGGTGCTGCAATAATGGGAGACTCACATGGAAAAATAATGAAATGTGACCCTGCCATACAGCATACAAAAAAAGGATATGAAATAAAATAAGTACAGCCTGCACTTATTAAAAATGAAAACCTTTACAAGTTAAGGCTGACTATAAGCAGAAAAGAATACAGTAATTTCAGACCCTAAATGATATTATTTAGCATTTAAAATATTTTAGAAGAAAAAAATTAAAGTATTATCAATTTTATGACAATCTTCGTAGTTCCATGAGAAATGCAACAATCTATGTTTGCTACTGAATAGCTATTGCATGCATTAATTCAAAGATAATTTTAACTTTTATTACTAAAGACAATAAGTATAGAAATGCCTCATATATCTAATATTTGAGCTGAATCACACAAAGTAAATGATTCCTCACTTTAGCTCAGCTTTGTTATTTGTGTATAGTAAAATCATTGTATTAG
Organism: Tamandua tetradactyla; assembly: GCF_023851605.1. NCBI lineage: Eukaryota > Metazoa > Chordata > Mammalia > Pilosa > Myrmecophagidae > Tamandua > Tamandua tetradactyla. Next base: position 50,155,921 of record NC_135344.1, on the reverse strand, counting down.
AGTGGAATTATGTTATCTTTTGAATATAGATATTTTTGTCAGTTCCAAGCAATAACATGGTATTATTCTGCAAGCATTGCATACTGGCACACACAAGTGTCCTCTGTTTTTATGTTACTTAAAAAAAAAAAGACTGAAAACGCAAAGATTTTACAAGTTATCCTACTTTAGCTGCTTCAATCAGCTAAATAATCAGAGCAGAATTGAGAGAAAAAAATACAAAGAGCACAATAAAGAAAAAGTGCATTCAAACCTCAAGCTTATGATGTCCCAGGGCAATATTGTTCTTGTTTCTCTAAATTCATTCCTTTCTTTTCTTAGCTTCTGTGTCTCATAGTTTTAACCTGTATCTTGCAAAGGGGCAGCCTGGATTTTGAGAGCGCCATTTCTGTGATAGGTACTTATTTCACTGGATATGTTGTAAGTATGAAACTATTAGCTTCTCAATTGATGCCACTAAATTTATAGAGTTTAAAGTGAAAAATATTCTTGATGGATGAAAACTTTGTCTGCTTAATCCATCTGTCAGCAAATCCTTTTTTTTCTGGCCAAATATTGCTTAGGGCCTTCAAGTGTTTTTTCATCTGTGAAATGAAAAAAGGTACTTCCAACCTAAAATACCCTCTTCTTCATATCCCCATGTAAGTTCAAAAGTCTTTCTATAGGGCGGGCCGCGGTGGCTCGGCGGGCAAGGGTGCTTGCCTGCCATGCCGGAGGACCCCGGTTCGATTCCCGGCCCCAGCCCATGTAAAGAACAAACAAACAAACAAAATATAATAAAACGAGAAAATGTTTAAAGATGTTTCCCTTTCTTCCTCCCTTCCTTCCTTCCATCCTTCCTTCCTTCTCTCTGTCTTTCCTTCCCTTCCTCCCTCTCTCTTTAAAAAAAAAAAAAAAAAAGTCTTTCTATAGAGTCATATGCTAAACAGTAAAGAACTCTACTGTGGATGCACTCTTCATTTTCTTTAAGTCTTTTCTTTAAGCAAAGGCCTAATGATGAGTTCAGTTTTGCTGTTTTTCGTTTCTAATTCTTTAAGGATGCTCTAAGTCAAGTACCTTGTCCTCAAGAAAATCCCTTGTTTTAAATACTTGCTATCAATTTTTTTTAATTGAAAAGCGACTTTTACTCTTCTAAACAAAAAAGGTCATCTTGGAGGTCAAAATTTGTCAGAATGGTGGATCACAAGCATTCTGAGGCAATTGTCCACTTAAAAACTTGTGCTAACTATATTGTATGATAATAGTTTCTGGAAATAGAGGCTTTGGCACTAGCATATGAAATTGGACCTTTCCTGATTTTTTAAAACATATTTATGAAATGAACCATGATATAAAAATATTGATAACGTAAATTGCAATTTTCCAACTTATTTCCTTTATAATTGTTTTATTTATAGGTGATTTTAGACACAAAAGATTTCTGGAGGCTTTGAAGCAAATCATTGTATAACAAATCTCTGAGTGTCTATGTGTGAGTGTATGTATGTGTGTGTGTGTGTGTGTGTTTGTACATGTAGCCTGACTCTAAATCGCTACTTTTGTCACTTGTATCTCTGGGGAAACAGTCAAATAAAGATTTAAGGACAGCTTCATTTTTGTCAAGGGAAAAGAATGTGGAAATATATTGTGACAAACAGTGAGGTTGAAAAACAATACATTCCAATTTCAGGCATATTTTCCCCATCCTTTATAACACTCTCTAAAAATCTTCTCTCTTCATTTACAAGAAGCATTTGAAAAATTTTTGTAAGGATTTCTAAGCCTCAATTAGTAAGTAGCTTCTACCGTATCCACACCCCACAACTAGAACAAAATATGGGTAAATTGAGACACTTCAATAAAATTTTCAGAGATTAAACATTTTAATGATATTTAAGTCCTAATAAACTGACAGGAAATTGATGATTAAATGATAATGATAAATTTAATAGTAATTTACTATTACTATTAACAGCACCATTATATTACATATAATGATAAACTTAATAGTAATTTACTTTAAAACTGAGACAAAAATTAAATAATTAAATACAAAGTTTACCGTAGAATAAATCACCATACAGGTGATTCTTCTTTCAAAGTCTCATAATGAGATTTTAAAAACTAACAGTTAAGAATATTACTTAACTTATGAAATCATAGTCATGAAAGAATATCCAGGAAATAGTAGAAATTATAAAGTTGTAATAAATTCACTAACAGTAATCTAAAACTCAGCAATACTTTTTATTTAAAATGTTTGCATTCCTATCAAATACACATTATATCACACACATATATATTGGATTTAATATTGTATATAATTTAATGCTTGCATATAATTATACACAGATAGATATATTTAACCAAATTATTCTCATATTTTTGTTTTTTGGTATAAGCTTTTATCAGTTTACATTATACTAAGGAAATTTCCATGTAATTTGTTAACTTAGAGTTTATCATTTAAAAGGTTGTTTTATATCTTATTTTATGGATGCCCTATAATTTACTTAACCATCTCCCAACTGCTGGACATTTAAAGACTTCAAAACTCTCAAAATGCTTGAAAGGATGAGTGCTTCATAAATAATTTTGGAAGACAAAGCATATGATTTTTAACTTAAACATAGTTGCAGCACACCTTTAGTAAAAGCAATAAAACACATACAAAGAACTCCTTATTCTGTTTATTCTTAACAGAATAATTTTCCTAGAGGATTTTAAAAACTACTATGAGAATCAAACTAAGAGTATAGTTTGTTTGTTCATTTTATACTTCATACCAAATAGCTTTTAATGGAATCAAACCTCTGCAGGAACATAACTATTATATTCATTGTAATTTTTCCAGGAATAATGGCTGGGCTCATATTCTGAGAAGTGTATTATATTTTCCAAGGTATGTTTAATTTTGGAGGTCACATAACAAGATGACACTGAACATTAAATTTGTTGGAAACTTTCTTGGGTTTGAAATAGCTTACAAATATTTTTTAATTACATTTATGAAAGGTCTTTGTTCTAGTTTGCTAGCTGCTGGAATGCAACACACCAGAGACGGATTGGCTTTCAATAAAAGGGGATTTATTTCATTAGTTCTTCAGAGGAAAGGCAGCTAACTTTCAACTGAGGTTCTTTCTTAGGTGGGAAGGCACAGGGTGATCTCTGCTGGCCTTCTCTCCAGGCCTCTGGGTTCCAACAATTTTCCCCAGGGTAATTTCTTTCTGCATCTCTAAAGACCTGGACTGAGCTGCGAGTGTTGAGATGAGGTATGCTGAGCTGCTTGGGCTGTGCTACGTTGAACTATCTCATTTAAGCACCAGCCAATTAAATCAAACATCATTCATTACAGCAGGCCCGCCTCTTCGCTGGCTGCAGATGTAATGAGCAACAAATGAGGTTCACGTACCATTGGCTCACGTCCACAGCAACAGAACTAGGTACCTTCACCTGGCCAAGTTGACAACTGAATCTAACTACCACAGTCTTGAAGGATAGGTGGCAGACATTATTATTTTCATATCACAAATAATGAAATTACTATTCTAAGATTCTAGAAAGCAAAGTTGAGGCACTCAGTGGCAAGAACTATATAGATAAGTAAAATGAAACTCTTGTTAACAGAAAGGGAACAAGAAGTAGAGTAGGGCAGATAACAACAACAACAAAAAAAAGCAAAACCAAACAAAAAACCAAGGAAACATTATACAATGTGGAGTTAACTTAAAAGCCTAAATAAAACTCAACATGGCTTATGATCTGATGACCTGCTATGATATCCACTCAGTAACCATGTAGGTTGAGGACCTAATGTGTCTCCAGAAATAACACATCTTATTATTAGATAGTAAAAAGGCATTTGGAGAACATGTTCACTGATGTATGAATTCACCAGAATGGTCATCAAAAAAGACCTGGACTTTCTTTTCCCCTAGGCAGACCTAGCTTCTGATGCACCTGTAAGATATGCTCTAACATTTCTAAAATCTCAGTCTGTTTAATTGTATCACCTTCAGTAGCGTGGCCTTTACTGATCTTTTTACTCCTCACATTCATTATTAGAAGCAAAATTGCAGTCAATTAAAATGCAGGCAAATATTAACATTGGGTAAAAATCATCTCAAGAAAGAAATGAATAAATGAAATAAAAAAATGTAGGATGCCAGACATCCTGGTGGGGACTGTAAACTCTTCTGACTTAGTAAGAGCCTAATTATAAGCACTTTAAAGGCTACTTCTTGTAGAAAACAGGAAAAATAAAGCCACTTGTGAGAGTAGTCTTGTCACTTTTCTATAAATCCAAGTGGATCTGAATTTATGTGATGCTCACCCTTCAAATAAACGTTTTCTAGTGGCATGAAGATTCAAAAAAAAAAAAAATGCTTCAGCAGCAATAACTGGGATGGACGCTGTGTTGTAATAATTTGGATACACTTGACTAATGCAGTTATTTGCAATGAGGTTGGCTCAGTGCCCAAAGCAGTGAACAAACAAATACAGCTCGGCAATTGTTTTCTACCTTCCAAGACAGCTAGGAGATTTTCCCTTGGTCCAGGGGGACCAGTGGTCACTGCAGTGGACTGTGGTCATCAACACTGCCTCAGATATATTTTTAAACCAGTCTTTGTTAAATTCACCAATGTGTGGTTTTTTTTTTTTTGTAAAAATGCTGCTGAGGCGCGGGTGTTTTTAATCAAATTAGTATGCAACATAAGGCAGCTGTGTATTCAAATGGGTTTTTTAGCAATTTGGTTGTTTTCCTTATAATAACAGGAAAGAACATTTTGATTTTGAAGGTGACAGAGGCAATATTACCAGAATTAAACAATCTGAATTAGCTTTTTCATGAAATGTAATATGTTTTATGCTTTTAGATGGAATGCTCCAGTGCTTTCAGATGAGCCTTCCACTGTCACAGTCAATGACCAGGAACAGAATAAGCTCTGGAGGTAGGATTATCCTCAAATTTAATTTTTTTTTAGAAGAAGCTAATGGCAAATGTTTCTAGCAAACTTTAGGTTCATCTATGTTATAACTAGAGAACCAAGACAGGATATTAAAAGAAAAGATAAGTATAAAATTAGTAAACAAAGTTTGACATTTTGCTTATTCTATGAATTTAATGCTGAAAATTAATATAATCCCTAAAATCATAAACAGTGCATGTCAGACAAAAGCTGCAACGTTTCTTTTCTTTATCGACTTAGGTAAATTCAGAAGTATAGTACCTAAGATAACTTTTTTTTTTTTTACTGCAGAAACTGTGTAAGCAAAACTGATTGAACTTGCAAAGAGAGGCTCTTTTCGTTATCTCTACAGTTTAGATGGATTAGTTTTCAAAATTATTCAGAATCCAAGTATATAACTTACAGATAGGAAATTATTTCTCATATTGGACAAGAGAAAAGCCCAGAGGAAAATAAAAACATATGTGTAATGTTTAAAGCATATTTGGGATTCTTGAAATGAAAAGTTCCCATGTAACCATTTTGCCATCCATGGTTAGCCTGTGTGATTTTGGAAATGACAAGCAATTTTCTGTGTTAGCGTTTCAGAAGGTAGTTGTTTCATTACTCTTTTACGAAGCAGGGTCTTTTGACTGTCTTAGCAACTAATGCTGCCGATTATTAATAAGGGCTTTGGTTAGAAGAGTTACTGATCACAAAAGAGTTTTCAAGTTCCTGAGAGTGGTGAGTCATTTCTTTTCTTCATGTTCATGAAAAGTTCATCTAACAGCCTGCCCAATGAGATGCATATATGAGAACTCTTCACACTTTGGCTGGAGAAAGGGGTGATTAATTCAATGATTGCAACATAGACTAGAGGTCAAGCGATCTAGCTTCAAAAAGATTAATGTACGCCTAATAGAATAATGCATGCATGCATTGCTCTACAAATATTAGCAAGAGCAATGCTACTAAAGTGGGCTGCTAGTGTTCTGGGTGAAAGAACTTTAAAGCCATCTGGTATCTGGACATCAGCCTGGAAATCACAGGCTTCGATCTATAAGATAATCCATTCATGCAGTTTACACACCGAGTTGGTTTTCCCCATGGATTTGTTCCTTTATCAGAAATCTGTCCACAGGTCTAATGTCACCTAGATCACAGTAAAGAAGCACTTATTTCATAGGGAAAATTCATATGGTTGAAGGTTTTATATTCAGAGAAAGAAACAGAGACTCTAGGTAATAATTTGTGATTAAAACCCTGTTTTCTTCTTCATGAAAAATCCCCTTGAATTAAGAATATGCTCACTGGTATACTTTGTAAGGAGGGCAAATAAATCCAAAATGAGAGTTCCCAGGGATAAAAATAACATTCAAGGGGAATTTTTAAAGTCGATCCACATATACAGACAATATATAAGATAACAGTGTTGACAAAAAAGAAGTTATGGGTTCTTTTGCCTTCAGAGATTGAAGAGTCAAAAATGAGAGAGAAAACATCCGCAAGTGAAACAACCAAATGCACAGTCATAGCAGTGTCAAAAATAGTAAAATAATGCTTAATGTTTCAAATAGTATTTGTGGCTTAAATCACGTAATAATTTTAAATTTAATTTAGTGTTTAAATTTACTTGTATAGCAATTTATAGCATCATTTTGTTTATAATTTTATTTGTTTCTTTAGGAAAACATCTTGTTTACTGGCATACAAAATAAAATAAAAATTTTAAAATGTAGTTGTGAAAATGTGATTTTAAATTAAAGTACTAGTTCCAATACACTATTCATGTTCCAAAACTTAAAATCATATCAGAGTGATTCACTTAGAGCTAGATCCACTCAGAGCAAGGCACCTGATGCTTTTCCTTGCCCTTTATGAGTGAGTCATATTTTCTCTATCTTTTCCATGAATATTACCTAACTTCAGCTTTTTCTCCTTACATAAACTATCACAAAATGAATTCACTTTACACTGAATATTGCCATGATCCATTCCTTCAAATCAAATAAAATATAGTAAGTAAACATTGAATATTTTCAAATGAAAAACTTATCTTTCACTTCAAATGCCATGTGAGTGTCCTATAATGCATAACACAAAAAGCTTCTGCTTACATAATGAAGCTGTAAATTCCATGAGGGAAGGGCCCAGTATCCTTATTATTTTGAATCCCTCCTGCCACCAATTTATGAGTGCATATTATAGCTAATAGTTTACCATAAGAACTCAGTGAATGCTTAGTAAATAAGTGGAAAAAAGAAATTGCCTTGGTTGGCACATATACTGCTGCCAAACACTACATGTGATTGAAATGTCAATACTGCTATCATCTGGCTTCTGCCTTTTTCTAGATGGTGGGAGAAAGGATGAGAAAGGGTCATGTCCCTCAAAATCATCAGAAAGCATCAACTTAACACCACCTGTGTATCAAGTTAAAAGTAATTTCAGTTCTCAGGATCTTACAATCCAAAACGAATACAAGGATTTTCTTAGCTTTCTGCACGAGCTAGCTTTAAAGAGTTTCTACAAACTATATTTTGACTCTATCCCCCTAATATAAAAACTTTTTAAAATCAAGATTGTTTTTGAAATGGCCATCAAATGTGGTTTCAAGCTTATGGCTTGCAATTGGCAAATTATCTGCATAGTTATCACCTAGTGTTGGTGACAAAATTTGCTAGATGTGGCCAAGCATGTTCTGTTAAACATGATTTTTACCGTCTCTTTCTCAAAGGAAAGAACTTGGCAGGTGGAGCAAAACTGGAAAGAATCCGAATAGATACAGGGAGAAGTAATAAATTAGCTAAAAGTGAGAAGATAGAGAACCTTTAAGTTTTGTTGAGGGAAAACCAGTATTGATTCAGAGAATCACAATATTTAGAAAATCTAATGTCATCTGAATTTGGGGATGTATTATAAACAATTGTATAACTTGTAGAGTATTCGATGCAGAATGAATTAGTTAATTAGAGGAGTGCCTCAAAGTGTATATACTACAAAGCTAAGAACAATTATCTTCGATGTTGAGATTGCAGGTGTTTATATATATTTGCTTTGCACTGTTTTCTAAATTTTATCTAATGTGTTATTAACAGTGTAGACAGAAAAAAACAGGAAAATATTTTTAAAATAGTAAATAGAAAGATAAATAAGTAAGCAAGCATGCTAAAAAAAAAAAAAACAGTTTTCATTTGACCATATAGCCAAGGCCAGTTGCCAAGAACATTTAAATAATTGACCTAAGGGACAATGAGAAGACAAAGTAAGATCGGAATGATAAAATCAGTGCAGCTAGACTTTATTTCAATAAACACAGAAGTACGTAGACCTTAGAAGAAAATTTATTTTATTTACTTGATTCTCCATTTACACCTATATAAAATGGGGCAATATTGTCATATAAAGCTGTAGAAAGATTTTTATGAGTTATCCAGCCTAGGCTTTTTCAAAATACAGGTTGCAACTCATTAAGGTTGCAACTAATATGATAGCATATTAGAAGGACCTGACCAATATTTTCTAAGTGAAATTGCAAAGAATAGAAGAGAATAGAAAATTGTGCACTGTAAAGAGAAACCAAAATTTGTGTGCTATACATAGTATACATAGTATTGTTAAGAATAGTCATTAGGGAATTGCAAATCAAAATTACAATGGGATACCATTTCATACCCCATAAGATGCTATGGGGTATGCTATAATACCCCATGCTAAAATAAAGACTAACAATAACAAACGTTGCTGAGGACGTAGAGAAATTGAAACGCTCAGTTATTGGTGGTGAAAACGGAAAATGGTGAAGCTACTTTGAAAAACAGTCTCAAAAGGCTAAACATGTTGACACATGACCCAACCCAGTAAGATCACTCCTAGGTATTTACCCAACATACATGAAAACATATCTGCACAAAAACTTGCATATGAACATTCATAGTAGCATTATTCATAATAGCTAAAAAGTAGAAACACTGCAAAGTTCCATCAGCTGATGAATGGATAAACAAAATATGACATATCTACACAGTGGAATATTATTAGGCAATAAAAAGGAATAAAGTGCTAATAGATGATACAGCTTGGATGGACCTTGAAAACACAATGCTGAGTTTAAAAAGCCAATCACTAAAGACCACATCAATATCTGACCAGAAAAGGCAAACTAATAAAGGAGTACCAAATTCTAGTTTCACTATTTTAGTATGACTAAAATGGACCTATGTTTGCTTTTAATATTTCCTTTTTTCTTTCTGCTCTTCAGCCAGACTCATTTTAAGTGTCTTGCCTTCAATTCACTGATTCTTTCTTCTGCCACCTCCAGTCCGCTCTTGAAGCCCTCCTGGGCATTTTTAATCTGTTATTGTGGTCTTCAAGTCTAGTACAGTTTGGCTCCTTTTTAAAACTTTTATCTCTTTATTTAGACTCTCATATTGCTCATTCATTGTCTTCCTGATATCCGTTAGTCCTTTCTCTGCATTTTCCTTCCTATCCTTGAACATTTTTAAGGTCGAATTTTAAAAGGCTTCGTTCAGTGTGTTCACATTCTCATCTTCTTCTTGGTGTTTTCTGTCGGGAATGTGCCAGGAGCCCCCACACGAAAAGAGCCCTTCATAGTTCTTTACCGTAATTTATCAGCCTCTTCCTTCTATTCTTCTCTGGATGCTGTTTAATGTTCTTTTGGCTTCTTAAGTTTCAAAATAATTGTTTCAGAGAGTGCTTGGCTGTTTAATAATTATTTTCGTGGAAGTTTGAGTCCTGGGGCTCCCTACTCCACCATCCTCCCCAGAAGCATGTTGCCAGACAGCTTTTAGGTCTTTTGGGGAACTCCCTTGCTAATGGTGCTGGGTAATATCTTCTAAAATACAGATGCTGCCTTGCTCTTTAATTTTCACTGCTTAGTAGAAGTCTGGTTTACTCACATATTATTTTTGATAACTAAATAAATAGTTATATCACCTACTGATATCACAAAAGGTTTGCATATATATTAATTTTAGTTTTCTGCCGTATCCTACTTCCTGAACTCTGAAGTAGAACAATTGTGCTGAGCTTTGAAACCTGCACTCAGTCATAACTTCTTCAACATTGGTGGATAGAGTGAACCTGGTGATGCTTAAGACAAAACATTGTTATGTAAAGTTATTTCAAAATGTTTCTTAACGTAAAAGTTAATTTGAAATCTCTTTGAGAAAAAATATGTGATGCATGTGTATGGCAAGGCTTGTTAAAAAATGGAATATTTCTCCCCAAATGTGCTTATTCTACCTTTTACATGAACTGGAAAAATGCGGAAAAAATTTTTAGCATTGTAACCTGTTAAATCGATGACCAAGTGATATAAAGATAGTCTACTCTATTACTTATCCAAATTTCTGCACACTCCTGTTATGTTTACTTCAATTCTGACAATATACTCTTTTTAGTTAAACTTTTATAATCTCATTCTATGGCATTATTTCTAATATTTTCAACCATTTCCCTTTTAATCCCAACCGGATAGATTCCTGAATTGCAATGTTTATTGCTAAAATATAGATATTAATAACATACATAGTGGATCAATAGAATGATTGCAGATTCAATCTATTATGCTTAAATATTATAATAATGTTCTGTACCGCTACTAAAATAGAAACATAACATAGGAAAGAAAGTGACTACACTGCCAAATTTTGATTTTCTGAATAATAATTCATCCATAAATTTTACTTTGTCTACTTATAAGCCTACATAATTCTTCTTCTTTTATTTTTTTGGCATGGGCAGATTCTGGGAATTGAACCCGGGTCTCTGACATGGCAGGTGGGAATTCTGCCACTGAGCCACCATTGCACCACACAATAAATGTATACAATTCTTCACCATCACTTTTTTTGCTGTTGGAAGGAAGCAAGGGAAAGAATCTAAAAATCTGTTTCTGATTTTTTTTCAATGTTAAACCCTTAGAGGTGTTATATATTTTCTATTCTATTTAGCCATTCATCCTGCCACTGTGAAGAAACTCTTTGAATTTCAAATGTTAAACCAAATATCAGCAATGATTAAATTGTGAGATGAGGCAGGAAGGGTTACATTGAAGAACAGGTCTTATTTGGGTGTTCATGATTTTATTATTATTATTATTTTTTTTTTGCATAGGCAGGCACTGGGAATGACTTTATTTTATTTTGTTTAAATTTCTAGACATTACGTATACATATATTCAAAAGTATAAACAAAGTGATTTTTAAAAGTTTTATTGTAGATTATCAATATTGCACATGTGGGTTTTTTCCCCCAGATATTTAAGACATAGTAGAAACAAATGGAGAGCTACTATACCACAATATTAGGCCTTAATTTAGTACAAATTTCTGATTCAAATCAGACACCAGTGAAAGGTTTTACCCAGATTGCTGATGTATAAGTAATTCAGAAACATTATCAGAATATTTGGATATCAATTTGTAAACATAATTTTATTGTAAAGGTAAATGGATGCATATGATTTATTTTTTGTTATTATGAAATAATTAGCTAAAGAAACAACAGTAGATGTAAATCTTGAGGCATGTGAGACTGAAGGGATGAAATCAATTTGAATGGAAAGGAAGATTTAAAAAAAAGTCTACTTGCAGGTAACTTATGTGCTGACCCCCTCCAATCTCTTCATCTTTCTTATCCCACTACCTAGCACAGCAGATGTTCTAAATTTAAGTGAGGAAAATAAAACAAAGGTCTTTAGGGATGTATATTTCAGGCAGTTTAGGGTACTGGCAAGAACCCAAGTGGAAACATAATCTGGCTAAACATTGGAAGGGCAATATGAGTAGTAAGAGATAAAATGGGTTAAACTCAGAAATCTATATGACATTAAGACAGTGGGAAAGTGCTTCAAATATAAGTTAATTCTGATTAATAAAGATAAATGCAAAAGAAAAAATGGCACAAATTCACAGACAGACACTGCAAACACAAAACAGGAGTTATTATCCACAGAGAAACATAAATATGGAAATAAATCATAAAATTAATTAGTGGAGAGGAATAGAAAATAAGAAGCTATTCTGAAAGATAGGGAAGCCAAAATAGTATGTGCTTTATCAATATCCATTCAATTATAGAGAATTATTGATAGGAGGAGTTTATATCCAAACAGACTGGAGTTAAATGATTTCTTCACTGCTGCTTTTTAGAAGAACATGGCTGTGAACTGCTGTTCAGAGTGAGTCAGTAGTAGTGAAAGGATGGATGCCTGAAGAGAATGAGTTAGCCATATAGACATTTAACAGAAAAGCAAGAAAGTTCATATAAATAAATAAATATTTATATATAATTATGAGAATAGGAAAAATGGCTATCTGCATTAAAATCAGGAAGATGAAATGTCTGAAATATTATAAGGGTTTTTTAAAAGATGAAAATAGCCTGGAAAAGACAAAATATTTATGTATCTTTAAAGAGGTGAAAGAATCTGACTTGGCTACTTGGTTACCTGGAAAGATATCAGAACAAGTAACCAATCAAATTGTAGTCACTTGGAAAAGCATGGGGACTATAAAACATCAACATGGTTTTCTGAATAGCAAGTCATGCCATTCCCATTTAATTTTGTTTTGTGATAGCACTACAGGCCAAAGAGACAAGGAAAAATGATAGTGACAATCCATCTTGCTTTTAGGAGGTCTTGGAATATGCCCCTTGTCACATTTTCATTGATAAAATTGGGAAAATATAATCTTAATCACATTGTTTTTAGGTGGATGGATGTACAATGCGCCTGAATTTTAGACCAAAGGGGAAGAGAAGTTTCAATTTCAAGTTGCACTAATATCTTACTGTAGATCCAGGCACCAGTACTGGGGACCATCTAGTCAACAGCTGTTAGATGACTTGAATGAAGTAATTTATAAGTGTGTTCATCAACTCCCGTGGTAATTATAAATCTACTTATTGTGTGTAAGTTGGAGGTAAAAATCGAAAGAATGAGATGATATAAACATCCAAAACAGCTACCTGGAAGAAATTTATCTTGTCAGGAGATTAATTGACAATGCTGTGCTACTTTGAAAATTGTCAGCATTCCATAAGAAATTCGTAAAAGGCATATGACATGTAAGGACTTGAAAAAAAATCCTTTTTGCTATTTCTTTGCTTTAGTTATTCATCCTCACGACAACTGTTCCAGTCTTAGTCACTTATACCATACTTTTTAAATGAATTCAGAGATAAAATTTGTTTTGCTCTTTTGGTTTCCAATGTTTTGCATTGCATATGTATAAATTTTATAATCAGGGGTTTCAGGCTCCATTTTTAAGACATGGCTGAAAAGCAAGCAGACACACGGTTAAAAAGAAAGCAATTTAGAGAAACTATAGAGGATATTCTCCTGAGAAGTGTTTCAGCCAATAAAAGAAATTGAAGATGGAATCCATAAGGAAAACTTTACAAAATGAGTAGGAATCTTTAGCACATGCCAACAAATATTTAATGAGGGTATAATAAGCAATGGGCACCAGGCTAGGCTATCACGTACATCATCTCATAAGATCTTCACAGTAACTGTTTACATAAAGGAGGAAAGAGACCTGGAGGAAACAGAGTAACTGAATGCCCTTTATTAGGGATGACCTGGGGTCGATACGTATTTGAGTGTGAACACTGGCTGCTGAGACCTAGAGAAGGGCATTCAGTAAAATCACTTAGAAAGGATTTATAGTGGGAGCTAAGGATATTTGGGATTTTGTCTGATCTGGAGATTTCCAGATTTTTCTTCTAGGTGTCTCACTTTTTTCATACCCTAGGACATTTACATTGGAATGCCCCCTTGTTTCAGGGTCCTTGGTGATTTTTTTAAAACTTTTTTTTATTGTATAACATATATATAAAACAGAGAAATAAAAAAGCAATAGTTTTCAAAGCACTCTTCAAAAAGTGGTTACAGAATAGATCCCAGAGTTTGTCATGGGCTACCAAAAGATCCTCTCATTTTTCCTTCTAGCTGCTCCAGAATATAGGAGGCTAGAGGGCTTAAATACTTTTTTATCATCTTAACTATATTTAGCCTTCCTATCCATGAGCAGGGAATGTCTTTCCACCTGTTTAGATCTCCTTTGATTTCTTTTAGCAATGTTATGTAGTTTTCTGTGTACAAGTCCTTTATGTCCCTAGTTAAGTTCATTCCTAAGTATTTGATTCTTTTAGTTGCTATTTTGAATGGAATGTTTTCCTTAACTGACTCCTCAGCTAGCTCACTGCTTGTGTATAGAAATGCTACTGATTTTTGCACATTAATTTTATATATCCCACCGACCTTGCTAAATTTATTAGCTCAAGTAACTTTGCTGTAGATTTCTCAGGATCTTCTAAGTATAATATCATATCATCTGCAAATAATGAGAGTTTTACTTCTTCTTTTCCAATTTGGATGCCTTTTATTTTTTTGTCCTGCCTGATTGTTCTAGCTTGAACTTCCAGTACAATGTTGAATAATAGTAGTGATTTTTATATTTTCTTTCATTTTGTAATATTAAAATAAGTTTACATTTTAATATCAGGAAAATAAGCAGAAAAAGGAATGAAGAAGAAAGTGAAAATCACCAATAGACTGAGTACAGCTAAATTTTGGAAAACTGCTTTTCAGACAGATGGCTAGATAGATGACAATTATATATAGATAGAAAGATAGACTGACGGAAAGAGATATATAATAAAATCTCAAATATATAAGAATGTAACATAGAGATGATGCATTACATGATGACTTATAGCTAGATTTCTCACTTAAATATGCACCATGGATAATTATGCGCATTGTACACAAATTATTTTTAAAGGTTGTCATATGCCATTGTATACAAATTTAATTTTATATACTGAGTCTATTCCATATTGTTGTATGTTGAGTATGCTTACATTTTCCTTTATATAGACACCACTATAACCAATATTATACATCTCTGCAGACTTTCAGATTATTTTCTCATGATGTACTTGAAGTAGAAATATTGTACCAGTGGGTATACATAAACTTTTTGTCAGATAACCCACCAGGAATGTTCATATAGTCATTAAAAAAAATTGGTATACAGTTTTCAAGGTGCTAGAATTATATGGCTGTGAATAAGTTCCCTGCTCTTATGGAGCTTAATTCTGTTGGCAGAAATAGACAATGAACAAATGAATATAAAATGAAATATCAGAGTGTTAAATGCCACGAAGAAAGTAAAACAGGGTGGTATGATAGTGGGTAGCCAAAGGGCCACTTTAGATTAGGGGCTCTGGAGAGGAGGAGATGTATAATCTAATAAAAGAAAGGGAAGGAGGAACCAAGTGTTGGAAATTGCAGGGGGAGATGCACAGTTATCAGGATCTGAAAACTGAAGATCCCTGTCATGGTCAGGTTCATGTGTCAAATTGGCCAGATGGTGGTACCCGGTTGTCTGGTTGGGCAAGTGCTAGCCTGTCTGTTGCTATGAGGACATTTCATGAACTTAAATCATGATCATGTTGGCTACTTACACAGCTGATTGCATTTGTAATCAGCTAAGAGGAGTGTCTTCTGTGATGCTTCTGCTTAATCTAATCACTGGAAGCCTTTTAAGGAGGATTCAGAAGAGACAGTCTCTCTTCCTGCTTTAGCCGGTGAGCCTCCCCTGTGGAATTCGTCCAGACCTCCATCGGTGCTGCCAGCTTCACAGCCTGCCCTAAGGATTTTGGACTTTTCCATCTCCACGGTTGCCCAGCCAGCCTCTCCTGAGAGTTCATTGAGGACCTTCATCAGAGTTGCCAGCTTGCAGCCTGCCCTACCTTGGACTCTACATTCCCATGGTTGCGTGAGACACTTTTATAAATGTTATAACTACGGATATCTCCTGCTGATTCTATTTCTCTAGAGAACCCTAGCTAATATAGTCCCTACGCTTGGAAGGAGTCTGATAATAAAGGACCAAAAAATAGGGCTCCTAACACTGACTAGAATATGACAAGGTGAGTGAGTGATACAAGAAAGAGATTGGATTATGCAGGATCTGGGAGGTGAGGGGAAGAAGTGAAGATTTTATTCTGTATGTGATATTAAGTTACTGGGTAATTTTAAGTTATAGCTTAATTAATTACAATATACATATATTAAACTACATGCATTATAAGTATATAGCTCAATGATTTATTCACAAACTGAATATGTCCACACAGCTCCCAGATCAAGAAAGGAAAATTACCAGCATTTCTCAACTCCTTTATGACCTCGTCCATTGACTACTGTGTGGTAAGGGTAAGTAATCTCTATCCTGGCTTCTAATAGCATAGATTAATTTTGACTGTTTATATAGACAAAAAATTCACATGGTTAGGTGCTTTCCTTGGCCTCTGTTGCTTACAATCATGCTTGTGGGATTCATGAACATGTATGCATCCACCTGAAGAAAGGACGTAGATAACAAAGGAAGAGACCCCACTGCTGAGCACCAGGATACTCCAACGTTTGGAAGTTGAGCAGAACAAGAAAACTTAACGGAAAAGACAGAGTGTTGAGTGAGGTGAGAGGAAAATTAGGAGAATGTGGTGTCAAGGCTTGAACAACAGAAATGATTAACTGTGATACATAGTCTTGGTTTTGACACCATAGGAATCATTGACAGAAGGGGATGGGAAGGGATGAAGTCAAGACAGCAACTGTAGGCAAACATTCCTAATTTTAACAAAGAATGAAGCAGTGTCTTTAGGGAATATGGAATCAAAAGAGGATTTTTTGAGATGGTAAAGACTACAGCAACTACTACAGCATGTTTCTATGCTGATGGAAATTATCTGGTAGAAAGGAAAAATTTAATGACATAGGAGGGATGGGAAAATGGCAAGAATGATGACTATGAAGTGAAAAGGGATGGAATCCAGAGCATAAGTGTGGCTTACCTATAACAGGAGCAGAGGCACTTCATTGGTAAATTTCAATAGAAAGAAAGACAGCAGCTACAGAATAGGTACAAGTAGGCTGGTGGATTCGGTGATGGAAAAATGAGAGTTCTCATACTTTCTGAAATTTCTCCTATTTTCTGAAGGTCTATTTTCTCATACACTCTCCTACCAACAATGTATAATAAATGTTATTGATCTTTTAAAAACAGAGTTGAAAATTTTTTTCTCATTTTAATTCGTATGTATATGATATTTAGAGAGGTAGGGGCTTTTCCTATATTTTATTGGCCATCTGGATTTTAAAAATTGCTTATTAATCTATATTTGTTGCTTGTTCATTCAAAAATACCTTTCTGTTTCAGCACACAAACATTAACTTGTCTTGATACTGCCTTCTTGGGTGACTTAATTTGTCCTTTAAAATTATGTAAATATTTTTCTACTGCATTCTGTCATGAAACATTGTTAATGTAAAGTCTAAAGTTAGCATCATAGTTTCCCTTTATAGATGCTATGTTTCTTCTACAGAGCTGCTTTGTGGAATTTTTTCTCTGTCCTTGAAATTCAAAATTTTCACCATGATATATCTCAGGGCTGATTACTTTTCATTAATTTTGCTTTTCAACTTTAAATTCATGCTTCAGCACAAGAAAATTTAATTCTATTTTATGTGACTATTGTTTCTTTCTCTTTTTTTCGATAATCTTCCATCTTCAGGATTTCCTGCATGATGGATCATTGCTGTCTGTCTTCAACTTCTTACATTTTTAAATGTTTTAGCTCTTTGTTATTAATTTTCTATTGCTGCTGTAATGTTATTGTAAACTTAGTGGCTTAGAACAGGACAAATTTGTTGTCTTGCATTTCTGTAGGTTGGAAGCCTGACAAGGACGTCACTGGACTATAATCAAGTTGTTGGCAGGGCTGAGTTCCCTTCTGGAAGCTCTAGAGGAGAAATCATTACCTTGCTCTTTCCAGCTTCTAGAGGCTGCTGGAATTCTTGTCTCATGAGGCCTTCCTCCATTTTCTTTTTTTTTTTTTTTTTAATTTTTTAATTAATTTTAAATTAAAAAAAATATGACAACAAAGAAACACAAACATTCCTAACATATAATCATTCCATTCTACATATATAATCAGTAATTCACAATATCATCACATAGTTGTATATTCATCATCATGATCATTTCTTAGAACATTTGCATCAATTCAGAAAAAGAAATAAAAAGACAACAGAAAAAGAAATAAAACGAAAACAGAAGAAAAATAATTATACATACCACACACCTTACCCCTCCCTTTCATTGATCACTAACATTTCAAACTAAATTAATTTTAACATTTGTTCCCCCTATTATTTATGTTTATTCCATATGTTCTACTCGTCTGTTGACAAGATAGATAAAAGGAGCCCCAGACATAAGGTTTTCACAATCACACAGTCACATTGTGACAGCTCTATCATTATTCAATCATCCTCAAGAAATAAGGCTACTGGAACACAGCTCTACATTTTCAGCCAGTTCCCTCCAGCCTCTCCATTACATCTTGAATAACAAGGTGATATCTACTTAATGCGTAAGAATGACCTCCATTTTCAAAGCCAGTAACATTGCATCTCTTTACCCCTTCTTTGGTAGTTACATCTCCTTCTGTCTACAGCTTGGAAAAGTTCTCTACTTCTGAGGACTCATGTGATTAGTCTGGGCTCCCTTAGATAATCCAGGATACTCTCTTCATCTCAAGGTCCTTAACTTCAATCACATCTGCAAAGTCCCTGTTGCCATGTGTGGTGACATATTCACAGATTCAGGATATTTCAGAGTGGCGGGGGGTGGTCATTATTCTGCCTATCACAAACTGTTTTCTCTTCATTCTGGAAAAATCTCCTGAGCCTTTTTTTCATACTTCTGCTTTGGTCTTTTTTTCTTCATTGATTCTACTCTTTATACCTCCCATTTAACCACTTAAATTCTGCTATAGCATATTTTGTTTTCTAAAATTATTCATTATTTCCTTCGACTACAAATATGTTATAATCTCTAACTAATGCCTTATTATGACATTCTTAATCTCTTAATTCCTAGAGTTTTTTTAAAAAAATTTCCAAATTTCCTTGAAAGGATGAAATAGCCGCTTTCTATTTTTTTCTTTACTATTTTCTGTGTGACGCTCCAAAGAGCGTTTTCAGTCTTTTTTTCTTATTGGTTGAAGAATTTCTGCTTAGAATTCATATTTACTTCAGCATAGATTTCATTTTTTTTTTTTGAATGAGGGACATTGCTCTCTGCCTGTAATTTTTCCAAAATAAGTGGATTCTCTGTGAGTTTCTTCTTTATTTATATTGGCAAATTTTTATCTCTACACAAAAAATTTGGGCAGACTACTTACAGATTTTAAATTCTATGTTCAGGAAGCTAAAGATAGTGGGAAAACACTGAGGCCTTGAACAGGCACATCCAAAAAATGTGTCAATGGGTTTTTTGTCTCTTTCATTTATTGAAACCATGCTACTGCAACCCCATTTTTGGGTAAATTGACCGGCTTGGTGAAGCATCATATTAGAGAAAAGCTCCAGGGTCACCTGGCTTTTCATCTGGGACAGCCCCATGTTGGTTCAGAGCTATAATAATGACTTCAAATGGACAGTCCTCAAATATCCATGGTCGGCCTCACTGCAGGCCTCCCATCTCCAGGTAAGAAAGATCTTCTCCAAGTTAGTGGACCTTGCTCTGAAAAAGCTGAGTCTTCAAATCTGTGAAAGGGGATTCAATGTGGAGATCCTTTCCTCTCCCCAGAATTCCTTTTCAAACCTGCAGCCCACACAAATAGGAGAATGTATGATGCATTCATCAGCTGCCCATCCTTTTAAAAAATTATCTTCAGCTTATTCTATTCAGCTACTAGTGTGTGTGTGTGTGTGTGTGTGTGTGTGTGTAACCCAAGTAATGCTACCATGTTTCCAAGAATCTCATGGTTAGTGGGTCTGTCATCCAACTTTCACTGAAAGCTTTGCTCCTTTCCATATCATCTGCTAAATGCTAGTTTCTGCTTGTTGCTGCTGATTTCTCTCTCTTTTTTTTAACCCATATACTTTGTGTTTTCACCATTCCTTGTTTTTCTTGCACTCTCTATGGGATCAGGATTCTGTGCTCTGACAAACACACATTTAGAGCTCAGAGGCAATGAAGAGGAAATTTTAAGTTTTCATCCGTGGGAAAAGTGCTTTTCTGCTTAAGTCTCTGACCATTGACCAGAAACACAAGTGTTTTTCCTCCTCTGATGTAACACAGCAAAATCTTCTTCCTCCAACAGTATTTCACTATCAGGCATTGCTCCATCAATGCGTGCTCAATATCACAGTTGTGTTGCCAAAAGGTACAAAAAGCACTTCAGATTTATGAGGAAAAATGGGAATGCTCCCAGTTGTTTCATAAATGAAAGTATAATAATAGAGCGCTAATAATAATGCTGTCTGTAATTGAGCACTCATGATGTGGTAGGTGCAGTGCTCAAGGCTTCACATGTGTTGCAAACATCTAGCACAGTGACTGCCACCCTGAGGGTACATCATAGATGCTGTATGAAATGAAAATAAACTGCAATGAAATGAGAGCTGCAAAGATACAGGAAGAAAGAAATGAGGAGATGTCCCACAGAATAGAGAAGAACCTAACACATTGTGGGTGGAAGAAGGGAGGTGTCAAAGACTCCCTGTAATAAAGAGTAATAATAAGATCCTGAAGCAGTAACTAGTGCCCAGGTGAACAGAGGAGAGCAAGTTTTGCTGTAAAGTATTTTGTAGGCTTACTTAGCCAGAACAGTAACAACATATGTAAGCATTAATTTCCATGTGCTCCTATAGAGTTTGCCTAGTGTCAGCACTGTAATTGTTTTTAACCATATTAATTGTGAGAATGGAGAAAGGTTATCATGAAATCATACATAGTACTGTGTTAACTGTTTTTTATTTCCTTTTTGGCTTTTTGAGTTACTGACATATTATTGCAGCAAAACATATGTAGGGTCAATTCATGCTGAATAGTTATTAGAAACCATGATAACAAAAGTCATTACACTGCAGTTCAGTTTTGACAGTAAAATTTCTGCAACATTATCACAAATCCTCATGCATTAGTGCAATGATCCTTATTATGGTTTCATATTAGAATCAAAAGATTGCTGTAGCATGCTGGATACAAAAAGTCAAGCAAGCCAAATTCTTTTCTGCTTTTACAGATAACATTTTTTTTTTTTTGCTCTTTTTCTTTGTACATCATGCAGGCTAGCTTTGTTTTATAAACTTTTCTTAGTAACCTATGATACACTGCTTAACTCTTTCTTTAAATGAGGATCTTTTCTTGAAAGACCACATAATACTTTTTATTACTAACACCAAAGAAATAACTTGAAAGTGATTTCATATTGAATACAACCTCACAAAATTCTAAACACTATATTATTTACTGAATTACTATCTTTCCTTTTCTCAGAAAATGTTGGCTGTTGTATATGTAGTTTTATCAGTGATTTATTATGATGGAATAGTACAAGATTTGAAAAAGAACACCTGTTATATTCAGGATCACTTTGATAAGAAAGCTGTGAGAACTACCCTTCAACCATCAATGTCTCTCTTCTTAATGCCTCTCTTTTTAACACCCCTCTGTCTATAATCTTTTTTACTCACTCATTAACAAATTCTTAGATTATACAGGTAAATTGCTTATATATTTTTAAGGTAATATATTTCAAGAAAACAAAAAAATCTAATTTATGATCTGGTGTCTAGTAAATGAGTTAAGAAACCTCCTCAAATGAGTAACTTCTTCATTAGCAGAATAAGGTTTACACCGGTATACATAGAATAAGAATACTTAGAACACATTTCACTTTATAGAAAAATACATTCTCTGGAAATCTGTCTGTAAATAAAATCCTGCTTAGCTGAGTTATAATTCAAATGATCATGGGGCCCACTATATTATCATAGCTGCTCATGAGCTAAGAATGCTTTGAAAGTACAAATAATCGTCCCCAAATTATTTGATGTCCTCTATATTGAATATTCTTACATTTGAACACATGTACTAGCATACTAATATAATAACTTAGCTTTTTAAAAAATGAATTATTTCTTATGGCTATAGGACATAAAAGCAAGGATTAAATCTTTTAATCATTGCATTGTTTATATGTTTGTGGTTAAGAATATTTACTTTAAATGAATTAACCTGTTTTCTTTAAGCCACTGTTGGTTAAAATACAAGGTATTTTAATTTTGCAAAATCTTGCTTCACACAGGGTAATTAAGTTTCCTTCTTATAAATATTTCTCTTGAATTGTACATTATATATTAATATACAAATAATGACAATAATATCATTTTTGTGTCTCATTCTCTAATTATACATACTAAACTATCTGCTCAGTATGTTGCATAACCTCATTTAACCTTAACAGCAGACTTAGATGATCTTAGTTTCTGAACGTTTTATAAAAGTAACACACCTGGAATTTGAACATAGTTTAGTCAGATTCCAAAGAGCATTTATCTCATTTTCTAAAGTTAACAAACTATTTTATTATAGAAAAATAATGTAGAATTACAAGAAGGACCCAGTATATGAGTTAAGAATTCTTTCTTGTCATAAATTAGCTAGTCTGTAATATATATGACTTTGCAAATATGTTTTTATGTCCCACCACATATGAAAATAGAGAAAATGTTCATGAGAAGAACAAAGTTGATGGTCCTAGTTTTTTGATATGACCATTTTTGCATGTAAGTATCTTTATAGCTTAAAGCACAGTTTCTTTTATACAGTATTCATCCCTTTTATCAAAACCATTCTAACATATAGTTTCTATTGCTGAATGTCTTTCATGGCTTTTTCTCTGGAATCCAGAACTAATAGCATCACTTTGTTTTTCTTTAACTATTTTCACAATATTTTTTCTTGATCACCCAATTTGCAATTGTCTTGTAGCTAATTATACTACAAAATCATGAATATCTTATTTTTGTCTATTTTCTATCCCCTAGCATCTCCAGTGAAATTTGTACTGGACATTGCCTCAATTATATTTGTCTGACATTTAAAATTTAAATGTTTGCTTTCTTGTTCTGCTATTTAACAATTCTTAGAACTGATAGGAGGTAAGCCTGAGAAATTCTTTAACAAAAAGGTTGCAATTTCTAAAGATGTTACAGGTCAGTTTTTACAAAATATGTAAGATTTTTCCATTTTTCTAAATCACTACTTTAATTCATTTTGTAGCAAAATGCCTCTTTATGGCACACTTTTTTCTTCCATGTTTTCTAGGATAATTCTTATTTCTCAATTACTTGGACAGTACCAGACAGAATTCCAAAAATAATGCTATGTAGCTAATGGTTTCAATCAAATCAGAGATCCATTTGCTGCTTGATTTTAGATGCTAAATTTCTATTGGGTAGACATGTTTGGAAGCCCCTCATCAAGTTTGTACAGATGGCTTATTTTCTGTCATCAGTGATGATAACATGTATTTGTGCTCTATTTACTTATTTCCTTCAATGACTTTTGGTGATTTCCTTTGTTCTTTTAGAATTAAAACGTGATGATAACAGTACCTCCTTTAGAGAGTTGTTGTAAAGTTAATATATATGAAGTGGTCAAACAGTGGCTGAGAAAATATTAAATGCATATCTCAGTTCCAAGCTTGTCTTAAAAAGACAAAAGTTTTAATGATAAAAATGTCACTCTAGAGTTTACAATCTCTAGGGGATGATAAGACTGTACCCACAAAACAAGGAGATAATTATGCAGAAAATTAGAATAACTAATTATTCTATTAAATAATAACAATAACAAGAGAAGCAGTAATAAAAGTAACTAAACTTAAAAGCAGTATTTTGAGTGTTTTACAAGTATTAAATGAATAGTCAGAAAATTTTTGTGACATAGGTTCTATTATTATTCTACTTTTATAGGGTAGGAATCAGAGGCCCCAAGACATAAATGAATTGCTCAAGACTATAGCCAGCAAGTAACAGAGCAGGATTCAAACAGAGGCAGTTTGGCTCCACTCTATACTTTGTTGCCTAGTTGATAACCAAATCTTTGCTTAAAAATGATTTGCCCACATCTCAGCAAGGTTCCCTACAGAGAAAGAGTATGCAACTATTAAAGTTCTTACTGCATATTGTCAGATTTTTCTTCACGGAGAGCGTTTCAAAGTACAATTTCACCAGTCCTTGAAAAAATTATACATTATCATTTAAAAATATTGTGTTAAGCTGGTCAATGAAAATGCTATCATGTTTTAATTTATACTTCCTTGACTACTACTATGGATTACCCCCCCCATTTTATTTATCAATTTATTTGCATTTCTTTAAATATTCAATAAAGACAAATCATACTAAGACAATACCAGCACCTTGATTTTTTTTCCTAATTATCATAATGTCACTATTACCTACACATCTGTTTTCTCTCCTTATAATTCATCCCGTAGTCCCAGATTACATCAACTATTTAATACCTAATATAGACTAAAAGGTCAATTTATAATAGCACAGCAACACCAAGATTTGGTACAAGAAGTAAGGACATATTTTTTCCCTAAAGGATACTAATAATATACTAATACTATATATATTATAATATATATACTAACATACTAATAATATACTAATACTACATATGTTTTTCCCTAAAGGACACTAATACATATAATATTAGTATATTATATATATTAAATATAACATATTATACCTATATATAATATATAATATTCCTAAAGGATACTAGTAATATACTAATATTATATATATTATAATATATATACTAATATACTAATAATATACTAATATTATATATATTAGTGTTCTTTAGGGAAAAAATACATGTCCCTTACTTCTTTTTTTTTTTTTTTTTTTAACGTGGGCAAGCACTGGGAATCGAACCCGGGTCCTTGGGCATGGCAGGCAAGCACTTTTACCTGCTGAGCCACCGTGGCCTGCCCTGTCCCTTACTTCTTATACCAAATCTTGGTGTTGCTGTGCTATTATAAATACTATTAGTAATATTAGTAGACATCTTTTATATATAGATTATACAGTTTGTGAAAAGAACTTTGCTAGATGCTTCATATTTATAATATATATTTATATATACATAGGGTTGCTGAGTAGATTAAATAATATTACATATAAAATAGCAAAGTGTGTAGCACATAGTATTTCATAAATATTAACTACTACTACAATTTTTTAACAACTATCTTGCTAGGGAGACAGTGATATTCCCATTTTGCAGAGGCTCAGAGGTATTAAATAAGCTGTCTAAAATTATGTTCAAATAAAGCTTTGAAGAGAGAGCATAAGACCTAAAGAAAAACCTTATCATATAAATATGCATTTTCCATATTAATATTTATTTTACCAAATGATTACAAGATGCAGCTCTTCTCTGTAGGGAATGGGAAGTTAAGGCTTAAAATGTACAGGGTTCCTATTTGGAATGATGGAAATGTTTAGGTGATGCATGGTGGTGATGCTAGTGCAACGTTGTGAATGTTATTAACAGCATTGAAATGTATAACTGAATGTGATTGAAAGGGGAAATGTTAGATTATATACATGGTAACAGAATAAAAGCAAAAAAAAAAAAATAACCACGGGACTACACGATGCAAACAGTGAACCCTAATTTAAACCATGTACTACAGTTAATAGTACAATTATAAAAATGTTCTATCATTAATTGTAATAAATGTTCCACACCAATGCAAGGTGTTAATAGTAGGAAGGTATATGGGAATCCTTTTTTACTTTATGCATGACTGTTGTGTAAACCCACAACTTCTCCAATAAGGAAGGAAATGACACAGCTCTGCAGATTTGGGTAAAGATGATTAAAAGGGCAGTTTTTCAAATGTTTATGTCTTGTGATACATATGTGCAGTTTAACAACTAAAAAAATCATTACACTGACACTATCAGAATTGCAAATCAATTGCAGTGTAAGTCGTGTATTAGCCAAGCTTAAAAAGACAATAAACCTTACTATCATAGGCAGTATGTAGAACGAACAATTTTACTTGCCTTGTAATTTTTTTTATTTTTTTTTGCATGGGCAGGCACTGGGAATCAAACCTGGGTCTCTGGCATGGCAGGTGAGAACTCTGCCACTGAACCGCTGTCACACTGCCCTTCAGCAGTCTCGTGAGAGATTTCTTTAGAGAAAGGTGACAGTGGGAGTTTAATGCAAACATCACTCTATGAAGTATGGCAATTCTTTTAGAACAAATGTGCATGTGTGTGTGTTCTGACTAAAAGACAGAGAAAAATACTGACAGGGTCTTCAACTAGCTGTTTTAGACAAAAATACTGAAAAATTGTATGGTATTCTTAGGAAAGAAATGTATTTCTTTCTACACTGAAACGAGCACATAGAATTCACCACCCAATGCACAATTATAATATATACACAATAAACAAGCAAATACAGGGCTTATATAAATAAGAACCCCAAACCTTTACATTTATTTAGGAAAATAATTTGTTTATGGCTAAAATTGACTTCATCACCTCATCAAATCAATCTAAAGTGAGTGTTAGAGGAAATCATATTTGAAAACTGATGAAAGAGAGTAAAACACATGCTATGGGATCTACAGATGCTACAATTTTTGAGCATTTAAGATGAAACTTTTAGTCTGTATTTCCTAAGTCTACAATGAGAGAAGTATAGACTAAATAGCAAAGACACAAAGTTCTTCCTTCCCTAGGGTGAAGAGAGGAGGATGCCACAAAGTTCTTCTATGCTATATTCTGGGAAAGAATCCCATGGAATCTGGAATCACAGCCTTTAGCATGAAAGCAGAGATGAATCTGCACATCCTATGCCCTAACTGTATCACTGTTTGTACAATGGGTGATGAATAATTTATTTTGAATGAGTAGGCTCAGAAGTGTTCCTTAGAACTCAGGGTACTCTATTCCAGGTTAGTTCTCTGATTCTGTTCCCTACATGATTTCTTTAGAAGCCCAGGTCACTTGAAGATAATGCTCCAGTCAGAGCATATCCAGGTGGTTACTCTTACTACAGTTCACTTGCTGGTCTCGGGCCCCCTGAACAATGTGTCAGCACACTCAGACCTCTGGAAACAAACACCACATCATATGTTCAGTTACAGGGTGCTGGAAATGACTGGGCAAAGAAAAGCATCTTTTATCCAGCTTAGCTTCTGATTAGCTATATATGTGATAAATCACTGAATTGTTCTGGCTCTAAATATTCTCATCCATAAGATATTTTTTAAAGAAATTGTACAGATTTCTAAGGCTTCTTCTAGTTCAAAACTTCTACATTCTAAAATGATGAATCCTACATATAATCCTTGTTGAAATTAAACAGCCTCCTAATGAAATAGGGTAGTCCTTCCCACTCCACCCCCAAATTTAATCTCTGAAAATCATCATTGAAAAAGAGGCTACAATTAGGAAATTAGAAAAATAAAATCAGTCATTCGATAAATCATAGAATCAGTTACAGTCTGACACCAGCTAAAACAGCTATCATTTATGTGGCTTTTACACGTTTTAGAAAATCTGATGATAACATGTAAAGGATTGTTTAGTAATGTTATAGTAGAGAGGTAGTGTTACAGTTATGAAATGAGTTGGATGTTAGAAAAACCTGATGTGGATCTCCATCTCAGCCACTCTTTCTCTACCTATGATCTTATGGCACACTTAACCTTAGTTTTCCACATTGTATTTTGAGGATACTAATGATAATTATAGAAAATATTCCAGGAATATCGAGGGGCATTACAAAGATAGTGTTTGCAAATTACATAGCACAGATACCTGGTACCTCAAAGTGTTTTTTAAGTGGTGACTGATTCTGTAATAATTTTTATTCCTTTAATTTGAAAGCAGTGGGATTTGGAGTAGGCAAGGTTAAGCATTACATATGGGTTGACAAAAGAAGAATATACTTTAACCCATTTTGGAAGTGGTCTTGTTTTCAGTCAAGTGAACACATCAAAGTTTGTATGCTTGATTAATTTGCCCTTCTCTGTAGACCTGAAGATCAAGAGCTTGAGATGGCTCTTAAAACAAAAGCGTGGTGATTTCATGAAAATATCCATGGATATTTTAAAGAGAAAGTATTTTTTAAAATACTTGAACAATATCTGTGAACATTTCTATCTTCACATAGAATTAAAACTTGTTTTCCGGATATTTTCTTCATTCACTTTGAGTGTTCTTTTAATTTTGAGTTCTGACAGGTTTTAGACTGGATTCTATTCTTTGATTACTTGTGAACAGAGCAAAATAGTTTTGCATAATGATTTATGCTTCTTTCTGGCTTTTAAAGTAGCATATACTCATTGCCCCAAGTTAAATTAATAAGTACTGGAAATAATCAAGAAACGTGCAGATAAAGCACATGTAGTTTATCACCAAGAGATAAGGACTATAACATTCTAATATCTGAGTATTGTGTATCCAGAATTGTATTAAGGAAGGGAATATTATTTTAAATTTGCTTGACTCCATTTCATTCTTTTTGACTCTTGGCTTAAAAATACAGGGAAATATGAAAATTGATCATTTGTGCAGAAAGAAGAATACTTCCTGAGAAGCACAAAACTTTAAACACACTTATTTACCATGCTGAAAGGACTGCATGTTCAGAAGTGATAAAATTAACTAAAACAAGACAAGCATACACAAAATTGTAAAAGGGAGATCCATTTTATCTGACAAGGGAATTTGACAAGGGAATCAGAGGTCGAATGGTGCTTTTGTATACCTAAAACTAAACTGGTCAAAGGATTAAAACCTGCCTATATGGGAAACGCTGCAATATCAAGGAAACGTACTAAAATGTTAAAAGGTTTTCTCATTTTTGATGGCCAAATTCCATCCTGTAAGCAGTGCATTAGACATTAATGACATACGATTTCTCACTGACAGATTTAACTGCATCAATAGGCCTCTCTGTCCATTGCAGCAAATTGATCCTACATGACACTGACAAGGGCAGTCTGCACTTAATGACCTCCACCGCTGAAGGAAGAAAATGAAAGATGATTGGGAGAACAAATAAATCTTTGAAAGTTTCCCTGAAACAGGTGTGCTAAAAATGATCTGTTTGAGAGATCACAAACATAGACCAATTTCCTAGCATGCCCCATTGTCTGTTTGTTCACACCAAAGTCTCTCTCCTTGTATCCTGCATCAAGATTTGCTTTAATTTCAAAAAATGAGATCAAGACAATTTTGTTGTTATATTTATACTACATAAATATTACTTTAGGGCTCTCTTTTAAAGGCATGAGTTCCTCACTATTTATCCAGGTGTCTAATATATTTGTCCTTTGTGACCAAAAGATTCTGCATGAACAGATGACACATGTACATAAAATTTATTTTTCTCTTCCCCTGGATTAGAAAAGGAAATACAGTATAGCCGTTGGTTATTTCTCCTCCCCAATTTTCAGCAATAAATAAAACACACTTAACCTCAATAATAATAATATCAAATGCATGCAGTGATTTGAACAAATGACCCATAGATACATTGATATTCTTTGAATCCTACACAATGGTAAGAGGACATGAAGAATTTGGCAGATAGTTGCATTCTCAATTTTCTAGAATACACTTATTCCTTGATCTACCTTCACCTTGCCACTATTTCAATAACAATTCAAAAGAGAAAAATACAATCTTCTCTCCCCCAATACATTCAGGAGATTTAACTATGAAGATGGGTGGAAAATATAGGGTTGCTGATAAGTGGCACATGAGAAGGAGCATATTAGTTATTTACAGTTGCATAGCATCCCCTTATTTTCAAAGTATTTATTATGGTACTTTTTAATTCCTTATAAATTGCTCTAAGAGGAAAATCTTGTTTTACAGATGAGAACACCGAGGTCAGAAAGGGTAAATCTCAGCCTTCTGCCTTGCCATTAGTTCACACTAGTGAGGGATAAGTATAGTACTGGAATTCTAACCCCTTAATTTATACTACAATATGATGCCAGCAGGATAGAGTCCATCAGCCACCTACAGATTCTTATGGATAGGTGAGTTGTTTAAAAATAATCATTCTTCTATTTCCTGAAATTTACATCCTGGGAGAGAAAAAAGACTTGCAAGGCAAATAATTGTTCTACTGAATATTTGGAAAGGAATATAAAGGAAGCTGCTGTGGCTTAAAATTCTAGTAATGGAGTTCTCCCTTCCTTCCTGATTCATGACATGTGTTTTACTTTTCTAACTTTTACCATTATGGAAGATTTTACAGAAACATCTTCAGAATTCCAAAGATTTCCAATAACCAGTGAGTGTTAGATAATTCCCCAAGTTTCTAATTGATCCCTATATCTAACAAGAAAATAAATACCAAAATTTGGTGCCCTTACATCAAAAGGAAGATTTAGAGGCCTATCATGGGAAGTTATCTATATTTACAGTTGAAATTTGAAGTCTATAATAATATAATTCATTCTGCAAACCACAAAAATTTGGTATTGCAGATCACAAGACTAAACTAAATAAGTATAAAATGATGGATTAATAACTAAGTCTTTGATTTATCTATTATCCTTTCAAGGCCGAATTCCAGAGGGTTGATAAAAAAAGACGGCAAAGCTTTGCAAAAAGAAAATGTGCCATTTTGTGGCACATAAGGTCTGTCATCATATTACAGACCCCATAACTGACCACTTCTTACTTTCTGTAGTACATATGTCAGATAAAACATTGCTTTATAAAAACGCAATAAGAAAAACCAGTACCTGTTTCTTATCTCTAATTGAAGCTTCAAGTGGTAACTGTCTGTCATACATATTGAAGTAATTGTCCTTTTCTGTTAAGAAATCATCCTGTGTCTTCTGATACTCTTGAGCTAAGTGCAGATTTTCTTCTAGTAAATCATCGTTTGTTTTCTAGAAGATAAATATACATATTAATTAAAAGTAATTTGATTTGTTTTGATTTTCACATCTTTTGAATTATCTAAAAGTTGTTCTACTACGTATTGTAGAAAAATATTAAAGCACTGATTTAAAAAAATGTTCCCCTGACACCAATATCCTCCTTGGATTTAAAATTTTTCTTTCTTGATTCAGAGTTTTGTGTTTTTATTTTTCAACATTGATATGTGAGTCAAAAAAGTGTAT
Source organism: Tamandua tetradactyla (assembly GCF_023851605.1). NCBI lineage: Eukaryota > Metazoa > Chordata > Mammalia > Pilosa > Myrmecophagidae > Tamandua > Tamandua tetradactyla. The sequence goes on along the minus strand of NC_135344.1, from coordinate 50,124,899 downwards.
CTCACTTTTGCTCCCCCTCTTTCTACTGCTCTTTTCCCAGACTTCCCTCTGTTGGGCCTTGGGAATTACCTAGTCCTGGGAATGTTCTATCAGTTTCACACACCCTTTTCTTTCTTCAAACCTCTGCTCAGACAGGTAGATGACCCTTGAGAGATTAGGACTCAATCTCCATGAGGTTCAGAATGCTGGCACTCACAAAAACTTTTCAAAATATAAAGAAGCAAGTAAAAGATGAACAGCTGAGTACTCAGCATCTAGAAGCATCCGGAACCATTACTTGTTGTTAATATATTTTAGCTATATTAAATATGACATCTGATTTTATGATCAGCTGAGAACTTTTTTTTGGCATGTGCAGGCACTGGTAATTGAACCTGGGTCTCTGGCATGGCAGGCAGGTGAGAACTCTGCCACTGAGCCACCATTGCCCACCCGAGAACTTTTTATAACACCCCCATGACTAGGTACATATATGCTAAATCTAATGCAAACACCTTAGAAAATCACTTTTGTAACATTATCCATTGACAATTTTGAGGGTCACCTATAATTTTAAATTAGAGGTATTTCCATTTAATTGCTAAATCTTTGTACATTTTCTAGCAGAGAAAACTCTCAATTATTTAGGCTGTCTTTCTGTGGCTGCTTCAAAAAACATGAAATTTGTCAATAGCCTTAAGTAATTTCAAATCTGTTAATCCAGTAATTCTACTTATGGGAAATTATCCTAAACAAAAAGATATATTCATTACAACATTATTTACTATCACAAAGGTTTCAAAACAAACAGACTTAGATTATTAATAATGAATATGATATGATTAAATAGCTAGATATAAAAACACCCATTGTGAAGCAATTAAAAAGTTTTGTAAAATTATCACCAGGTCAAACTTTTACTATAAGTTGTTTAAAAATACATTGTAGTATGAGAACGTGCATAGAGGAAATACAATTTAGCAGAAATGTACCTGTACAAATAATTCTGTTTCCATTTTTGAATATTTATGAGGTCAAACACATTTTTCATTAAAAAAATCTGTTATCCATATTGATCCCTAATGATTAGTACTATCGCACAGCTGCTGTTTCAAAAAGACAAAACCATGAAATAAGAATCATTTAAAATGTCCTTCTTATCCTAATTCTGGCACAGTAATATAATACTTTAGAAATTTCTATCTAGTATATTTGCCTATAATCATGTAAAATTATCCTTTGGTAGAAGGACAAATAAAGGAAGATATTTTCCTTAGTTAGAGGTATTTCTTAAAAGATGGTAACAGTTATTTTTTGATATCTTAACACATTAAATTTTAAACCTCAAACATCTGATTTGGAACACTGATGAATGATCTACTGGAGGAGGGAGAAGGAATAATTTTGAATTTTTTGTTTGTTTGTTTTACATAAGCACAATTCTGACACCTGAGTTTCCTACTTTTTAGTAATTCCTCTTTCAATCCCTAGGTGGCTACCATAAAAATTTGAGAAGAGTGCTACAAAAAGTTGCAGAATTTTCGTCAAACAAACTCTTGGGAATTAATCAGGGAAATATTTGGTAATTTATGCTTTGCTCACTGTGTAATATGTGTTTTTCTTTCCAAATGCATATATTTTCAATTTCTGAATGACACCAGTTCTTACCACTTTTATATGCCATAATTGGAATGGATACCAAGAAATCAAATTATGAAAATGGATCTTCAAAATTTTGTTATATCAGGTCATAATAGTTTATAATATTGCTTCCCAGTAATGAATGAATGCAAGGATTTACCAATTTACTATTTCTGAAAGTCAGTGACCTTCAGATGTGCAATGAAGTTAAAATTTTTAAATTTTAAGTAATTATATTCTGCTGATACCAAAAATGTTTTTTACATATAACTGTGGTTCCACCTCACAACTCTGATTCATTTAATTTTAAGCAATGGCATTAAAACATTGCAAATGAAACAAAGGGGGATTGATAATTATTGGTGGCATTACATCTTGGGGAAATAATGCTTAAGTTGACCAGCTCATAAAGATAGCTGTAGAGACATTTAATAAGGGCAAAAAACTGGGGGTAGGAAGTGTGATATAAAGCTAACAGAAAAAAAAAAAAGAAAGAAAGTAATATGAAAAGTCAAATGACTTCTAAGAGCTTTGAAATTCAAATCTAGCTGAATTCTATCCTTACCTATTGGCAAACTGACAGATCTTTCCACTTAAGGTCTTGGTTAAATGTGAACTTGAAAGTATTTTTTTGTTCTGAAACCATTTAAAAACAATTTTTCATCCCAACTCTTTTAAGTTTAAAATAATTGTGCTCTGAGTAGATTTACAAAAACATTTCATTTATTTATCCATTTACTCTTTCATTTATTTAAATTCATACTATTTATTTAGCAACTACTGTATGCCAGGGCCTGAGAAAAATGATGAACCTCAGGAGCTTATGGCCTAGTGAGAAGGATTTATATTAAAAATCACACAAAAATATAATTAGAATGTAGAATTCTGACTCTTGCACTTCCTCTGTTTTTTATTTTTATTAAATTCACTCAAAATGTCTAAATAAATATAACACTTTGTCAAAGCTACATTTACCGTTCGTCATTCAACTCCAATTATTAATGCTTATTAGGATGTTGAAATATCGGGAATATAGCTCGACTGCCTAAGAGAAAAGAGACTTAATGAATGACAATTACTAGGTTCCATTTTGTCTAGGATATATTAAGGAAAATACTTAGCTTGATGATGGTTATCTGCTATTTCAAATTATTTGTTAAACCTTGATATTTGGGGTACACTGCAGTTTCTTGTCCTAATATTCTATTAGAAAACGAAGATTATGCTTATAAAGGGCTGAACAAAAGTTAAATTGTATTTTGTTCCTCACTAAGACATGTCACACAAAGCAGTGTCTGACAAAAATAGGTAAACTAGACAGGTTCTCAGAAAGTACTTGAATGAATGAATGGATGAATGAATGAATATACAAACTATGTTAGGAGAGGTACATATTTAGCACTTCAGAAATATATTTTCTTTGCCAACTTCTATAAAATAATGAAGCACATTCATTTATACATTTTCATTACTTGAGAGATAAAGATCTGAAGTAGTATATAAAGAGAATTCATGCAATAAGTATTTGTACTGAACATTACTCTAGGGATATACTACTTTTTCAAAGCTTAGTAGTGTTCTTTATCTGAGTGCATCATTGACTTTAACAAATTATGGGAACCCCTTGAAACTAGACACAGCATTTTTCTTGGGTTACCTAAATAGCCTGTAATCCCAAAAGGCTGGAGAACCTATTTGCTAAAGAAAGATCTTGCTTCCTCTTGTCACAAAAAATTTTGAAAAATAAAGGCAGATTGAGACCCATGAATATCCAATTATTCTCCATTTTCCCCACATAATCTTATTAAGCCATGGATTTCTTTTTTTAAGCCATGGATTTTATCTTGGGAATTTCTCTTAATTTCTTCCATTTTCAGTTTATCTTTCTTACTCTTAACTTTCCCCTTTCCAAATTTCTTACTGGGAAAGTGGGAAATAGTGAATTCCAATCAAAGAACCAGTGCCTTTTTGGACAAAAATATAGAGTATATATGGCCTTATTATGTTTGTGATATATAGCCAAGAATTTGGAAATAAGTCTGATCTTGAACATTAACTCCAGAATTCCACACATACCAGATAAGAACTCAGACTTATATAATCATGTTAGTGAAAAATAATATTATCCAGAACAGCAAATATTTATTGTAAGAAAATCCCCTCAATAAAGGGTATGACACTCTAAAAGAAGCTGTAAGCAATATAAAATAAAATGGATTCAGCATCAAACATGGAGTGCCTACCAACAGGCAAGATACATACATCCAGAACCTTGTAACTTCCTAGTAAGGAATTTCTCTTTCCCTTGAATCTGCATAGACTTGTGGCTTCTCTGGTTAGCAGAGCATGGCAGAAATGATACTATGCAACTTCCCAGGTTAGTTGGTAAAAAGGACAGAGCTTCTGTCTCGCTCTCTCTTTTGGAACATTCACCCTTGGAACCAGCCACCATGTTGTGAATTATCTGGGCCACATAGAATAGTCCACTTGTAGATGGTGCAACAAATAGTTAGTTATGGTCTCTGCAAACATTCAGCATCAACTGCCAGATGTGTGAATGCGTCTTCTGAAGATGACTCTACCCCCAGTCTTCAAGTCATGCAGGTGATGGTCAAGAAAGTGTGAAGCAGAGACAAGCCATCTGTTATAGTTTGCGAAAGCTGCCAGAATGCAATATACCTGAGATGGATTCGGCTTTTATAAAGAAGATTTACTTAGCTAATTATCTGAGTTTAAATAGCTTTCCCCGGGGTAATCCCTTTCTGCATCTCCAAACATCTGGGTCTGTGTTGGCTCTGAGTTCTGAGCTTAGGTGTTCTGGGCTGCTGTGCGCTACTGGGCTCTCTCTTTTAAGCTTTCAGTAATTAAATTAAACGTCACTCATTGCACAAGTCACTCCCCTTAGCCAACCACAGATACAATCAAACACAGATGAATTTCACATGCTGATGACTTAAGTCCACAGCAACAGAACAACTGGGCACCATCATCTGACCAAGATGACACCTGAACCTAACTACTACACCTGCTGTGCCCTGTTTCCTTATACACAGAATCATCGGTATCATAAATAATAGTTGTTTAAGCCACAAAGTTTAGGGATATTTGTTATGCAGTCATAGCAACTGGACAACTGGAGTTTACATGGTTAGTAAGTGTGGCTCTGGACATCGCACCTGGGTGGACTGGGTCCAGATCCTACACTCTTAACCAAATGAGATACTTCCTTCATAAACACTAGCCAGAACTCTTGAATGTTAGGTGGTGCTGTTTTCATAAAACTCAAAATCATTAAACATTTAAATAAAATAACTGAATTCTCTTGTTCTGAGTCCACTTCCACCAAGAAAATACCGTATTAAAATCAGGCTAAACATATAGGTTGTTGATATAGATAGAATGGGCTGCTAAAAGAAATAAAACCTTGCTCCCCTGGGAAGCTAATTTTCATTGGAAGTTAATATATGGGCATGCTGGTTTTACAGAATCAGTCTGGTGATTTGTGATCTGCATGATTACATACTGTATGATTTGATTAGACCTGATGTATCCATTGGAGGACCAAGTGCCTGAGCCTTCAAAGCTGAGGCCTTTACAACTCTGGTCCAGCCAGAGACACTCACCTGGGAGGAAGCCTAAATCCATTCAAACTGTTTTTTAAAATGTAAGGTGGACTTAATGGCAAAGGAGATTATAAGAGAAAAACTTGATTTACACATTCTAGAGAAGTGATTTTGGTTAAAAGTTTTTTTACTCTGTGTGTGTGTGTGCATAGGAAACCTACATGGCTATTTACAAGTGCATTATTGTAAGTCAGTCATGATTAAACTTACGGTAATGTGTCCTCTGTGTCTTCAGTTACTCTTTACACAGGCATCTGGAGCCACTTCGCAAGCCAGAGGAACAACATCCTCTTTCCAATCACTCATTGTAGCAGAGTTGTCATCTTTTGTCCTGATTCTAATTCTAACTCTCCTGTTCTGATGTAACTATCTGTTGCTGTATCAATTGATCTTTTTCTGATGATCTGTCTGTCATCATCTGCTACTTGGCTATTAATAGTTTACTATGGAGAGTTCCTAGTTTTCTTGCACCTTTCCAGGGCCCAGCTGCCGGTTACTGCCATGTCCATGACTTCACACAGAGAGCACCACACTTAGTTTAGTCCCAGTTTTGGAAAGAATTGACTGCCTACAAGAACTACCGAAAAACAAAAGCTGCATTTCTGGTATTTATTGATCAGTTTTGTCCCAGAGCTCCCACATATCCAGCTTTTCACTGATTTGTGGACATAAGTCCACTTTGTCTCTCACCCAGGCTAATGTGAGAGACAAAGTGTAAATAAGTCTACTTGGGGTTCAGTGGAATTCATTCTACAGAGTAGAGAATTAGGGCCGAAAAAGGTTTTATAGAAGAAATAATCAGTGTCCAGAATCTTAGAAAAATCACTGATTATTAGTGATCAAATTTTTCCTGGGACAAAGGTCAGGAGATATTTGAGCAAAGTTGGGAAGTCAAAGTGAAGAAAAATATATTATTGGCACTGTCACAACTATGAGATTATTGTTACTTATGACTTGCGAATTAGACTTTCATATATTTACATTTTTTTGCTCTTTTCTTGACCTTAAAGTTTACTAATTGTGTAAACAATGAAGTGGTCCCATATATTTAGTGCTCCATTGATGCTAAGAATCATAAATAATTCTCAGTTTCAAGCACAAGTGTCCCAGTTACATGTGATCCTGTACATATGCCCAGGCACTTCATCACTGGACATTAGCATAGTCCTTGCTCCATGCCTGTGGCATGTCTCTTCCAGCTTAGGGCACCAGACCGGGGCTTTCACACACAGTGATGCTTCAGTGTCATGTAGGCAGGCATCAGGATTAAGACTAATTCCCAGAACGTGTAGGGAACAGACTTTAGAACAAACAAGATATGGGGGCTCCAAGTCTCTTTGTGAACACTGCCACCTCGAGTGCATTCCCTTTGATTCATGGGTATTAGTGTATCAAACACAAATGCTTATGTTTAAAATACACAGTAACTCTCTCACCATGTGGCAGATACTTCATTACGTGCATCACCTACTGTGTGCATAGAGGCACTGTCACATTGCCGCTCCTATAAAATCTATACACCAATTACTACAGAAAGCAAGAGCTCTCTCCATTGTTTCCAAGGAGCAAGTCTGGAAGAATGATATGTGTCGATATCCTGAAGCCTCACAAGAACAAATAACTGTTTCAACTCTCCCAGGACTCACTTCCTTGTCTGTGCTGCCATAGAAACCAGTCTCGTGTCCAACATGAGTTCGCTTAAAAGAATATTCCTGATTTTTGAATGAACAAATCAGTCCTGGGCTGTTACATACTTCAAACTCTACATATTCTCACATTTGGCAAAATGATCTCAATTCACTAATTTATTCACAAATACTTACTGAGCAATAGGTATTTGCAAAACATTATGGGGGTCACAGTGAGAGGCCAAACAGCACTTTTAAAACACTGTGGATGAAAGCCTTCCCCATTTCAGGAGATCAGTCATCCCTTCCTTTAGCTACCTCACCCCAGCATCCATATAGATGATAATACATAGTATCCTTATTTTAGCTTCCTGAGGGGATTACAAATTTAGCTACCACATTAATTTACTCATAAAGTTTATATTAATGGATACCCAAACATTGTCTCTGAAAACTCAGGAGAGATTCACTGGGAATTCCTGAGTGCTTTGTAGGACCCTATTTGTTCCTTATCTACCTGTCTTTCATCTATCTATCTATTTATTTTTAATCTATTTGACCAGGCATAACTGATACCAGCATGAAAAAATAAACAATCTCATACCAGAAGGAGACTGCAGTCTGACAAGGAAATTGAAACATTTACAAACCTAACTAAATTATAATACATTACACAAGAAGATAAATTGAAGACATTCAGATTATGATAGTTCCATGAGAGATCAGTCATAGCAAAGTTTCAAATAGTTTTGGACAGATTCCTAAAGATATTTCAATATACAGGGCTCTATATGTGTTCTCAGCAGAGAAAACCTGGCCCAGTAATACAGATATGTGTTAAATATTTAAAAAAAAATACCCACCTGATTATTGGGGGGTGCATGTTTTAAAAAAGGGAATATTTTCCTCCATGCTGACTACAGTATTTCTCTTATAACTATTTAATGACTTTAAGAAGCCCTATACATATGTCACTTACATTAGCTATTAAATTTCTATTTGATCTACTTTTTGCCAATAAATTTCTATAGTCTCTAAAGGCATATGGTGTTTCTGATCAGAGAAACAAATTACATAATTAAAAAAGTTGTTAAAATTGGTGTCACCTAATCTACAATCTACATCCTTATGGATTTCTCCAAGTATAAGTATGTGATTTAGAAGAGTACATAAAAATATGTGATATCCAAGAATAATCCCTCACACATGGTTTGTCCTTAGTAAGTGACATTCAAAGTAATAATAGTTACTGTAAATTTATTTTTTAAATAAACTGTTAATATTAGTCCTAAATATATTTAGATTCTAATATCTTGCTTATTTAAGCTTGATATATATAAAGAGAGTTATATTTGTATATTTTATCCTTGTGAAATGCATTATCATAATTTATTTCTAATTGTTAATATTTTAAAACATATTTCAAAAGTCTGCTATTCTTTTCACAGTATTTGTTATGTGAAAGGCTTAACAACAATTTCCTCTTCATGTACCCCTCCTGAGTCGAATAGTTTAAGATTTAGAAAGGTTTCCTATTTACTCACATTTTAATGACATACATTTCTACTTCACTGGTGGAAAAGGCTGATCAGTCACAGAAAGGTCAGTTAACACTAAATAGACCCTTTCCTTATGTAATTACAAAGAATAATATCTTTGTGCTGATGGCACTTCACATCGAGTGGGTGATGCAGAGAATTAATGTGCTGCCTTGTTGGCCCATGGGACGCCGATTCCAATACAATAACCACAACTTATTCTAATTATGCAGCTTCAAAAGGTCATCAGCAAAAAGAGTTAAGGAATTATCAACTAAGTTTATCATAAAGTAATAATATAATACATAACTGAAGAAACTAAAACAAAAGTACCTAGAAACTTTACTACAAATATGAGAACAAAACTGACCTAAGAAATTCTAGGACATACATTATGGTACAAATCTAGCAAATGCTTTCAAAAATTAAAATACATGTTATTTCATAAATTACCATTGACATAGCCAGCTAATCTGCTCTCACCTTCTATTTGTACAAAATGCTTCATTTTATAAATTTTTTTTATATTTAATGTCAATTTCTACATTGTACCAGAATTTAAATATTTCTTTTCAAAGCCATTTTATTATATAATAATACATACTGGTTATATTATAGGCAAACTATATTACAGAGAGGTGCATACAGTAGAAAATTAAAGCCCCTCTTTACAATCACTGTCATTCTTGCACCTCAGAGATGAATTTAATAATTTGGTGCAAGTCTTTCAGTAACAGAAAATTCTTACAATAGCGTAATAAGGTAACAGAAGGCAAGGAGGTGAATTCCTTATCCAAGGTTGCACACAAAGATAGCAGCATTAAGTCTAGGGTCCAGTTCAGACTTCTACCTAACACCCTTTCTGGGGCTTCAAAACCTCCTATTTGCATGTGAAACACTGGGCCCTTAAGATTCTAGACTGCGTGTGTGAATTCTCTACTTTCTGATTGCACTACAGAATTACATCAGTCTTTCAAAATAAACTGTCTACCCAGTGAGAAAAGAATCCCTTGGAATTAAAAACAAAAACATATGCCTCAGTGTCTTTTCTTTGGAAATGAAAGGTCAAAAGGCTAAGGACCATTGTCATAGAGGTACCAAGTATAAGAAGTATAGACTAATCTATAGTCCAGTGAAATACCTTTTGGATAGATTATGACTAGTGCTTGTTCTCTTCTCCTACTCTCAGTAAGATGGTACCCTTACTGGGAAATAAAAGATCGTAAGCATCTCTAGCCACCTGAAATTATAGTTCACATTGGGATGCTGTATCTCAATCCAGGCACAGGATTTAAAATGCCTAGGGCCATCTTCTTACAGACGCTCATCTCGAGGCATGCCTGCTCCCCAAAATAATTCAATCCCAGTATGAGAAAATTATGTTCCAGATTAATACTAGCAAACTGAGGCTCTTTAGCCCAATCCAATTGACACTAGTTTTTTTTTCTTCTTTTTTTAATACATTTTACTGGAACATTATTATACTCACTCATTTTTATATTGTCTATGGCCATCTTTGTGCTCTTAGGGCAGAGGTGAGTAATTGCAATAGTTCTGTATTACCGTTAATATGCTGTATAATATAAATAATGTATAATTAAGCACAAAAGAAAAAGTACCAATGGGAGGATAGAAAGAAATAAGAATTAAGAATTAAGGGGAAAACAAAATAAATTAAGAGTTAATATTTTAAGGAAATGTGATATCAAGTGGCTTCAATTTTCTATTCTATGTACCTCTTTATAATATAGCTTGCCTATAATATAACCAGTGTGTATTATTACATAATAAAATGGTTTTGAAAAGAAAGGTATATATAACAGTAAAAAAAATTTACCATTTGTCTCTTTACAGAGAAAGCATGATGGCCTCTGTGTTAGGCCTTTAATTAATATATTAGTATCATGCCAAAAAAATGTTACAATTTAGATCTCTCATTCAAAGATCCATTGTGGCCGTACTTATGTCTATACATAGAGACTGCCAGAAAATGTTTTATTTTCCCAGCAGAGGCATATATTGAGAGGATATATAGTATACATCAGTAACTTGAAAAGTATCTCCAAGTCCTTAACAAAAGAATGAGACGTTTATGAACTTTCTAAGTCCTCCAAAAATGGAAACAATGTCTGTGCAAAAAGTTGCCAGACTAAGATACTACAAATAATACCTAAATAGATACCTGGTATCTACCCCACACATTTTAAAATTAAATTTAGTTATGTAGGTCTTGCATTATAGGAAGCTAGAAATCTGCTCATTTTTCTACTTCTGCAATTTCTTTTGGAAGCCAAGAATTGACTTTAATGTTGCTTAAGCTGAAGTTTAATTTTGCAGGTGATTTAGGTGTCTATTCATGTATAGAAAGTCTAAGTAAAATGTGGTCTATGAAAGATCATAGAATGATTAGAAGAAATGAACTAGATATACATGATAGAATCATGGACTGATTTTTAAAATAGAGTGTTGAGTGGAGAAGATGGAAACAAAATGATAAATAATGAATAATTAAGCACATAAGAAAAAGTCCCAATGGGGGGAAAGAAATAGGACTTAGGAATTAAGGGGAAAAGAAAATAAATTAAGAGTTAATATTTTGAGGAAATGTGAGTCCTATATAATCAGCAATGCTGCAGCTCTCTCATATAATGCTTAAGTGGATGGGTTCCTAGTTCTTCCAGATTTTCCAAGGGGTTAATATGGAAATAAAGCCCCTAGTAAGGTAAATCTAACACCAAACAACTGCAAATACAGCTCTACAACAATAAGTCCCAAAGGTGCCACAGCCGTGTTCTATTCCGCTTATCAGTTAGCCATGGCCAGAAGAAATGAAGACAAGAAGTCTATTATAATAAAAGACTGAGCAAATTCATGGTTGTTGCCTTCTATTCCTTCACTTTCTCTTCTCATTTTTGCTTTTCTTTAATTGCTTATTTATTTCTGTTCTTGTATTTTCTCTCTTCTTTCCTTTGGCTTCCTCCTCGTTAGTTTTGTCAAGTATGAATCATTCAACTGTCTCAGGCTTTTTTGTTACTACGCTTCCCCCTAAAAAGACACTGTACTCTCTTTCTCTCTCTCTCTCTCTTTTTTTTTTATCATTTTCTCAATGTCTTGCTCTTTTCAAGTCATGTCTTCTATTTCCACATAGTGGTATGGGAAAAGAAGTGTTTCAATAAATCAAAAATGTTTGGGAAATATCAAATGAACTGCTTATTTTTCCCCACAAAATAAGACATTTCTTGCAGATTTCATACAATGGAAGGAGTAGGGTGAGAGGCAGATTGTGAAATTTATTATATGGCCACTTTCTTTTTCATGCTGGCCAAATATTAATTTGGATAGTTGTGATGAAAATGTATGCAACTGAAAAATTTGGTCTACTTGGAAGGGTTTGTTAGAGATATTTTATACTTCTGTACCAATATGCCACTTCAGCCAAGCAGGGAAATACAAGAGTTCCTGTGTAATAAGATAAATTTCATGTGTAAATAAATTTACGTGTATGAAAAATACAGCTGTATTCTCATATGCACAGACACACATATACATATTATTTTTATATTTCTAACATATTGGTATCTATGGAGAGAGCTAGAGGCTATAAAAAGGCAGAGTAAACTGGAATCTCCATAGGAGGAATTCAGGACAAAAAGCAGCAAACCTGAGGATATAGCAAAATATTATTTTTTATTAGAAAGTGATTCCTTATTAAGAATTAATACTGTGTGTGTATATAGATATATATATATATGTACATGTTGGAGTGTGTCAGAGATTAGCATTTTTAACTTTCCTTGGCAAAGTGGCACCCGGAGAGGCATAATCAGTACCATAACACTGTACTATGTTTACCTCTGTCACTACAGTCATATGACACTTCTGTAAACCTTTTATGCCTTATTGATTTTTTTGTCCCAGTGTATTAGATAGTAGGCTCTTAGTAAACATTACTGAATGAATAAACAGATATGTAAAGCTACATAATACTCATGCCTCCTTAAATACAGAGATCTTTGCACCAAGGAACTAGGTGGATTAATCATTAATGATTTTTATTTCTAAAAAAGTATCTATTTTAGCCCAGTAGTGACCTTAAATGAATAGACTTTTTAGACCAATATATATGGATTAGAATTTTATGTGTTTTTTTCTGTACAGATATATTTTACAATTCATTTTTACAACATAAAAACGTAAGAATTTATCCATCTACATTTTGACTGAGAAAAATAATAAGGTTTCCAGTTCTTTAAATCCTAGTTTGCAAAGGCATTTCACTGTGTAATCTCTCTCTGTTGAATTCCAGTTTACTTGTAGTTTTCCTTGGAAGGCTAACAGAAATCTAAACTACCTGCTTTGCTGCCTTTCTTTGCTTTGCTAAGCTCTGTTCTCATAACTCAGGAGATTAAATTAAAAAAAAATATTACTAGTTTCACATGAAATACTATAATTATTTTAAAAAATACTGAGGATTTTCATAGTTTGGATGAATATGAACACTTTAAGAAATTTAAAATAAATAATAGAATGCAAAAGCAGCATTTAAATTACTATATCCCAAATATATTTGAACAAAACAGTTGTAACTTTCTTGCATTTTTCAGTGAGACAAATAAGGAGAAGTGACATTTATTTAAAACTGAAACAGCACTGTAAACACAGCGCTCTCTTCAGATCAGACAGGGGAGGCCTCTCATGACAAGTGCCATTACCTATCCCTGCATCCCTGCTAATGTCAGACATATTTTCCTTCCTCATGAAAGTTTCTCTCTTTAAATTTTTCCAGAAAGAGAGAGAGAGAGGGAGAGAGAGAGAGAAGGGGGAAGGGGGGAGGGGGTAGGGAGGGAGGAAGGAAGGAAGCAAAAGGGAAAACAATTAAAAAGAACAAAAGAAAGAAAGAAAAGCTTTCTGATATTAAATGCTATATTCACTTCAGATATCTACGCATAACCCAGTTTTTACCTTTCTTTGATCTCAGAGTAATGACTGGCTTAAAGGCGTTATGTCAAAACCTGTTTACCTGCAAGTCAGACGCTGAAATTTGGATCAACTCAAATAGAGAGAGTTTAAAAGCTTGTTTTTCAATAATAGTATTCCTGGACACTACTGAGGTCTCTGTGGGCCAAATATTCTTCCAGATATCTACGCTCAAGTTAGCTCTTCGGAAGGTTCATCCCTGGGGGTTTTCCTGGGTGACTGTTTGAGCTCCAATTCTGGGAACCCATGAATATGCTACTTTACGTGACAAAACAGGCTTTGCAGGTGTGACTAAGATTACAAATCTTGAGATGGGAAGATTACTGTGGGTTATCTGGGTGGGATCAATAAAGTCACATGACTGCTTAGTGGAGAATTTTTCCTAGCTGAAATTCAGGAAGATCCAATGGAAGAAGACAGAACTAGAGCATCTCTGTCCCCACCCCACCCCACTTACTGACTTTGAAGGGGGTCACCAGGCAAGGAATGCAGGCCGCTTCTAGAAGCTGAAAGTGACCCTCAGCAGTGACAGCCAACACGAAAACAGGGACCAAATGTCTACAACTGTAAGGAACAGAATTCTGGCCACAAACTGCATGAGCAAGAATGCAGTCCTGCCAAAAACTTGATGTTAACCCCGTGTCAGCCTTCTGACCTACAGAACTCTGAGACAAGAACTACGAGTTGTTTTAAGCTTCTAAGATTGTGATAATTTTTCAACAGCAATGTAAAACTAGCATGGCGACCCAGGTATTGTAGGCAGAAGGTATGTAAAAGTTAAGATATTTCACATAAACAAACAGTGTAGTGATGGAAATTTTAACTATTGCATTTTCTTTACAGCAAGTTTACTAATACACAAATTTTTAAAACTATTCAATAATTCATCCATTTATTTTGTAATATAACATTTTCTATCTAACAGGATTTGAAGTAACTTGTAGCATGTCAACTACTGAAAAACTAATTCTAACATTTAACAGGCCATTTGATGATCTTCTAAGTAAATTTTTATTGATGTTAACTGTAACAGGTAGATTAAACCATTATCTCTACTTTGAATTAAATTGATTCATTCACTTGACATAAGTTATTATTTTCATTTTAAATGTTTGTTTTAAAAGTGAGAAAAGTTTGACAGCCCCTGTTCCTCCATAATGATTAGTATACTTAAAAAGCACACTATGAACTTCCTAATCTAAGTATAAAAGTGTTTCTAGTTAAAAAATAGTCTTTCTAGTTAATAACTTTTAAATGATTAACTTGTCTGCTGATTAGCTGACCATGCAAATGGTTTCCAAAAAGAATTTTTATTTGTGATTTTTTTTTGTATGCTATCTGGTGGGAGTCACATTTCATTCTTTTTCTATGTGATTATCTATTATTGCAGCACCATTTGAACTTCTTTTTTTGGTGGGGGGGAAGTACATGGGCCAGGAATCGAAAGTATTTGTGATTTTGAAGAGGCCTTGCATGAGTTAGTAATTCAACCTAGAATTAAAACACACTTTATTAACAATTCTGTTAGAGGCATTATTTGTGCTAGGGAAATTATGAAAAGAAAAACAAAACACAGCAAAGAAATAAAGCACCCTTTTTGTTATCAAGGTCTTGCTTTTTCCTTCTCATAGCTGCTCTGGGGCCCATGTCTGTGCATTTATTTCCAGGCTGTCATCAGTGTGGTTAAGGCACAATATTCTTTTCCTTCATTAGAGCTGCAGCCAGGTTCAGCTTACCCCTCTTTCTGTGTCAGATGAGGTTACTACAAGGTAGGTCTGTGTATGGTGACAGACACAATAACCACATTGTAGCTTTTGATAGGCTAGGAAATTGTTGCATGAATGATTTTTAAAAAACTTTCATTAATACTAGCCAATTATTACAAGCATAGATATGAACAGATAGGCTGCTAGACTCTAGACAGTCATACACTTAATACAAGGAGAATAATACTTGCCAAAATTGCTGATACATCTGAATGGTAAAATATGATTAAAGAAATTTTATTTTACTTTTTCAAGTGCAGGAAAGATATTCAATACTCACCTTCATTCTCTTTTATACATATAAAAAAAAACAGATGCAAAACATTTGCGATTAGAATATATCCTGTACAAAGGGTTATGTGGTTTGTATTCATTAAAACTTCTATTAATTTCATTTTCTAATAGTAAACTATTTTATTAAGGCACAACATAACACACTTAATTATAGGGCCTGATAAATTTTTATATGGAATACACCTATGTAACTATCACCTAAATGAAAATGTAGGGGGAAAAAACACCATTCCAGAAGCCTCCCTCATGTCTATTGAAAAATGAGCCCTCCCCCAGCACACAGCTGCCTGCACTCCCACTGTGGCTCCCTGATCCTGGTTTTGAAGGAAGCAGAGCAACCCTGCACATGGAGGTTATATGTTTGACCCAATCCACCTGAGCGAATGAACCAGTATACTCATAACAGGCTCACCACCCTACAACTTGCCCTGTGAGTAGAAGGAAGCTACAGAACTCCCCTAAAACATACCGTGGGAGAGCGTCAACTGCCTGCCTAGGGCAAAGGATTGCTGGCTACAGGACATACAGTGCAGTGCCCAGGACTATGAGCAACTGTTTTCTAGGGAAGAGGGGACATTTGATATAGGGGAGCTACTAGGGCCACACATACTTGCCCAAGGAAAGTGCATGCACAGAAAGGATTAGGGAGGCTCTATGCTTTTGCCTCAAGCTATTCCTTAAACTTATCATATAGACAAGCCCTGAATGGAAAGCACTCACACAGGTCAATCAGCAAAAGACTGGATAAGGTGCTTTCTCTTTTTCCTTCTTTTATTTTGATTAGCTCTAAACAGTCAAGGAAAGCTCTATCATAACACTAGCTGGATATGACCTTAAGGAACAGATGACTTAGAGTCTAAATTCCAGAAATAACACATTAAAATATCAAAATGACCAGGTTTCAAAAAAGATTAAAAAAAAATACAAAGAAACAGGAAGTGTTGGCCCAGGCAAGGGAGAAGAATAAAGATTAGAAACCACCAATGAGGAGGATCAGACCTGATATACACCAAAAACTTTTTGAAAAATGGTCCTAAATATGCTCGAAGAGCTAGAAGAAAACATGGGCAAAGGACTAAAGAAAGTCAGGAAAACAAAAGATGAAGAAAGAGAGTATCAACAGAAAAAAGAAAATTATGAAAAGGAATCAAACAAAGCTGAAGCCCATTGTAACAGAAATTTTAAATTCCTGACGGTTTCAACAGCAGATTGGAGATGGCAGAAGAAAGAAATCAGTGAACTTTACGATAGGACCACTGAAATCATCCAGTCTGAGGAGCAGAAAGAAGAAATGAAGAAAAGCTAACTGAAACTAAGGAACTTATGAGACACCATTGAATGCACGAATATACACAGAAGGAGAAAAAGAGAGAGAATGGGGAAGAGAGTACATTCAATGAAATACTGGCTGAAAACATCCCAAATTTAGAAAAAGACCTGAACAGACATATCCATGACATGTAATGAACTCCAAACAGGGATAAACCTAAAAAGACCCACACCACAGCAATCATAATCAGACTGTTGAATGCCAAAGATGAAAAGAGAACTCTGAAATCTGCGAGAGAAGAAATATGTCACATACAAGGGAGTCTCAATAAGATTAAGTTTTGATTTCTCAGAAACCATGGAGGCATGAAGGCAGTGAGAAGATGTATTTAAAGTACTGAAAGCAAACAAATTGCCAACCAAGAATCCTGTAATTGGCAAAACTGCCTTTCCAAAATTAGAGAGACGAAGACATTCTCAGGTAAACAAAACCTGAGGGAGTATGTCACCACTTGACAAACACTGCAAGAGATGCTTAAAGAGAGTTCTGTAGGTTGAAAGAACAAAAGACAATCAATTGAAACTGCATGAAGAAATAAAAATCTCTGGTAAGGGTAATGACTTGGGTAAACATAAATGCTAGCACTACTATATTTTTGGTCTGTAACTCTGCTTTTTACTTCTTACAGGACCTAAAAGGCAAATGCATAAAATGTAATGAGAAATCACTGATTTTTGGCTTATGATATATAAAGATGTTATTTGGACAAGAGCTACATGAAGGTGGGGGGACACAGGGGTACAAGTACATAGTGTGTATACTACTGAAGTTAATTTGATACCAAAGCAATTGAGATACAGATTTCGGATGTTAAAGTTACACTCTATGGTAGTCACAAGGAAAATAACAGAGAATATGCAAGCTCATAGAGACTGAAATCAGAGTATAGGTTTCCAAGGGTTGGGAGCAGGGAGAATGGTACTGAAGATAGGGTTTGTACCTGGGGAGATGGGACACGTTAGTAATGGAATGGGTGAGGGTAGCACAATATTATGAATGTGATTAACCTCACTGAATATGTTCGGGAGTGGATAAGATGGGAAAGTTTATGTTGTATATGTGTTCCTACAATTAAAAAAAAAAAGAGCAACTGAAGAGACAATGACAATTAAATGCAATACATGATCCTGGCCACAGGATCTAACAAGGGAGGAGAAAAGGCTCAAAGACATGTTACTGTGACATATGAAAAAAAATTGTAAGCTTTATATCAATGTTAAATTTCTTGAACTTGAAAACTGCACTAAAGGTGGTCACATAAGTGAATAGTCTTGTTCTTAGGAAATACAAATGGTGGTATTAAGTGTTCTAAGAGCATGATGTATACTACATACACTCAAGAGTTCAGAAAATGGATTGATAGCTGGCTAGGTAGAATGATAGAGCAAATGCATAAAAAGTTAAAATTGGTGGATCTGGGTATCTGGGGTAGTAGGGGTATATTGCATTTCTCTGTTTGGGTTTGTATTATTTTTGTAATTGTCCTGCAAGTTTGAAAGTATTTCAAATTAAAAAGTTTAAAATATAATAATAATTTCATAAACTGAGCTTTTTGCCCCTCTTGTATTACTTGTTTTTGATCTTCAATAATTATATTCCCACAGATGTATTCTGTTTAGTTTTGAAAGCTCTTTATTCAATATTAAGTCAGTGTGATTCATCCAAGTTGTTTGGTTGGCAACAGTTCACTCATTATCATTGCTATATATTATTCCATTATATTAATAAACTAAACTTTACTTATCCAATCTACTACTGATGGATAGATTATTTTCAGAAGCTATTGTGAAACAAAGCTGTTAACATTTTGCACAGAATATGTTAACATATTTTGGAGCACAGGTACACTAATTCCTGCTGTCTAGAGGTGGACTTGCTAGGCTTACCACCGAGGCACATGTTCAGGACGAGTAGGTATATCAACATTTAAACACAGCTATACTAATTTACTCTCCCACCTGAGATATCTCAGTGTTTTGGTTGTTTTACATTCTCATCTACACTTTCAAACTTTAGCCATTTAGATAAATGCCTAGAGATAGGTCATCATAAAGTTTCAATTTTCATTTCCTTGATGATTATGCTGAGTGCCTTTTCATGTGCTTATTGGTCTCTGAATAGCTCCTGTGGTAAAGTGCTCTTGAAGTATTTGGTCAATTTTTCTTATTAGGTTTCCTGTCTTTATTTACTGTTTTAGCAGGAGTTCTTAATTTATTGTGGCTGAGAGTACTTTGCTGAATGCATGTATTGTATTTTCTCTTGCTCTATTATTTTTTTTGTCTTAATAGTTGTCTTTTGATGGACGGATGTTTTTAATTTTCAGAGTACAGTTTATGAACGTTTTTCTTTCATAGTACTTGTGTCCTCTTAAAACATCTGCCAATTCCATAGTAAAGCAGAAGTTCTTAGTCTTTCTCTAAGCTTTCCATAATTTTCACATACAAATCTGTAAAATAAGTGAATTTGATTATTGCATATGTTGTGAAGTAGGTCAAGATTCATTTTTCAATTAAGATAAACAACTAATCATGTACCTTTTTTTGATTCAGCACCATTCATTATCTAGGATATCATTTTACATGGTATTTCTGTGGCATTTTATATATATGTATATTATGGAGAGAGAGAGAGAGAGAAAGACGGCTAGACAGACAGAGACCATTTAGGGTTTACTTTCTTGGTCTATTTCTGGAATCTCTATTCTGTCTTATATTGCTCTCTTATCTGTCCTTGACCAAAATTACACATCTTAAATAGGGTAGCTTTATAGTAAGTCTAGCTATCTGGTAGTATATGTACTCCAACTTTGTCCATCTTCTAACTTTTCTATACTTGGCCCTTTGCATTTCCTTATACTTTTCAGAATGAATGCTCCAATTTTCAAGTCTTTTTCTTGAGTTTTTATTAGAATTCTATTACATCTATAAATCAACTTGGGGGAATTTACATCGTTAAAATATAGAATTTCCAATTCATAAGCTTGGTAGAGTATTTCATTTATTTAGAACTTTGATTCCTCTCAGAAATCTTTTTAATTTTCTGAGACTACTTACATATCATTTGTTAGATTCCTAGGCATTTGATGTTTAGGTATTCTATTATTAAAATAGTCTTTTAAAAATGTTATTTTCTAATTATTTCTGGCTAATGGGTAGAAATACAATTTATTTTTATTTTATATCCATTCGCTTTCCTAAATTTACTTGTCAATTCTGGTAATTTGTTTGTAGAATATTTTGGATTTTCTAAGTACAAAATAATTTTTTTTTCAAATAAGGACAGCTTTTAAAGCCATCATTTTTTCATATTATTCAAATCCTTTTCTATTTCTAGTTTGCTGAGAGTTATCATGAATGAGTTTTGAATTTCACAAAGGCTTTTTGTGCATCTGTTGATATTATTATTTGACCCTTTTCTTCCTTTTACTGTTAAAGTGGTAAATTACATTTACTGAACTTTTTTATAAGCTGAAAACTGTTTGCTTGATTTGGGGATAGGTCAAACATTTTCCCTTTCCAGTTTTGCATGGTATTAATTACCTTTTCCCATTCGATTTTCTTCCGTGGGTTGCAGACACACATTTATTTAGACACAATTAATTTGAGGACAGCAGTGAGGCATATGGGAATAATAGGTCTCATAATCTTTTCTGCACTAGTTCTGTGTCCCTATCATCCTCCATCATGAGGATAATCCTTCTTCCCCACCTGCCTAAGATGGTGCTTATAAAAATGAAATAACTGCATAGAAGTGAAAATGCATGCTAACTATAAAAAGATTCTGAATATAAAATTCAAATGGTAAATTAATATTATACAGCTTATCAGAGTTCTATTTAGTAATTTCTATTTAGTAATTTTCCTCCCTAGTATTTTTACTTACTTGTGAATTAAAGTGGGGTTCATTTATTGATTTTTTCCCTAAAGTTATCGAATTTACCAAAACCGTCAGAGAAGAAAGTTTCAAATATAAATCTTGACCATACTTTTATTTTAAACATATCAAAGTATTTATTCCACTTACATAAATTATTGTAGAGACTATATATTAAGAGTCAAGGTGTTATTACTAAACCTAACCCTTCGTATAATTTGAAAAGAAAACAATATCATGATTTTTATATGGTTTTGATCCAAACATTGCTTCCTAAAATTAACTCTCTTGCCAAAGCAAACTGTGGTAGACATCTCAGATCAATGCAAGTAGCATCCTGGTAATCTCCAGAATTTTCTTTATGGGTCAAATGGACTGCTAGCAAAATTTTCTGCCTCACCATGAAAGATAATGTAATATTTTAGATTTCTCCTCCCTATTTTCAACCTTTGCACAACCTAACACAAAATAGTGAATGATACAAAATTCCAAACAGAAGCTAGCTGATTGGGTACAATTTAAAGTTGTAAATGGCATTCAGAAGTTGGATTTCTTCTGAAAAATTAGGCACAAATTACTTTTTGGAGCCATTTTTTTCTTTTTTCTCCAACGGTATCACATCTTATTCTTTTATTAGACAGTCTGACAATGGAATTCCAGAGATAGGTTATGGTTTCCTGAAAGATAAAGTGAACAGCTCAGCAGGAGAAGGATATGTAACTGCAGAGTCACTGGCTATCTCCTGCAAGTTTCACTTTGTTAGCTTTCATAGCCAGTTAGCTTTAATGTCGGGTTCATGGTATGAATTGGGGGAACAAGATCAGCACTTGGGCTCCAAATGCCTTCCCTATTATTATCGCTTCATTTGTTTTGGTGATTATTCTATAACCTACCATGCATTCTTATGGCTTGGACAAACAGAAAAGGATGGTGGAATTCTTGTATTTTCCACAGAGGCAAAATGTGAAAAATCAAAGGAAATCCATGCTGATTAAAAAAACATACCCATAAATGAAATAAGCCTAAACCACAGTTGACTGTGATGAATACTTGAGATTTTTATTAATAAAGATCAAGGGTATTATTATTATTGGTTATTATTATTACTGATGAAAGATGTCTCCCTATAATAAATGATTAAAAAATCTAACTCTGCTTGAACATTTCTTTTGAATTTTTCATAAAATATCAAGCTACAAAAGAAATTCATGTTTGATCAAGATTAAAAGTCTGCTGCAGGGAAACCACAATGAATTAAAATATAATTTAGTTTTCCTGAAAATGTACACTTAAAAAATCATTTTATAGTTTTCTACAAATTGGATTATTTTGCAAAAATTATCTGGTAAAACCAATAATCCTTGTGATGTTATAAACCATTTACCTTTGAAGTAAAAGTGTGTATTTTTCTTTTGCTGGACTTTAATTTTTTCTGAAAGAGGAATAATGACTTATAAATGGCATAGCACCCCTTAAATAATTTTAGAAAAAGTTGGGTTAATAATCCTAAATAAATAAGAAATCATAAATAATTTGTGACGTTATTATCTACCTTAAACTATCATGACTACCTACTAGATCTTACCCAGATGAAATTTGGTACCTTGAAATTCAATATCTTGGCAAAGTCTTCACCACTAATTAAAATAATCTCAAGGGAAGAGCATCTGCAATTGCTCTGTTTAGGATAAAATTACAAGGGTGATAAATCTCCAAGCTTCAGGGCATAAACTGATCACCAGCTGGGGTGAGAAAGAAATGTCTACCTATTGTGTAGATTTGCAAAATTACATACATTATATGTTTTATTCCCCCAGGAACATCTGGCACAAGCTACTGTTTAAGGGGGTATTGGACTGCATGCAAGGAACATTACTTAGTTAAGTTATAGATATTTTGTGGATATACACACACACACACACACACACACACACACACATATATATACACACACTTAAATTCAATAGCTTGCTAAAGAAATGGTGAATTCTTCCATTTTGATGCCATTGATTAAATTCTTTCCAGGATAGTGATCAAATGTCATTACAGATGTTGGGTATAATATGAGATATTTTTTAAAAAGTTAAATTTTTGGTTTAGTCTACTTGTGATGAAACAAAGCAAACATCACAACAGACAATATTTGATACTTTCTATGGAAGAAAATATAAATTGGATGTTCATGGACTTTGAACTATGATGAGATATTGGCAAAATGAAATGAGTTTGGCAAGTGATGTTCTATGTGAGCTTCCCTTCCATCCCAGCTCCCCTGTCCTGCCCAAATGAAGAGGCCAGTTTACTTTTAGGCCAGACAAGATAGATGCAAACCTGGATGGCAAAAGGACTGGAGACTCCTGCCTATCTTCTACTAGATGAGTGAGGGGAAGGAAAAAGAAGAAAGAGGCAGATCTCAAAGAGTTTCTGCAGAACAGGTCTTCTACTGCCCTGGTAATGTGACCTGGGAAGGATTCTGGGGGCTCAAATCACCACATGGAAGCCCAAGAACACAGGGATGGTAGAGAGTCCAGTAAGTGAGAACACCACGGAGGAAATATGACATGATGACTTTAGAAATGCTTGATAACCACATGATGATTAACAAGTTATTAATTAAAGATTAATAACTCATACTTATTGGAGTGTCCATAAGTTAAAGGAGTCTTCAGAAAATCCAAAAGCAGAATATGAGGCAAACAGCTCTTTGTCATGCCCCACAGTCTTATATCAAACCCTGAATCACAGCCTTGGAAGTAAGTAGGCCAAATGGAACAGGGCTTCAGATTTTTTTTCTTGCTTGTTTGTTTGAATAATTTAAATGCCTTTAGGGTATTATTTTTCCAATTTGTCCCAGTCTCTGGTACTTTTTATTGTCTTAGTTTCAGCCTTTCCATGCTTTCATATTGCACTCATAGTCCAAAATAAATAAATAAATAAATAAATAAAGGCATTAAATATCAGTATTAAAGTATCAGTTTCAATATAGTTCTAACAACTTTATAAAATTGTATTTACTGAAATGTACTATATCTAGATTTTATTTATAAAGTTTCATTGAAAGATAACTACTCCCCCTGGAAATAATAGTATTACCAAGTTTTAAAGCTCTTATTTTTCACTCTGATCATCATAACATTCTATGGAAAACATTTAAGACCTTGATATTTTTCTTAAGCCATTGAGCCTACAGTGAAATACTAAATAAAACTTTGGTAGCTACTGGAAAAAGATATTTCTCTCCATACATATCCTTATAAGGCTACACTTGCATATTTGTCCTTCTTTTTTGACATCAGCACTACATTGCTGGTGTTTCCTTCACAGTTCATTATAAACCCCAGATATGCTCCTGCTGCACTTGTATGTACTTTCAAGGGGTCATTGGTTCCATATCGGTCCAGGTACATTTTTATCTTCTTCTAAAAGGAATCTGTTAAGGGTTCTTCAGGATAAGTGCAATCTAAGCAACCACAGACTAAACAATGGCTGTACTATTGCAAAGTAGACGAATTATAATACTTGTATAAGCTTATTTTGACTAAATAAATGTTAAATACAATTTGAGACAGTTTTTCAATTCAAAGTTTTCAAATAGAATATTACCACAAAATTTTCCTAAGATTTTCTGATAAAGAGTTTTTGTTCAAGGAATTGCCACATTTGAGTTTGTCTTCCCTGCTATTAGGATCTAGAGTCATTAACGTCAGGTCTGACATGCAGATTCCCAAGAGAGGGGTTGCTACCGAAACTGAGCTGTTATAGAAGTGGCTTTAATTTTCTAAATTTCAAATTATCTCCAGGGCTTTGGGTAAATTTGGGAGATCAGGGTTTCAAATGTGGTGGCTAAACCTACTTCAGTACAATTTTGCATTAGAACATCTGATTTGGATGGAAAACCTAGGATCCAAAGACCAGTGAAAAAGTCTAAATTAAAGATCTGAATTAATCTTGTTGAAGTGAATATGTTAAAGGAATGGCTCTGTATTAGTTTTGAATCGCTGTATAGCAAATTACCACAAATTTAGCCACTTAGAACAACACCCATTTATCATCTCACGCTTAGGGAGGTCAGAAACCCAGGCATGGCCTAGCTGGGTTCTCTGCTCAGAGCCTCATACTCGAGCACTGGCTAGACTGAGAGGTCATTTGGAGACTCAAATAAGAAGATACACATGTCCCAGCTTGCTGGGGTTATTGGCCAAACTTGTTTCTTTGTCATTATATGACTGAAGTCCTTCCTCATTTCCTTGCTAGCTGTAGGTCAGGCTTGGCTCTCAGCTCCTAGAGGCATTCTCAAGACCTCCATGTGGCCCCCTTCATCCTCAAACTAGCAATGGAAAATCTCATGTCAAAATCACTTACTTTGAAACTCTTTCATCAGGAAAAGCCCAGTTCCTTTTCAGAGCTCCTTTAATTAGGTCACTCACCCAGGTTAATCTCCTTTTCTTAAAGTCAACTGATTTGAGACTTTAATTACATCTGCAAAATTCCTTCACAGCCCCACCAAGATTAGTGCTTACTTGAATAATGGGGAAAAGGTTTCTGTACACCAGGTGGTGGGAATTTGGGGTTCAATGAAAGAAGCAGAATCAGTAGAATGTGTACGTACATCTATATAAATATATACACACATACATATATACATATAATGTATTACAAGTAATGAGCTTACATAATCGTAGGGGTTGGCTAAAATAAGCAAGGCCAAAATTCACAGTCAGGAAGGAAAGATCACTGCCAGGCTAGAAACCATATGCATAGACTGAGACTTGTTGTCCACAAGTGGAATTTCTTCTCTCTCTCTCTCAGTTCACACCCATGGTCTCATCAGAGTTCCCTATGATTAAGTGACTGAGAAAGAGAAAATTTAGGCCTCATTTACAAATGGGCATGTATGATATATAGGCACCACACAGGTAGATAGCTATTCAGTGGTGAAGAAAATTTCTCTCAGTGGGCAGAACTTCCTTAGATCAGTGTATGTAGCTGTTTGTTTTCTCTGGAAGAAAAAATTGCCAGTGTTATGAGTCTGTATCAGTTTAATATGTCGTGGCTAATTATTTGGCTCAATATTCATGTTCTTAGATGGCGCATGATTGGAAAATTGGTGACCAGGAGGTCTGGTGAAGAGATAAGTAGATGTACCTCATTAAATGGTACAGTGAAGATATTGGTGCCCCATGTGAATGCTAATCAAAAGGCAATCTAAGCAGAGGAGGATTTTAAAAAGCAAGTGTATAGCTATGTGGGACATGACATCCAGGGGTGAAAGTCTCCCTGGTGGTATGGGAGATGACTCCCAAGGATGAGCCTGGCTCTGGCACCATGGTATCAACAATGCCATATAGACCAAAAGGGGGAAAAAGGTATAACAAATAAGGCATCTGTGGCTGAGAGAGTTCAAACAGAGTCGAGAGGTTACTTTGGAGGACACTTTTATGTAAACTTCAGTTAGATGTTGCTACCTATCACACCTTGTCAAACCCCAATGAAAATATGCCTGCCAATCCTAAAGAATAACTAGGGTGTTAAATAAGATTCTACAAAGATTCCATGCACTAGGGTAACTTTCCAGAAACCTACAACCTCCAGATGGGTCCTTGGACCACATAAGTCTTGAAATGCAGAGGGCCAGCCTCTCCAGAACATCAACTAGTTTCATTCCCTTATCCCATATCATTGACAGCCCCTTCCAACATGAAAAAGCTACAATGGACAGAGCCCAAATACCCCTAAAGAGTGGGAAAAAGATCAAAGGTGATAGTGGAGTTATACAGAGAAGTTAGGGTTTAACAAATGAGTATGATTGTTTAATCATTATATTGATATTTCTTTTAGTCTCTAGTATCTTAGAGCAGCTAGAAGTAAAAACCTGTAATTACGGAATTATAACCCATATCAAACTCTGAAGTCTGTTCTCCAACTAGTTATTGTAACGTGCTTTGAATTTTATTGTTTTTTTATATATATTATTTTTCAAAAAAAAATCGACTGTGATGATAAATGCATGGCTGTTTGACGATGATTGTACACTTCTAATGGTGTGAATATATAATATATATCAATAAAAAATAAATAGTTAAAAAAAATCAAATGATAGGATGACCCATTCACTGGATTTTGAGGTAGCCTCTTTCCTCAGTCACTCTGTCTGTCATCTCTACCATCGTACAATGGGTTCTTGCACAGAGTGGAATGGTGATTATGGAGATTAATGTGATGGAGATGACATTTGGGTTAAACAATATCAGCTGTCACCCATCAAGGCTGAACCAACTACAGCCACTTCTGGGTGTTTCACCTGCCAGCAGCACAGACCAACACTGTGCTTCCAATATGGAACCTTTCCCAACGTTTTGCATGGGATAGAAAATTGCTCTGGATATGAATTTGCCTTCCTTTTCAGCAAAGCACCTCAGCCTGTCATGTTTCTTTGCCTGATGGGGCTACCCAAATCTTCATCCTTGTAATGTCTGAGCCATTAGCAGTCCTGACTGAATTGGGCTGCTGCCATTGTCCATTGATTTTTTTTTTTTTTTTGTATGCTGTATGGTGGGGGGGAGGTCACACTTCATTCTTTTTCCATGTGACTATCCCATTATTGTAGCACTATTTGTTGAATTTTTTGGGGGTTGGGTGGGGAAAAGTACATGGTTCAGGAATCGAACCTGGGTCTCTTGCATGGCAGGCAAAACTACCACTGAACTACCCTTGCATCCCCTGTCCACGGATTTTAATCATGACCATGATAGGAATAAGACATGCTCTAGAGGATATCCTGTATTCCAGATACACAGTCATTACCCTCATCGTGGTAGTAGCAACCCAATACCCCCATGGTAGTTGGGATCAATCACCCCTTTCATTGTGATAACCCCCTTCCAGCATCTCAGTACTTACAGAGTGCCTTAACATGCCTTCCAGTATTCTGAATTGCTTCTTGACCAAGGAACTCACTTCCCAGCAGATGAAATACAGCAATGGGCCCAGGCACATGGAATTAATTGGTCTTACCATGTTACCCATCAGCCTGAAGCAGCTATTTGATACAATGATAGAATGTTAAAAGCTTAATTATGGCATCAATTAAATGCCAATACCTTGCAGGGTGGGAGCAATGTCCTTCAGGAGCTGTATATGCTCTAAATTAGTGTTCAATATGGTACTATTTTTCCCATAGCCAGGATTCATAGGTGCAGGAGGTCCACTTCCTATTACCCCTGGGGATCCACTAGCAAAGTTTTTGCTCTCCATCCCCACCACAAGCTTTGTTGGCCAAGGGCCTTAAGTTCCAAAGGGAGGAATATTCCATCAGCACACATATCAGTTATTCCACTGAACTAGAAGCTGGGACTGTCACCTGGCCACTTTGGACCCCTCATGCCTCTGAATCAACAAGCAAATATAGGGATTTCTGTACTGGTCAGGACCATTGATGGATTCTAACTACCAAGGCAGACTGGGTAGCTACTAAATAATGAGTGTCATAAGAAATATTTTTGGAATCTAGGAGATCCTCTAGGACATCTTTTAGTACTCCCAAGTCCTATGATTAAAGTCAGTGGAAAGGTACAACAACTCAATTCAGGCAGGACTGCTAATTGTTCACTTCCTTCAGGAATGAAGATTTGGATAACCTCACCAGGTATAGAAACACAAAGAGCTGTAGTGCTTGCTGAGGACCAAAGGAATATGCAATAGGTAGTGGAAGAAGGTAATTATAAATACCAAGACTATGTACCAGTTACAGAAATAAGGACTGTAATTTTTATGAGTATCTTCTTTATTTTGACATATGTTTGTGTGTGTATGCTTATATATGGATATATATATATTAACTTAATATGTTTTTCCTTCTCTTACCCTCTGTGCTGGTTTGAAAGGATGCATGTCCCCTAGAAAAGCCATGTTTTAATCTAAACCCCATTTCACAAAGGCAGAATAATCCCTATTCAATACTGTATGTTTGAAACTGTAATTAGATCATCTCCCTGGAGATGTGATTTAATCAAAATTAGTTGTTAAACTGGATTAGGTGACAACATGTCTCCACCCATTTGGGTGTGTCTTGATAAGTTTCTGGAGTCCTATAAAACAGGAAACATTTTGGAGAATGAAGGAGATTTAGAGACAGCTGACTAGAACGACATAGCCACAAGAAGCAAAGTCTACCAGCCAACAACCTTTGGAGATGAAGAAGGAAAATGCTTCCTGGGAAGCTTCATGAAACAGGAAGCCAGGAGAAGAAGCTAGCAGATGATGCTGTGTTCACCATGTGCTCTTCCAGATGAGAGAGAAACACTGTGTTCACCATGTGCCCTTCTACTTGAGAGAGAAACCATGAACTTCATCGGCCTTCTTGAACCAAGGTATCTTTCCCTGGATGGATGCCTTTGATTGGACATTTCTATAGTCTTGTTTTAATTCAGACATTTTCTCAGCCTTAGAACTGTAAACTAGCAACTTATTAAATTCCCCTTTTTAAAAGCCATTCTGTTTCTGGTATATTGCATTCTAGCAGCTAACAAACTAGAACACCCTCTAATAATTTAACATGATAGATAACTTCATATTATAGGATTTAAGTGATAGGATATCAAAAGAGAAGAATGAAATCACCCAGGAACTTATCCTTTTCTGGGGTAAGGATTAGTGTTTGGGTTGTATGTGGGGTAATTTTATCATGTTAGGTAGAAGAAAGACTGTATTTCTGTCTTTGGAGATCAAGTATAGTTTAAGGAGGTGTGTATAGGTTTCAAGTGACAAAGGGTAGACTGCAATGACTTCTTTGATGTATCAACTTTGGTAGTATATATTCCCCAGGAATTTAATCAAACACTAATTTGGGTATCTCTGTGAATGGATTTTGCAGATGAGACTAAGTTCTTTAATCATTTGACTTTATACATAGTCGAAATTACCTGAATAATATTGGTGAGCCTGACTTAATCAGTTGGAATGCCTTAGAATCAGGGCTGAGGGAGAAAATCCACCTGTGTACAACAGCTTTGTATGTGCCCAGGGGTTCCAACCTGCCTATGATCTTCCCTTCCTGACCAACTGCCTTACAAATTTCAGAATTACTTAGCCAGTCCCCACAAAAGCATGTCAATTCCTTGTGACATACAAATAAACACACAATCACATTCATATAAGTAGATGACAGATAGATGATAGAGAGATGTGGGTATGAATAGACATTGGATAAGTAGATAGAGAGGAGATAGGTAGAAAGATAGATAGATAGAGAGGTCCCACTGTTTCTGCTTCTCTGATTCAACCCTGCTAATACAGAGGCAATTTTGAAATTCTTCCTACAGTTGGCTCTTTTGAATTGTATCAAGATATTGTAGCCATCAGAATTGCAAAACCCAGGCTTGAGAATAGGCTCTGCCACTAAAGACATCATAACCCTGGGAGGATCACTTAATTTCTCTAAGCTTCACTTATCTCTTCTAAATTCAACATTACAAAGTCGTGAGCACTAGATAAGAAAAATAAATATATACTGCATACTTTAAAACACTATACAAGTTTTGCTATTTTGGCCAAGAATACCTGCATTGTTTGCCTAAGAGTGCCTGCCCCCTGGGATGATGGAAAGGGAAGTTGGTTAAATCTGGAGGCAGTCTCGTGCTTGGGCAGGGGCTTCACAAGAGCGCTTTTTATTGATTAACTGCTGCCCTGGGGTTTGGAAATGCTGATACTTGATCTTTTGGAGAGACAAAATGTATGACAACTTTGAGATTATTGGTGCAACATTTTTATGTTTTTTATTACATTTATTTATTTTTGTTTTTTCAAACATTTTTTATTGTTAAATATAACATATATACCAAGAAAAGGAAAAAAAGCAATGATTTTCAATGTACACTTCAATAAGTAGATATGGAACAGATTTCAGAGTTTGTTATGAGTTACCATTCCACTATTTCAGATTATTCTTTCTAGCTACTTCAGAAACCCTGGAGGCCAGAAGAAAATTTTTTTTTCTTTTTTGTGAAAAATAACATATATACCAAAAAAAGCAAAGTACATTGCAACAACTAGTTGTAGAATAGATTTCAGAGTTCGGGTATGGGTTACAATTTCACAATTTTAGGTTTTTACTTCTAGTTGCTCTGAGGTACTGGAAGCTAAAAAAAAAAAAAATCAGTATATTGATTCAGCACTCATACTCATTTGTTAAACCAGGACTTCTCTGTATAACGCCATTACCTTCTGATCTTTCTCCCACTCTTTAGGGGTATTTGGGCTATGCCCATTTTAACTT
The DNA here is from genome assembly GCF_023851605.1 of Tamandua tetradactyla. Classification (NCBI taxonomy): domain Eukaryota; kingdom Metazoa; phylum Chordata; class Mammalia; order Pilosa; family Myrmecophagidae; genus Tamandua; species Tamandua tetradactyla. Next base: position 50,093,977 of record NC_135344.1, on the reverse strand, counting down.
TTTTGTGTTGGAAGGAGCTGTCGATAATATGGGATGGGGGATGGAACTAGATGATGTTCTGGAGAAGCTGGGCCCTCTGCCTTTCAGATCTGATCTGGTCCAGAGACCCGTCTGATTACATTTATTTTTTATTTTGCCTTTATAACATGCATAAAGCTCTACTATTAAAATAAAGTAGTCTATGTAAAGGCAAGAACATGGAGGAAAATAAATATCTTTCATACTTCCGCTCCTAGATAAGCTACACAAAGATTCCCCCATAGTGAGATCATATTCTTCTAAGGAATTAAAAGCAAACAGCCATGGACAAAAAACAATAATGCACCTGGAGTTTAACTATAATTTTCATAGTTAACTAATTTCTGGAGTCTGTTATTGACCCATAGAATTTGAGTGGACCCACCCTGAGCAACTAGAGATAATTACTGGCATTTGTTTGGCTTCTTAACAAGCCTAATTATCTTATTATTCTGAGGTTGGTTTTTAGGTGATTTTACTAGCGTCTTTCAGGTGAGTCTCAATGTTCTCTGAAATAGTCCTTCAAACAATCTATCACACTCTCAATTACATTTCTTATAGACATGTCTATGACGTCCATTTTAGATTAACAGGAACAAAGAACTAAAATGTATACATTGAACTTTTTGTTTTCATTTTTTATGTTTATTACAAAGGTTGCAGTCTGTCCAGTATATGACAACAATCATGTAGTTTTAACATTGAGAGTGTGAAGCACACTTGATTGTTTCCGAAGGCATAAGTGATGCCATCTTCATTTTAGAGGAGCAGAAGCCCTATGACCTTGAATAAGTAAACCAGTCTCTATAAATTTAGGTGTAAAAGCACAGGGGGCCATTTTAATTTTATGTACTATTTTGGGTAAAGTTCTTGAGTTCCACCTTTATCATCATTGACAGAAGGCTCAAGCAAGCACAATCATTGTAATTTACATTAAATTTTTATTTTGATGACTAGAACAAAACTTTCGAAACCATTATCAGCATTATGTCCAGCAAGTATTATTCTTTTAATTGCTACATCTGTGTGGAATTTTAATTCAATTCTCACTCAAAATCTTCGATAACAAATTGAATCCTCTGGAAAAATAATGTGCTTTTACAAAATTTGTGTCAAATATATTAGTGAAAAATACATTGATTTCATAAAGGTATTAAGGAATTACTGATCAAGACAAGGTTTTCTTAGTTCATTCCCTCTTCTGAGATGGGTGAATGATTTTGAAATTGTGAATTATGGACAATGAGACAGAGATCAGCACCTATGATGTAGGATTTCTATTTCTATTTTTCTGATATATCAGACAAAAATAGTCAAGACCTAGGAATGGGATTAACAGGGGCTGAGGACAGTCCATATCTGACCCAAAGATATAAAGATACAACCTCTCTGGGCTTTGCCACAAGTACACAACCTTTGAATGTCACTGCAACACAGCTTAAAGGAAATAACCACCCCATTTTAACTGTTGTGTTTGAAAATAATTTAATAACTGTCTAACTGTTAAAACTTATTTGATATATTCACTATTTTTGGCAATCATGTTTACCAAAAATAAGGATTTCTAAAAAAAGATTTTGAATACCACTTAAATGACTAGAATGCTATGTAACAACTTGGCATACAGGAACTTTAAGTCATTTCCAATCCAAGTAAAAGTTAGTTATTTGTTTATATGGTCTGAAGATGAAGATTAGCATAGTAAATTTAATTTCATTATTTTCAGTTAGAATAAAAAATATATAAATTCACTTAGATATAATCTCAGTAAACACATTTAGGAGGGAGGGTAGTGTACTGAAATATGAAAATGTCACTAACATAACAAGCATAAAAGCACTATAGTTTCATAGTGTATAACCAACTACTTGACAATGGGATTCGTACTTACAGAAATCTTGGGTGTACCAAGACAGTAGTACTATCCTAAGAGTTAAGGCTTAAAATGATTTTCATAAAATCTGAGGGTTATTATTAAATCATCAAAACAATCTAAAATAGGGCAAGTTTTTTAGCTTCCTTCAAATATGTGAAACAAATTCAAGTTTACCATTGAACTGAGAACTCTCTTACTGTTAAAACCAGCATGCTCTAACTTCATCATTTAAAAGATTAAGTAACTGAAAAAAAGAAAAAAATTAAGAAACCGAATTAAAAAATAGCAAAAGGAACAAAAAGAAATAAGAGGGGAGCTTTTTTAAAATGACATAAAAGAAAATTTCTGAAGAAAACATTATTAAAAATGAAAGTGACCAATTTTTTTTCAAATAAGGCAACAATTCTGAGTCTGAAACTTACTTCACTTTTATCAAATGAAAACATGTCAGCAATCCTTGTGTATAGTCATAGTTAGTGTCAAATACTATCAAATTTGAGTTGAGACTTCTTGCCAGTTTGGGAGCTAAGGGAATATATTATCTCAGACCACAAAGGGTTCCATAAAAAGGTTGAAGGAAGTGGAAATCCAACACCGATTAAGGAAATCAGCAAATAAATTACAAAAACTGTCCATTTGCCTGTCCCTTTTAATCTTAATGTCGTATTCAAACTATTGGGCATGTAACTGAATATCTCAACTGTACCTGAAGAAATAATGGAGCGTGTCTCTGCAGTAAAACAGAACGGCACTAAACTGATGAGTTTAACCCAGCAGAAAGAGCGGCTGTAAACATGACAAATGCCTGCTATTGATTTCAGGTTTAATTACTCTGTGCAGCACTGACAAAGCCCATCAGATGTTGTTGTGAGGTGTAAATGGAACAGACTACACTTCACTGCCCATAGGAAACTGATGGTGTCTGCAGTTTGCATTGTTTACTTTATCCTCCGTAAACTTCAGCCTTGATCAAATTAACAAGTGCTACTAACCTCCAACAAACTACAATGCACTATGGTTTTACAGCAACAGCCTTGGAACAACAGTTCAGCAGCATCTCACCGATAACAAATGTCAGTCTAATGGTTGTTGAAGGACCCTCAGCCCAGGACCTGCAAGTCCTGAGCTCAGGGGCCATTGGGATGGTCTTTCCTCAGGTTTGGGGCTTTGAGAAAACGGAAAGATGAGCTCTTTACGCTGCTCATTACTGTGGTACCAATAAAAATGGTCAATACCATAGTCTTTCCCAGAGGGCACCTAAATTATTTCATTTCTCAAGAACATTTGAGAGTAATTATAACTTAAAGTTAGTTGCTTCCTAGCTTTTCCCATTTTTTTTTCCAGATGTATAGATCATTTGTATCTTCTTTCTCACTTAGTTCAATTTAACCTTTTCCAGGTGGGCAATTTACTGAAGAAAATTTCTGAAACAAATGAGAACTCATACCACTTGCAAAAGAGGAAATGTCTTTTCTTAAATGGAAGATGACCTAATTGACTTATTATTTACTTTTCCCCCCAAAGGATGTGCCAGAATTTGCTATTTTATCATCAGAATATCATTAGATAATATGAAATGTTTATGTATACAAAGCTTTGGCCAAAAATATGTATAACAATGAAAAGAAGATTTCTGTAAGCATTAATGTTGGATTCATGATATGCCAAAATCAGGAGGAGATTTCTAAGACACTCTCCTCTTCATCCTTCTAGCTTATGCTTCACAGTTAGCTGCGCCCTCTTACCTGATACAGACCTGCCCATATTTGCTTGATTTTAGTGTTCAGCACTTGTTGCCAGGGTTTCTTTTCTAACCCTGTTCTTGGCAATGCCTAGCACAATGGTGGGTTATCTAGTTGCCAGTTTACATTTCCAGGCTGGGTGGCCTCAATTTCTCATTCAGCATTTTTAATCTATAGAATCACTGAAATCCTCTTATGCAGTGCATGATATATTATACTCCAAGTCAGAAAAAACTAGAAGTTACTAGGATATTTAAAATGAATGCACAACATTTGATACCAACCAAGCCAAAATTTTAATAAATACTAAATCAGTAGCAGAAGAAAGACACAGTTGTGTTAAAGGATAGTCTAACAATAATAAAAGAATGTTGACCGTAATCTCAGAAATTGCCTACATTTTCTCATATGTGCCTGATCATTTATCAAAAGCTTAAATGATGCAAAATGTTTTCTTAAAAAGGTCTTTTTATGCCCTTAAATTAGAGAGAACTGCAGAGTTCTCTCATTATTTATAAATATTTATTGAATGCCTCCTCTGACTGCTAGGTCCTGAGTTTCCAGTGGTGAAGAAAATAAATTGTATCTCTAGTGGGGAAAAAAATAAAAATAAATTACTCAAATAATTGTATAGTGAGTATTGCAGTACATATTATGGAGGAAGGTAAAGGGAGCAGCAGGAACCTGCAAAGGGGCACCTGCCTTAGACCAAGAGGCTGGGCAGGCTTCTCTGAGTAGGCAGCAGTTAAGTAGAGCTGAGGCTGAGAAGGAGGTATCCAGGAAAAGGTATAGTACGTATAAAGCTCTGAAATGAGAGCCTGGTACATTTGAGGTGCTAAAAGAAGTCTAATGTCCCTGAAGCAAAGTGAACTAGACAGATAATAGCATAAAACATGGGCAGGAGATGGACAGAGCTGGGTCCATACAGGTCATGTTGAAAATTCTAGGGCCCATGTTATTAGGAACCCACGGAAGCCACTGTATGTTGAGCACTGAAAGGCCAGATTGGAGGCTTTTGTTACTTCTTTTTTGGTTTTGCTTAAGTTCACACTGACTGTTTTGCAAGAAATGGTCCAGATCAACAAGAGACAAGAGTGGATGCAGCAACCAATTAGAAGCTAGTGCAATAGCTCAAGCAATTGATGATGATAGGTTGTTTGGGTTGACGGTGACTGTAGAGATGGAAAGATTCAAGATAGTGCTGGCAATTAGAGCATCTGGACAAATAACCTGTCCTCCTAGGCATTCTTGATTCAGTAATACTTTGTGATTTACGTTAGCATTAGCTGAAAGCATTCTGCATGTTCAAATATACCATTTCATTTATTTTAAAAATAATGCTTCTGGGGGTGCAAGGGTAATTCAGTGGTAGAATTCTCATCTGCCAAGAGGGAGACCCGGGTTTGATTCCTGGCACATGCATTTCCCTCACTCCCCCTTTTCCCCCAAATTCAACAACTGGTGCTCCAATAATGGGACTGTCACATCAAAAAAGAATGAAAATGGGACCCCCGCAGTAGAGCACAAAAAAAATATGACTTTCATTAATCTGAATATATGGATTATCTGTAGACTCAACTACTCATTTGCTAGTAGAGATCATGCTCACGGTAGCCCTGAATGGCTACATTTCTAAGCAGTTTTAGGGATTCTGGAATCCCTATCCTGGTAGAGTTCAGACTGCACTTCTAGATTTCATTCTTGAAGGCCAAATCTCCACTAATAGCCTGATATTTTTAACGAATTACTTCACATTTTCATAGTTGAGAGAAAAATTGAAATCTTGAATGCTTTCTACAAATCTAGTAGTGAAGGTCGAGGAAGACATGTCAAACCACCCTATCTGCTTCAAGTAGTATATATACTGCCCTCCGGGCACAGGCTCTACGTGTAGTATCTGAGCGGAGGAAGCAGTGCCCCCAGAGACATCCTAAGGCAGAGTGGAGTGGCTACAGGGCATCTTTAAAAGGTGCCCTACAGCCTCCGGCTTGGATAAAAATATAGCACTTACGAATTCTGAGCCAACTCTGAATGGTTTAGAAAAAACAAAAACAAAAACTTCCAGGCCTGGACTCTAACTCTCCTTAAGCCTGTCCCCGACTTAACCAAGCAAGTGCAATGTGGATTCCACTTCTGCTGATGAATAGGAGAGGGTAGTTTTTTACTTCTCATAGAAATCCATTCTTATTAATCTACCCAATTCCTTTCAGTTATTACAAAAACAGCAACTCCTCTGCACACTGAAAGAATTGAACCTTAGCATTTAAAGTGAGAAAACATAGGTATGAAAATTTAAATAGTAAAATCATATATCCCACATTTTATAACTTCATCATATTCACTAATTGATTAGTAAATACCTGAGAACAGCATTCACTTATTAAAGATCCCATTGAGAAAATTAAAAGAATCGAAAGTCAAATGATATGATGCTTTGTGGGAAGGATGGAGAATTTTATAAAAGAATTTAAAAAGTTCTTAATTAAAACATCCAATCATTCTCTCAACAAATGCTGAACATCTACTAAAATACAAGGCTCTGAACTAGACAGGGTATTAGGGTGCAGGAGTAAATTCATCAAGGTTCGCAATTGATGAGTTTAATATTGTCCTTTTGTTTAATCACTTTACTTCAAACTGCAAAATCAACATATCCACAATCACGATGGAATAGCAGGCAAAGTCTTGATGTCTTGGAAACCCCGATTTCTCTGATGGAGAAATCAGTGACTAGCAGTTTGTTCTGTGCCAGGGAATGCCTCACATAATCTGTCACTGTCCAAATACAATTTTCTTTTTTTGTAAATGAGTCAGTCACAAACCTCTGATTGCACCATTTCAAATGCAAATAATTCTGTTCCAACTGCCTCTTTACATTAGCTAAATGAAGTCATCAGTAACCAAAATTGGAGAAAATCTTAGCACAACTGCCGTAAACAACTTTTAAAGTTTATATCCCCCAAGAATGAAACCGTTATAAGATAGTTAAGATTCATTAGAGATACCCGTTCCTGATATGACTCATATTCAAAAACAATAATACTTTCCTTCATAACCAATAGTGGCCAGAGCAAATTATAATCAAAGATAGATTTCTTGGAGGGTGATGATACCATTAGATTTAAGGAATTAAAAATACATGAAACTTTTGAGTTAATGAACAGGGTCCTTAACTGCTCATTTAATTCAAACAGCTGTTTGTTAATGCCCTAAGCAGTGTCATAAACTGTGAAAATACTGTCGAGTGCAAGACACTAGTTAATGCTGGAAAGCAACACATGCTCTAATATTAAAGGGATTTAATGGGATTAATAGAGAATAAAACATTAACTCCCTATTATGATGTTTTAGAACCCAAGGGCAAATTCTGGCTAAAAGGGACTCTGGTTCTAAAACCACAAAAAGTAAACTCCAGCACTGTACAGCAAATCATGGCAATTTTATGCCCTTGAAAAAAAGTGGAACCCTGATAAGATCACATCTGTTCCAATCACATACTGGATAAAATCACTGTTTACTAAAGTCCTAAATAACTAAAAATGTGGAACCCCAACAGGATCCCATCTGTTAATGCTACACTTGGATATGGTCCCATTAGAAAAATTCCATATAATAATGTTCTCAGGATAAATAGTGAAGAATTTGGATTCATTGCCATCAATTTAATCCATAGATTTAGATATTGATTTTCTGCAAATATAACACTATCTGGTCTCTAATGCATTTTCTTGTGGGTAGTTGCTACTATTTTAATATATGAGACCAATACTGATTTTGAAATAATAAATTTCAAAGTCCTTTTCCAGAATTTTCTAGCATTTTAGTCAATTTTCTGGTTATTATTTCATTTCTAACATTGTCATTACAGATTATTTTCATAGTAAACTTACTGTTTAATACAGTTCATAATACAAAATGTATAGCAATGTCCACTTTAGACATTTTGGCTGTTTGCAAAAATATCAGGAATTTTGATTTGGGATGAAATATATGACTTTAAAACTCCTAGAGAAATGTATCCATATTTAAAACGCATTGGTTTTTAAATGTTGAATTTAACTCTACAGCAGCGGTGTACTTCATTAAGATGGACTAAAAATTCAGATAGTTGTATAATTAAGTGTATAGTCATCATGGAAGAACAAATAAAAAGTTAAAATAGTTTTGGTGAGGTTAGTGCTAAATCACTCTAAATATGGTTTCATTGAATCATCATACCCACCAAAAAATACATCAATACATAGTATTATTATACACATTCTATAGGTAAGGAAACTGAGTCTTAGAGACAGAAAGTGAATTTCCAAGGTCATTCAGTTAGTAAATGAAAAGATACAGGATTAAAAACCCAGTGTGTCTGCTTGCAAAGCTCATGTTTAGACCTACTGTAGTAACGGCCTCAAAGTGTGTTCTCTCAGCACAGAAACATGAAGAAATAAAGAATAATAAAAATTAGTGTGTTAATTAATAACCATGGCCAGATTGATGCAAACATTTTGGATGGGTCATTTCTGAAAACTTCTATCTGGAACAAAACCATGAAATTCATCTTAGGAATTTTATATTGGACACATAGGTGCCCTGGGTTGGCTAATTGTTTGACCCCTTCCCCCATTTAATCCATTTTCTGGATGAATTGTATATTTCCTCTTATTGGACAAAAAGGGATTATACAATTCATCAAAATTTCTCTTTGTACAGGCTACCAGGAAATTTGTGATAAATTTATTTGAATTTTTATTCAACATTGATTTAGTTGGTATGCGGAATGCTTTTTCTCCAGTTCAGCGTGTTCTAACCTCTGATGGGAGCAGGATGAAATTCAAATTTGCTGGTTAGGTAAGGAGTTGAATGTGGAGCTCTGAGTTAATGGGGGCCATATTTCCAAATTATTCCATTGATGTTTTATTGAATGGCATTTAATGATGGAATTCATGATGATTAATATTCTAACTGAAAATATTCTAAAGAAAGTTATAAAGGTCGTTTAAACTATCGATTACTGTAGGTTCTCTCAACTTTATTCCTGCATTAAATCAGACTTCTCTAATGCAACACAGTTAAGTTATATTAAAATAATTTAGTGCAGAACAACTTCATTAACTAGAAAAAATGTTCTATTTAAATATATTGGAAGACTTGTTAAATATGAACCCATCACAAGAAACAATGGGAAAATATCATGTCTAAAGAAAATTATTTAAGTTACAAAGTTGAGTACAACAAAAGTAACAATTTCCTGGAAAAATAATAATTTTATTAGAATTATTGACTTTCATGTAGGCTAATTACCTTAAAATGCAAATATATATTAACAAACACATATATAATTTACCAAATAATAACTAAAGGTATAGTTCTTATCTTACAAGATTTACACAAGGCATTTCTTATAGAACTTTAGCATTGGGAAAATATTTTTTTGCATTAGATGAATGTTTTGAAAGAATGACTATTAACTTGGTCTCAGACTTTTTACTAGCTGTAAGAACTTCAAATAGCTCCTTAAATTCACTTAGTTTCATTTTCCTTAATTGTAAAATGAGAATATAACAAGAAACCATACCAAACTGAATGATTCAGCCATGGAAAGTGACTAAATAAAGTGCCTGGCCCAAGTCAGGCCCTTCACAAATAGTTCTTGATACATCATAATTTTTATAATTCTAGATATATCCTGTGCTTGCTTTTTTGAGCAAAAGAGAATTATACAATTCTTCACCTTTTCTTTTTTGTCAAGGTGGCCACAAAATTAAAAGCTAAATTAATTATTTGTTTATTCATCCATTTATTTGCTTGCTCGATACTCATGTAGCTAGAGCACTTTTCTCCTTTTTTGGCATGCCTCTTGTTTCTTTTAAATTATTATTTTAACAGCAGGGTCATCTCATCTATGCTCTTAAATTGTATAAATTGTCTTTAATGGGATATGAAAATGAGAGCGGTGATTTATAGATGGGTAAATCAAGTATGATTTTTATTGAATTAGTCTATTATACCTTGTTTTCTTTGGAAACATTTCCAAAATTATAAAAGAAAATGTAAGGTGATATTAATTTACCTTTTATACTATTTGAAATATGTGAATTACAGGTAATTTTTCAAGAATATGTTTGGTACAAAGGAATGTCTTTCTATAATCTGATGGAGGCAGATGCACTGTTAAAAGCAAAATCACTGATATATTATTATTCTAATTTTTGATAAGCACTTATTACTTGAAGTGTCCTTCTGTTTTGGTAAATTAAACATATATCATTTAAAATATATTTGGTATCAAATGGTTTAAACAATTATCTGCACATATTATGCATAGTTTAAATGGGTATTATCTATTAAGAATAAACTCAAAAAAGATAAAAACGGATCAGTATTTAACAGCAGCAGTCAAAATAATAAAGGGTGATGTTTTCTTTCAGTTGGAAAACTATACTTTCCTTTTCAATATATAGTATGCTTCTTTCTCTTTTATTGTTAAGAACAGCAAAAACAATTTTTTGAAACAGTGCTAATAATATACCATTAATAGAGTGATTCCACAAATAAAACTACAAATAATATGTAAACAGTGGTGGCTTGCTAGAAAAATGCTTTTATAGTTTACTGTCCCATTTCTTTCATCACCAATTGTAATTTGTAATGATGATGTAGTAATGCAGCAGAATTAAAATAAGAAAAAACATTGCAACAGATCTCAGTTCTCTAACCCTAAAAGTTGTTAAAGTCATTTTAATTTCCCAAAGCAAAAGAGACAATTGTATATACAAGATTCTATTTTAAGTCTAACCTTATTAAAAAATAAAAACATTAAAGAAACTATTTTCCATTTGGAGCAAGTGAAATTTATGTTAGTAACTCCAATTAACTCTAATGGGAGTTACAGGAATAAATCTCAAAAGCACTGAGAAGAAGAAAACAGTTTTGCTATTATAGGGAATTCAGAGAAAGCCTAGCTATTATTTCACGTGAACTGTTGAAATATCAAGACATTTGTGAAAATTGGTCAATAAGCAGAAAATATATTACATTTTGATATGATGAATATTTTTTTTGGATGCATGGTGGGGTCATATGTCATTATTTTTCCATGTGAGTATCCTATTACTACAGCACCATTTGTTGAGTTTTTTCTTTGTGTGTTTGTTTTGTTTGTTTGTTTGTTTTGGGGGGGAAGTGCATGGGCCAGGAATGGAACCTGGGTCTCCCAAATGGCAGATGAGAATTCTACCACTGAACTACCTTTGTGTCCCCATGATACAATGAATTTTTATCATTCATAGAATCAAATGGATGGACAACTATTAAGTTTTAAACGAAAATTTTAAATAAGTTTAATATTTTTTTCTTGATTCAATCTTAAACTGAGGTATGAAGCCTGTTTTAGAAGAAAATATGTAAATCTGATTTATCCCCAACTCTTAGTATCCTTCAGGCTTTGTAGAAAAAGAACACATATTCTGACAATTGCAAACATACCTATGTCTTAGAGTCTGTTGTGATATGTTACAATTTTTGTTCTAAATTGAAAATGTCAAGTTTTCTTTAATCAGCTTCTGTAATAAGCATGCAAAGTATCTAATATTATTTAAAAATTTTTAAATATTGCACTGAGTTAACTAATGAAGCATCTATAAATAATGTGCCCAAACTGCTCAGGTGAATCTATAGTCACCCAATCTCTGATACCTAATCCTAGAAATCACTTGTGCCAGTTTGAAAGTATTATGTACCCCAGAAAAGCCAAGTTTTAATCCTGATTCCATTTGGTGGGGGCAACCATTTCTTTCAATCTTGATTTAACAATGTAGGTTATAATCTTTTGATTAGATTATCTCCATGGAGATGTGACACACCCAGTTGTGGGTATTAACTTTTGATAAGATGAAGATGTGACTCCACCCATCCCAAGTGGGGCTTGATTAGTTTACTGGAATCCTTTAGAAGATTGTGGAGAAACTTCAGAAATGATAGAACCTAGAGAAATGACAGATGCCTCAGAGCCAACAGAAACTTCACAGCAGAGCTGACACAGAGGCAGATACGTGGAGAACAGAGACATGAATGTTTGGAGATGCTTAGAGCCCAGTAGATGTTGCCATGAGATGTTAAGCAAGCAGAACCTGGAGAGAGCCAAGGGAAGCCAAGAGGTGAGAGCCAGACCCAGAGAAGTAAAGTGAGGAAGCCCCATCGGAACAGATAATGAAAGCAGCAGAGCTCAGGAGTGAGGAAACAGGAAATGCCAGCCACGTGACTCCCCCGCTGACAGAGGTGTTCCTGACACATGAGTCTTTCTGATGGTGCCTTAATCTGAACACTTTCACTTCCTTAGAACTATAAACTCGTAACTTATTAAATTCCCCTTTATAAAAGCCATTCCATTTCTTGTATAGTACATTCTGGCAGCTTTCAAACTAATACACCACTGCATAGGCCTTTTACCTACAGTCTATTTCAATATGTGCCTATTTAAAGAATGGCCATTGTCAGTGATTAAAAGCCCCAATCTTAATTATCTCAAGTTTTCTGTGAAGAGTCCTTCTAATGATCAGAAGACATTAATTCAATTATGCTTTGAATAAAAAATAACTTTATGTCATACAATGAACTATATTATCAGCTTCAAAATTTCTGAAAAAGAGAATGCATTTGATTTTGTATGGTATTGGCAATGATGGAGATAATTAAATGTGTTGGCATGGTGATGACTTTGCCTCTGTAAGATGCTTGTTAGAGTTAAGCCAACCAACTCTGCATGCATTAGCAAAAGAAGGGAAAACAAAAGGTATCCATTTTTATAAAATGCTAGAAACACATGGATCAAACCTTGCATCTGAAAATTAAGGTATAAATTTAAGGATTTTATAACAACTTTAGGTCCTTAGTAATAGCCTTTTTAGAACATGTAACCACTGTTCCTATTTTTTCACATTCTACATATATACACACACACACACACACACACACACACACACGTTTTGAGGAAAATATTCCTAATATGTTTGGGAGTGGGGTCTTTTATTTTTTCATTTTTTTGGACATTTTTAAAAAGTTCTTCATGAGAAATCACTATGAGTTAGGATGATTGAAAAAGGTTTTACTGAAAGACTGTGCCCCAAAGTTGATTATATCTCAAGCCTATATACAAATGGCAGTTTTTAAAACAGCACTTGAAAGCCTGTATCCTAAATTATCTTAAATGTTTTGAGAAATTTGCTTGTAATGATTAGAAAACGACTACAATCGAGAAAAATGAATGGTAGCTACAACTGATATGTAGTTTTTTTCTGTCCACATGATATATTTTCATAGCTCAACTTTTAGACAATGGCTACTGCCTTCAAAACAAGATTTGTGTTTTAAGTAACTAAATTACCCTTTGCTCTCCCTTCTACCCTTCTTTTTTCCTTCATTTATTTTTACCTTTCTCTTTTTTTACTTCTTCAAATATTTACTAAGTAGCTAATAGGTGTCAGGGTCTATATTAACTGTTGAGGATAAAAAGTTACTCCTAGTACAGAGCACATCTTAACAACTGAGTTTTCGTAGGTAGATTTCTCTTTCATTAGTGAGAGAAGATACCAGCATGGTCAGGCCAAAAAAATCTTCTTGGTATCAAGCCAAAGAGCAATTTTCACTTGTAGAGTTCAAATCCACTATTTTATAAAAACACTAAATTGTTATTCCATCAAAACTGTATATTAAAAAATGGAGAGCGAGTTCAGGGAATAATAAAACTAAAATGCATGATTTATTATTACGGTACTAATCTGTTGCCCCTAGAATTCTGAATATTGAAGAGCTAATCTTTGCTTAAATAGCATGCAAATACGAATTGAAGCTAAATAAAGGGAAAGATAGAGATTCATTATTTTTGTCACTAAATAATGAAGGAAAAAATAAAAATAAAAAATTTAAATAATGAAGGACCTCTTAGATTTATTGCTGCAGCAAAACTTAAACCTTGAAAGGGTAATTTGAATAGTTAATGTTAAATTTCAAGTTCTAATTTTCATTTAAATAAACTGGTGCTCTTCAAAGATAGGTGGTCTACAATTCAGATGCAATTGAAAACTCCTTTCACAATTCATGTATCAGTTCTGTAAAAATGATTTAAAAATATCTAGCAAACAAAATCCCTACCGTATTCAGAAAAGTCACCATGAAGAATGGGAAAATCTGATGCTTGGTTGTGATGTAGGAGAACAAGTTCAAGGTACAATCTGTCACAGCCTCCCTGGGACTGTGAGCAGGAAAAGGGAGAATGATTGTGTCTGAGTTAAGCTAAATGAGCAGGGAGGTGAGAGAATGGAACCATTGGGAGTTCCCAACTACTGTGATCAGAGCCAGTTTAACTGGGCTTGATAGGTCTGAGAGATAGGTCCTCTCACTTCTGAATATGCCTTGAGAAACTAGTACAAGACTAACGGATCATTGGATCAGAAGTAATAGTGACTACCCTGACCAACACAGAGAAGGAAAATACCTACTTCCCTGACTTCTGGGCTACTTATTTCCATAATGATATTGTAAGGCAGCAGAAGCATTAGAGAGTCCTCCAGAAGATCAATCAGATTTCTAAATTCCTCCCTGCAGGGTGAGAATAACTAGAATTGATCCTGTAGCCTGATTATTAATTTCTTCAAGCAGGATAGGAAATACTGGATTTGGAAATAGAGTGGGAGGGATCCTAGGGGATAGAAGAAGAATCTATGTATAACTTGCAGGATAAAGCCTTGAGGCCACTTAATATGACTGTTAAAAGAAATGCAACCTCATTTTGGAAACAAGATACATTGTTTAATTAACTCAATTTAAAAATTTCAACCTCAGTAAATTTAACTTTGCAACTTTTATTTAATTCTATCCTACTTTAAAGACCAAATCTAAATAAACTTTAAGACAAATATGTCATTAGAGAATGTTTTGTGCTCTATCTCATATAGCTTACTGCAGAAGAGTCAAGAGGCAAATGTAGAAATTTTACCATTCTAAAAAAAAAATACCTATACACATGATAATACAGTCCTTTAACATTTATGCATTAGCACTCATTGTGTGCCAGGCAACTTTTTTAGCCATTGAGGTCACAGAAGTGAACAGTCAATGCATCCTTGACCTTGACACATATAATTTAAGAAAAAATTAAGGTAAAGTACTTCTGCTTGGTGCCAATTTGAATTAGAAAGAAAGAGAATGAGAATGATAGAGAATAACTCAAAAATTCTGAAGTTTGAAAGATCCCCACTTCCACTTTAATCCCAAAATGATGAAAGTTTTAAACGTTATACTCTCAATAGAATAGAATTTCTTGCTTCTTTCCTTTAATTCACAAGCATTCATTGAGCATTTATTATGTAGTGTCATTGTCATGTACATGCACTTTTTTAAACCAAATAATATATTTGGTTTCTATAGTTTAAATAGTATTCATAAAATGGTCTATGGTAAAATAAGTTATTTTATAAGAAAATTAATAGGACTAACCTAAATGGGTTAATATTAATACTAATATATACTTCTAGTTTAGAATTTGCACAATTCACATTATTATAAATCCCTTCTACTATTTATTCCATTCTTTGAAGAGGACCTCATCTACTTGAACTAATACTTGTTATACATATATAAAGACACAAAACCTCCCCATCTTTTAACGAGGTAACTTTGTTTTATGTTCTATTTATACTTCATAAATCCATTATAAGCCTATCTGGAAAAGTAATTATTTCCAGGCATCAACTAATTTACTAGACTTCCTCCTCACTGGATATGTGGTTTCTACTTTAGACAACCAATTTCCATAGCAAATCAGGTGGATTTAGTTTCTGCATCCCTGTTTATACATGAGCTAAATTAAGAATGTTATCATCATAGATGCAGCTACTGGCCAAACAGAAGGTACAAAACTTGGGAATCACAATCACACGGGTAATTAGCAGAAGCTCTGTCCAGAACACAGGGCTTCTCCACTCTGCTCCAAGGCTCTTTCCCCTACATACAGGCTATAACTGAACAACTCCCTAATTCAATAGTGTAATGGAGAGCATACAAGGTGCTTTTTGCTCAAATCATTTAATTTAGTTGCACATCAATAATATGGAGATAATAATAACCTAGCCTTGTTTCACACGATTTAAAATTGGATAATTTATATTAAAGGTATTGTTACTTACATTAAACAAAGTTTATCAATACATGTGAAGCCTTGATAAAGTTGAATGCTATGCTATACTATGTTAGCACCCTAAATTTTCAGGAGATACCCACTTGCTGAAGATCAGCTATTCAGTCCTTTAGGTGTCAATTACTCATTTATGCTCATCTTCATCTACAGGAGAAATCCAGAAGCGCTCCTTATTTGTTTTGCAAAAGTACAAACAAAATCCATCTTTTTCCTTCAGTAAAAAGATTTTAGGATCTATTTTAAACTTAATAACAGTAAGGAGAATTATATAAAAAGTTTGAAAGAAGAAAAAGCAGGAAAACAATATAAAAACCTAGCAGATTACCTACTGAGTGTGGTATTCATATATTCATGTATATGTTTATATGCATATATATACGTGTATGTGTATTTATGTTTGTGTGTATATATGAATATTTATATGTATCTATAATATTCAATATTAATATATTTAAAAAATAAAGCTATGAATAAAGGTGTTGAGTAGTCTCCACTAATATTCACTTCTTTCATTATAACACCAAAATACAGAAAATGTATAAATAAAAAAATAACACATTTTATTCAAACTCTCCAAAAGATTTATACAGAATCACATGGTTTGCTTACATACTAAATAACTGATATGCTCAAAATAACATGGCTATAGAGGGAAAAATGGCTTTAGTTTCCTTTATAATCAGTAGTTATCTGATTACCTATATATGAATAATTAATGTTTTAGAAACAACTGTAGGCATTATTTTCTGATTAAATAAAAATTTCACATTTATTATTTACAAACTGTCATTTATTTTTATATAGCCCCAATTATTTTGTTATAATTATATATTACATATAGTCCCAATTATTTTGCTATAATTGTTATAATTATTTATTATCTATAATGCAGTAGATATTATATAATTATATAAATATTATATAGCACTATTATAAATATTATATAAATAAATAATATAACAATTATGTATAAATATATGTGTAATTATAATATAGTTCAAAGAGTTCACCCTCTTTGAACTCCTGCTCTCAGGAGGGGAAGGGTACTGTATGCAATCCTCTATGGATTAAGGTAAGAAAAAATTATCTTCCTGACTGAATGTTGTTTTATGAGACTTTCCCACAATATTATAAGGCCCTTGGCTCTAAAATCTTTTTCTGTCTTCCGTTATGAATCATCCATACTAAAACAGTAAACATAAGAAAAGGTCTATGCTTCCCAACCTATTACAACTAGGTCATAAACATAAATTAAAAGTTTGCTTTCAGTGCTCAACTAGATTGCTTCCTTAAGAGGATCTGTATGGAGATTTTCACCTAGAAACTTTTTTTTGGCATCCATATATATGCCTATATGTGTCAAGATCACAGTGAGAACCCTCTGATGCCATAAAAACCTCTATACTATGTGAATGATAAATAGCACAGCCTACTTACGATATAGAACCTGAGGCTTGAATGTTAAAACCCTACTGAGGGGTTCTACTCTTTAGAATGGATTATCAGAGTAGTTTTCAGAGGAATAACATTTAAACTGAGACCTGAATGATGAGAAGGAGCTAGAAAGACATGTTAACCTGAGAGGGAAGAGCAATTCTGGCAGAGGGACTAGGAAGTTAAAAGGTCACAGGCAACAATGAGATTGGTGAGTTTCAGACACAAAGAACGGCATTGTGGCTGAGCAAGGAGACTAAGTGGCAACATGACACAGGCTAAAGTTAGAGGTAAGAAGAGACTATTTGTGACTTCATGACAAGGCAGTAAATTTAGATTTCATTTCGAGCGCTTCAGAAGCCATTAGAGGGTTTAAGATGGAGACATGATCTGATTTACATGGTTAAAAAAATCACAGCTCTGTGAATGGATTATAGGAATAAGCACTGGTAGAACAGGGTCTTGGGGGGCAGAGGAGGGCTGCTTTGAATGATGAAAGGGGGTAGTTGATACCTGTTGTGTTTAATAAAATGTTAGCTTCCCTAAAAAGTTCTAAAATTTAAAATACCTGCCATTTTATGTTTTTAGTTTTTATCAATAGATTTTTAAAAATGCAGTCATTTTCATGTTTGGGCTTTTTGAAAATTGTTTTTGTGTTAAAAAAAAGACACCTCAGTCTCTTGAGGCATGGGAATTACTTGGATAACCCCTGGTGGGTGAATCAGTCTGCACCCTGGGAGAAGGTAACATATGGGTCTCAGTTTTCCCGCACTTTTTCCAGTGCCTGATTCCACAATCGCAGTAACATATACCTACCCTGCCAAGAGAGGGCTTTAGCTGCTTAGGGAGATGATGAATTCAACACAAAAAAGTAATGTGGCATACAATCAGGAACCCAACAAGTAATGTAGGCAGTAACTGCTCTAAAAGCTAAGTTATGCAACACAATCTTTATTTATTGCTTATTATATATCGAGTGTTGTGTGAGGGGCATTGTTCCATTTAACTTATATTTTAAGAGTCCCCCAAATTTGGAGGATTAGAAATCTAGGATTCACAGAAGTTAAATAATCTGGTAAATTTACAAAACCAGTGAGTGATGTTATTCAAATCCAGTTCTGTCTGAATCCAGCTAGTCTTTCAGTCACTGCATTAAATTACTCTTTAAAGGAAGGAGTAGTGGCCTTGAGGTTATAGTCAGGGTAGTTTTCTTTAGAAGTTGGTATTTGATTTAAACCTGAAAGAGCAAGGATTTTCAGAGACAAGGAAAGGAAGGCAGGCATTCAAAAGAAGGGGCTGTGTAAGTGAGGGAAAGTTTTGAAGGGCAAAGATGACAAAAAAAATCTCTGGGCTAGGTGAGAGACTGGTTATTTGGAGTTAGGAATTACCATGTAACTCAGTTCTGGCTATTAAGATGTTAGTGGAAACATATAGGTCAATTTCAGGCCTAGCCCATAAATTCTTTTTTGCAAAATCCTTCACATTCCTTTCTTCTTCCACCTGCAACTCAAATGCAAAGGATTGGCAAAGGTGACCAAGGTCTAGCGGAATAGCAAAGGCATTAATTAAAAGGAACATGGACCCTGCAAGATTATACGGAAAGCTGCTCACCAACCAAGGTTATCTTTTTGGGTAAGAAACAAACACTTATTAGGTTAAGCTACTAAGATTCGGGGCATTCTGGTATAGCAGCTAGAGTGATTTACCCTAAATGACAGAGTTGAAAGTTTTTCTGGGAGAGATGTTTCAACAATGACTATTGGGCTAGTAGAATGATGTTAAACACACCTGTAGAACATGTAGACATTTAACCATTTATTTTATTTTAATTTTTGCAAATACATAAACTTCTCAAAGTGAAGTCTTTCGTCACTAAATTATATCTTCAGTCACAGTGAAGATATACTATCTAAATAGAAGAACTTCATTTCTTTTTAGTCCCTAAGCTGGTGAGAATTAGTCCATGGTATATATGAAATATCCAGGTATCCATGTTTGAACAAGGTGGTAATATATTTACTTTTTAAAACCCTATCAAAAAATTCCCTTCCCTGTTAAAATATCACTTTATTTTTTCCACAGGCCAAAGAAAATATGGCACAAAAAAGAACACAGTATTCAGATTAGAGAGGGACAAGCAGATATGCGGAAAGAATGACAGTGAGATAGAGACCATTTTCCCAGTTAAGAGTCAACACAGACAGCTAGCATTTTGCAGAACTTATTGCACAAAACATTCTGAATGGTAATTTTTTAAAGTGAATTTCAAGAATGAGGTTAAATAGAATTTGAGACAATAACACTAGAAAGGACCTTTTCAGAGAAGGTGAGTATAGATTAAGAATTGTCTTGAACATACACAAAATATCACAGAAGCTAGAAGCAGGAAAATGATGTAAACCAAACTATGTTCATGTTTACACTTGGCTGTGTTCTGACCATGTTTTGAGTGGGGAGGAACTGAAAGTTTATAAATGTACCCACAGAATATTCTCTGCTGCATCTGTATATTTTAATTATAAATAGATTATGGTTAAATTAGTATGAAAAATGCATAGAGCTTTTATTCATGGTATATCTTCAGAAATGTTCTAGTAAACTGATAAAATTCCATCACATGCCTAAAGCCCCTAGTTAAACAGTGCTCCCCGCTATGATTATAGAGACATACCTGAAACGGTAGACCTTAGGTGACCTATAGAAAAGGTGATGGCTCCAAGCATATTACAAAATCTGGTTTTAGCAAAAAACCGACAAATTATGAAATGTAAAAGCTGATTTCTTTCCTGGATGTGCCATGTTTGTATATAAACTTTATAAAATGAAGGGATTTACTTTGTTTATCAGAAATTGTCTTATCCCTTACACTTTTACAAAGAAAACTGTACA
This sequence comes from Tamandua tetradactyla, assembly GCF_023851605.1. NCBI lineage: Eukaryota > Metazoa > Chordata > Mammalia > Pilosa > Myrmecophagidae > Tamandua > Tamandua tetradactyla. The sequence continues at coordinate 50,073,834 of NC_135344.1, read as the reverse complement.
ACAAATTTTTTTAACCAGAAAATTCTTCCTGAAAAGGCATAAGTTTGTAATTTATATGACAGTCCAGTAGAAAGGATGTCTACTTAGAGAAGCTTCTGAAGTAATTTTATGTACTATGCCTCATTCATAACATCCATGCTTATGGACATAGCATCCATAGTGCATAAGTTTAGGGCTTACTAAATTACCTTTGTTTTTCATATTTGTTGATACATAATGAACTCTAATAGATCACCATATTTTATAGACAATATTTTTTTCCTTAACAAAGTTATACAATATTTAGAAGAGAGTTTTATTCAGTAAGATAGGGGATTCAAGCGACTCCCAACTACCCGCAAGCATACTGAAAGTTAAATAGCTTGTTTCTCTCCAAATGGAAGACTTAACTAAAATAAGCGGTATGAACAATCTCCAACTGTGAACTAATTAAAGACAATTCCCTTTCAAGTTTTTTTTCACTAGATGTCATTTGTGATTTTATTTTGCTTTCCTTAAATTTGTCCCATTTTAAATGCCTGTTTTTTCTAAGATTTATCCTTATTTGGCCCAATATTTTAAAATTGGAAGTCAGTGAGTTTCTAGTGGGTCATACTTGAATTAATATGAAGCTATTTACAAGTTAGAAAACAAGTAAGAAAGGTATTAAAGTACTATGAAGCTGATAGAAGCAGCTTGATGTAATGAATGTGACTTTCTCCTTTTTTTCAAGCCTATTGTCATTATGTCCATCAAAGGCAGAATTAAGTGACCATAGCTAAACCCCAAAACTATTTGCTTTATTCCCTCCAAAATCTCAGTTCTTCATACCCTACTTCCACTTATAATGCCAAATATCCAAAATTAAAAATGTTGGAGAAATAATTTTAAAGTATTTTAGGACACAAATCTAATCTAAAATCATATCAGGTTTTCAAATGTCTGAATAATAGAGAAGTCAACAGAGTAAAAGTAATCCAGAAGAATTAATGAAAAGACTTGAGGAATAAAATTAGAACTCAACAAAATAATTTCTCCTAGAACAGTGGCATAATCAGTCTGCTGGGCCCGCTGGCCAAGATCACCGATTTTCTTACTGCTTCCTACTCAATTTTTTCAAAGGCTAATAATAATAATTTCATCTTTTGGAATTTCTTTTTTTTTTTTGCATGGGCAGGCACCGGGAATCGAACCTTGGTCTCCAGCATGGCAGACAAGAATTCTGCCTGCTGAGCTACCGTGGTCTGCCCAAGGCTAATAATTTATTGGAAACCAAGTGCCAGGTATTATTCATGCATTATGTTACATTTAATCCTAACAGAAACCCCATGAGTTAAACTTTTATCTCTGTTTTATACTGTTACAAATAAATAAATAGTAATATAAATATTGTCTCCATTTTCATAGGAAAGGATGTCATATAACCAGGAAGGGTTAGACCCAAGATTTGAATGGAACTCATCAGATACCACAAGCCACAGACCAAACAATTTGCTTCTCTTTGTTTTCTCTCTTAATAACACCCAAACTCTTTAGCCTTGTGTTCAAAGAACCTCCTTATTTGATGGGGCTGGGGAGATGCAAAGAACTTGTCTTTTTATTTCACCTGTATGAATCTAGAGACTTTATCATATAACCCAGAAATTTTGGGGTATAAGCTTGCTGCAGTGACTGAATGGGACTGAAGCTGTATTTCTTAGGTGATGTTACCATATTCCCATATGGTAAAGGGATATTTTCTAACCAGAAAGGTTAACTGTGACAGTGACAATTGCCACTCACTGCATATCTAGGTCTTTTTTCCCCATCCCCATTCCCACCCACCACACACAATTTCCCAGTGCCTGGGCTGGGAAACACGTACCTGATTCTGGCCTACATTCTGTGAGCAAGAATGACTTCTAGACTAAAATAGTAAGAGTGAGGTCTTCACCCTTCTGCTTTCTTCTACTGCAAGGTAACTATGTAGGCCTCATTCTGAGATGCAGGATGCCTAAGAAGGAAAAATCAGGATCCTCACACAGAGGAAAGAATCAGGATCCCTATACTCTGCCCTGGAGACTAACCTGGACCTGCAGTGGACATCAGAACAATACCCAGTGGTATTACCCCATGAGAAATATAATACCCCATGAGAAATACCAACGTACTTTGGAAGCCAGAAAGAAAATGGTCAAATATTAACTGACTCAGGGGGTCTTGGAAAGTTGAAAGTTAAGTGCCTTTAATAGTAAGGAGATTAACAGAAGAGAGCCAATTTTTACTGTGAAATTCCAGAAATGCTCAATATATTATATGCTATATACTTCAGAATATGAGGAGACATAGGTAGACAAAAAACAAGAGTATTAGTTGAAAGCCTTCAAAAGAATCTTGGAAGACCCTGAACTCTTTCCCCATCCATGCAATCAGATGGCTGTTCCCCTCTAGCACAAAATTTGAAGTTTGCCATCTGTGAAAGCTATCAGAGAGACTTTGGCCTTGGCAACATACACCAGGGATATCTGGACCATAATGAAAATGGAGAAATAATAAAGCCAGAAAATGATGACTTAAAACTGTGGGGGAAGGGGGGAAATGCTTGATAACGTATATAATGCTTGATAACCCTATACCCAGGTAATTAGTAATCAAGAAGCAGGATAAACTAAAGTCATTTTCAGATATGCAAGTTTGGTACTAAAAAATATGGCCAAAATATTTTGTAGTTTGTCCAATCAAAAGGAGGAGTCTATTTCTCTACCCTTCTCCTCGCCTCCTGCCTTGAATCTAGGCTAGGCCAGGGAGCGTACTATGAATAATGAAACTTTAGCAAACGTGAAACAGGTAGAGGTTTGTACAGGGCTTGCTTTCTTATGCCACGGAGACTCTCCAGCTACAGCCAAAGTAGCCCAGACCCAAAGAAAGGTAACAGCCGACGGACAGAACTCTGCTAATAAACAGCCTTGAAAAGTCACTACATTTTGGGATAGTTTGGTATGCAACAAACATTAATTGATATGCCCCTACCTTTTCTCAGGAAGCCTCTGGATTCTGTGTACCTCCAAACAAAAAATGAGGAAGGTATAATTAGTTCTAGGAAACAGTAGATCGAATGCAAGGGATGGGCAAAGTGAATTCCTAGAATGATTTTGAAGGGTAGACACAAGATAATAGCTCAGCAACAAAAACAAGGAGCCAAAAAAAACTAGAGCAGGAACAGGGCTACAGGAAGTCATTGTCAAAGAAAAAATTCACATATTTGAATTAGCTTTAAGAAGATAAAAATTAGGCAAAAATACAAGGAGGTGATTATTAACTCCAAAGAGAAGAGACCTTTATACAAGAAAGGGAAAGTTATTATACTACATATTGTGAACCTGCTATGAACAATAATTATATAGGCATAGTAAGATAATACAGAAAAATAAAAATAAGAAAATAGAGTCAAAGGCTGTTATCTAGAGATGCAAAGGTAAATACTAGAAAAGATTGGAAAGTAGCTGCTCTAGGAAAGGGAATAAGGGGTACTGAAGAGTTGGGCAGGTAACCCCCTATTCTTGGAGTAAAAATTAACTTTTTAATTTATGTGAATAATTGCTTTGGGGAAGAAAATCTTAAGAACAGGTTTAGAGTCAAAGCAACAAATAATAATGCACGATCTCACAGATATGAAATAATTATAGTAAGCAAATTCAGAGAGTCAGAAATAAGAATGTAAGTTTCCAGGGAGAGAACAGGGTGAGGGTAAGACATGGGGAGTTAATATTTATACAGAATTTTTATTGGGGATAATAGAATGGTTTTGGTAATGGATGATGGTAAGGGTAGCACAACATTGTGAATGTAATTACCAGCCCTGAATTATATATTTGAATGTAGATAAAAATAGAAATTTTAGGTTCTATATATGTCACAAGAATAAAAGTTTAAAAAAAACAACAGGACTGTACAACACAGTGAACTTTAATAGTTAATAGTACAATTATAAAAATTATGCTTTCAATGGTAACAAATGCACCACACTAATGTAAGATGTTCATAATAAGGTAATATATGGGACCTTCATTTTATACATGATCTTTCTGTAAACCTACACCTTGTCTAAAAAAGCTGTAAAAAAATTCAAAGCAACATAAAACCAGGAAAAAAATCACAGAAGTTATATCTTCTCCAACTTTAATATGTTACATCTATGGCTATGTCTATGAATTTCATATGTTATGTCTATTATTATTCCTCAAAAACTGCTGTCCCAATAATTATTAATAGACTGGAAAGATTCACTCTTGTTGAACCCATAATTTTCTTGCTAGTAATAATTAATGAAACATTAATAAAAACATAGCTGATACTTATAAAAATTTCATTATGTGTATTTGTTTGGAGAAGAAAATAATTTATAAATCACAAAAAATCCAAAAAAACAAAAAAGAGGAAACCTGATACATTTATATATTAAATATTATGCAATTAATAAAATTCACAATTTTGAAGACTATCTGTATTAGTTAGGGTTCTCTAGGGAAACAGAATCAACAGGGAACACTTGCAAATACAAAATTTATAAAAGTGTATCACATGACTGTGGGAACACAGAGTCCAAAATACGCAGGGCAGGCTGTAAAGCCAACGACTCTGATGGAGGGTCTGGAGAACTCCACAGGAGAGGCTCACCAGCCGAAGCAGGAAGAGAGCCTGTCTCTTCTGAATCCTCCTTAAAAGGCTTCCAGTGATTAGATTAAGCATCACTTATTGCAGAAGACACTTCCCTTTGGCTGATTACAAATGAAATCAGCTGTGGATGCAGCTGACATGATCATGATTTAATTCGGTGACATGTCCTCATTGCAACAGACAGGCCAGCACTTGCTCAATCAGACAAACAGGTACCACCACTTGGCCAAGTTGACACATGAACCTGACCATGACACTATCTAATGGCATAAGAATATGTAATTTAAAATAGAAGCAAACAGGGCAAAATTGAGAGTAACATAAGTAATATAATACATAATTTATAAATAATATATATGCATGTAGTGTGTGTATAATAAAAATCAGATTGAAAAGTGATTTTACTGTCCTCTTATTTGTACTTTCAAAATTATCTGCAATGGTGAGAAGATGGCGGCTTAGTAAGGTGCGCGTCTTAGTTCCTCCTCCAGAAACTACTAAATAACTAGAAACAGTACAGAACAGCTCCTGGAGCCACAACAGAGACCGGACACACAGTGTACCCCAGTCTGGAACGGCTGGACCGGCTACGAGACTCTGCTGCGGTGAGGTCCCCGAGCGGTGCATGGTTCCCTGGCAGCTGGCAGCCAGCGCCCCTCCCTCCCTCCTTCCCAGTCCGGCTGAGAGACCAGGAGAGGAGAGTTCCCAAAGCCGCGGTGGCTGGCGGCCGGCGCCCCTCCCCCACGCACGGCTTCCCGGGCTGGCTGGGAGCCTCGGATCAGCGGTTGCCCAAGCCGTGGCGGCCGCTGACCGGCGCCCCTCCCACACACGTGGCTTCCAGGGCCGGCTGGGAGACTCGGATCAGCAGTTCCCCAAGCCACGGCGGCAGGCGCCCCTCCCCCACAGGTGACTTCCCGGAGGGAAAGGAAAGAGTCTCCAACAGTAGTAGAGACTGAGTCCAACCTAACACCAATAGTGGCATTAATGAACAACTTCTGACTACTAAAAATAGGCCCTCAGCTCAGGCGAAACTGATCAAGGTGGAAGTCGCCTATTGGGCTAACTGAAAAAGAGGAAAGGGGGTGAAACAGAGCCTTCTGCGGCTGTTTCTACAGAGGTTTGGTTGCCTCTGGGCTCAGCGCTGGGATTACACAGGTTGCAATTGCCCCGAACGCAGAAACAGGCTGCTTTCAGGGCTCTCTACCACCTGAACCTTCCCTGCAGGAGGGGTGAAACACAACTCAGGTGGAATCCCTCTCTCAAGGAATTCAGATCCCAGGACTTCACAATTTGAAGCCATTAAAACCAGCCTACAAACTTTCCTCTGGTTCCACCACACACCCAGCAGCGAGAGTCTTCCAAAGTTAAAGGAGCCACAACATCTTTTGCTGGTGGAACCCGCAGACAGACAAGCACCACATACTGGGCAGGATAAGAAAAACAGAGCCCAGAGACTTCCCAGGAAAGTCTTTCAACCTGCTGGGTCCCACACTCAGGGAAATCTGATTAAATGCCCAGATGCCAGCAAAAAATAACAAATCACACCAGGAAAATTGAAGATATGGCCCAGTCAAAGGAACAAAGCAATAGCTCAAATGAGATACAGGAGCTGAGACAACTAATTCTGAATATACGAACAGAAATGGAAAACCTTTTCAAAAACCAAATCAATAAATTGAGGGAGGACATGAAGAAGACCAGGGATGTACAAAAAGAAGAAATGGAAAGTCTGAAAAGACAAATCACAGAACTTATGGGAATGAAAGATACAGTAGAAGAGATGAAAAAAACAATGGAAACCTACAATGGTAGATTTCAAGAGACAGAGGTTAGAATTAGTGAACTGGAGGATGGAACATCTGAAATCCAAAAAGAAACAGAAACTATAGGGAAAATAATGGAAAAATTTGAGCAGGGGCTCAGGGAATTGAATAATAATATGCAGTGCACAAATATACGTGTTGTGGGTGTCCCAGAAGGAGAAGAGAAGGGAAAAGGAGGAGAAAAACGAATGGAAGAAATTATCACTGAAAATTTCCCAACTCTTATGAAAGACCTAAAATTACAGATCCAAGAAGTGCAGCGCAGCGCAGCACACCCCAAAGAGAATAGATACAAATAGGCATTCTCCAAGACACTTACTAGTTAGAATGTCAGAGGTCAAAGAGAAAGAGAGGATCTTGAAAGCAGCAAGAGAAAAACAATCCATCACATACAAGGGAAACCCGAAAAGACTATGTGTAGATTTCTCAGTAGAAACCATGGAAGCACGAAGACAGTGGGATGATATATTTAAATTACTAAAAGAGAAAAACTGCCAACCAAGAATTCTATATCCAGCAAAATTGTCCTTCAAAAATGAGGGAGAAATGAAAACATTCTCAGACAAAAAGTCACTGAGAGAATTTGTGACCAAGAGACCAGCTCTTCAAGAAATATTAAAGGGAGCACTAGAGTCAGATATGAAAAGACAGAAGAGAGAGGTATGGAGAAGAGTGTAGAAAGAAGGAAAATCAGATATGATATATATAATACAAAAGCCAAAATGGTAGAGGAAAGTATTACCTAAACAGTAATAACACTAAATGTTAATGGACTGAATTCCCCAATCAAAAGACATAGACTGGCAGAATGGATTAAAAAACAGGATCCTTCTATATGCTGTCTACAGGAAACACATCTTAGACCCAAAGATAAACATAGGTTGAAAGTGAAAGGTTGGGAAAAGATATTTCATGCAAATAACAACCAGAAAAGAGCAGGAGTGGCTATACTAATATCCAACAAATTAGACTTCAAATGTAAAACAGTTAAAAGAGACAAAGAAGGATACTATCTACTAATAAAAGAAACAATTCAACAAGAAGACATAACAATCATAAATATTTATGCACCTAATCCGAATACCCCAAAATACGTGAGGAATACACTGCAATTACTGAAAAGAGAAATAGACACATCTACCATAATAGTTGGAGACTTCAATTCCCCACTCTCATCAATGGACAGAACATCTAGACAGAGGATCAATAAAGAAACACAGAATTTGAATATTACAATAAATGAGCTAGACTTAACAGACATTTATAGGACATTATACCCCACAACAGCAGGATACACCTTTTTCTCAAGTGCTCATGGATCATTCTCAAAGATAGACCATATGCTGGGTCACAAAGCAAGTCTCAACAAATTTAAAAAGATTGAAATCATATATAACACTTTCTCGGATCATAAAGGAATGAAGTTGGAAATCAATAATAGGCAGAGTGCCAGAAAATTCACAAATACGTGGAGGCTCAACCACACACTCTTAAACAACCAGTGGGTCAAGGAATAAATTACAAGAGAAATTAGTAAATATCTCGAGGCGAATGAAAATGAAAACACAATATATCAAAACCTATGGGATGCAGCAAAGGCAGTGCTAAGAGGGAAATTTATTGCCCTAAATGCCTATATCAGAAAAGAAGAAAGGGCAAAAATGCAGGAATTAACTGTCCACTTGGAAGAACTGGAGAAAGAACAGCAAACTAACCCCAAAGCAAGCAAAAGGAAAGAAATAACAAAGATTAGAGCAGAAATAAATGAAATTGAGAACATGAAAACAATAGAGAAAATCAATAAGACCAAAAGTTGGTTCTATGAGAAAATCAACAAGATTGATGGGCCCTTAGCAAGATTGACAAAAAGAAGAAGAGAGAGGATGCAAATAAATAAGATCAGAAATGGAAGAGGAGACATAACCACTGACTTCACAGAAATAAAGGAGGTAATATCAGGATACTATGAACAACTTTACACTAATAAATACAACAATGTAGATGAAATGGACAAGTTCCTAGAAAGGCATGAACAACCAACTTTGACTCAAGAAGAAATAGGTGACCTCAACAAACCAATCACAAGTAAAGAAATTGAATCAGTCATTCAAAAGCTTCCCAAAAAGAAAAGTCCAAGACCAGACAGCTTCACATGTGAATTCTACCAAACATTCCAGAAAGAATTAGTACCAACTCTCCTCAAACTCTTCAAAAAAATTGAAGTGGAGGGAAAGCTACCTAATTCATTCTATGAAGCCAACATCACCCTCATACCAAAACCAGGCAAAGATATTACAAAAAAAGAAAACTACAGACCAATCTCTCTAATGAATATAGATGCAAAAATCCTCAACAAAATTATAGCAAATAGAATCCAGCAACACATTAAAAGAATTATATATCACGACCAAGTAGGATTCATCCCAGGTATGCAAGGATGGTTCAACATAAGAAAATCAATTAATGTAATACACCATATCAACAAATCAAAGCAGAAAAATCACATGATCATCTCAATTGATGCAGAGAAGGCATTTGACAAGATTCAACATCCTTTCCTGTTGAAAACACTTCAAAGGATAGGAATACAAGGGAACTTCCTTAAAATGATAGAGGGAATATATGAAAAACCCACAGCTAATATCATCCTCAATGGGGGAAAATTGAAAACTTTCCCGCTAAGATCAGGAACAAGACAAGGATGTCCATTATCACCACTATTATTCAACATCATGTTGGAGGTTCTAGCCAGAGCAATTAGATAAGAAAAAGAAATACAAGGCATCAAAATTGGAAAGGAAGAAGTAAAACTATCACTGTTTGCAGACGATATGATACTATATGTCGAAAACCCGGAAAAATCCACAACAAAACTACTAGAGCTAATAAATGAGTACAGCAAAGTAGCAGGTTACAAGATCAACATTCAAAAATCTGTAGTGTTTCTATACTATGAATGAACAGCTTGTTGCAATGAACAAGCTGAGGGGGAAATCAAGAAACGAATTCCATTTACAATTGCAACTAAAAGAATAAAATACTTTGGAATAAATTTAACTAAAGAGACAAAAGACCTATACAAAGGAAACTACCAAAAACTGTTAAAAGAAATCACAGAAGACCTAAATAGATGGAAGGGCATACCGTGTTCATGGATTGGAAGACAAAATATAGTTAAGATGTCAATTCTACCTAAATTGATTTACAGATTCAACGCAATACCAATCAAAATCCCAACAACTTATTTTTCAGAAATAGAAAAACCAATAAGCAAATTTATCTGGAAGGGCAGGGTGCCCCGAATTGCTAAAAGTATCTTGAGGAAAAATATGAAGCTGGAGGTCTCATGCTGCCTGACTTTAAGGCATATTATGAAGCCACAGTGGTCAAAACAGCATGGTACTGGCATAAAGATAGATATATCAACCAATGGAATCGAATAGAGTGCTCAGATATAGACCCTCTCATCTATGGACATTTGATCTTTGATAAGGCAGTCAAGCCAACTCACCTGGGACAGAACAGTCTCTTCAATATCCTAGAGAACTGGATATCCATATGCAAAAGAATGAAAGAAGACCCGTCTCTCACACCCTATACAAAAGTTAACTCAAAATGGATCAGAGATCTAAACATTAGGTCTAAGACCATAAAACAGTTAGAGGAAAATGTTGGGACATATCTTATGAAACTTACAATTGGAGGCGGTTTTATGGACCTTAAACCTAAAGCAAGAACACTGAAGAAAGAAATAAATAAATGGGAGCTCCTCAAAATTAAACACTTTTGTGCATCAAAGAACTTCATCAAGAAAGTAGTAAGACAGCCTACACAATGGGAGACAATATTTGGAAACGACATATCAGATAAAGGTCTAGTATCCAGAATTTATAAAGAGATTGTTCAACTCAACAACAAAAAGACAGCCAACCCAATTACAAAATGGGAAAAAGACTTGAACAGACACCTCTCAGAAGAGGAAATACAAATGGCCAAGAGGCACATGAAGAGATGCTCAATGTCCCTGGCCATTAGAGAAATGCAAATCAAAACCACAATGAGATATCATCTCACACCCACCAGAATGGCCATTATCAACAAAACAGAAAATGACAAGTGCTGGAGAGGATGCGGAGAAAGAGGCACACTTATCCACTGTTGGTGGGAATGTCAAATGGTGCAACCACTGTGGAAAGCAGTTTGGCGGTTCCTCAAAAAGCTGAATATAGAATTGCCATACGACCCAGCAATACCATTGCTGGGAATCTACTCAAAGGAATTAAGGGCAAAAACTCAAACAGACATTTGCACACGAATGTTTATAGCAGCGTTATTTACAATTGCAAAGAGATGGAATCTACTCAAAGGACTTAAGGGCAAAGACACAAAAGGACATTTGCACACCAATGTTTATAGCAGCATTATTTACAACTGCAAAGAGATGGAAACAGCCAAAATGTCCCTCAACAGACGAGTGGCTAAACAAACTGTGGTATATACATACGATGGAATATTATGCAGCTTTAAGACAGAATAAACTTATGAAGCATGTAATAACATGGATGGACCTAGAGAACATTATGCTGAGTGAGACTAGCCAAAAACTAAAGAACAAATACTCTATGGTCCCACTGATGTGAACCGACATTAGAGAATAAACTTGGAATATGTCACTGGTAACAGAGACCACCAGGAGATAGAAATAGGGTAAGATAATGGGTAATTGGAGCTGAAGGGATACAGACTGTGCAACAGGACTGGATATAAAAACTCAAAAATGGACAGCACAATACTACTTAATTGTAATGTAATTATGTTAAAACACTGAATGAAGCTGCATCTGAGCTATAGTTTTTTTGTTTTTTTATATATATTTTTTATTTTTATTTTTATTTTTTCTCTCTATTATCATTTTATTTCTTTTTCTGTTGTCTTGCTATTTCTTTTTCTAAATCGATGCAAATGTACTAAGAAATGATGACCATACATCTATGTGATGATATTAAGAATTACTGGTTGTATATGTAGAATGGAATGATTTCTAAATGTTGTGTTATTTATTTTTTTTTAATTAATAAAAAAATTATCTGCAATGATTTTGCATCACCACACAATTAGAAACGTGGGTACCTCACGTCCTATGGCTTGAAATATCAGGAAATAGAGTTCATTGCTCCTAGAATAGCTGAAAATTTAGGGAAATTCCTAGAAATAAAGGAGACCCTGAAGCAAAGACAGAAAATTTTCAAATCTGTGGCTTATCCCTGAAATGTGCTTGCACCAAGGAGCCCAAAAGAGAACAGTAACCTGAAGGCTGAAAGTGCTGATATTTCAGCGACTGCCCACCACAGGGTGAAAAAAGGGTTTGAAGTTTGAGTCCTACCAAATTAGACAGTTTTGGTAAACATGCTAGGCTTTATTCAATCCCTGGAAGAGCCATGATTTAGAAGTATAAACTATGCCCTAGGACTGAAGGTTTTTCCCTACGACTAAGAATGAAACCAAAATAAATCCACCCTAAAAAAAGCACAAATCCATGTTTCCACAAGTTCAAAATGATCAGCCTGTACATTTAATTGCCTGGTAAAACAACAATCAGCACAGTTAAGAGAAAGATGAGAGTATCCAGTGTCTGTACAACGTCCAAAAACAAAAAAAAAATTGGATGCACAGGAGCATGTGACTCATAAATAAAATAAAAATTAGCTAATAAAACAGACCTCTAGATGACCAGGACGATGACTTTTCAAGATTTTGAAAAAATGAATTAAGAAAATACAAAATCTTGGTAGAGGGAAACAATAAAAATAAGTGTATTTGAAAAATATAAATGAATTCTCCAATTTCAAAGTAGTTGGTCAGATTGGATGGACAAATAACTGCATACTGCCTATATGAGATGAACTTGAGATAAAAAGACACAGATATTCTGAAAATAAAAGTATGGAAGAAGATATACCATGCAAATGTAGGCAAACAGAAATTGGAATGGTGATATTAACATCAAAGTACACATAAGGTAAGGAATATTTTCAGTGATAAAGAAGAATATTTTATTTTTAATAAAATATTATCAGATGATTCTGATAAAAGGATCAACTCATCAGGAAGAGGAACAGTTATAAATGTGTATGAATCTACAATAGGGCAATAGAATATGTAAAGAAAAAACTGGCAGAACTAAAAGGGAGAGACAAAAAAATCAACAATCATAGTTGGAGATTTCAATGCCCCTTCATCAGTAATTGATAGAACTAGACATGTACCAGTAAAACACCTGCAAAACATACATTCTTTTCAAATGCACACAAACTTTTACCAAATTAGATAATATGCTATAGCATAATACATTTATATCTCAGAAATTTAAAAATATATATGCACAGTATATTATCTGCCAAAGACAGAATTAATTGAAAGCAAATGTCATTAAGACATATAGACAATCTTCAAATATTTGTGAATTAAACAGTACATTTCTAAATATCCTGTGGTTAAAAAGGATATTACATGGCAAATTTGGAAATATCTAGATCAGAACAAAAATGAAAGAACATATCAAAATTTGTGTGATTCAGCAAAAACTGTGATCAGATAATAATTTAGGGGATTATATGCTTGTATTAGAAAAAAAGGAAGGTTTGAAATGAATGATTTAAATTTTAAACTTAAGAAGCTAGAAAAAGAAGAGCAATTTAACCCAACATAAGCAGAATGAGGGAAATAATAAATATGAGCAGATATGAATGAAATTGAAAACAGCCTAACAATGAAGAAAGTTACAAGGGCCAAAATTCAGTTCTTTAAAAGATTAATAAAATTGATAAATTTTTAGCAATATCAGTCAGGAAAAAACATATTACCAATATCAGAAATGAAAGGATGGGTATCACTACAAAAACCATAATATTAAAAGGAAAACTATGAGAATACTATAAAACCTTATACCAAAAAATTCCACAACATGAATGAAGTGAACAAAATCCTTGAGACAAACAATTCCCCAAAACAGACAAAAGAAAAAATAGAAAATCTGAATAGTTGCCCATCTAGTTTTCTGTCTATTTATCAATCCATTTTCTGAATAGCTGAGTGTAGGTTAAACGTATTATGCTCCTTGAACAAGGATAGTCACTAATATAACCACCTTAATATAGTTATCGAGTTGAAGAAATTTAATATTTTTGATAAAAAGCTTATAGTAGCCATTCCAACTTTTTCATATGTCCCAATAACGTCAGTTTGAGCTTTTTCTCCTCCCTTATTACATCCCATCAATGGTAACATATTGCATTTAACTGTCATCTCTTTAATTGTTTTTTTTTTTTTAAAGTGGAACGTATATACAACATACACTTTCCCATCTCCACCATTCCCAAGCATAATATTTAGTGGGATTAATCATAATCACCACGTGTGGTGCCCTGACTGCCTTTCTCATTATTAAAATTCTCCCATCTCCCCAAACAGAATCACCATACCTTTTATGCATTAACTCCCCATCCCCACTGCTCTTGCTCCTGCAGAGTTGTGCTCTGCTTTCTGTCTCTCTGAGTTTTTATATTCTCCAATATTTTCTTTGTAGTAACCATGGATCTTAAATTTAGCACCTAATCTCTAATAATCTTGTTTGCTTTGATGCCAATTTAACCTCAACAGTAGACACAAACTCTGTTCATATGCCCCTCCAACCCCTCACCTTTATGTATTACTTGTCACAAATTACATGTTCATATATTATGAGTCTAAAACAAATGATTTATCATTACATTTTATGCATGCCTTTTGGATCCTGTAGGAAATAAAAATTAGTTACAGATCCAAAACACAATACTGGCATTTATATTTACCCACGCCATTACTCTTACCAGAGATCTTTATTTCTTCATGTGGCTTTTATCTATTGTCAATTATTATTTCCCTTCAACCAGCAGGGTTTTCTTTAGCATCTCTTGGAGGGCTTGTTTAGTGGTGAACCCCTTCACCTTTTGTTTATCTAGGAATGTCTTATTCTCTCCCTCATTTTCTATTTTAATATTTTTATTCATAAATCTTAACATACAAACATTCCATACATGGTTTACAATCAATGGCTCACAATTTCAATCCATAGATGTGTATTCATCATCATGATCATATTTCAGAACATATGCATCACCCCAGAAAAAGAAAAAGAACAAACTCATATTTCATACCCGTTACCCCTCCGTCTCTTTGACCACTAGTGTTTCCATCTACCCAATTTATTTTTACCTTTGTCCCCCATTATTTGCTTATTCTCCATCCATATTTTTTACTCATCTCTCCATACCCTAGATAAAGGGAGTATCAGACACAAGGTTTTCACAATTACATAGTCACGTTATAAAAGCCATATCATTATACAATCATCTTCAAGAATCAATGCTAGTGGAACACAGCTCAACAGTTTCAGGTACTTCCCTCTAGCCACTCCAATATACCATAATCCAAAGATCTCCCTCATTTTTGAAAGACAGTTCTGGCAGATAAAGAATTCCTGGTTGATAATTTTTTTGCTTTTAGCACTTTAAATATGTTATCTCACTGCCTTCTTGCCTCCATGTTTTCTGAGGAAAAATAGGCACTTAAACTTACTGAGGCCTCCTTATATGTAACATTTTGCTTTTCTTTTAGGGCTTCAGAATTCATTATCTTTAGCATTCAATTGTTTGAATATAATAGGCCAAGGAGTTGGTCTATTTGGCTTTATCCTGTGTGAAGTGTGTTAGGCATCACAGATGTGTGTATTAATGTCTTCTGTTAAATTTGGAGCATTTTCAACCACTATTTCTTTGAATATTCTCAATGCCTCTGCCTCTTTCTTTGCTTACTCTGGGACTTCCATAATGCCTATATTGGTATGCATGATGATGTCCCGCAGGTTCCTCAGGATAGGTTCACATTTCTTCATTCTTTCTTCTTTATGCTCATTGGATTTGTTTTATTTTCAAGTTCAATGATTCTCTCTTCTACCAGATCCAAGCTGGTAGGGAATTTAAAAATTCTGTTACTGATGTCTTCAGATTTGTTTGGTTCCTTTTTATAATTTTCATCTTTCTATTGATATTGTTTGTGATCTACTGTTTTATTTTGTTTAGATCTTTGACTATGTTTTCCTTTAGCTCTTTGGGTATATTTAGGCTCTTTTAAAAAAAAGTCCCAGGTATGGTCCTCTTCATTGATGGCCTCTAATGATTTAATCTTCTTCTTTGCCTAGATCATCATTTCCTATTTCTTTGAATGTTTTCTAATCTTCTGTGGAAACCTAGACATTTTGATATTTTAATGTGCTATTGCTGGAATTTAGACACTTAGACATCTGTTCCTCAAGAGTGTAACCAGCTTACATTATGTCAGAGATTTTCTTGAATGCCAGGAGCTCGGCAAAAAAAAAAAAAAAAAAAAAAAGAGGTAAAAAGAAAACTTCCTTCCCAGTCTTTGCAGATTGTCCTGTGTGAGTGTTCTTCTTCAGAGATTACTCATATGATGAGTTTAGAAAATTGTTCTAGGCCAAAGAATAGGAGTCTCCCTGCTGCTTTAGACACCTGCGACTTTTTGTGGGCATGTATTTGTGACCCTAGGAATTCCCCCATTTACACAGATACAAATGCCCCTTATTCCTTAGAAAACAGTTTCTTCTTGGTCCTAGGTACTGCACTATATGTCCTTTAGCCACACATTCCTTGCCCAAGGCAGCCACTATTTGACTATTCTCCTACAGGCTTCTGTAGAAGAGCTCTGTGAGCTGTCTTTTACATGCAGAGCAATTTCTGGGACAATGAGCCTGTAACAAGTGTACCGGTTCAGTATCTCAGCCACTGCTAGGGAGATTAGGCCAAACATACATGCTCCCAGTATGTGGATGAATGTTACTCTGCTTCCTTCAGAAATGGGACTAGGGAATGTGGGGCAGCCCCAGGCCAAGTAGGTGAGGAGTTGGCAGAGGGGCCATGCAGGGGGCGATGCGTCCACCACTTTTAAGCAGTCTTGTTCTTGATTCCTCCCTCACCCTGTTACTGTAATCCTTTAACTGTCTTTTCTATTTTCTGGAGCTTTCAGAAAATTTTTTCTGTCAGTTATTGCTGGTTTTCATAGCTTTTGTGGGGGGACAGGACGCTGGAGCTTCTCACTCTGCTATCTTGATTGAAGCAGGACCCTCAGTTATATGTATTTTAAAATACAAGCAGTAAATAAATGGAAAATAAAATTTAAAAACTTCACCTTATGATAGAAATCAAAAGCAATAAATTCTTTTGAATAAGTCTAAGATATACAAGTCCACCACACTGAAAACTGTAAAATATTACTGAAAGAAATCAGAATAAATGGAGAGATATTGTCATGGTCAGGTTCATGTGTCAACTTGGCCAAGTGGTGTACCTGTTTGTCTGGTTGGGCAAGTGCTGGCCTGCCTGCTATGAGGACATTTCATAGAATTAAATCATGTTCACATCGGCTGCATCCACAGCTGATTCCATTTGTAATCAGCCAAGGGTGTGTCTTCTGCAATGAGTGATGCTTAATGTAATCACTGGAAGCCTTTTAAGGAGGATTCAAAAGAGATAGGCTCTCTTGCTGCTTCGGCCTGCAAGCCTCTCCTGTGGAGTTCGTCCAGACCCTTCCTCAGAATCGTCAGTTTCACAGCCTGCCTGATAGATTTTGGACTCTACATTCCCACAGTTATGTGAGACAGTTTTAAAAATTTTGCATTTATGAATATTTCCTGTTGATTCTGCTTTTCTACAGAACCCTAACCAATACATATACTATGTTTATGGATTGGAAGACTAAATATTTTTAAGATGTTCAATCTTCCCAAATTGATCTGTAGATTCAATATATTCATACAGGAGAAAGCTTTCAGCACTAAAAATACAAACTATTGTTATATACTGCTAGATAGATCAAATTCCATAACATCATGCTAAGTGAAAGAAATCAGACCCAAAAGAGTAACATTGTGTTATTCCATTTATATGAAGCTGAAGAACAGGGAAAAATGATTTACAATAACAAAAACCAGAATGGTATTTGCCTATTGGCAGCAGGGATTGACTGTAAAGGTGAAAGAGACAATTTTCTTGTGGTGGTAGAAACGTTCTATGTCTTGATGGGGGTTGTAAAAGATTAAATTGTACTCTCCAAAAAGACATGTTCAAGTCCTAACCCCTCAGCCCCATGAATGTGATCCTATTTGGAAATGGGTTTCCTTATATGGAGAGAAAATGTGGACACAGTCAGTTGGAGACAGAGAAGACAGCCATGCGATGGAAGCAGAGTTTTTTCATGCCACAAGCCACCATCAGAACCACAAGAACCCTCCAGACTTGAGAGGAAGCATGGCCCTGCCATCCCCTTGATTTGGACGTCCAAATTCCAAAACTGTAAGACAATCCATTTCAGTTGATTAAAGCCATCCAGTTTGTACTGCTTTGTTACAGCTGTCCTAGGAATCTAAGGCAGGTGTAGCTGTTAAATGGGTGTGTACATTTGATAGAATCCATCAGATTTAATATTTAATATTCATACAGTTAAACATGCAAATTTTACTACTGAAAAAATCAATAAAGCTAAAGAAAATACAATGAATCCCCCCTAAATTGCATTTCCATAAAGTACCAAGAACCTTGCTTTGGACTCATGAATCCTGCCTTTGGCCAGACTCATTGTTTTCTTCATTTCCACCATTGCGCCATACCTTTTGGCCATTAAAACCACATCCAGAGAACAGAGATAAACTTTATATAGCTTCATACCTTAGTAGCTGGTGATCATTTGGTGTTGAAGAAAATCTGCACATAACTTTGAATTACATATGTCAATACAATTTTCTCTATTCGATTAATTAAAAGTTCATTTTAATCAGTTTAGACTTCCTGATTAATATGTTTTCTTTCTTAGGCTGGCTTCTTTTAACTGTCTAGTAGGTACAAGACCGTTGGCCCAACACCTGATACACATTATTTCATTCAATTCTCATATCAATGCTATGGGTATATATCAATATTCTATTAACTTTTCAGATGCAGAAACTCAGTTTTAAAGAGTTTTGAAATATTGTCCTAGTACATACAATTACGAGGTGGCTGAGGGAGCCAGGTTTCAAATTCAGGTCTTCCTGGTGTGCTGGCCTCTATGCTCTCAGCCAGTACTGTGTACTACATCGCAATTAAGAGAGACCAACAGTCACTGAAAAAGTCAAACTCTTCATTTCCTTTTCAGTGCTTATTTTAAATTGCCCTTAGTATGTCAGCATAATCGCCGTTTTAGGAATAATAAAATTAAAAATGGATTCTTTAATGCCAAATTGTCATAAAATACTCCTGATCTTACCAAATCACAACATTTTGATCATAGGTACTACCCCGATTACCACTCTTATTAGGATAAGCAACAACAACAAAATGTGCACTTTAGGACAGTAATAGAAATTATTTTTCAGAGCATTTTGCCCAAGATTTGAGTTGTTTATGACGACAATAAATACAATAAAATTTTCATTAAAATGTATAGTCAAGCAAAATTTTAAAGCCCGTTTAGAAAGATGTTCAGTGTTTGTGGTTTATATCCCCTGTATTCAAAAAGATAATCTGAGGGAGATTATATTAGAGCATGTATAATATGATGGCTAAAAAATAAAATTAAAACATTAAATTAAATGCAACCTGAATAGTGACCACCTCACACTTCCTCTGAGCACCAACCCCATTTCCCCACCCTGAAAAAAACGAATAAAGGAACAGTTGAGCAAGAACAACAAAAATACAGCTGACATCAGAAATGAACCACTGAAATTAGGCACCTAATTCATTCTGAGTTGCTGGATATAAGGATAAAAAGATAAAATAATATCAGGTTAAAGAATTCTTATTACCATAAATAGAATACAATTTCATTTTGGCATAAATGTCAAATCAAAATCTTCCATGAAAATACTACTGTATTTTCCCTACTAATCTCTATTACTCCCTTTCCCTTTTTTCCACAGTTTTAAAAAAGATGACTCCCTTATTTACTCAACTTTTATCGCTTGTGTCTCCACCTCCACAACTCTATAAACTCTGTGAGGGGAAACAGTACCTGTTTCATTTTTATTTTAACTCTATATACTGGCGTCTGGGAACTTAACTGACCCTTACCAGGCACTCAATAAATTTTGTGGAATGAATAAGTGTACACATACAGGGAGAAAAAAATCACATTGATCTGCTAATGAGGGTGAATGTACAACGTAGTCAAAAAGGTCTTTAACCAGAATTCTGAAAATTATACATATTTAAATTTATATATAAATCATTTACATATTTATATATAACCATTTAAAGCTGAAAGTATAATATTACATCATAATTTTGTGTAATATTTCAGTACAGAATAATCTAGAAAATCCCAACTGCATTGCTTTGTGGTGGTCTCTTTTAAGGTGAAAAAAAATACGTTATGTACGTGTGTATATATATATATGTTAGGGAGAAAAAACAGTAGCAAATATCTAGTGTTCTTTAAACTGATTCTTTCAAAGACTGGTTATCTTAAATAAGTTTTTGTCAAACACTTTTTGGGGAGATACTCCGCGGTCAACTTCTCCTACAAGTGCCTGAAGTGAGGATGACCTATACTGTGGATTAAGAGTGAAGTGATAGAGCCAATGACCAGAGTTAGTGTTCCCACCAAGCCAGGAGCAGAGACTAGTAGATCCAGTCATGGAAAAAATGCAGAAACATAAAATTCCTCAAGTACCAGGGGAGTTCATGGCCATTAACCGACTGGAAAAGTTGATGAGCCATGCTTAGTTGTACATACAATGAGGCATTTAGAATGCATTTTATCAGGGACTATTTCTATCTAAAATGGGGGAATTATACATTTTTAAAGAGGTCATGATATTTCAAGAGAAATCTTTAATAAAATAAGTGACTATGGTTATCAATGGGGGTATAGAGCATCTAGAAATATTTATGATGTTTGGTCATCTAGAATTTTTTTTGTTTGTTTAAATAATCTATAATACATGTGGAAATGTGATCCAGAAGAGTTAAAAAAAAACCAAAGCAAAGACTTCCAGAGAGCAAAAGTAATGGGCACGTAGAAGCAAAAAGGTAGTGCTGACCATCCTACTCTTGATTTTACTTCTGCTTCACCACTTCGGAGCTCTTCCAATATATCCCTAAATCATTGCATAAAATGTAATTACAGGGGAAAAAATGTGAACATCCTATCCCTGTATTTATCCTAGAAAGGAGCAGTTAACAGTTTCTATGCAAAATACATTGGGTTCACAATAGTCTACATAGAATTAAGAAAATAGGATTGGTTTAAGAAACCTACATGGTGGTCAGGTATACTTCTTTGGTTTGTAAACATGTCTAGAAATGCTTCTTTCTTTAGAATCAATTTTCTAATATTTGGATGAGTAAAAAAGATGTTTCAAAGAGTACTAGTATACAACATTCTTTCCTCACAAGCACATTTTTAATCTCTGTGATTCATCTTTACATTTAAATTAAGCCAAGAAATAATTTTGCCTTTGACTTTTCAGTCATACACATTGAAAAATGTGAGTTACTGCCTCTTAGTTTCCTAGATGCAAATGATTTTTAAAGTAAAGTACCAAGAATAGCAACTAAATCTCCCCAGGATTAAGCAGTTAGTAGGTTCTGTGTTTAACTATGCTTTTTAATGGTCAAATACAGTTTTTGTCTCATCAAAATAGTTTGGAATAGTGTTAAACTTAGGCTAAATGTACTAGAAAATATTGCGTGTCTTTCAAGTTGCCTTTGACATTATAAAACAACAGCACAAATACTTTTGATTTGATAAAAATCAACAATGTTTCTTTAAAAAATCCATACATATGGTTAACTCTTTCCTACTGGCCTCAACACAGAACTTTTCTGGGACAGTATAATATTCCTATTCATGAGTCATTACTCTGACTTTCATTATCAAAATCCTATATTGATCCTATATGTAAGATCTCTCTTATGGCATTTCTTGGTTTAAATATTCTTTACCTTTCAGATTGATTACTTCTATCTTATCTGTCACATTTTTTATTGCCAGAGCAGGGCTGATTTGTGCTTTGTTGTCACAAATAGATTCCCACGAGGCTAACACTTTTCATGCATCTTGCCAAGAGAAATTGCTACTTCTTGAAATAAGTAATTCTGAGCCTCTTACAGCTTTAACAAACAGAAGTATAACATTTTTTTCCACTGGATTTGAAATGCTCACTTACCTGAGGATTTGTCCTTAGAGAAACTAGAATCGTTCTGGAGGAGCTTTTGTAAACACTAGATGTACTCGCTTCCTGATAATATTCAGTGCTGCCTTTATCTACTTCCCTTTCCTATAAGTATATCAAACAAGTAGATACGTTTTCTGTAATTCAATAGCTGTTTAAATTGTTTTCTTATCACTGCACTCAAGACTTCTCTAATATTATTTGTGTACCTTTCTCACAGTGCATGAAAGTATTTATGATACAGTCTGATTTATCAAGGTCTTCAGTAATAGCATTAAGTTTTCCATCATCTCTATGAAAATTACGAAAATGCTGGTAGCCCTGGAGTTTCCTCTTTGAATGTCTACCTCTGTCTCCCACAGTAAAAACACAGGTTGTTAAATTTGAACTTGATATTTTCACTTTATTTCCATTAAATTACATGAGACAATTGAAATTTAGACAATGAATTCTAAAACAGCAGTTTATCGGGGTTTAAATTTATGACTTTAAAAATGAATTTTTATAAATAATATGTTGTGAAATTTAAGAAAAGAAAAATATTATGCTGAGTGAGACTTTAGTCCCAAATATAAATGAAACATCACTATTATAAAGGACATTTCACAGAATTACAGCATGTTGGATCTGAAAGGATGTTCAGGATCACCTAGTTTAAATTCTTTATTTCAAAGACAAACAAGGCCTTGTTTAAGGTTAAATATTTAGTGAAAAGAGTTGGAAACCCAATGTCATTTTTGTTATTCTAAGACCAGTATATTCTCCCTACTCTACACTATCTGCCTCAGGTTTTTTTCCAAGTTTTTGTCAAAGGGGAGACAAAAAAAATTGGGGAAAAGTTGAAAAATATAACTTGAATTGATGTTAGTTCCAGGCTCACCAATCTAATTCTAACAGTAGTTAGTTACTGGAAGTGCCTCATTCAAATGCAGTCGGTTCATGGGCTCACAACTTCACAGCATCTACTTTTTCTGTGACTAGATGAGGACAGCTGATTTTCATATGATAGTTTGTAATGATTAATATACATAATAGAAATAATTCACCATTTCATAAGAAGAAAATTCTGAGTAAACAATAGATTCTGCAACATGGAATTAGGGAGGCCATATTACTAATTTATGGTGTGTTATGGTTATACATGTTGTGAATGACAAGTGCTCTGTGGGCTGTGAAATAAAGGGCAAATATTTTTAAATGGATTATAACAATAAATAATTTGTCAGGTGTTTGTACTTCTGTTGTTGAAGATCACGTCATCTAATTCTTCCCTTTACAAAATTATTAGCATTAAAAGTTAAAAAAAAAAATGACTAATGCCAGTTCACTGAACATTACTGCACCAGTTCCCTATTGCTACTGTAACAAATTACTACCAATTTAGTAGCTTAAAATAACACGAATTTATTCTTTGTAGTTCTGAAGGTCAGAAATCTGACATGAGTCTTGCAGGGCTAAAAGCAAGATGTTGGCAGAACTGGATCCCCTGTTGGAGGCTCTGGGGAAAATTTGTCTCCTGCCTTTCCAGATCCTAAATGCGACCTGCATTCCTTGGCCTGTGATTCCATGTCACATCACATTTTCTCCCTCTTTCTGTCATCACATCACCTTTTTCCTTCTATCGTCAAATGTCCTCCTGCCTACCTCTCTTTAGGACATGTATGATGATATTTAGGCACAAAAAAATAATAGTCCTGGATAGTCTACCCATCTCAAAAATCCTTAATTTAATCACATCTGCAAAGTCCTTTTTGCCATTAAGATAACATTCACAGGTTCCAGGGATTAGGACATGAATGTATTTGAGGGCCACTATTCAGCCTGCCACAATTATGAATTTCAAAACACAAGTTCTCATTTCAAAATATGTAACTGGGGATGAGAATGATCAGAATTTTAAAATACTTAACACCTTTACGGGTGGCTAACAGAATAGACCACCTCTTGATTCAGAAGAGAAATCTACCAGAAGTAATGGAATTCCTTTAATCAGAGCAATACAGTGCTTGTCTTATAAGAAATACCCTAACTCTCTCTATCAAAAGCTGACAGGCAGTAGAATTCTTTAAAGGAGAGAACACTACCCAATAAAGTGATTCAAAAGGAGAAAGCCTTGGAATACAGCCCACAGAAATGTCACACACATACCCTCGCATTTTTCTGTGTGAGTGAGCTACTGCTCCAATAACTCAAGATGACTAGGAGGGGGATAGCATCTTCTAAGATTAGTCCAGGCATATCACTGATCATATCAGATTAAAATTTCTTAATCATATTTATATTCCACACCTAGCAGAATCCTTGACACATGAAAGGTAGTAATTTATATTTTCTTGAATTAATTAAATTTTGAACTTGTGTTCATAGATTTCCTACTTTATTTCTCTTGAACTATGTCGTTACTTCAGTGACCTCATGAGTAAACTTGTAATCTGTACCATTTAATTAAAAATTGCCTATACTGCAGTGTGTGAATCTCCAGAGTACAAATCATTACAAGTGTTACTCATTTTATCTTGTAATTATGCATTAGTGTATATATATGTTTATACATGTATACATATACACATATTTAGTGGTAGTTTGAAGCTCTATGAACCCTAGAATGGATTAAATTTAATCCAATCCTGTGGGTGTAAATCCATTGTAAGTATAACCTTTTGATGAAGTTACTTCAGTTAAGGTAGTGTCCCAATTCAGTTGAAGTGATTGAAGTGTCCCAATTCAATCAGGATGGATCTTAATCCTATTACTGGAGACCTTTATAAAAGAATGAAATTCAGACTTAGAGAGAGAAAACCACAGAAGCAAGAAGGTGAAATCAATGAAATCCAGAAGGGTAGAGACCGGCAAACACCACGGTTCACCTTTCCGCGTGACTGAGGAGCTAAGGATCACTGGCAGCCAGCCTATGGGAAGAAAGCATTGCGTCCATGGTGCCTTGATTTGGACCTTTCTTGGGGAAATAAATCTCATTGTTTAATCTGACCCCTTACATGGTATTTGCTTTAAGCAACTTAGAAAACTAAAATATACACACATGCACACACATAACATGGATATACACATATTCATATGCTTTGCCTCTTAACCATGTCTTATATAGATAGAACTTCTCATAATTAAATCTTTAGCTAATATCTTGGTAAATAATCTCTCTTCTTAATGGTTGCTTTTTAATCAGGTGACCCATGTCATTGTCAAAGTTATTTCTCCCAACCCCTGGCCATCAAGAAACCAAGATGTTTTGATTCTGGGCTCAGAATTGAAGGTTAAAATCATTTGCTTGCAGCACAAAATCCTTTTCTGAATCTTATTCCAGTCAAAAAACATCTAAGATTAAGTCTTTCTCTTTCATAAAAAGCCTAAATTTTCAGATACTATTCTGGGATTTGGGTCTTGGATGATATTTTTCAGGTTTCTAAAGGTAACCAAACTATTTTTTCTCCAGGTACATCATGATTTTTAAGTTCCCCATTCACTTGCCTCTTCATTATGCTTTCCACAAAAATCACTATGGGTAATTTTACCATTTCTAGATTGTATGTGCCAAAAAGAAAACAGAACGGATTCAACATTCATAAAATACATACATTTGGAAAACTTTATTTCCTATATTGAAGAAATAGAATTAAAAATAGAATCTTCTTCCCACCCAGAAAACCTCTCTACAAAGGTAGAAGAGAAAGAAAATCAGTTTTATTATTAAATAAGCATTCAACCAAAATGTGATGCATAACAAGCAATCTATAGAGAGAGTGCAGAAATAGAGATGACACTTAGTATGTGGCGAAGCATACATAATCCATTTATGTATAATTTGTGGATTTATAATTTGTGCCCGGAGTCCCCTGGAAATGTGTTAATCTCTTCCCAAGAAACTGGGAGATAGCTGCCATATCTTCCTTAATTAGTTTCAAAAGGACAGAGAGAAAATCCACAATTACAGGTTTTCTAAAGTAAATATTAAGAGATGGGAGGACAGAGGAAGTATCTCCCTCTTGCTTAGTAGGGGGGATTAAGCCTTTTTTAAAATTTTGTTTTGATTTTCCACTTACATAAGCAAAACTTCCCCAAATAGTATTTCAAACACCAAAAGAAACATCAATGGTTTTAATTCAGATCAGAAATATGGTGTCATACATCAATTTATGTTCCCCAAGGGATAAGTTCAAGTTCTGCCCCTCGGTCTCATGAAGATGAATGTGACCTTATTCAGAAGTAGGAGTTTTTAAGATGTGATAAGCTAAAATGAAGCCAACCTGGATTAGGATGGGCCTTTATCCAATATGATTTGTATCACTATAAGAGGGAAATTTGGATGCACAGCAAATTAGTCATGTGAAAATGGAGAAAGAGATTGGAGTTAAGTTGTCTTCCATAGTCTATGAACTCTAAGGATTGCTGGCCACTGCCGGGAGTCAGAAAGAGGCCATGGAACAGGTCTTTCCTTACAGATTGAAGAGAGAGTATGGCCCTTCTGAAACACTGATTCGTACTTGTAGCCTCCAGAAATGGGAATCAATAGTTTCTGTTGTTATAAGCCACTCAGTTTGTGGCACTTCGTTAGGAAACTTATATATGATTTAGAATAGAAGAGAAAATTTTTCAACCACAAGCTACTGAGAGATTTAAGAGAATAGGGAGTATGGAGAAGAATGGAATGAAAAAAAAGAATCATGGAATTAAACGATCAAGAAGTATAAACCTGGCAAAGCAAAGTTTTACTAATGGCTCTTGATCATTGTCCTAGTTTGCTAGCTGCCAGAATGAGATATACAGAAACAGTTTTTTAAAAAGGGGAATTTGATAAGTTGCTAGTTTACAGTTCTAAGGCCAAGAAAATGTCCCAATTAAAACAAGTCTATAGAAATGCCCAATCTAAGGCCTCCAGGGAAAGATAACTTCGTTCAAGAAGGCCAGTGACATTTAGCATTTCTCTCTCAGCTGGAAGGGCACATTGTGAAGTCTGCTAGCTTTCTTTTCCGAATTCTTGTTTCATGAAGCTCCCCAGGAGGCGTTTTCCTTCTTCATCTCCAAAAGCTGCTGGCTGGTAGACTCTCTGCTTCATGGTTCTGCAGCATTCTGAAGCTTTCTCTAAAATACTTCTTCTTTTATAGGATTCCAGTAAGCTAATCAAGACCCACGTAGAATGGGCGGAGACACATCTCCATCTAATCAAGTTTAATACCCAAGGTGACTAACACCTCCGTGGAGATAACCTAATCAAGTTTCCAATCTATTGTACTGAAAGGGAGTAAAATAAGCCGTTCTTCCCGCAAGACTGATTAGGATTAAAACACAGCTTTTCTAGGGTACATAAATCCTTTCAAACTGCGCAATCATAGAATACCCATTTCAAAAAAAAATGTACTTTACCCATTTTCTGTGTCCAATATCTCTTAGGAGTTAGATGTCTACAATATATTAAAAGTCTATTCCCTGTCCTACAATTTACCTTCTAAAGCCTGAAAAATGTCATCTAGTCCCTAAATCTCAGAATAGTAGTTGAAGACTTAAGCTCCTTCTGAAAGAGAAAGATTTATTTGATCCAAGATATTTTCTGACTGGAATGAGATCCAGAAGAAATACTAAATAAGGATTTGTGCTGCAAGCAAATGATGCTTACCTTCAATTCTGAGCCCAGAATAAAAGCATTTTACAAGTCTTATGACCTCTCTTTTACTGAAGTCTTCCTATTCATATTATGTAGATAGAGCATCGGGTTTTCATTGGGCTGCTTTGCAACTTGGAATTGACTTAAAATTATTCTATGTGCAGGAACTGGCCAGGTCTTACAAAAAATAATGATCTTAGAATTATTGAAACCCTTTCCATTCACATTTATCTTCAGCTTTTCTAAATAGTCACTAGAAATAAAAATTTGCCAAACCTAATTAATAAGTAGCAATCAATCTGAACTATGAATTTAATTTAAATAACATTCTGAACATAATTTTTAATATCTTTTCTAGGTTAAACTTTCAGAAGTCAAGAGCTAAAAATTTCATAAATGTGTATTCTTCTAGTGCTCAATCACTAAGCCAGAGTACATGTGATCCATTCACCTAGTTCCCAGTCCTAGGAAACAGATTACATTAAATATATGCTTTATGCTATTCCAAAACAATAACGATAATATTAACATAGAAAATAGAGAACTACTGCCACAATGTATGTGATGGAAACAGCATTTATTTTTTCTTATGAAATTACAATCTTTATACTTCCTTATCAGCTATCACTAAAAATCCAAGACCTGATAAAAAGGTGAAAAAAGTAAACTTCTCTGAATGATTGCATTTTATATGCAATTATTCAATTCTTCTGTTCAATACCCTTTTGCCAAGAATCTTGACTTGCCTTAAATTTGACTTTATTTTATTCTATGATAAAATAATTTGCATGCGGTATAAAAAGAAATATCAACTGGTCATGAAAGTTTGGCCATCAAAACGAAGCACTTGAATTATAAAGTGTTAAACTAACAAAAACCAAAACACTTTTTTGCTGTTTGAATTTTTATTTCACCAAGTTTTAGTTAAGTCTTGCCCAGTTTAAAAGAATATTACTGCATGGTAATGATTTTTCCCAACACTATTGCATGAAAACAATAGCTTCTGTGGAGAGTGAAGTGTGAAAATCTCTTAGGAATAAAAAGGAAGTAACTGAATATCAGAACATGTTCTTGTATAACTACAACTCAATCCATGGCTGATCTTTGCCACACACCATCAAAACCCTGCCTCCATCAGTTTATAGATATCTATGATGTAAATTGAGTTTCTTACATAAGTAAAATTTGTATAGATCAATTGCCCTCAAATATTTTTGCTCTCAGGATCCATGTACACTAATATTAAAAATCATTAGTAACCCAAAGGGTTTTTGATTATGTGCATTATATCTATCAATATTTACCATTCATTTGAAACTAATACATTTTGATGAATGCAGAAAACAAAATGCCTGGTTAAAAATGTTACATGCAATTCTGTTATTCAAATGTCAAAAAGTGTTCATCAGATATCTCAGCCTGTTGTCCAGCTGTGGCTTCCAATAACTATGTTCAGGATACTTGGAGTACATGATTATCCTAAATTATAAGGGTAAAATGCCTTCTTATGATGGGATAGAGTGGCCATGGCCAGCGCATAATAGGTTGAAGTACTTTAATTAAATCACTGCATCAAAACAATCAAACCATTAGGCTCACATATGCAAAACTGTGGGTGAGTTAAGCAAATTGACAAAAAGAACACACTGTTTTTAGCTCTTCAAGTTTCTTTTCCTATCAGACATTAAAACCTAAGTAAAATGTGCATTCAAATCACACCTGTTTCAGTTTCTCAAAAGTGCAATTTCAGCTAATTTAACAATTCATTCCTCTTAGGGATACATTTTACTGGGAGATTTAAGCTAGTGAGATCAGCCTGAGTAAATCATGCAGGTAACTGATTTCTGATAATAGAAAATTTGGGCTGGTTGCAAATGCTTGAAGGCTGCGCAAGTGCCGAATGCAGGTGGGTCACTAGGAAGGATTTCGCTTCTATAACCAGGAGGCAAAGGCCGAAGTCTCATGCCACTAACTTCAAGTATCATTCTCCAACTACCTATCCTTGGTATGTTACCTATAAACAGGAATTAGAAAGTTGACAGAAATTATAAATCCAAGGTTACAGTGAAATATGTAAGGCAGAGGGGTGGTCGAATACAACCAGATTTTATATTCCTTCTGTCAGATTCTAGCCATTAGCTTAAAATTCTCTTAAAAGTGACATTTGTTTGAGAGGCTAGAGAGCAGAGCACTGTTTTCTGTTTATGCATGCCATATTTTAAGCTTTAGAATAATTAAACAATGTTTTTTTTCCCCTGTAGTATGAAATTGTGTAATTATATAATCACTTCTCTTTAGGGAGAAAATGCCAATATTCTCACTTTCAATTCAAGTGTTCTATGCAATCTGGCTTCTGTTGATGGTCATTTTAAAGACCTTATGCATTACCACAAAAGGACAATATTCATCACCATCTTTAAACAGCAAACAAGGATTTCCCCAATCTCAGCTGCCATATACACCACCTGATCTCTCTTTCCCTAAACAAACACCTGCCATGAAATTTGTCAAGTTCAAAGATTGCTTATTTTGTGGAACATTTCAGCCATTTGTTCTGGGAAGTGGCTCCTCCCCCTTTTCAGAAGAAAGGTGCAGATACACTCACAATCTGTGGGTGCAGTTGTATGATTCCAGGGGCTTGAGGGTCACCTGCAACAAGTATTTATTTTGGGGGTGGCGCATGCTCCGGGAATCAAACCCAGGTCTCCCACATGAAATGTAATAACTGCTTATATAATGTTGGAACAGATTAACAAGAAAGATTTTGAAATCTCTAAATATAAATGTTTCTTGTTTCGATTTCAGAGGGATGTGTTTGTGTCTTGGGATTTCTTTTATTTTCTAGTTTTTAATGTTTATAAAATGAAATAATTACTGTGGAAAGTGCCATTTAAATCTATAACCATGGATTTTGGAATATTTGGGTTTATATAAACAGCATAAATATAATTACATCAGTAATGGGACAAATGTTAGCACTCTATACAGAGTGTGCAAAGTATTGGTTAAAATAAAAATTATAAGTACTGTGAAGGTTAAAATTACAAATAAAATTTTAAGCTATATGTGCTGGTTTGAATCTGGTGTGGGCCCGCAAAAAACCATGTCCTTTAATCCTCATTCAGTATCGCTGGGTGGGAGCTCCTTGGTTGTTCCCATGGAGGTGTGACCCACTCAATTGTGGGTGGTAACTTTTGATTAGATGGTTTCCATGGAGATGTGTCTCCACCCGTTCAAGGTGGAGTTGCATACTGGAGTACTTTAAGAGGGAATCATTTTAGAAAAATCTTTAGAGCCAGGGCAGCCAGAGACTCTGGAGATGAAGAAGGAAAATGCCCCCGGGGAACTTCATGAAACAAGGAGCCTGGATCGAAAGCCAGCAGACATCGCCATGTTCACCATGTGCCTTTCCAATTGAGAGAGAAACACTGAACGTCATCAGACTTCTTGAACCAAGGTATCTTTCCCTGGATGCCTTAGATTGTAAATTTCTATAGGCTTGCTTTAATTTTGGACATTTTCACAGTTTGAGAACTGTAAACTTGCAATTTAATAAATTCCCCCTTTTAAAAGTCATTCTGTTTCTACTACATCGCATTCTGGCAGCTTGCAAACTACTAACCCTACATAAAAAGTGATATCAATTTTATATGTAAACAAAAACCACGTTTAAAAATCAAATTTTTCTATCATAGAGATAGGAGCATCTACATATTTTGACTTGGCAAAAAATGGATATTTTCAGTTTCATTAATAATAATAGTTATTACAATAATAATTATACTAACAATTCTTATGATGGCTCCATTCATCTCTTTATGGCCTATTATTTTCTAGAAAAAATGTACTGTTTCTCTTTTATATTATGGTTTTTCTATACATCATTTATCCCTACTAGACTATAAGTTAACTGAAAGCAAATTACTTTTTCACTCATCTTTGTATTATGATATTGCATATATTGTAGAGTCTACCTTTCTTTCCTTCTTTCCTATTCCATCTTTCCTTTCCTACCATACTCATACCACTATCTTCCTTGGGAGAGAATTTAAATCTATTTACAAGCACAAATGCAACAGAAAAAAATACATTGATGTTCGATGAGGGGATTAAAAAGAAATAAGAAAGTATGAGGGCATAAAATATAAAATAGTACCTATACATTTAAGGCAAGCAAGTCACAAATGTAAGTCTAAGTTTTCTAGCAGACACAATTAAAGGAGAAAACTGGCCAATTCAGTGTCCTGAAGATCAAGACACAGCATCTACAGAATAAATACTGTTTACTATTCCTGATACTTATATCTGACAGAAATTTCTGGTCTTAAAGTAGATATTGTGAATTTAATGGACAAATGCCCTTTACCGTAAATACAGGAATGAGTTTCATTAGAGCCATTTCTTACAGTGACCCTCAAGGTAGCAATTCTATAGAGAAAAAATAATTCACGGTCAGGAATGGCTCTCTGCTGATCTGATTTAACTCAAGAAGAAATTTTATTTTTTAAAAGAATAGATTACTGAATACAATTCTGTTGAAAGACTATTTCTTTCAGCCCGGTTTTGTGGCTACAAGGCAGCAGTCAGTCTGACTGTATTCCTAACAATCCTGGAATTGCCTGTGCTGCTAATGGTAGAGGAACCAAGAGCCTCAGCACCTAGGGATCAGAGGGGGCGTGCACTCGTGAAAAATGAGGAGGGGAACAATTTGTCCTGAAAAGAGTGGAGCTGAGGGCATATTCCTAAGGCAGGCCCAATATTATTTTAGCTTTCTAGACCCATAGTGTCTGGGATAATGGCTGTTAATTAATTGAATTCATTATAATATTCATTTTATTTTTGGTATTCAAATTACCTCCTCATCTGTGCAAGGATTCTCTTCAAAAACACAAGTATTACTTAAAAATTTTGATTTATTTTAAATATATATATATATATACATATATATATAAACTCTTGACCTTTGTGTTGTTTATATTTTCATAAGTAGTTGATGAAATTCTCTTGTTCCCAGAAAATTCAAGATCATTCTATTTTTATTCAAATAACTTTAAAATGTATTATATATTTATATTATATATTTAAATATGTATAAACATACAAAATAATTATATTAATAAATACTTATTTAAAGTTGTTCTGATTTAAAATTGGGTAATCATGAATAAGTACATATATTTATATATTTCTATTATATATATATATATATATATTTTTTTTTAATATATAGACATGCTGTTACCTAACTACTGTAACCTTACAGGGGGATTACATCTTGAACCAATCTCATGGACTTCCTACACTAAAAATATTTCAAATAATTCTGGTGTTTTTACTTTACTATCCTCATATCTTCTCAACTGAATTTTAAGTCAAGGGGTATTTGCAAAGTTTATTCTAGCTTGGAACCTACCTAACAAATCACATTACTTCAACATTTATATCTTGTTCTTCCCAAACTGTTGAGGTTTCTATCTCTTTGTTGCTTTTCTAGAAGGATGCATAACTCTTCTTTCACTTCCACTTATGAATAAATTCACAGATTTTAACTATTTTCTTAACTGAGATGCACTTTGGTCTTCCCACCACATAACCAGATAATCCAAGACTCTTAACTCTATGAGCAATTCCATTATGAGTTATTAAGTGTATCATAACTTCTTCAGAAAGAATGGTCATTATGTACAATTCAGCCCATGTCTACTGTATAAAATAAAATCCTTGCAATATTTCATAGCTGTAGCCAGTTTTAGACAAATTTCTAATTAGTTTGCTATTTGCCCTTTCTATAAACTATGTCAGTTTTCTATAAGCAATTCCATTATGTCTTTCCTCAAAAGAGTCACAAATACATGTGCTATGGCTTGAAATAATCACCAGATGAACTCTAACTTGAAGATTTCATCCATTCCAAATGTCTTCCCTTAGAAGCCTTGTTATGTTTCTCCTCTAAAGTTAGTGCAATCACAGAGTTTCCCTGAGTAAACATTCCTATTATATCTAAGTCTTCCTTCAATGTGATCCTGAATTTTTTCAAAGGGGTAAAAATATCCTATTACTTGGCATATCTTTGCCTACCCTAACTAAAGCTTCAGCCTGCCTATTCTTTCTTTTTGTCTCACATTGATTAGAACATAATACTAAACAGACTTCTTCCATAAGTGTTCCTAGGTTAGTTTTGAACTTTTCTCTTCACAACATTTAGCATTTTGTTCTTATTCTGAAGTTAAAAGACTTGAATAAAAGAGACAACCTTTGAAAAGCACTGAGCATGGTCCTCAGAGTAAAGAGTACACTTTGGCGAGATGATGCAATGATTCAGAGAAGTTAAATTAACTGCTTGAGCTCCCAGAGATATGATGACACAGAACAGAGATTTGAAATCAGTCAGTTTGACTCCAGAACCTGGACTCGTTAAAACTATGTATTCCCCCCCCCCCCCCATGGAGTATTGAGGAGGACAGAGGAGGAGGTTTGAAACAGTAACTGAGTGAACTGAGAGAAGAGGTTGACCAAGGACAGGTTATAATGTGAGGCATTTCTGAGGTCCAGCACAGGAACCAACTAGGAGAACCAAAGGTTTTATTTTTAAAAGGAGGGACAATAATTCTCAAATCCATTCCATATTTTGTATGGTTTCATGCTCTTAATTTCCCCAAATTAGATAAGAACAAATAATTATTTTCTTTAAAAAATCCCTTTATTTTTACTACCTTTATTATATCCTAAATTACATTATGTAGTGTGAATAACTTTAAATTATTCTTCTTCCTAGTCTCTTTTCTTTATATTAACCAAGAACTCCTACTTTTATTTTTGAATATTCCTCTCCGTACTCTACTCCTGCTTTTCCTTATGTTTCACACAGAATGGCAGCATTGACACGTAATTCACATATTAGAATATTTTTGAGTCACAGCCTTCATCCTTTGGGAAGTTATCCTTCATAACAATGCTTCCTTAGTCTTGTTTCATCAATTATTTCTCATTTCATTTTTTTTTCCAGATATTCATTGCTTGAGACTTTTGTTCATATATCTCAGCTGTGCCCTCCAAACAATACCTCCTTTCATGGGTGTTTTTTTTTTTTTTTTACATGGGCAGGCACCAGGAAGGGAACCCGGGTCTCTGGCATGGCAGATGAGAACTCTGCCATTGAGCCACCATTGGCCGCCTCTTTCATGTGTTCTTAACCTTTGCAGAAATACAGTTCTCTGTTAGTGTTCATCTATTTGAAACCATGAGCACAGGCAACTGAAGTGTACTGACAATTTACAGTGACCCCACTTCTGCCCCATAATCTCCAGTGAGACTGAGTTCTAGACAGAAGCTTAAAATCAGTGATTTCTAGACTAATGTCTCTATTTTCATTGGCCTTTCACCCAAAATGACCCCATTCATTATCTGCCCTCTGGCATACTCTCATTGGAAGAGTAGTCTTTGTTTCTTCACCTGCTTTCCTCTACAACATTTTCCACTGTTCTTCCTGGAATCCCTGTTCCCTAAACTCTCTACCTCTCACATGCGTCACAGAATATTCCACTAATTTCTTGTCTTAAATGAAACCTGAATCTTTCCCCAGGATACCTCTGTAGTAAGGAGGAGGTCATTTTCTTCTTGTCGTTCATTGTCTTTTCTGTACACTCTCTTCTAGCCTCATACAAAACACATCATGCCACTCAGTTATAACATATATTATCCTTTCATTTGGCTATTAGTTATTGTGCTCTGCTACTTTCACTGAAGACTTCATCAGTTGGCTCATTATCTTTCTTAGTACTCAAATACCCAAATGATCTTTGATGATTTCAATACCCATGGAGCTGACCCATCCACTCTCTCAGAGTGCCTTACCTTCCTAAAAAATGCATCCATAGTTCTGCAACCACTCAAATTTACCTTAAACTCTTATCGCTATGAAGTATTCCATTTCTGTGATTTTAAACCATATTATCCTATTTTGTAACTTTTTTCCCTCTTATTTCCCTACACGGCGATGTTTGCTGGCCTTACCAAGTCCCTGCCTTCTTTATAGTAATGGTAAATAAAGACTTTAACATGAGAACTGCCTTAACTCCTCCTGCCCTGACCAGCCAAGTTATGTGTTCACAGTCATTTTCTATTCTCTCCCCCTTCCCTTCCCTCACAACATCAAGTCCTCTAATACTTTTGTACTTCCATTTTTCCATTTGCTAGCAATCTTTATTTTCTTTACCATTCTATCCTCTTTAGACACCAAAGATAGAATTTCAATTGCTTACTTCCTGTCACCAATATACTTCTTTCCTCTCATTTGTGTTTAGGCCTCATTGCAACCTACAAAATACCAGTTCTGTGTTAAAATAACTATCAGAGAATTTTCTCTGAAATTTGAGCTGCTAAGTAGCTAAGAAAGTCACAGTCTAGAGTCAAATGTCTCTGCACTTTTCTATGTTCTTATCCAGCTACGTCTCTGCTTCAACTTTTTCGGCATTAAATCTCCTCACTAAATCTCTGGCTGTATTCTATACTATTTTCATTTTATTTAAGCAACAAGCTCATTGTTTGCTTAAATGGAAGTATGACTTCCATTTCACATCCTAGGAGCATTGCTTTGTCAAACTTCCCCGTTGTAACATGCTCTTGCAACAGACTTTGACATCTTCTCCTCTATTAATTTTTACCTCATCAGGAAAAACACGCTCAAACACCCACAGCTATTTTTTTTTCCTTTACCCTATGTCCCTTTCTATCTACTAAATAATTTGCCCGTTTCTAATATATTCTAGTTTTTTTGAACGAGTAATTTATTCTGAATTTTCTACATCCTCACTTTCTAGTTACACTTTAGGCAATTGAAATCTGGATTCTCTCTCCTCCAATATTTGAATTTACAAAAATGGCTATGATACACTAATTAGCTCTTGCTTCTTTTACTTTTCTGCAGTATTTGACACACTTGATATTTTTTGTTGAAATCATTTTTGATGCTCCTTACTTTTATATTATTTGGTTCTTATTTTCCCTCTTACCTCTTAGTCCACAACTTATTGTATGGTCTTCTAAGACTCCTTGTGAAATATTAGTGCCCTCCACACTGCTCTATAGCTTTGGCCATCTGTTCTTACCTCTTACTGCATGCTCCCTTTGATTCTTCAGTGTCATACATAGATGCTTTCCAAAACCCAAGCACAATTCTTGCTGCTAGAGCTGTATATCAACATCTTACATACCCATTTGGTTGGCGTAGGCAATTCAATCTCACTATTTTCTCAACGTTTATAATACAGAATACAGGGGACTCACAGATACATAGGAGCTAGAGATGGGTGAACAGTTAACTAATGAGATTGAACTCAAATGCAAGGGAATAGATAGAAGTGAAGACAGTTCGCTAGTGGGTCAATAAGTAATATTACCATATTAAAGGTGAATATTATTGAAAAGGGTTATATAGACCTATGTGTTCCACTGATAAACACTAAAATACAAATAAGTTCTTACAAGAACTATTTCAAAGGTATGATTCATTTACAAAGAGTGTTTAAGTCCAGGGTACAGGGGTAAATCTGCTATTGCATGCTATGGGCTATGTTCCACAGGGAAACATCAGCACTACCACAGCATCAGCAGGGGGAAACAATGGGGGAGGGACAAGAGTAAGGGGAGGTTTAGATTTTCTATTTGGTGGGGGTGTGTTTATTGGTTATGTTTCTCTTGGGAATAATGAAATTATCTGAAATTGAGAGTGTTGATGGACTGTGGGCTTTGGGCATTATACATGATGCCTAATGAATGCAGGTGGCTGAAGGATGCAGTGACTGAGAAGTAGATTGGCAAGGAATGGTGTATGCATATGATTGAAAAGGAATGAATTCTTGAGGTATGCAACAATGGAAATGAACCTGTGGGACATTTGGTGAGACAAAATAAGCCAGAAACGAAAGAACAATTATTGTATGGTCTCCTTTAGAAAATGCTTATAAGAAAAAGGGGCCTAGATTGCAAGCTCTTAGAGCAGACATATTTAATCTGGAGTGGTAATTATTATTTCTGGATTTGGGAGGCTGTTTTATATATGTATAACCTGGTATTTAGAGATAAGAACCAGGCTGATCAGGTCGAGATTAAGGTAATTCAGAACACAGGGGTAAAGAAGACACTGTCTATATTTTAGAACCATACCTACTCTTTGAGACCAAAGGAAGAAAGGTTATTTTGTCTGGAACCTAAATTTTCTGTAGCACATATCTAACTCAAACTGTCTGCACAGCTCAGTGGAACAAATGAAACACAGGGGGATCAATAACTCCATCCTGACCAAAAAGGGGAAAAGAAATGTAACTAATAAAGTATCAGTGGCTGAAGATGTTCAAATAAACTCGAGAGGATACTCAGGAGATCCCTCTTACGCAAGCTTCAGTTAGACATTGCTACCTATCATAACTTGCCAAACCCCAACCAAAACTATTACAGCCAGTCATAAAGAACACCTAGGGCAATATATAAGATTCTACAAAGGTTCCATGCACTAGGGTAACTTTCCAGAAACCTACAACCTCCAGACAGGTCTCTGACCCAATAAGCTCTGAAACCTAGAGGGCCCAGTCTCTCCAGAATATCAGCTAATTCCATCTCCCTACCCCATATCATGGACAGTTCCTTCCAACATGAAAAAGTTACAATGGCCATAGCCCAAGTACCCTCAAAGAGTGGGATAGAAAGATCAAAGGTGATGGTGGAGTTACACAGAGAACGTAGAGTTTAACAAATAAATATGATTGCTGAATCACTAAGTTGATATCTCTTTAAGTCTCCAGTATCTTAGAGCAGATAGAAGTAAAAATCTAAAATTGCAGAATTATAGCCCATACCAAACTCTGAGATCTGTTCTACAGCTAATTGTTGTGCTGTGCCTTGAAATTTATTGCTTTTTTGTATATATGATATTCTTTATAAAAAAGAAAAAAAGGTCAATTGTGGTGATAAAAAAATATTTATTCCTCCTACTCTTCTATATTCTGGAGCAGCAGGAAGGAAAAACCCGAGAGGATGGTATAGTAGCCTATGAGAAACTCTGGGTTCTGTCCTGTAACTACTTTGAAAACGATTGCTTTTTTCTTTCTTTGCCTTGTATATATGTTATATTACACAATTAAAAAAAAAAGTTTAAAGACAAAACAAAACAACTATTACCCCATTAGCACTGTAAAGCCTTCTACTGGCTTCCCTTTTCTTTCAGGATAACACTGAAACTTAGTAAAACAGTGCCATTTGCAGCTCTTCTCCTTTATTGTCTCCACCCAATTGCCACTAATACCTTTCACTTTTGGTGACCTGATCTATTCAGAAATACACCATGTTTTCAATTGTGCTGTTTTCTCTGGAGAAATACTATTCAATTTTGTCCCATACTCTGTTTCTACATAACTAGCTTCTAGTTATTCTTAAAAATTTGGGCCAAAATTTAGGTCAAAGTCATCTTTTCTGGAGAAATACTCCATGACTACCTACTTTGATAAAGATATCTCTTCTTCTAGAACTATACAATGCTCCCCACACTTATCAACTTGCAGTTGGTTTTCTGTTTAGACTGTAAGCTCAATGAAGTCAGAGGCATAGTCGTAGCATGTTTATTTCAGAGTTTCAGCACAATATCTGGCTTATTTGGTCATTTAAAAGATGTTTAATGAATAAATTAGTTGATGGACTACTAAAGCACTCATTCTTCATTGTGATGAATATGTAGCGGCATGGAAAATTCTCTAATGCTACATAAAAAGAATGTATAAAATTGTAATTATATAATCTTTTTTTAAAAAATATACATGTATAGAGGGGAAAAAGGCAAAAATTTCATCTAAATGTTAGTGGTTGAATTATGAAGTTGGGTTCATTGATGACTTTTCTCTTTCTCAGAGTAATTTCTGTAAATAATTACATTAAATGGTCCTAATTCAAATAATAATAAGTAAAGAGTGCTTTGTCTTCTTGTTAACTTGATCTGTTTGACCACATTTCATCGTTATGTCATTCTCCTCTGTCTTCTTTTCTATTTCTTATCAAAATACAAGTGGAATGTACCCCAAGTATGGCTTTTTTAAAAAGGCAAAAGAATCTCTTTTCCCAAAAGTTTCAACACAGAGGTATAGAGCAATGTTTACCAATCAAATTGCTTATGCAAATAACTGAATCTAGATTGGCTTGTAACTAAGTGCAGTGGAAACTATCATTCACCTCTGATGAGCCAAGCAGATAGCATATGCAAATCTCAGAGCTGCATAATAGCTTTTTCTGGACCTCTAACTTCAGTTTCCTTTCAGAATATTAGTTTAACACTTTTAGTCTACAAACTTCATGGCCATTTACTGGGCAGATTTTGGGGATTTGTTTATCTGGCAGTTTTTTGGGATATAAATGATAACAAATATGTTACATGCAAATGCCTGTTTCTTGTGACACCAAATTAAAGAAAACATAGACATTTGCTTAGAGATTATTCAAATTAAAATACTTAATTTTCTCTTTCGTCTTATACTATGGGTCAAATGACTGTTTTAAGCAAAGCATTTGAGAATATGACTTGAAAAATAAAATCACATTAAAATTTCATTAAATGGACACATCATCTATTTTACCTTAAAACATCATATTTTCCTATAGAGTTTAAAAATTAACAAAACTTTTATGTATTATTTTATTTTGCTAATTTGCCTTCCAAGGTCTAGATATGAAAAATTTGTTCCATGTCATATATTAGGGAGCTTAATTTTCCTATTCTTATATAACAAACTACTCCTTTATTTCCATTTATCCTTAAAGGAAAGGAAGAAGAAAATTTTCCAAAACTTGTGCTTTTCTATTAACTGCATTAAGACTAATAGTGATTTTTCACTAAATCAACAGATCAGTGATTTTGATATATTTCATTATATCCATTATAATGCCTCATAATTTTAAAAGCTGTGCAAATGATAAAATATAATTCACTGAGTCATAATTTTCTCAAAGACAGCTTGGAAAAATAGATTTAAAATGAGAAATTACATTTTCTTTTGTTCATCGTATTGTTAGATTTTTAAAATTGCATTGCTATTAATCAGAACCATGCATTCTAGCCTCAAAAATAGATCACAGAATGTGACCTATTTCAAAATTTCCTTATATAGTGATTTCATGAGCTAAATTAATAAAAGTCTTAAATGTACATGTAATCATAACACGGTTGGTATATGCAATTTAGGTATGATTTGGATTAAAGCACAATGTTGATTTGAAAATCTCCCTTAACTGGGTGAAACAAAGGGTGAAAACTTTAGTGCATTGCTTAAATTGTGAGAATACAGTGTGGTAATTTCCTTCTACTCTTGGCCAATGTCACTTGTCTATGACAATAGCTTGCTATCAAATTTAAGACCCTTATTCTGAGGTTAATGCGAGGTAGGAACTCCATTCAGTGTTATTTTGGCTTAAGGGCATAATGTCACAATTTGGTGCATCCTCTAATGACTTTTTTTTTTTTTTTTTTCTAAAGGCAGCTTTCAGCTTAGACCTAGTTCAGCGAATTTCCTTGTAAGGTCCTTGGAAGACTGGAGGAAAAAAGTACAATTGATTGCGTGGCCAAATTTCTGTTCATGCCTGCTTACTGATTTTTGTTCATTTCACAAATAAACAAGGCATGAATACATCAACCCACAAACCATAAACAATAAAGAACTTCATCCTGTAAGTTTGCTACGGCCAGTAGTTTGTGGCTGAATCTGCTATTTGTCATAAGATAAATGATAAAGTGATTGCCATTTGTCACTGAATACACAAGAGAAGTACTCAGCTGTGAACCACTCAAATGCAGACAACAGTAAATATTGCCATTCTTATTACTAACATCCTTTAAAAAGACCCCCTAAAACTATGAAAATAAAAGTGCTTTAAGGTTTTGGGTAAAAATTCTTATTCGTTTAACCTAAGAAGTAAAAGCATACAATCAGCACTAAACATCAGAGTACTCCCAGTTAAAAACCCTTATTTTTACTGCCACATGGAATGCATGCAAACTCCAGCCATCTTTTATAAAGAAAGGTATTTTATAAAGTTAGGTGTTGAATTTAATTTATATGTATTGTTCCCATTTTTGTACTGTTCAGTGGTTTTTAATACAGATTTTTTTATGTTTCCGAGAATCACTGGGGCTTGACGGCTTTCAACTATATTAATAGAGGTTATAACAGCACCCATACATTAATACAGTCTGTGTTTTATCTAAACTCTGATTGAATTTAGGGAGTGCCTAAACTCTGTGTCACTGTACTTGCTTCCAACTACATGGGCTTTATTAATTTCTTTGCAAGTCCACCCAACAACAAAACAGGAAAACTGTAAATGCAAATGATAAATCAAGAAGAAAAAAATTGACTGTTCATGAAATCCTAAGCCATAATATTTTTTAGTGGCAAACATCACACCAAATCCTGAGAGAAAATTATAATTACAGCACCTCACTCTACAATGAAAATGCTCAAACTTTGAATTTTATAAATGAAAGGATGCAAAGAGTCACAAATTTGGGAATTTGTATCTTTGTGACTTGCCACAAAAAGGCAAAAATGCAAAAGAGCTGCCACGTATTGTTTGAGATTTTAAAAAATGTTTATAACTCAGTTTTATCATGGAATACATCACTTTTCACAAGTGAACTCGGATTAAATAACACATAACCTGAAATATCCTTACACCATTAGACACAGTTCCTTCAAGATTAAGGCTGAAATACACTGGTGGAGAAATGTAGGGAAGTATGCACTTTATAGTAACTTTAAATTCAAGCTGAATAGCAAAGTAGAAAAATAAGATTTAAAAGCTGATATTTCTAGAAGCCAATATTTTACATTCAGATAATTGTAATCTTTATAAAAGACTTAAATTTGAAAAAAAAATTGTCTTTTTCACTATAGCCCAATATAACAAATTTCAGACTCTTTATTCAAAAGATACTTGAAATAACACTTAAAAATGTCACTATTCATACCTTGTACTAAAGCACACTAAAAATCTTTCAAATTTTTAATGCTGGGAGTTGAAATTTCCTGACATAAGGTAATACATTGTTCATCATGTGCTAATGGATGAAAATAGTTAGTCATATTAAAGGAATGTGTGTGTATATCAATATATAGATAGGTAGATATATCTCTATTAGGTACATACGTGTGTGTATATATATATGTCTTTGTGTGTGTGTGTATATATACATTTGCACTATAAATGTCAACACTAAATATCAGATGAATTTTATATCTTTTTGTTTAAATAGGAATTGTTCTATTATAGTCTACTGTTATGTATAGAAAATACGTAATTCTAAAATCATTTAATACAATAGTTAACTTCTGTGCATTAAAATGTTAAATCATTAACATTTATAGTAGATTCATATATGAATCATAAATTTATGCCAGTGTTTATTCAAACAATATATTTGCAATATGAAAATGTGCTTTAATGATTAAATCTTACATAGGAGGGACTAGACTATTATTTTGTAAACACTAATAAACATAAACTACATAAATCTGTTTTTATTACATCACACAGATACTTGTTTCTCATATTTTTCCACTAGAATATTCATTCCTCTGTTTATTTCTGCATTATCTACCCGCCACTTTATTTTTCTATCTTGATAAATCTATTTTTTAATGGATTAGGTTATTTTACTGATATATGCATTTTATTGCCTCTACAACATTCACAATATTGTTTCAGGGGCATTTTTTGTTGTTGTTCATAAACAGAAAACAGAAAAATGAAAGGCTGACTTTTAGGCTTTTGACAGGAGTCTTGTATAAGTGGAAGACTTTTAATTCTCAAATTGTTTCACTTCAATAACTCTTTTAAAGTTGTTGCGCCAAGATGCCTGGCGGATTAAGCTCCATTGCCTTTTCTTGTTTTGAACTAATGTATTCTTGATCACCGTTTAATGAAACTATATACCACATGGAGATTTCACATTAGATAAGCCATGTGAAACCCTCATCAGACAAGTAGCTCTGGCTGGTGGTAATCCTTCAGATGAAAATTTCAGACTAGCAGGTTTTCCAATTTAAATGAGCCCCTTTAACTATAAAAAATTGGCACGGTATGATTGCTAAAAATTATTTTTAAATTTTTATGTTGCCAAAGTGCCCTGGTGGCTGTGAAAAACAGAAATACTGCCGTAAATACAGAAAACATTAACTGGTCACTGAGGGGATCCAATTTACAACCCATAGAGACAACTCACACAGCTCACTGACACTGGCGCTATCGGGTTTGTGATAGGGCATTCAGTTCTGCTCCCCCCACACAGAAGCAAAGCTCATCTTAAATATGCAATTAAATAGATTTATTCTACAAGTTTCTCTAGTCAGTGGTTATTACTCACTCTTACTTCATTGCACTCTGATCTATAGAATTTTCATGATGTGCTCAGGTAGCCGTTAGGAAGCAACAGAACTTGCTATGAATTTTCAATGTAAAATTACTTTTGTGGGATTAACATGTGCTATTTAATTTTTTATTAAAGTGGTTCAGTTTATGCTAAAAGACCTAACTGTTCACTGTGTCTATTTATATTCTAACCAATAGTTCTATAGCTTGAATTACGACTAGTAGAAATAAGTCATTTTCAGCTTTAGTTTGATTTGTAGATTTGAATGATTTCAAACAAGAAGTAAAAATAATATGCCTAGATTTGGTTTCAGGTCACATTATATTTTGTTTTAGTCACACAAATATCAGTGACTTATGCACCAACATGGGATATGTTCAGTTATTTTCTTTTGTGCATAGTAGATCATAACAGTAGGTATCAGTTTGAAAAGAATACCAATGATGTAGTTATTTTGGAATGCCACGTCATCTATTTATGAAATGTGGTAAAAAGTTGTTTTACAGACTAAAGAGGAGTGTTACTCAAGAAACAAAGGAATGACTTTTCACAAGGAACCAAATGCCATGACTAAATGCTTCAAATCTCTTATTCTGGATATGAGAAATAACCAATGATATCATTATTTCTATGCAAGCAGTAGAGACAAAACAAGAGCTTGAGAAAGAATTCAGTTCAATATATGTGCATTACTACCATTACTATTGAAATGAACTACTCAGAAAATGAAAGATGCTGTAAGTTTAAAATAGAAAGTTACTACAGCCAAAGGAGTTTAATTTCACTCTTCTTCAAATACTAGACTACAATTGGGTAAAAAAATCACTATACACACCCAGAATCATAAACAGAATCGCATCCTATGAATCGATGGTTTTCAATTAGGTTTCCAATATTGATGAACTAGGTATGATCAGAGTGTATCCAACAATAATGAAATATTTTAGAGTTTACTAAATAAATGATGGAAAAATATATCAGGTATTGCGAATTAAAAATAAAAGTCTTCCAAGAAGCAGAGTGGCCATTATTCAGGTTTACTTAACCTGCTCACAGTTACTTAATGAAATCAGGTCACTATGGTGTCACTGCCTCTTGTAACTGTTGCACTCAAGCGAAGCAGAATGGAAAGGTCAATTTGCATCTATACCAGACAGCAAAAGACCCAAGCAAAGACGGGGACACAATCTTCTCTTTCTAAAGTATGACAATAGCAAATGCTGTAAAGAC
The DNA here is from genome assembly GCF_023851605.1 of Tamandua tetradactyla. NCBI lineage: Eukaryota > Metazoa > Chordata > Mammalia > Pilosa > Myrmecophagidae > Tamandua > Tamandua tetradactyla. The sequence goes on along the minus strand of NC_135344.1, from coordinate 50,028,859 downwards.
ACCCACCAAATTTTCTGGACTAAATGTGCAGGGTATATGGCTTCCTAGGCCCTGCTTGCCAGAAAGGTGTAAGGCAGTTTGAAGAAATAATTTTGGTGGGGCCTGGTGGGACAGAGTGACGTGCTTGTCCTCTACCACAATCACTTCAGGGAAAGGGGAGAATGGTAAATACAAAAGGAATCTTGCAAGGATGAATGAGCAGAGAAAATCCCCATCTCTTTAAGAATAAGCAGTGTGACAGGTAAAGTCTTGCTTTAAAGGACAAATAAGTGAAAAACATCCCATGACAAACGAGGGAATGCAGAAGAGAGACATGGGTGAAAGGAATAAGAGTACATTGTAAGTATTGCTTCAATCTTTACACAAATGAAAAGAAAAAGAAAAGCAAGCCAAAACAGTATATTCCTATATGTATTATCTTTTTTGTTTAATATGTTCATATTTGCTTTAGTACTGAACCACAGCATGGGGAGGAATAAAATACCTCCCTCAAAATTAAATAAGAAAAAAACTCCTTGAAAATAACAATAAAGCCAAAATTGGAAGGTTAATACAAAAGGAGATTATAGTAAACAAATATAAAAAATAAAGAATCTTTATAAATTTTTCTGGCAAAGGGAAATTTAGGTATATTTGCTAAGAGGGAAAGCTCTGGTTATTAGGTAACCTAAGCAAAAGTGAGCTGAAGGTATTGCATACATTTAAGGCTTTATATTGCAAACTTTTGAAAGAGCTTACATAAAAATCATCACCTTAAAAAACCTGTAGATTAGTATGCCCCAACTTTATTTTCCTTCCCTGGTATTTCACCAGAATGATTATCCTGGGATGGAAAGTATGGATATAGTTCAGGGTGGGGTGCAGGGAGTATACCGGCCAGGTTTATAGTATTCATCTTTGACCTTTCACGATGATTTCTTCTTTTCATCCATACGGATATTCATCTAACAAGAATTTACTGATTGCTTAAAATGTGCCAAGTACTGTGGTAGGTGTTTATTAAACATATTTATTGTGGATGGTGAGGACTGTTTCAAATGGACATGTCCATAGCTGGACATTTGCCATTCAAAAGGTTTAGAATTGCATAAACAAAGTGCGCTTACTTCTTTGGAAATGAAAATATCTGTAATCCATAACAGTCAATGGCCCTGATTATCAATCCAATGAAATAGACAAAGTAAAGACTATATGTATATACATATATTTGTCTCCACATGTTCACTTAAACAGCAATTTTGTACACTAGTAATTGTAAATGGACAGCCAATCCCAGACTTCCTCTCAGTCTACAATTCAGAGAGTAGTAACCTCATCAACCCCACAACGCTTTTTTAGCAACTAGAGAAAGTATTTCCTCACAAGTGCAGATTGACTGAGGATGACTAAACCATGGTCAAATTCTGTTTTTAGTAGCAATGTTCCAATTCTTTAGAAACTCTAAAATGGATACAAAGACATGCAGGAGGTTAAAGTCTATAGATCTATATATCATTTCATCAGCAGAACATCCCTTCCTGAGTTTCCTTCCTTAGTTTTACCTTGGGTTATTGAGATTATCACATTTCCTTTCTGAAAACCCTCAGGGTGGGGAGTTTATTTATCTGGATTATAAAGAAGTAAAACTTCTCAGAGATTAAGATTTGGATGCTGTGCTGGACTGAGCTATTCTCAACTCTGTTAAGTAGGAAACAATGTTACCTAGAACTATTTTACCTGCATAACTCCAGATTAGAGGTTACCAAATGAGGAACTGGTGAAAGATTTGGAAGGTGGAAGTGAAGCACTGTCCACTCTATTTAGCAGCCCACTGAAGTCAGGTACAATGATGTACTGATGCAGAAATGTTAAACTTGTCTCTACTCTCCTCTGTGACAACTCATTTATTCTCCTATTAGTCTCCTTTGCTGATATAAATAGTCTTCCTGCTCTGTCCAAAGAGGTTACTCTCCTCCTCAACGAAGAAACTGCAATGACCTCTCCTGAGATCAATGCTTTTAAGAGGGATGCTGACTTCTTTAAAATACATCCCTCCCCCCCCCCCCCAAATTTCTCATTGTTTCTTGACCTACACATTCAATACCAGGAGGAGCCAGGTCAGGTACAAAGTTTGACCTGTAGTTCGATGTACTACATATATCGAAGGAATTTTAAGATTTTGCCAACTTATGGAAAGAAAAACCTGTGGAATATATATTAGAATGTATATTAAAGTTGTTGAATTAAGTGGAAGAAAATAAGTTCAGATTGGGTCAAAATTATTGATGTGGTACACTAAGTAGATGCTCAGGACTCAAAATTTTAACTAGAGCAGTGGAAAGAAGCTCTAACAAATTGCTTTCTAGGTCATCTAAAACAGGGACCCAAAGTTGGCCTGTACGGAATGAAGTTCAAATGCTTTTTTTACAACTTCCTTGGAGAAACTGAGGAAAGTAAGCAACTTCAGAGAAATCAGAATGTTGAAATAGATTTATTACATGAGACTCGTTCACTGGCCTCTACCCGTTATCTTCAGAGGACACTCTTTTCACCAAGTTTTTGATATGTACAATGGGGAAGGAAACATTAACATTTTGAAAGAGTTTTGTAGCGGCTAGCCTCTGCAGACCAGGTTTGAAAGTGAGAAATATTGCCATCAAAATGAGTTCTCTGCATTCACTGGAGATGAAGGAATGCCAGAGTGGCAGAGATCAAATAGCCCTAAGTGTGAAGAGGCAACATGATGAAGTGGTGGATTCATTTTTTGTGCCAGTTGGATGAAAACACCACACCCTACGGTTAAATAAGGTGATATTCCCAGGATGCAATGTCCTCTGAATTAGCAATTAATATGTCTATCTATGGTCTAGGATTCATGGTCCCAGCAGGAATGATTTTAATGATATCATCCCCAAATTCCCATCACCTGGTTATTCAGCAAAATACTAATTCAGATACTGCTGTAAAGAGAATTTGCAGATGTTATTAAAGGTAATAATTAGCTGACCATAAATAGGGAGATATACGTGAGTGGTTCTCCTGTAATCACATGCATTCTTGAGAAAAGAGGGCAAAAGAGGAAGGCAGGAGTGATGAAGCAAAAGGGAGGTCAGAGAAATTCGAGCATGAATAAATGGATATTCTTTTAAGCCACTAAGTTTGGGGTAATTTCTTACATCAGACATAGAAAATTATTACAATGGTTCAGGTATAAAGGGATGGAAATAGGAGAAATGCTTCCCAGGAAACAAAGCAATGGTTCTATTCAACTGAAAGTTGAGACTACCAGCTGGTCGCTTAAGGCTTCTCTTGCCAGTGAATCAACAGGCAAAGTTGTGATATTGTTCTGGCGAGGGTTAACTGATCCTGGCTGCCAAAAGGAAATTGAGTCATATCTATACAATTTGAGTAAGGAGGAATAAATCTGGAGTGCAGGAGATCCTTGGGATATCACTTAGTTCTCTCATGATCTGTGATTAAAGTAAATGGAAAACAAACACAAAATGAGCAGGATGGCTAATGACAAAGACCCCACAGGAACGAAACTTTGAGTCATCCCAACAGATAAAGAACCGCAAGATGAGGTTTTTGTTAAATGTAAAGAGTACATGGAATGGGTAGGAGAAAGAAATTATAAACACCAGTAATGATCACGTTAAGTAATGGAAGAAATAAGAACCATATATTTTGGGTGTTTCTTCATTGTTTTGATAAGACTATATTTGAAGGTTTTATTTACTCATATATATATGCATGTATGTGTGTATAAGTTTAAGTGCAAGTCCTGTTTCATCCCCAACCTATTTGCTTACTATTTAACATAAGATGTGTCAGTAGTGATTAGCCTTATATCTTGGTATTTAATTTACAGGATAGCAGAATGAGAGTCATATAGCTGGATGGATAAAGTAATATGGGCCTCGTCTATGCTGTTTTGGCAAGATGATTGGTATGTTTCCAATTGTATGAGAAACAGTTGCATCACGTGAGTCGGAAGCATGATTTGCAATTGCCTTTATGTAGAAGGCAATTTAAAAACAAGTGTGTACAAAGGTCATGTTTCAAAGGATGGACTGTATTGAATTATGTTACTGTTAACTTGGTTTAGGTGGAAACTATATTTCAAAGAACTTTTCACTATATGTTTCCAGGTTAGAGCTGTCCAAAGAGGAGTTTATATGAAATTTGTGCAAGATTTGGAAAACATGAGAGAAGCAGTAGCCAAGCTATATGGTCATATACAGTGACAGACAGATACAGAGTAGCCAGGTGAATCCCATGTGCCCTTATTCTCCTCTGCTCTGCATCCAGATCATAGCCTCAACTGCTGACCCTGTTAATTAACAGGGCCCCTATACCACCCAACAGATCCTTGGCTGTGGACCCACAAAGATAGTAGATACTTAGAAGTGACACCTCTCCATAGACCTCTCCATAACCTCCCTCTTCATGGTCCCCCATTACTGGCTAGATGTGCATGGCTTCAAAGATATCCAGGCAAGCTTAGACTTTTCCTCCTATTGCAGTGCATTGGGAAGACTAGTTAGTGACTCTCTTATCTTCCAATTCCCTGCTCTATACTTTTAATTCTAAGTGTCTTCCACTTGTGCATTAGGTTGAATTACTATAATAAATCACTTATTCCCCTACTACTCATTAAAGGCTCTATTTCTCTGACTGAATCTTAACTGATCTAAGACTGAATTCCTTCACAGCTGGGAAGGATTTGAGGGGTGAAATCTGTGCTATGAAAAACACCCTTCTAAGATTACAGATAGATATTATTTCATAATCAACACATTCTGTGTCTTCCTTTTTTCTAATATTTTTCTGGATGTATAATATTTTCAATGCTTATTTTTCCTGACAGCATATATTTTGAATGAAACCAGTCAATGAAGAAACTTATACATTATAAATGTGTTCCAAAATAGACACAGCATGTATATTTCCAAGTTAGACATTTGATACAAGGTTAAGAAAAGCTGCCTCCCTACCGAAAAATTAGAGAGCTAGGAAAATTTTCTTCTTTACTGTAAAATTACAAATCACCTGCTCAACTTTCATATTGAGCTGCTAAGTACACTTAGAGGATATTCCTCATATCTGCAGATTGAAGTCCCCCATAAATAACTGCTTTCAAATATCAGCTGGAATCTTAAAATCTCCTCCCCCCCTTTTTTTTTACTTTACTTGTTCTTAGTCATTTCTCTCTTTCATTACCTTAACAAATATATAACAGTTCAACAGTAAACCCAGTCTTTATACTCAACCCACTTTGCCCCTCACCTAACAATTCTTTCTCATTTCCTCCAGATCATTTCTATTTTAAGGCATCATATTCAAATCAAATGTCTCAGGTATGATTATTTCAGGCATAATATCACTATCAAACTGACCAATGTAAGTTTGGCATGCATCATGCAAAAATACATATTACTACAGATATATTTTCCTTTTTAGTATTATTTGGAAACTTCATTTGGTGGTTGGATTTTTAATGGAGATGTATCAAAGAGACTTCATATGCATACAGAGTATACAATTTTTATTTTTTGTCTCCAGCTTTTCATTGGACATATAAGCCTCAAGCTCTACCTAAATTTTATTCAAATAAACTGCTTCCAAGAATAATGTCATACAGCAGTAAATAAAATAAGATACATGCAAGTAAAAGTTCTATGGTAAGGGCAAAAGGTATAGTGAGATAAATATCTATATTTAGGTAAAAATTATTTTGAGTAACTATCTATCATTAACTCCAATAATAAAAATGATTATCTTGACAATTAACCAAGAAAATGGGAAATTAGTAATGCTTTAAAAATATGACATGATAGCAAGTGCTATTTTTATATAGCAGAAACTGGTAACTAAAAATATGAAGTGAAAACTATGTTTAGCCATAATTGTAGTTGTATAATCCATTTTCAATTAAATTGAATAAAATAAATAAATCCTGGCAGAAAATATGGTGACATGGAAACAGTCACTTCTTCCATGGGACTGTAATTGACCATTAGACTTATATCACCCATAGTTTTCACATTAGTTTGTGAATCTCCCTCAACTTCACTGCAACTTCCTATTTTAGGGTCTAATATAGTATGTATTCAATCATAAACATAGAAAAGTACTAGCATCAGAGAGGTTAGATAAATAGAGATCAAGTCATCAGTTGAACAGAAGACTTGGTTTTGATCTTGGGTGAGTCATTAACCTCTCTAAACTCAATTTTCTCATCTAAATAGTATTCAAATCAACTGTTTCCATGTATATTAACACCTCCTCACTTAAAGCAATCCTTAAGTGGTCAGGATCAAAAAAATATGTTAAAGAACCTCTGCAAAACATTTATACAACAAAGCTTTCTGGTAGGCATTGAAAATAAGAAAAGACACGCCCCTGACTGCAAGGTGTTACGCTCTAGAACAGAGGTAATTCTTCTAACAGAAAATTGTAATATGCTGTATAAAGTGAAATCCTCTCTAAGACCCGTTAGAAGCAGAGGATGAAGTGTTGTAAGTTTAACAAGGCGGTTGGTCAGCAGAGATGTCAGAGGAGCCAGCCCTGAGGAGGGTAGGATTGCACCAATAGGGATTTTGGAAATGAAAATTAACAAATTAATTTAATTATAATTAAAACTGAATAAGCCATGCAGAAGAAATTAACGTAGTAACATAGTTTTTTGTGATATGTTTCATTTGAAATTATTCAGGGTTATGGATTTTGAACGTTAGTAACTCCACTTTGCCCAAAATTACATTCTTTACTTTCTTTCTAGTCCATTTTAATGAAGTTTCATATCACATAGGTTTGTATAACAGTTAAACAAAGTGGCTTTTCAATTATATTAACATATTTTTGTGGAATAATGCTAAATTATTTGCCAAATATGTCTAATGACTATAGCTTATCTGAAGGCTATTTAAGCTATATTAAGGTGGTTATAATTTATTCTTGATTAACGGAGTTCAAGTCCATTCACTTATTTGCATACTAAGGAAATGTGTGTACATCCTTATAAAAGAACTAACATTTATTGAGTGCTTATTGTGTTCAACACAATGAAATAAATGTACTGCAAATATCTCATATAATCTTTGTAATAATCCTATGGTTAGTGGAAAACTGCCACTTAATTGTCCAAGATAATGCAATAGGAAAATCCTAAAGTTAGGAATAGAACCTAGAGCCATCTGACTCAACTCCAGATGTTGAGCTATTAATTACTGAGGTGTGATGCTTTTTTTTTAGCAATATCTAATTTTATCTCTCTGCATGACCTCCTGGGCAAGTTGATGCTCAGCCCCAACATCAACAAGCACCTAAATGCTAGTGACTTCACATTCACTAATAATAACATTCACTGGATACACACACACACAAACTTTTTGTCAACTTATAAAACAAATCCTTTATACATCTCTAGGGCATTTGGCCTGCTTGAACATTCACATTTTCTTTCTATCACTTTTTCTCAAATGTTCTTACTTTCTTCAATGAAATCTTTACATATTTAAGATTTCATACCTATTTTACAAACTTCATACAACAAAAGATACTCAATTCACATGATGATGATACTTTTGATCCATTTCTCTGTTTTACTTGGCAATATTTGGCTATATTCAAATGAAACTCTGACTGTCTCTACTAAAGAAAGATTAAAGTGGATCATTCTGGATAATATGTAATTTGCATACACATCTACATAGTCTCCCCAGTTTGCCTGTTGTCTAACTCATCTGTGACCTAAAGCTTTGGATCTATGAAACTAACTCTCCAGAGGTTCACACCTTTTTCCCGTGACTTAAAACAGTAACATGAGATGCACAGAATTTGCTATGAAACAGTGCCCATACTAAAGGAAGCTTATCCAGCATATCTAGAGAAAGCACTAGGTCCTTAGATTCAACTATCCACGGGATGTCTCACTCCAAAAACCACCTAGGATTATCAAGCTCAGCATGTACAGAACTTGATTCTGCATCTCTTTTCTTGTCAAACCTGATTTTCTACAACTGTTTCGTGGCCCAGGTAAATATTTCTTATTCATCCTATCATCCAGAAGCTTGGATGTTTTTTCCTTGAGTCTTTCTCTTGTTCCTTCTCTCTACCAAAGACACCCTAATGCAACTAAGTACTATTTATTTTAGCTGATAAATTTTGCTTGAATATCTTCCATCACTCCCTTCATCTTTAGGTCATAAGAGTTGTCTTTCTAAAGTGCATATTCTTCAGATAAAATATTTAATGACACCTCATTTCATATAAATAAGATCTAAAAATTTTAGAGATCAAAGAATTTCCCATTTTGATTCCAACCCAGGAGATCTATTGTGTTTCGAATGCTCACACCTGTTCCTTATTTTTCTAGTTACTGTAGTTTTTTGTCAGTCCATCCTCTATAAAAGATGAGGATATAGATTTCTTACATTACAACTAAACAATCTCAAACACCTCCTGCATCCTCTCAAAATTGCTATAAGCTTGGTTACACTGATTATTACTGTAATGTTACATGATGAATATATAAAGGATATTTATGGATGAGCCATGTTGTTTACTATGATTACTTTTCTTTCACTATATTTTGTTTTCCTTGTTGTTAATATTTTATCACCTTTCTATTAGCTTTACTTTTCAATGTACTTATCAATAGTTCAATTTCAACTCTTCTAAAACGTTCATTATGTTTTGCCTTTCATTCATTTTGCTAGGAACTCACTGTACCCTTTTAATATGATAATATGGTCATTCATTCGATTTTGAAGCATTCTCTTGAATTATTTTTTGGATTTCCTTCATTCTCTACATTTCGTTTTCTTTTCCTGGGATATATATATATATATATATATATATATATATATATATATATATATATAACTGGAATATATATATATAATTATATATATATATTACTCTGATCTCTTTGAAACATCTGCTTTTCAGATGGTAGATTAACTGGACTGAGTCTCTAATTTATGTTATTTTTGTCTCTTGTATTTCTATACTACCTTTTTGTTCTATTTTTATTAGATACTTTCATTTTGAAATGCCAACTCTTCTATTGAGTGTTTCATTTCTTCTATCTTATAGACAGATTAAAAATTGTTTTTTAAAAAATCTCCCCTTAATTTTCCTGTTTATAGCATTCTGTTCCTGTTTCATAAATGCATTTTCTGCATTCCTCTATTAAACTATGGGTCTTAACTATGGGAATGCATTATTTGCCCCTCATCTATACTCTTGCCAGTACATTATAGTGTTTGGAGTATATTTTCTTGCCATTTTTTGGGGGGTGTAAGGGAATTGAACTCAGGTCTCCTGCGTGGAAGGTGGGCATTCTAACCGCTGAATTACCCATGCACCTCTTGCCATTTGATTTTGAACTTGGCTATTTTACTTTTTTGGCTTAGTAATATATGAGCAGAAATGACAGATGTCAGTTTTGTGCTTAGGCCTTAAAATGTTTGGAATGCTGTTTTTTGCCTTTTGCTCTTCTTCTAAAGGCATTAGAAAAAAATGCCTGAGCTAGCCCATTGATCTGAGGAGCACAGTAAGAGACATATGGAGAAGAACTTCCAGCCAAACTCAGTCAAATCACTCATGTATAAGCAATAAAAGTACCAGCTTCTTTCAAACTAGCAATACTTAGGGGATACACCAAAGTTTTATATTTCCTTGTTAATATGACTATATGCTTGCTTACAAGGAAGAGATTGTCTTACTTAATTGGTATTTCCAAAATTAAGTCACAGTTTTATAGCTGAACTCAAAGTGACCAGGAGATAAATCTAGAATTGAGTTGTGTAAAGGAGGTAGCTAGAAATGAGCCATTTAAGAATAAAGATAAAGGAAGGCTCTTATCATAAGACTGGTAGCCAGAAATGTGTCAGAAACCAGGAAATTGACATAGGAAGTCGAGATAGATTCTTTTTTTTTTTTTTTCTCTTTTGCATGGGCAGGCACTGGGAATCGAACCTGGGTCTCCGGCACAGGAGGCGAGACCTCTGCCACTGAGCCACCATTGCCCACCCAACAGATTCTTAATGCAAAATTTGATTCAATACACAGGGATAAAAAACAAAGGAAAAATTTTTTTAGAGTCCCCAATATGAAGAATCAGCAGAGAAAACTGGATTAAAGAACAAAGAGATGCCATAGGTTAACTGAGGCAAAGACATGCTTTCCTACAGGCCGAGTGGGATTCCTCCAGTTAAATGGTTATACTTCTGTATTTATGGTCTCCTTTTGCAGTGCTCTTTGCTACAGTTCTTAGAGATAATAAGTGCACTTGTTCATCTAAAGCCTAAAAAAAATTCCTTGTACATAACAGCCACCCAAGTGCTTTTGGGTTTATGGAATAACTATACACATAGTTCATATGTGTATAATATTGCTGCTGATGAGACTGTTTCTTAAAATACTCAAACTTTATTTCAATAAATACAGGAGTCTCAGTCAGTTTCAAGTTAACAGCATATAATAAAAGCCTAATAGAACTCAGATTTCCTCTGGGGCATAACACCAATAAAACAGAATAATTTTCATTAGGGATAGGGAGATAATTGTGAGTTTCTCACCTAACAATCCAATTATCTAGGATCATACTTTATCCTAGATTTAAATAATTTCTTTGATTATCATGCTATATTTCTATATCTATTAGACAGAGTCTTATAGTAATAACTTGGAATACCTTGATCTTTCCTCCCTTCCTCTCCTGGAAATATAAGATCTATGCAAGTCTACATAACTGTCCTCATGGGAACGGGTGTGGACATGGGTGTGTAATTCCATGATATCAAGTAAAGTCTGCATCCCTCAGTACTTAGACGGTGCCACCATATGCCAAGATATCAAAAACTAAGCATGCAACTGTCTTCAGAGATGCAAATTTATGGTACTAATTTCTTTTATCATTCCTGGTAATATCCCTTCCCCAGCACACACAACTTTATCTGTCTTCCATCATACAGACAACAGTTATGTTGTTGAAGTGGGCTGAATTAGGAAGACATTTATGTTCTATATGACTAAGCAAAAGGTTCCTTGGGAATCTAAGCCCAATTTACCAATGAGCAATTTGAGAAAGGCTTGGTATCTTGTTTGTATTCTGTCTGCTTTTACATTTCAGGAGGATACAATTACTCAAGTTATTGTAAGCCTGATTGCACTTTAATTTCCCTTGACTTAGCCTAGTGTCCAAAGAACTACTATAAGTCTACCTGGGCACGGTTGACAAATAGTTAATATTCTACTGCTTTGCTGTTTACAGAGGGCTTTTAGGATATTTGGGGGGTGTGATACTAGAAAGAACACCCACTATAAAATCAGATCTGCAACTTTTAAGCTATGTGTCTATGGAAAGTTTGATTTGTCTCTAAGTTTCAGTTTCTCAACTGTAACCATAAAATCAGTAAAACAAAGCCTCTGCCACTGACCATAATGGGCTTTTTTGTCGAATGAGATTATCCTTATATGTAAGCCCTGAAAGAGAAAGTTAAAGTTTACAAAGGTAGGGGAAAAAAACTTATTTTGAAGTCATTCCATTTCTGAATAGAACTTTAAACTTATGGGAAACAATGCAGAAATTTGAGTCAAAAGCTAAAAATATTTTTACTAATTTTTTTTTTTTGCTTTGTACATTCAGTATCTTTTTCCATAAAGTGTGTTTCACATTATAAAAATCAACAAAGGTTATTGAAAAGCATTTTCATTATTTTATATAGTACTGAAAATGAACATGACACTGTACAATAGTTTAGATATTCCATTTCCTTTCTCTTTATAGCCTATTTCATTTTCTCTCAAACTGTTATTATTATCATGGCACCCAAATTTGAGATATGCAGCTCCCTCAGGAGGTCACATATACATGTTCTTCATAAGCAAATAAATCAGACAGTGGGAGAGCGATTTGGGTATGTTAACAACACTCCCCACAGGTCACTGTGCAAGTCACATTTGTGATATTTGTCAGAACATCAAGGCAAGACTCAAATATCCCAACTTCAACAGAGAGTAGATGACACTGTTACCGTGGAAACCCACTGGTAAAGCACTAAAGACAAAGTGAAAGCTCGCTCTCCCCTCCCCCTCTCTCTTCCCTTCCTCTCCCACCCTCCCTCGCTCCCTCTCTCTCCTAAAAGGCTTAGTGAAACAAACTAGGAACTCTTAGTAACTTAGAACAATTTCCTGGTGGAGGACTGAGGGTTAAGATCTATGGCTATGTATATTATAACCCTGCAGATATCTCATTTATGCAACATTAAATTCATTTTTCTGAAAACAAGATGAGCTGACCTTCCTGAAGAACTCAAGAAAAATTCTTACAATTTAAAGGGAGATGGACCAGAGAATTGGAGGTCCTTTTAATTATACGTACAACAAAGATTAGAAAAATAATGTTTTAGCTACTCAACACTGCTTAGCCCATATAATAAGTGATAAGTTTTTTTAAATTGTTGATTACATACACTTATACATTAGAACACATTTATAATAACTTATAAGATACAATGTAATTTTGTGCATGCTTTATTAATGGTATAGGTGAATCCATTTTTTTCAAGTGTTGGTGGTCCCTGGAATCCACTTTCTCATTTCAAAATTTTTTTCTGTTTAGTAGAGGAAAAATGACACTATTTAAAAGATATTTTCTTTTGCCCTTTCTTCCTTTGATTCCGTCTCTGGTAAGCAAAACAAATTAAAATGACCTTTATGTTTCTCTTTCCTCTGTGAGGCTGATATGCTTCACAGAGGTGAGGACTGTGTTTTATTCCAACAATTTTCAGCCTCTACATGGTTATGTTGTATGTGGTAGGGACTCAGTACATGTGTAGTAATTGGACTGAAGCATTATTCCAGTTTAAATCTTTCTAATGTGAATATGAAAAGTGTTGTTCCTTGGTAAACTAGCTCAGCTCCATTTTCTACCTTCTCTCACAATACTGGATACAACTATTTTCATTAACTAAATCTGAGCCTAAATTAGAAGATCCTGATTCTAATATAGAAGGCCCCATTTAGAAGGTCTAATTGCTGTTAGGTATTGTTTATCCATGCTCATGTAAAAATACTTATTTTGAGTTTCATATTGATTAAAGAATAGAATCCTCCACATTCCCTTGCCTAGTGCCCTATCATTTAAATTATTTTCTGATCAGTTTCCCACACTACAATAAGAACTTTGACCATCAAACTCAATCTTCTCTCCTGTCTACCCCTTGTTCTACCATCTTTCTGTTTTACTTCAATATCAATGTGGAAAACCTATCCAACATTTTAATCTTAGAGTTTATGGACTTACTCAAATCTAGTTAACTTCAATTCCACATCCCATTAACACTCTTACCCACGAACATTCCTGACTTTATCATCTGGAATGGAACCACTCTGAAGTTTTTAACTCCTATACCTCAGTTTCTAACTACAACCATTACCTTTTCCTCATCTATTCTTACTATCTTTTCCATTTCAGAGTGACCCAACCTGTCCTCTGTCTTGAACTTCCTTCTTAATCTTTCTTGTATGATTACAGATTTCCACAACCATATCTCAATCACAATTTAAGCTCTTAATCTTGAACTCCAGATGCAGTTGGGCACTAAGCTCCAAATAGTTCCTCCAAGGCTTCTCATATTTAACTGTATCCAGCTTCAAACCCACCCTTCCAGCCATGCTCTCTATATTAGATGCTGATACTACTAGATATTTTCTTGCCAAAGCCGGAAACCTGATCTATATTTTGACAGTTTCGCTCACCATATTCACCCAAACACTCATCAAATTCTGTCTATATTAGCTTGCAAAGATATATAGAATTCATCCTTTCATCTTACCAGAAACTTACCATTTCACCAACTAAGGATGAATTCTTAGTTGGTATCTCTGTCTCCAATACCATCCCCATTTAATAATTTAATTTAATAATATATAATATAATCTATTATCTGCCAATCATTTTCATGAAAAAAATAAACAGAAAATGAAGCATTCACTTCATCACACTGGGGTAAAGAGGCACAGCTGTTTAAAAGTAGGGGCAATGAACCCAGTCCTCACCTGAAGCCCTTCCCAGTAGCTCTAAGTACTGACTGTAATCAATGTCCCAGCCCACCTGCAGCATTGCCTGCCACACTAGTGTCCCATAGCAGATAGTGGAAATTTCTGCTAATTTTAGTGGGATTTTTTATGAGCTGCTATCATGCCTCTATTAATCTTATGATCATTTACCCACAACCTAAAGCCCAATCTCTTTAATACGACAGTTGGAGACTTGATGATGTGGCCCCTACCTGATTATATGGCTTTACCTCCTGACTTTCCTCTCTCATCTGTTCTCCAAACATAATAAACTGCCTGCAGATCCCTAAGTGCACCCTAATTTTTCACACCTGTATGCCTCCCCCCTATGATTTTCTCTGCTTGGAGCATTCTTCCTTTAGCTGACTTGCTTCCCCTCTGCAAGATTTAGTGCAGTAATTATCACCTTATCAACTCTAGCAGATTTCCTTCAAGTCCTTCTTCCTGGGTTCCCAGATAATTCTGTTTTAAAGTCAATAAAAGCACAGGTTGCACCTTATTTTATTTTACTTGTACTTGTTTCCTCTACCGCTGTTTAGGGAGTCTAAATAACAGCAGGTGGAGCCTCTCATTTAACATAATTAAATTCTCACACAGATTCTGGTACTTAATTCATGATTTCAAAATGAATAAATAAATGGAATGAATGACTGAATGAATGAATAAGAAACAATATCCTTTATCTTTACCAAAATAAACTGAAATATCAATTTCATTCTTTCACTTATTTTAGAAGTTGTATAGAAGTTGTGACTCTTCATGTGGACTTCATTTTAACAAATGTAGAGTACTTACTATATCCTACACATTATGATAGACTCCATCTGGAGGTATTCACATGAATGAGGTTTATTCTCTCTCTCTCAAAAGGCAGTGCAAATTAGAATGGGAACCAAAAATTTAAGAAAATCTGTATTGTACTACATAAAACACAATATTTCCTACATTTTGTCTTTTCCCCCTTTCTTGGCAAAAGTACCTTGGATTTTCAAATTTTAAACAAATAAAGAGAAATATTTAAACTCCTTTTATTACCAAAGTTTCTAAAGTTGCCTTCTTTGATTTCTCTCCATCCACTTGATCCTTGTACCCTTACATTAGATATTCTGCCTTTACCAATCTATCGATTCTATTCTTTCTGCCACTGATGCTTTCTTAATAGGCAAGTTAAAAATATGAGACTTAGCACTTAGGCAAACTTTAACATAGACCCTTGAGAAGGTGGCTCCAGTGGCATGGTTTTAATACCTGTGATGTATCAGAAGAAACTGTCTATACATGTTGGAAAAACCGCAAATTCTGTTCAAGTGCTGATACAGGAAGGAACTGCTGCTGCCAGGATGAAGACAGGTTATTAGGATGCTGCTGATGGGCACCTGCAGGAAACCCATGCGAAGCAGGCAGGAAGGAGCAAATTAGCAAATTTCTTCTTCCTCCTTCAAGCTTTCAATCTCCCTCTAGTGCCCCCTATTGGCAGAACCGAACTTAGAGCCAGGTGATAAAGGACAAAAGTCTTCTGCCCAAGCTGAATAAAGACCTAAGTGACAATAACATACCTGAAATACCCAGGTCCTATTTTCACATAGTCTGTAAATATTCTTCTTCAAAGCATTCATTTCCCCCCATGACTTCAACTATCAACATAGTAGCTGACTCACAGATCTCCATTCCTGTTCAGTGACCCAAACTCTACCTCCACATAGTAAATTATTGGCTACATGTATCCACTTAGGTAGTCTCCACCATATTCAAAACAGGCCATCTTCCAAAGTCAGTCACTGTAAGTTCTTGTTACTGTAAATGTCAACAACATTTTTGCCGCTCCACCGGTATCACACCACCAATATTCTATTCTGTTCCTCACATGTCACATCCAATTTGATGTCAGTCTTTGTAAAGCCTGTATCCTCATTCCTGTTCCATCAGTACCTCATTATTTCTCTTTGATTATTTAAATATTTTTTATAACATATTTGCATCTGGTAAAAAAAAAAAAAGGGGAAGCCCTTTTTTCAATTCAACTTACATAATGCTGTCCAACTGATTTTGCTCAAGTCCATCTCTGCACTTTGTGTTTCTCTGAAATTCCTAGTATTTCCTGTTGCTTTCCAAATTAAAGTTTTCAACATGGTCTTCATGATAAATCTGGACCTACATTTTCAGCTCTATTTCTTATCATTTACCTATATTACTAATATAAGAGCACAAAGATGTAAATCCCTAAATGCCAATTTTGAAAAGTATTGTAATCATTTTGAATGGATCACAGCATATGTATTTTTAGGAGGCTTTTAATATGCATTGCAAGTATCAGGAATGGATGAAGAAGTTTACACTTCCAACACAGCTATGACAACTCCGGATATTTGTTCTTTTCTTTTTTTCCTATATTAAGGTATATTACTATTACCTTAATTCATATTTTATGATTATCAGTAACATTCAACAATTTAATATTGTGATTATCAGTAATATTAAACAATTTAATATGAACATTTATTTTTATGAACTGAATTTTCATAACTTCTGGAATATTTGTTTTTTTTTTAAATTTACGTGCGCTCTCATTAAATTAAGGATATTAGTACGTTGCCTGTCACATATTTTGAAATTAGTATTTTTAATGAGTCATTAATTATTACTTTGTTATAGGTTTGATTTCTTGACATATATACATGCATGTGTTATACATATACAATTTATCTCAATTTATATAGTAAATTATACCAGAAGTTTCCTTTCTGGTCCCTGCTTTTAGTGTTATGCTTAGTAACTCTTTCTACAATCCAAAATTACTTATATAGGCTCTTATTATTATTTTTTTTAGTAATATATTGACCTCATTATCTTTATTGTTATCATCACTATTATTATTATTTTCAAAAGACATGAGAATATTATTAGCCTACTAAATGGTGTTCCTACTTTTATTCCAGTTAATATTCAGAATCTGAGAGTATTCTCAGAATAGTCTTATCCTACCAGCTTTAGGGATTTCCTTTAAAGCATATTAGGACCTGCCATCCCTTTGCTCTGAATGAGAAATGTCTTCCAAACTCATGCAGAATCAAAGTCAAAGACCTTAGAATGGTTCATACTATTTATTTGGCCTTAACTATCCTTCTCCCCATTATTCTCTCTGTTCCAACCTAACTAATCGTCCTTCCCTTCCTTGAAAGCAGCCATCTTACTGAAGTGCACATACACGTAGAGAAAGACATCTGATTTAACAAATCTCAAGATCTGAGTGGCTTCAGAGAGCAAAGTGCATTTCTCTTTCATGTCACAGGCTGATGCAGGTTTATATAGTGACTCTATATAGTCAGTCAAGGATGGTAAACAAAGTCCCATAAAAAGTACAAGAGACAACTGTGACTGGAATGAAAAAGGAGTTAATTTAAACAAAAAATGGTTCTTAAGTAAATTCAAAATAAAAAGTCTAAATTATTATCCACATTTGATTCTTTAAAGAGCAGAAATGACAGTACCAAAAATTCATTACAAATGTGGATGTCGAAATTGAAGAGGTCTCTGAGTACAAAGAAAACAAACAAACAAAGAGATTTTAAAAGAAGTGGAAAACAGAAAACAAAATGTATCCCAGGAATAGTATTATCAAATTAAAAATCAAAGCAAATGTAATAAAAATAACCATCAAAGACATAAACAGAAGAAAATGCCTCAAACTTGGATTTAAAAACAACCCTAAGTTCAAAGATTAAAATATTTCATTTCACCTTGAGCAAAATTAATGGAAAAATTATCAATTTAAGATGCATAGAGACAACATTATTTGACTATCCAAAATGAATGAAAATCAAATTAGTATTCAGGAATGAAGAGTCACCTTTAAAGAAGATAAAATAATGCTACCTCTCCACCAAACTAAACACCAATAACACATGAGCAAAATCTCTTCAGTTTAGAGAGGAAACAGTGAAACCATGGGAAGGCCTAAACTAGTTTAATATACTCTGCTCCTGTAACCTTTTCTTCTAAGCTGGTTTAACTCCAGGTCATATAGCCTATGTGTGAACAGAAAAACGGGCCCTTGTCCTTTAGACGACTTTTAAAATACCAGGAAAAAAATCGCCCTCCTCAGAACCAAAACTACAGGGTTGAGGAGATATCAGAAGCAAATAATGCAAGGTGTCTTTCTCAAGAAAGAGCCACTACAAGCACATATTTCTACCACCTAAAAATAATTCTATCAACAACCAATCAGAAGATGCCAACCCAAATCCCCATCTCTTCCCACCTCCCTTTGTTCCCATCTCATAAAATTCCCATAAGTATCTGATCAGGGAGCCATATATATATTTTTTTTACATGGGCAGGCACCGGGAATTGAACCCGGGTCCTCTGGCATGGCAGGCAAGTGTTCTTGCCTGCTGAGCCACCATGGCCCACGCAGGGAGCCATACTTGAGCTTGCTCCTGTCTCTTTGCCAGTCACCTTGCAATAAAACTCCTTCTTTTCTAATAATTCTGGTGTCATGGCATGGTTCTTGTGTGCTCGATAACAATAAAAATAACCACATGATCTACAAATATTATCAGTCCAAACTCTTCCAGTTGCTTATATTAACACAATCTTCACAAGTCTCCAAGGCAGGCACTATGTTTTTTACAGGTAAAGACTATGACCGTGACACTAAGAAATGTACACATCCATGTTGTTTATAAGTGAAGACAATTTAAAATATATACTAACCACAATTGCCTACTGGAAAACAGTACTCAAACATGTAGCTTAATCAACTAGAAGATTGCATCAAAATTAAGATTTCTTAAAAGGGGGAGGTCATAATATAAAGTATTGTTGATAAATACAAAATCCATTAAATATGTAGAATATAATATAAATAATTGTCGATATGGTTACAACATTAAATGCAAAAGGCTAAATACTCTCTGGCAGTGTAGATTTATGTGGTAAAAATAATAGGGACAAGTTAATAATGGGAAAGTAATAATTCTTAGAACAATTAACCCAGGCTAGAAAGTAAGGAAGTAGGAAGGGCAAGAGAGGTAAGAGAGACCCAAATTCCTCATATTGTTGGGGTATGACAAGATGTATTTGATTTATGACTTTGATAATTAATGCACAACAGATTTAAGAATCCATTGAATTATGATATAATCAAAAGTAGAATGTCTCCACTGTATATCATTAAAGGCATTAAAATTAAACCACAATAGCCAATATATCACAAAGTAATAATGGCAAAAGTAGAAAGACAGTATCAACATAGAAAACTTTAAGCAAGTGGACAGAAGCAAGAACCAACAAAACTATAATACAAATGAACTAATTCATCAAGTAAAAACGGGTTGTAAGAACAAAATCATTCTAAATATTCCTATCTTAAGCTAATAGAATGCACATGTAAAATTTAAGCCAAACAGTTGAAAACAGAATGCAAAATTAAATTAGTGTAATGCACAGAAAGTTGACGATATTAACCTTTAAAAAGTTACATGGGAGAAAAATCCTACTTTAAAAAAATTACAATAAAAATAGTCATTTATAATCATGAGATTACATGCACTGAATAAGATGACCCACAAAGTCATAAGGCAAAACCCACCGACACAACTTGAGTGAGGAATTTCAATATATCATTAATAGCTTAGGGCAGTTGAAGTAGACTAAAATATAAGAAATTTTATGATGTAAAAAGTGTCATTAATCAGTAATTAATCAAGTCAACTAATATTTTCATTAATATATTTGTTCAATAATTATCTGCTGATCAAAAACACATGCAAATTAAACAAAGAACATTTAGCAGAAATTTAAACAATACCCACTAACCACTGCTCCCAACCAGATGGAGACGAAAAACTTTAAATAATTATTTATTTTACTCATTTATTTATGAACCAATTTTTTTTTTTAACTTAAAAGAAATGTTTTCTTAAAAGGAACTTAGGCAGCTAAATTTCTCAGATTGTGATTGGGTCAATGTGCAAGTAAAAACTTTAAATGAGAATGCTATATTTTAAAAGTGTCAACATTGCATTCAGAGGATATTTAATAAATATAAAAGTATGTTTTTCACTATTAAATAACAAAGAATGAACCAAAATTGTCAACTCAAGTTTCTGAAAAAGAAACAGAATAAAAAAGATTATGAAAAGCAATCAAAGGAAATAATAACTAATTGAAAAAGATACAATCAATTAATTAAAAACAAAAACAATTAATCTTCACAAATAAATCAGTTTGAAGTGTGAAAAAAAGGTAAACCTTTAGCAAGGCCAGTCAAGGAAAAAAATTAAGCAAACTAGTACACAAGAATATTGGTAAAGCACGCCCCGCAGCAGCCGACCCGCCCGCCCTCCTCTCCCTTCTTCCGCCTTCACCGACTCCTCCACCACCGGCCTCGACAGCCTTGCCGCCCTCACCTTTCCTCCTCCAGAAGAGCTACTGGGGGAGTGTAGACAATACAGAGCAGCTCCCGGAGCCACGACGGAGATCAAAGGGACGGCGTACCCCATTCTGGAATGGCTGACTGTCTGGGAGAACCAGCTCCGGTGAGATCACCGAGGGGTGCGGGCTTTCCTGGGTGGGACGGCAAGCGGTCGGAGTCCCTCCCTTCCTCCTTCCCAGGCCAGCTGGCAGAATTGGACAGGTGGTCCCCTTGGGCCGTGGCAGCTGGCGCCCCCACCACGCGAGGCCCCCCGGACCAACTGAGAGAGTTGGGTCAGAAATCCCAAGATTGCGGAGAACAGTGACCGGGGGGTCCCTTCCAAACACGTGACTCCCCGGTCCGGCTGGGAACAGTGCACTCTCCGGGGCTGCGACAGCTGGCGCCCTCGCACCACGCTTGACGCCCCGGGCCGACTAGGTAATTCGGCCAGATGCTCTCCCGTGCTGCGGCGGCCGGCGACCCTCCCCGCGTTCGGAACCCCGGGCCGGCTGGCACTCTTCCAAGACGCTTCGGCTGCCGAACCTCCCCTACGGCGAGAATTTTCCAGAGTTAAAGGACCCACAGCAACTTTCACTGGTGGAACCCGTAGACAAACGTGTGCCACGAGCACCACCTACTGGGCAGGATAAGAAAAACAGAACCCAGAGATTTCACAGAAAAATCTTTCAACCTGTGGGGTCCAACACCCAGGGAAATCTGACTAAATGCCCAGACGCCAGCAGAAGATAACGGATCACGCTCAGAAAATTGAAAATATGGCCCAGTCAAAGGAACAAACCAATAGTTCAAATGAGATACAGGAGCTGAAACAACTAATGCTGAATATATGAACAGAAATGGAAAACCTCTTCAAAAACGAAATCGATAAATTGAGGGAGGACATGAAGAAGACATGGGCTGATCAAAAAGAAGAAATAGAAAAACTGAAAAAACAAATCACAGAGCTTATGGAAGTGAAGGATAAAGTAGAAAAGATGGAAAAAACAATGGATACCTACAATGACAGATTTAAAGAGACAGAAGATAGAATTAGTGATTTGGAGGATGGAACATCTGAATTCCAAAAAGAAACAGAAACTATGCGGAAAAGAATGGAAAAATTTGAACAGGGTATCAGGGAACTCAAGGACAATGTGAACCACACAAATATATGTGTTGTGGGTGTCCCAGAAGGAGAAGAGAAGGGAAAAGGAGGAGAAAAACTAATGGAAGAAATTATCACTGAAAATTTCCCAACTCTTATGAAAGACCTAAAATTACAGATCCAAGAAGTGCAGCGCACCCCAAAGAGATTAGACCCAAATAGGCATTCTCCAAGACACTTACTAGTTAGAATGTCAGAGGTCAAACAGAAAGAGAGGATCTTGAAAGCAGCGAGAGAGAAGCAATCCATCACATACAAGGGAAACCCAATAAGACTATGTGTAGATTTCTCAGCAGAAACCATGGAAGCTAGAAGACAGTGGGATGATATATTTAAATTACTAAAAGAGAAAAACTGCCAACCAAGACTCCTATATCCAGCAAAATTGTCCTTCAAAAATGAGGGAGAAATTAAAACATTCTCAGACAAAAAGTCACTGAGAGAATTTGTGACCAAGAGACCAGCTCTGCAAGAAATACTAAAGGGAGCACTAGAGTCAGATACAAAAAGACAGAAGAGAGAGGCATGGAGAAGAGTGTAGAAAGAAGGAAAGTCAGATATGATATATATAATACAAAAGGCAAAATGGTAGAGGAAAATATTATCCAAACAGTAATAACTCTAAATGTTAATGGACTGAATTCCCCAATCAAAAGACATAGACTGGCAGAATGGATTAAAAAACAGGATCCTTCTATATGTTGTCTACAGGAAACACATCTTAGACCCAAGATAAATATAGGTTGAAAGTGAAAGGTTGGGAAAAGATATTTCATGCAAATAACAACCAGAAAAGAGCAGGAGTGGCTATACTAATATCCAACAAATTAGACTTCAAATGTAAAACAGTTAAAAGAGACAAAGAAGGACACTATATACTAATAAAAGGAACAATTAAACAAGAAGACATAACAATCATAAATATTTACGCACCGAACCAGAATGCCCCAAAATACGTGAGGAATACACTGCAAACACAGAAAAGGGAAATAGACACATATACCATAATAGTTGGAGACTTCAATTCCCCACTCTCATCAATGGACAGAACATCTAGACAGAGGATCAATAAAGAAATAGAGAATCTGAATATTACTATAAATGAGCTTGACTTAACAGATATTTATAGGACATTACATCCCACAACAACAGGATACACCTTTTTTTCAAGTGCTTATGGATCATTCTCAAAGACAGACCATATGCTGGGTCACAAAGCAAGTCTTAACAAATTTAAAAAGATTGAAATCATACACAACACTTTCTCGGACCATAAAGGAATGAAGTTGGAAATCAATAATAGGTGGAGTGCCAGAAAATTCACAAATACATGGAGGCTCAACAACACACTCTTAAACAACAAGTGGGTCAAAGAAGAAATTGCAAGAGAAATTAGTAAATACCTAGAGGCGAATGAAAATGAAGACACAACATATCAAAACTTATGGGACGCAGCAAAGGCGGTGCTAAGAGGGAAATTTATTGCCCTAAATGCCTTTATCAGAAAAGAAGAAAAGGCAAAAATGCAGGAATTAACTGTCCACTTGGAAGAACTGGAGAAAGAACAGCAAACTAATCCCAAAGCAAGTAAAAGGAAAGAAATAACAAAGATTAGAGCAGAAATAAATGAAATTGAAAACATGAAAACAATAGAGAAAATCAATAAGACCAGAAGTTGGTTCTATAAAAAAATCAATAAGATTGATGGGCCCTTAGCAAGATTGACAAAAAGAAGAAGAGAGAGGATGCAAATAAATAAGATCAGAAATGGAAGAGGAGACATAACTACTGACCTCACAGAAATAAAGGAGGTAATAACAGGATACTATGAACAACTTTACACTAATAAATACAACAATTTAGAGGAAATGGACGGGTTCCTGGAAAGACATGAACAACCAACTTTGACTCAAGAAGAAATAGATGACCTCAACAAACCAATCACAAGTAAAGAGATTGAATTAGTCATTCAAAAGCTCCCTAAAAAGAAAAGTCCAGGACCAGACGGCTTCACATGTGAATTCTATCAAACATTCCAGAAAGAATTAGTACCAACTCTCCTCAAACTCTTCAACATAATCGAAATGGAGGAAAAACTACCTAATTCATTCTATGAAGCCAACATCACCCTCATACCAAAACCAGGCAAAGATATTACAAAAAAAGAAAACTACAGACCAATCTCTCTAATGAATACAGATGCAAAAATCCTCAATAAAATTCTAGCAAATCGTATCCAACAACACATTAAAAGAATTATACATCATGACCAAGTAGGATTCATCCCAGGTATGCAAGGATGGTTCAACATAAGAAAATCAATTAATGTAATAACCACATCAACAATTCAAAGCAGAAAAATCACATGATCATCTCAATTGATGCAGAGAAGGCATTTGACAAGATTCAACATCCTTTCCTGTTGAAAACACTTCAAAGGATAGGAATACAACGGAACTTCCTTAAAATGATAGAGGGAATATATGAAAAACCCACAGCTAATATCATCCTCAATGGGGAAAAATTGAAAACTTTCCCCCTAAGATCAGGAACAAGACAAGGATGTCCACTATCACCACTATTATTCAACATTGTCTTGGAAGTTCTAGCCAGAGCAATTAGACAAGAAAAAGAAATACAAGGCATCAAAATTGGAAAGGAAGAAGTAAAACTGTCACTGTTTGCAGATGATATGATACTATACGTAGAAAACCCAGAAAAATCCACAACAAAATTACTAGAGCTAATAAATGAGTACAGCAAAGTAGCAGGCTACAAGATCAACATTCAAAAATCTGTAGCTTTTCTATACACTAGTAATGAACAAGCTGAGGGGGAAATCAAGAAATGAATCCCATTTACAATCGCAACTAAAAGAATAAAATACCTAGGAATAAATTTAACCAAAGAGACAAAAAACCTATATAAAAAAAACTGCTAAAAGAAATCACAGAAGACTTAAATAGATGGAAAGGCATACCGTGTTCATAGATTGGAAGACTAAATATAATTAAGATGTCAATCCTACCTAAACTGATCTACAGATTCAATGCAATACCAATCAAAATCCCAACAACTTATTTTTCAGAATTAGAAAAACCAATAAGCAAATTTATCTGGAAGGGCAGGGTGTCCCGAATTGCTAAAAACATCTTGAGGAAAAAAAACGAAGCTGGAGGTCTAGCGATGCTGGACTTTAAGGCATATTATGAAGCCACAGTGGTCAAAACAGCATGGTATTGGCATAAAGATAGATATATCGACCAATGGAATCGAATAGAGCGCTCAGATATAGACCCTCTCATCTATGGACATCTGATCTTTGATAAGGCAGTCAAGCCAACTCACCTGGGACAGAACAGTCTCTTCAATAAATGGTGCCTAGAGAACTGGATATCCATATGTAAAAGAATGAAAGAAGACCCATATCTCATACCTTATACAAAAGTTAACTCAAAATGGATCAAAGATCTAAACATTAGGTCTAAGACCATAAAACAGTTAGAGGAAAATGTAGGGAGATATCTTATGAAACTTATAATTGGAGGCGGTTTTATGGACCTTAAACCTAAAGCAAGAGCACTGAAGAAGGAAATAAATAAATGGGAGCTCTTCAAAATTAAACACTTTTGTGCATCAAAGAACTTCATCAAGAAAGTAGAAAGACAGCCTACACAATGGGAGATAATATTTGGAAATGACATATCAGATAAAGGTCTAGTATCCAGAATTTATAAAGAGATTGTTCAACTCAACAACAAAAAGACAGCCAACCCAATTACAAAATGGGAAAAAGACTTGAACAGACACCTACCAGAAGAGGAAATACAGATGGCCAAGAGGCACATGAAGAGATGCTCAATGTCCCTGGCCATTAGAGAAATGCAAATCAAAACCACAATGAGATATCATCTCACACCCACCAGAATGGCCATTATCAACAAAACAGAAAATGACAAGTGCTGGAGAGGATGCGGAGAAAGAGGCACACTTATCCACTGTTGGTGGGAATGTCAAAGGGTGCAACCACTGTGGAAGGCAGTTTGGCGGTTCCTCAAAAAGCTGAATATAGAATTGCCATACGACCCAGCAATACCATTGCTAGGTATCTAATCAAAGGACTTAAGGGCAAAGACACTAACGGACATTTGCACACCAATGTTTATAGCAGCGTTATTTACAATTGCAAAGAGATGGAAACAGCCAAAATGTCCATCAACAGAAGAATGGCTAAACAAACTGTGGTATATACATACGATGGAATATTATGCAGCTTTAAGACAAGATAAACTTATGAACCATGTAATAACATGGATGGACCTAGAGAATATTATGCTGAGTGAGTCCAGCCAAAAACTAAAGGACAAATACTGTATGGTCCCACTGATGTGAACGGACATTTGAGAATAAACTTGAAATATGTCATTGGTAACAGAGTCCAGCAGGAGTTAGAAACAGGGTAAGACAATGGGTAATTGAAGCTGAAGGGATACAGACTGCAACAGGACTAGATACAAAAACTCAAAAATGGACAGCACAATAATAATACCTAATTGTAAAGTAATCATGTTAAAACACTGAATGAAGCTGCATCTGAGCTATAGGGGTTTTTTTTTTTTTTTTTTTTTTGTTGTTTGTTTGTTTGTTTTTTCTACTATTATTACTACTTTTATGTCTTTTCTCTATATTAACATTTTATATCTTTTTCTGTTGTGTTGCTAGTTCCTCTAAACCAATGCAAATGTACTAAGAAATGATGATCATGCATCTATGTGATGATGTTAAGAATTACTGAGTGCATATGTAGAATGGTATGATTTCTAAATGTTGTGTTAATTTCTTTTTTTTTCTTTCCGTTAATAAAAAAAAAAGAATATTGGTAAAGCTACAAAAGGAGAGGAGATGAAAAAAATATGCTTTATATAACTACATGATAATATATTTGCAAACTTTGCTAAAATTATCCTTTCTGGAAAAATACAGCTTTCCAATATTGACTCATAATTTAATAAAACATTAATCATGCAGAGACCAAAGAAGAAATTGAAAATAATTCTTAAAATGTTTCTCTTCAGAAAAGAAACAGGTTCAGATAATATCTTCTGGGGTGCAATTTACCATGAGGTTTCTACAGTTCTTGTGCAAGCTTTTACTTAGAACCACCTTTTCAAGGATGTTTGTATAGCAAGTACAATGTCTCACTCCACAATAAATGTTGAGCAAGTTCTCTAGCAGTGGCCTTGTAAAATTGGGGACTTATTAAGTCCAATGTTCAAAAACTGTGAAAAAAAATCCACTGTGTATAGAACAGCCACTGGGGTTGCTTCCTATCCCCGCCATTAATCCTTGGAACAAGGGAAACCAATGTGAATGTAAAGCTCACGCTGCCTGCTATGCAGTGAGTAATAAAGTCCTTTGTCTTTGACCCAAGAATCTCATGTCTTTTGCAAATATTTGTGAAAATTTGGCAAGTTACCTATTTAGTCAACCAGTAGGATAATATTTCAGACTTGTCACAGGATTTATAATATCTTGGGAGAATTTATTAAAGTCTTTAAGAAATATTCAAGTATTTAAGCGTTTAATAAATTCCTCATATTATAAATATAGGAAAAAAGAAGAAAAGCTTTCTACTCATTTAAAAAACTCTAGTAGGTCTTTGAATATCTTCAACAAAGTACAAAAAAAACTATAAACCAATAGATATTCTAAATTAAATGGTAGCAAATTGAACTCAGTAATGTATTAATTTTTTTTTTTTTTACATGGGCAGGCACCAGGAATTGAACCTGGGTTTCTGGCATGGCAGTCAAGAACTCTGCCTGCTGAGCCACCATGGCTCACCCTTGTATTAATTTTTTAATAAACCATATCAATTAGGGAATTTAAAAAAAATACCAACTGATGGTTAGAAACTCATACATAATATAGTAAATTTTCTCAATTGAGGAAAAGAGAAAACACAAATTTATACTATGATTCTACACTGGGAAATAGCATTCCAAAAGTATCAGCCCATTGAGGGAATTAATGTTATCTGAAAAAAAAATCATAATATGAAAAGTATATTTATAGAGTATTATCACAACTACATAGAAAAAATACCAATGAATAGAAAAACTGAAATGAACTACAGTCAAACAATTCCAATATATGTCTCTAAGTAGTTAAAAAAAAGAAGCTAAAAATGATGGTTGATTGTCAGTTTAAAAATTATATATAAATAGCATCACTTAAGGATGAGTCTTACGAATGTCTAAAACCTGCATGTTCAAACTCTATGCTTCTAACCACAAACACAGGTTCAGTTACAGGTTAGTACAAGAAAGGAAATGAAATGTGATGTGTTCAAGGCGCTGGGACACACTTCAGAATGGAAACGCAGGGACAACCTTTTTGACGAAAAGAAACACAAATCTCAATTATTATTTAAAGACTGGTTACACAGAATTGCTTTCTGTCTCTCTCCTGTTGCCCATAGCTTGCCATTTCACTATCATTGTTCTATTAAAGCATTGAAATGCCAGTCAATGAATGGTTATTGAAATCCCATCGAGTTTTCCGCACCAACTGGGAATGTGGTTAAACTCAAATAACTAATCCTACTCCTGTGACAAAATATAATATGGGGAATAATATTTAAAACGGTAAATAATTCAAGCCTCCTCATTTTGATAGGTGCGTTTGAGTCTAAGTTTTCCCAGTCCATTCATACCTCACATATCTGAAACTTAATCCTGAAAGTTCTAGGAACTACAAGAGGAGGCGTTATTTATTGCCACTAGATGGCACCAATTATTTCTAAATCTCAATAGCTAGCTAGCTAGCTAGATATGTATTGGCCACATTTAAAATGGAAGACTGTTACTTGGCACCATTATTAATAAAAGCATTGTTCTTTTATTTTATTAATAATTTCCTTATTAAATACAATTGCATTAAAGATAGTATATTCATTCACTCAAATACTTGTTTATTCAATATACATTTGTTATAAACCTTTTTCTATTAATTGCATAGCCTTGAAAATCTAAAAAGGGCAGAAAATAGAACAGTTTATAACCAAATATATAAATAACAAAGTCAAAGAATGGGAAACAGGACAATTTTCCCAATTTCTCTCTCAAAAATAAGTAATATTTCTAAATGAATTCAAAACCCAGGTTATTATTATTCATCACACGTAAAAGCAACAAAATCTATTGTAAAATATAAAATGTGATAGAAAAACAATTAAAATGAATATAATTTATATTTTATATAAAATATATATGTATAGCTTTATACATACAAATACGTATAACTTCATAAAACTTGATATGTAAAAATTTTGATCTATAAAGTCACAATTTTTCATAGAATTTACATTTCTAACTAGTAAATTTACAGTGCAATTAAAACATTATGCAAAAGTTTTCTAATGGGAAAGAAACATGAAATATTTGTCCTTTTCAAAAGGATGATTAGTTAAAAATTCCCAACTTCTTTCAGAAATAAAAATATTCTCACATCTTACATTAAAAACATAAAAATGGTCTAGAATAAATAGAACTTACATCTTTAAATGTAGGTTTCAAAATAAAACCAGGTGTAATTATAAAACGAGAGTTACGTAAAATACATTGAAAAGTACTATACTGCATGCTGTAAGAATATATTATTATTTCTTAGAAGAAATAATGAAAAGTTACATATTTATTATACTAATAAATTTATGAATGAAAAATGAGTGCCTTAAATTAGTTAGTTGGACTATTACTACATTTCTTTCATTTTAAAACAGTTGAAAAAACACTCACTTGAATTTCTGCCAAAGTGTTTTGCCTCATGGAATGGAGCACTCTAAATCTTTGTTGTTCCTCATAGATTCTCTCTTCACAGGCTTTTTTCTCATTCATGTAATGATCAAACACAGCTTGTGCATGTTCCCTTTTATATCTCATGGTTAAATATTTCTCCCTATAAAGAAAGCATTGTGTTTTCCACCAATCAGTTTGTATTTCATTTTCCAAAATAAATTCAAGATATATTAAAAAAAAATACAGAAAAACCTTAGAGCCTTGGAAATTTTTCCTAAACCCTCCCAAAAGCCAACTGCTGCTATATATAGCTACAGCTAAGTGATCCAGGTGGAAGAAAATCTACGGAGAACTTTAGTGGATTATCTTGGTTGCCTGCCCAGCATCCTTCTGTTGTGGTATTATTCTAACAGAATCTCTGCTCCATACAGCCATGTAACTCCGTGGATACACGGTGATCAGATGAAGCCAATCAGTACGTGGGCAATTGTCTAGGAGTGAACATGCATATTAAGATGGCACAGTAAGATGAAAGGAAAGGACTTCATTCCATGTAGAAGACGAGGCTCACACCCATTAAACATGAACAAGGAGTCATGTTTTCAGTAGTCATGATGGTTAGAGAAAAAAGAAAAAAAAGGAATGAGTCCCTATGTTGGGCTGCTGAGTCAATCAACCCTGTAGCTTATCCTACTTGTGGGCTTCCTGCTACATAAGATGGTACATTTCCCCATTGTTTAAGCTGGTGTGTGAATGTGTGTGTGGCAACTGGGGTGGACGGCTAGTCAAGGGGATGTAGTTCTGTATAATGTGCAGCTAAATGTATCATGAGACAGAGGTAAAATGTGAATTTTTTTTTTTTTTTAACATGGGCAAGCACTGGGACTCCAACCCTGGTCTCTGGCATGGTAGGTGAGACCTCTGTCACTGAACCACCGTTGCCCTAAAATGTGAATTTTTTTATGGTGATATTATATAAAGAATAATACTGGTAGCAAAAACATCATAAAATGATTAAGATAATACTGGCGAAACAAACATGCTTAAAAATTAATTGCCATAGTTGAGCAATGAGATATTCATTTTATGTGTCAACATGGCTAGCTTATAGTGTTCAGATGGCTGACAAAATATGGGCCTAGATGGTGCTGCAGAGGTATTTTATAGATGGAATTAACATTAACAATCAGCTGAAGTTCTCAAGAGCAGAGAGCTGAGGTTTCCAGGGGAAAAAAAATTATACATATATTCTGCCTCAAAACTACAACATGTTTTCCTCTTTGAGTTTCCAACCTGCAGGTGTCCCCTACAGATTTTGGATTCAAGACTGCAATATCACCCTTAACCAGAATTTCTAGCTCGTCAGCCTGCCAGACTGCCCTATAGATTTCAACCCCTGCAATCCTGTGAGCCAATCCCTTAAAAATAAATAAATCTCTTTATAAATGAATATTAACATGATTTTGAATATGAATATAAATATACTGTTGGTTCTGTTTCTCTGGAGAACCTGAGTACCAACACAAACAGCAACCCAGAGTCCAGAGTAAGCGTAGCTGCAAAGGCTCAACACAGTCTGCCATTGACCACATAGTTGTCATACCTATTGGCATAGAAAATTAAATCGATTGCACAATAAGCTATAAAGATAGTAGGACTAATACGTTTTGAGGAACTAAGATGTTATGGTGCTTTGATTATAATATCTCATTTAATACAACAACAATAACTCTATGAAGTAATAATAATTATAGCCATTTACAGATGAGAAGCCTAAATTTTAGCATAGTTAAGTAGCTTGTGCAAATACAGATAGTTAATGACAGAAACAGAATGCAAACCCAGTTCTGTCTTGCTCTAAAGCCATCATTTTGTTTTACTTCATCATTCTTATAGCATCCAGAATCCCCCATGTGATGTTCTAACCAGGTATTTACTAATTTTAATACTGTGGAGCATAGGAAACTAATAAATTCACAGGGGAAACACTAGTATGACCCATAACACTAGCTGCTGGAATGCAATATATAAGAAACAGAATGGCTTTTAAAAAGGGGAATTTAATAAGTTGCTAGTTTACAGTTCACAAGCTGAGAAAATGTCCCAATTAAAACAAGTTCATAGAAATGTCCAATCAAAGGTATCTATCCAGGGAAAGATATCTTGGTTCAAGAAGGCTGATGAAGTTCAGAGTTTCTCTCTCAAGTGAGAAGGCACGTGGCGAACACAGTCAGGGCTTCTGTCTCAGCTGGAAGGGTACATGGCGAACACAGCATCATCTGCTAGCTTTCTCTCCTGGCTTCCAGTTTCATGAAGCTCCCCAGGAGTCATTTTCCTTCATCTCCAAAGGTCACTGGCTCGTGGACTCTGCTTCGTGGTGCTGCAGCATTCTCTGCTCTCTCCGAATCTCCCATTCTCCAAAATGTTTCCTCTTTTATAGGACTTCAGAAATTAATCAAAAAACCCACCAAAATGGATGGAGACATGCCTCTACCTAATCCAGCTTGACAACCACTCTAGATTAAATCACATTTCCAGGGAGATGATCTAATTACAGATTCAAACATATAATACTGAATAGGGATTAGAAGAAACAGTTGCTTTTACAAAATGGGATTAGAATTAAAACATGGTTTTTCTAGGGTACATACATCCTTTCAAATCAGCACATAAAACATAGGTTTTCACTGATGCTCCAGAAAACATCATTCTCACTGTATCTTGAATACATATACTCCGTTCTCTACTCAAAACATTCAATAGAGCCTTTATACATTGTATGTATACATGCACATTATATTTACACAAAATATGAGTATACATATATTCATATCTGTATATATATGCATACAAACAATGTTTACTTTCCCACAGGACTAAAAGAGCAAATTTTGAAGTCTTAAACAGCTCGTGGTGAATTCTTCTACTTCCTAGTTAAGAGGCAGCTGTAAGAACCAAGAGTAGCTTTGGTTGCCATCATTTTTATCACCATGTATTAACTGCTTTGTATGTGACAGGTGTGCCCTTTAAAAAGTTCTTCAGACACTTTCAGACATACTTACCCAGCTTCCATTTCTTTGTTCTTTTCGGTACCTTGCTCTATGCACACCATGGGTTCTTAATAGTTATTATTAACTTAATATAGTCACTTGCTGATCATACGAATAGATTATTCATAATACAGTTTATCTGCAGTAATCCTGTTTTCCAGTCCTACTTCAGGGACTCAGTGCACAAAGTTGAAAAAGCATACAGTGTGGATTTAGACAGTCCTAAATTGGAACTAGCTCTACCACTGATTGGCTGTGTGATCTTAAAGCAATCATTAAATTTCCAAGAGCTTCTGACTCCTCAGCATCTATATGGAAATATTACATAACTTAAGAATTTCCTGTGAGAATTAAATGAGATAAACTACATGGCTCGCCCAGCAATGCCTCTTGCACGTGAGGAAAGCAATCAATGGAAGCTATAAATAATACTTGACATTATACATCATCACTGAATTAGTAGATTTAAAATAATACCACAATAATATTGGCTTATTTTTTTCCTCCTTTTACTGTGGGAAGGCAAAGTTTTGTCAGGTTTAGAGAGGAGACTGACTCATTGGGATGTAGTCATCACTTTTCCTTGAGAGGTAATACAATCCAGCCATAGTACAGAATAAGTCATTAGGAGTGAAATGATGAAGAAAAAGAATTTCCATCAGCTCTTGAATTAGAACTTTATAAATTTAGGGTAAATTTTATTATTTTAGCATTATACCTTTGAGCTCCAAAATGTTCTTGTCAGATTTTAAGCAATGTGGATAAAATATCTTCCAAAGTAAATATGTTTACTTGCTTTATTACATTATATACTAAATATAATTCAGCCATTCTCAGATAAAACTGTATAATTAGTTTGAAAAGAAGGTTTTAGTGTATGGTAATAGCTAAACACATCCTTGTTGAATATGTTGACTTGAATCCATTAAGGTACACGGTATCTGGCTGAGCAGAACTATTTTTCTGATACTGTGTAGCCCTCAAGAGCTAGGATTTTGATAAGGATTGTATTTATTAATTAGCCTCCTATATTTAATTAAACTACCACTTTATATATGACCAATGCATATTCCTCTGATAGTGGTCCCAGCCTGGTTCTTTTTTTTTTTTTTGGCATGGCCAGGCTCGGGGAACGGAAACTGGGTCTCCAGCATGGCAGGCAAGAATTCTGCCACTGAGCCACCATTGCACCGACTTCAGCCTGGTTGTTAATGTATTATAAAACAGTAAATAAGAACCAAGAGGAGTAAAGGAAGATTAAATTCTAAGGGAGGGTTTATGAAATGTATTTTAAACCTTATGGGTGTGCCCCCAACTGATGAGGTTACTGGACAAGAGGGTGATGAAGGGCGGGCCACAGTGGCTCAGTAGGTAAGAATACTTAGCTGCCATGCCTGAGGACCCGGGTTTGTTTCCCGGTGCCTGCCCATGTAATAAAAAAAAAAAAAAAAAAAAAGAAAAAGAAAAGAGGGTGATGAAGACAAGACGTGTGCATAAATTACATGAGGTTCTGTAGAAGATCTAGTCCTAAATATTTAGCTCAAAATTTATCAAAAAATTTTCAGTGAAGACCATAAATTATGAAAAGGCATATAAGTGAGAAATACTGGAATTAGTGGAAAAGATTAAGGATATCATAAAAAGTAAAAATTCAGATACTTAGAGAAGGAAAACCATTCCCAAGTATTCAAATAATAATAAACCCAGGGGAGCAATGAAGAATAAAAGCTCTTTAGGATTATGCTTTTGCAAATCAATATTATCAAGCATCATATGTGTATTCCACATAAAACTATAATAGAAAATATGGACTGTTTTAAGAATAATTTTAAATGTGAAAATTTATTCTTAACTCTTTTATAAATCATAAGCCCCAAAATACCTAATATATTGATAAATTTTAAGTACCTACTTTAAAGTTTCAAGAATCTGATCCAAAGTATCTTTTTCATCTTCTTTTGATTTCAATTCCTCATCCAAGTGATTTATTTTGTCTTGCAAAATAATTGTTTTAGTTTTAGTGTCCTCTATTTCTTTAAAAATTGTTGAGCGTTTTTCCTGAAAAAAAGAATTTCAAGGATGTTTCATTTTAAATATCGGGAATTTCAAATCGTCGCCTTTCAGGAACACAATTACATTGGCCATGTGAACTATTTTTTTTTTTTATTTTTTAAACACTCTTTATTGTGAAATATATATATACATATATAGAAAAATAATAACTTCCAAAGTATAATTTATCAAGTAGTGTTAGAGCAAATTTCAAAGGTTAGTATGGGTTACAGTTCCACAATTTCAGGTATTTCCTCCTGGCTGTTCTAATACACTAGAAATTAAAAAGAAATATCTACATAATGATTCAGTAGTCATAATCATTTGTTAAATTTTAATTTCTATGTTACCACCCCTTCTTCTCATTTGATTATTCTCTTAATTTCCAGAGATATTTGGGCAATAGCCATTCTGACTTTTTTTTGTTGAAAAGAGATGTCAATATTATATGGGGTAGGAGAATGCAACTGGTTGATGTTCTGGCGAAGTCTGGTACCTCTAAGTTTCAGGGCTTATCTGGCATAGGAAGAAATCAATTTCTGAAAAATAAACTTAATAAGTAAAACTTTTATACAGTCTTAGATATGGCCAAATGTTTTTTTATTTTAACTTTTTTTTGTATAATACATATACAAAGCAAAGAAGAAAAAAAAAACTAGTTTTCAAAACACTCCTCAATGAGTAGTTACAGGACAGATTCCAGAGTTTGTCATGGGCTACCATACCATCATCTCAGATTTTTCCTTCTAGCTTCTCCAGAATATAGGAGGCTTGTAGGAATAAATATTTTTTTATCATCACAATTGACTTTTTTTTTCTTTTTTGTGAAAAATAACATGTACACAAAAAAGCAATAAATTTTAAAGCACAGCACAATTAGCTGTATAACAGATTTCAGAGTTTGATATAGGTTACAATTTCACAATTTTTGTTTTTTACTTCTAGCTGCTTTAAGATACTGGAGATTAAAATAAATATCAATTTAATAATTCAGCAATCTTATTCATTTGTTAAACCCTACCTTCTCTTTATAACTCCACCATCACCTTTGATCTTTCTATTCCACTCTTTAGGGGTGTTTGGGCTATGGCCATTCTAACTTTTTCACATTGGGAGGGGTTGTCAGTAATATGGGGTAGGGAGATGGAACTAGCTAATGATCTGGAGAGGGTGGGCCCTCTAGGTTTCAGGACTTATCTGGTCCAGGGACCCAGTCAATTGATTTTTGACAAGGGAGACAGTCCACTCACTGGAGAAAGACAGTCTCTTCAACAAATGTTGTTGGGAAAACTGGATATCTACATGCAAAAGAATGAAAATGAACCCTTGCCTTGCACTATATCCAAAAATTAATACAAAACAGAGTAAAAACTTAAATATAAGAACTAAAACAATAAACTCCTAGTAGAAAACAAGTAAATAACCTCCGGACGTTGTATTAGGCAATGGATTCTTAGACTTTACACCAAATATATGAGCAGCAAAAGAAAAAAAAATAGGTATATTGGATAGCATCAAAATTAAAAATTTGTGCATTTAAGAACATTATTTAAAAAGTAAAAAGACAACCTACAGAATGAAAGAATATTTGGAGACTATATGTGGAAGTTAGGTTCAGTGTCAACTTGGCTAGGTGAAGATGCCTAGTTCTGTTGCTGTGGACATGACCCAATGGCATGTGAACCTCATCTGTTGCTGATTAGTCGGCTAGGAGGAGTACCTGCTGCAATGAATGGTGGTTGACTTAATTGGCTGGTGCTTAAATGAGAGAGTTCAACATAGCACAGCCAAAACAGCTCAGCATACCGCATCTCAGCACTTGCAGCTCAGCCCAGGACTTTGGAGATGCAGAAAGGAATGACCCCAGAGAAAGCTGTTGGAACCCACAGGCCTGGAGAGAAGGCCAGCAGAGATCACCCTGTGCCTTCCCACATAAGAAAGAACCTCAGTTGAAAGTTAGCTGCCTTTCCTCCGAAGAACTGTATGTTAACTAAATAAATCCCCTTTTATTGAAAGCCAGTCTGTCTCTGGTGTGTTACATTCTGGCAGCTAGCAAACTAGTACACTATATATCTGATGAGGGTTTAGTATCTTGATTAAAACACTACAACTCAACAACAAAAGACAAATAATCCAATTAAAAAATAGGCACAGCATTTTTTCATGTACATAATATGTATCTTCATTGAACAAATACCTGTTCAAGTCCTGTGCCCATGTGAACTATTAAAAAAAATATTTTGTGGGAGGCCTGGATTCAATTCTTGGCCCACATACCCCCAAAAAAGACAGAACAAAAACAAAAGCAAATAGAACCTTCTAATCAATATAAATAGCACCTTAAGTTTATATTCTCTTCTCTGCTGTTATAGCTGATGAGATTTTTCTAAAAGATGAGTGAGAGTACATTCTCTCTCTCTGTCTCTGTGGATCTTCTCCTACTCCTTCTGCACAAATTTGTACCCCCAAACCCCACACACAGACATGGATAACCTAACAGCATGTCCTTTCAAGGTGCAAATTTGTGGTCACTGTTTTTTTTAAACATGTACACTGTCAGGCAGCCATGGATATATGTTGTTCTGATCTTTCACACAAAAGATCAGATGAAAGGCCTATTTGTATGAAAACATTTTCTCCTGGGTTTGGTAGCATTCTGTTGCTCATTTGACAGAAATACTTGGGAGTTCCTTGGCTTCCCCATCACATGGCAATATCCCCTCTTTTCTCTTCTGGCTCCTGCTGACTTCTGGCTTCCAGCTCCTTTCCATTATAATAGCATTAAAAAATTATATTTATTGATTCATCATCCTGCCTGGATTAGTCACAAGTTTCCCTTTGACTGACCACCCCAGTTAACCCTGACCTGGGTGTAACCTCGAGCAACAAAGCCTGTCTGTCCTCCATATAGTCTGAATGGTAACAGCCTCGCAGCCCTTAGTTTTAACAAATAACCCCTGTTGCTTTTTCTCTAAATCGCCCTTGCTACTACTTCTTCAAATAGTCCCTTTCCCTTTTATGCTGAATAATTTACTAGCAAGGCCTCTATCTCCATTTGGCTTGGATGATAAGAAGCTGCTCTCAGATTCTCCAAAAGGCCCTTGCTGCTTCTGCTTGTCATGCCTTGTAGTTTGAAACCCCCAATCCCCAGTATCCATGAGAAAGCCCTCCCTCTCCCCTCTGGGTCATAATCAAGGCAAGAACCCACCAGCCATATGTGCTTCTTTCCCCTCTCCTCCATGGACACTCTCAGGACCCTAGGTGAGGCAAGCTCAGCAGCCCCTCTGCTGCCTTCCCTCTCCCCTCTGTCCCTCCCAGGGCCTATGATCTAAGAAAGCTGTCCTTTCATGCATTCTCAACTAGCGGGCTATCTGTATTTGCACCTAATCACTCAACAGGCTTTCACATAATAACCAAAACATCCATAGCTTTCTCAAACTATGTTTAAATTTCTTCAATTTATAAAGCACTACAGTAATGCAGATTAAGACTGAACTCATTCAGTTGGGACACACTTTAACTGAAAATAACATTTTCAAGAGTTCCTATTTACAATGGGTTCATATCCATAGGAATGCAGATTAAGATTAAGAACATGTTTAAATTGGGGTTCATAATTCAATCTATCAAGCCAGTTTGAGTATTATCTCCAATTCCACTGGAGAAGGGGAGTTTTGCCTTAGTCAGACTGGCATTTAAGTCTTCCTGCTACACAGTTGGGAAAAAAGGAAGAAAGCAATAGATGGCAAAGAGGCAAATGCAAAGTGTGTTTTTTAGGGAACTGGTGAAAAAGAAGTACTCACTCCATGTAGTTTGTGACAACACTGACGAGAAGAAAAATAAAGGTGTACATTAGAAATGTTGCTTGGGGGCAATGGGGAAGCCATTATAAATATAGGTCACTAAATGTCCTTCCAGAAATGGGAATAAAAATAGAAAGAATTTAACTTATTTTTGACCCTTGAATTGTTCTTCTTATCAAGGTAGCTCTTACATGAA
The DNA here is from genome assembly GCF_023851605.1 of Tamandua tetradactyla. NCBI lineage: Eukaryota > Metazoa > Chordata > Mammalia > Pilosa > Myrmecophagidae > Tamandua > Tamandua tetradactyla. The sequence goes on along the minus strand of NC_135344.1, from coordinate 49,990,306 downwards.
CTGTGCCTATAATAAGGTGCTATATACTTTAGAAACACTATGCTCCCCACAAATCTTCACCAAAATAAAAAAACTAGTACAAACAGTAGAGCTGTTTTAAATACAGTAATAAATAAATACAGTAAACACTTTATTTCAGTTAGTGCTTTTTTGTTGTTGTTGGTCTTTACAGGTTTTCAAAACAATCATGCAAAAAACACAGGATTCTCATATACCGCCCCACCACCAACACCTTGCATTGGAGTAGATCATTTGTTACAGTTGATAGCACATTTTTATAATTGTACTTCTAATTAAAGTCCATGGTTTAACTTAAGGTTCACTATTTGTGTAGTGAAGTTCCATGTATTTTTCAGAAACTTTTATTCTGTTATCATATATACAATCTAACAATTCCCCCTTTAATCACATTGACATATATATTACAGTGCTTTTAATTGTAGTCACAAGGTTTTGCTACCATCCCCACCATCTATTACAAGAACATTTCCATCATTCCAAAGAGGAATCCTGTACGGTTTAAGCTTTAAATTCACATTCCCCATCCCCACCACATCCCCGATAACCTGTATTCTAGATTCTGACTCGATGAATTTGCTCATTCTAATTTTATTTCACACAACATGGGGTCGTCCAGGTTTATCTATGGTGTCACATGTATCAGAATATTTCTTTTATGGCTGAATAATATTCCATTTTCCATTCATCAGTTAATTGGACACTTGGATTTCTTCCATTTTTTGGCAATTGTGAATAACGCTGCTATGAACAATGGTGTGCAAATATCTGTTGGAGTCCCTGCCTTCAATTCTTTTGGGTATGTAGTGAGATTGTCCAGTCATATCATGTGCTGGTTTGAAAGGATGTATGGACCCTAGAAAAGCCATGTTTTCATCTAAATCCCATTTCATCAAGGCAGAATAATCCCTATTCAATGCTGTAGGTTTGCAACTGTAATCAGATCATCTCCCTGGAGATGTGATTTAATCAAGAGTGGTTGTTAAACTGGATTAGATGATGACATGTCTCCACCCATTTGGGTGAGTCTTGATAAATTTCTGGAGTCCTATAAAAGAGGGAACATTTTGGAGAATGAAGGAGATTCTTCATCCTTCCACAAAGCAGAGAGTCCACGAGCCAGAGACCTTTGGAGATGAAGAAGGAAAATGTCTTCCGGGGAGCTTCATGTAACTGGAAGCCAGGAGAGAAGCTAGCAGATGGCGCCATGTTCACCATATGCCCTTCCAGATGAGAGAGTAACGCTGAGTGTGTTTGCCATGTGCCCCTCCAGCCAAGAGAGAAACTGTGGCTGTGTTCACCATGTACCTTCTCACTTGAGAGAGAAACCTTGAACTTCATTGGCCTTTTTGAAACAAGGTATCTTTCCCTGGATGCCTTCGATTGGACATTTCTATAGACTTGTTTTAATTGGGACATTTTCTTGGCCTTAGAACTGTAAACTAGCAATTTATTAAATTTCCCTTTTTAAAAGCCATTGTTTCTGGTATATTGCATTCTGGAAGCTAGCAGACTAGAACATAAGGGAATTCTATACTTGGTTTTATGAGTAACTGCTAAACTGTCTTCAACAGCAGCTGCAAATTTTATAATGGGTGTTCCTCTTTCTCCCCATCATCTCCAATGCTTGTTATTTTCCATTCTTATAATAGCAGCCATTCAAATAGGTGTGAAACAGTATCCCGTTGTGATTTAATTTGCATTTCCATGATGGTTAATGTTGGTAAGCATATTTTCATGTGTTTTCTGGCCATTTGTAGGTCCTCTTTGGAAAGATGTCCTTTGGCCATTTCTTAATTGCATTGTTTGTCTTCTAATTGTTGACTTAAAGGATATCTTTATATATTCTAGATATTATCAGATATAAGATTTCTCAGATATGAGATTTCCAAATTAGTTTCTACATTGTGCAGGATGTGGAGCAATTTTTTTTATTTTGATGAGGTCCCATTTATCTATTATTTGTTTTGTTGTTTGTAATTTGGGTGTAAAGTCTAAGAATTCAATGCCTATCACAGGTCCTGAAATGCTTTCCCATATTTTATTCTAGTCGTTTGATAGTTCTAGCTCTTTATTAAGGTATTTGATCCATTTTGAATTGATTTTTAAATTCTGTATGAGGTAGGAGTACTTCTACTTTGTTTGCAAATGGTGATCCAGTTTTCCCAGCACCATTTGTTGAAAAGAATATTTTTTACTAAGTGGTCTTTGCCACTTTGTCAAAAATCAGTGGCCATACAAGTGAGAGGTGATTTCTGAGCTGTCAATTCTATTCTATTGGTTTATATGTCTCCCTTTGTGCCAGTACCATGCTATATTGATTACTCTGTCTTTGTAATAAGTCTTAAGAAAGTGTGACTCTTCCAACTTCATTCTTCTTTTTCAAGATGGCTTTAGCTTTTGGGGGCCCCTTACCCTTCCATATAAATATGATGATTGACCTTTCCATTTCTGAAAAGAAGGTTGTTGGAAATTTGGTTGGAATAGCATTGAATCTATAAATTGCTTTGTGTAGTGCTGACCACTTAATTATATTAATCTTCCAATCTATGAATATGGAATGGAATTTCCTTCCATTCATTTAGGTCTTCTTTAATATCTTTTAGCAACGTTTTGTAGTTTCCATGTACAAGTCTAGATATTTGATTCTTTAGTTTCTATTGTAAATGGACTTTTTTTCTTCATTTCTTCTTGCAATTGTCCATTGCAATGCTAAATAACAGTGATGACAGTGCATCAGCATCAACTTGTTTCTGATGTTAGAAGGAAAGATTTCAGTCTTTCACCATTAAGTAGCTAGTTAGACGCAGGTTTTTCATATATGCCCTTTATCATGCTGACAAAGTTTCCTTCTATTCCTAGTGTTCAGAGTGCTTTTATCAAGAAAGTATGTTGGATTTTGTCAAATGCCTTTTCTGCATCAATTGAGATGATTGTGTTTTTTTTTTCCTTCATTCTGTTAATTTACTGTCTTACATTAATTGATTTTCTTAGCAATCTTGCATAGCAGCAATAAATCCAACTTGATCGTGGTGTAGAACTCTTTTAATATCCTGCTGGATTTCATTTGCTAGCATGCTGTTGAGGATTTTTGCACCTATTTTCATAAGATATATTGGACTGTAGTCTTCTTTCCTTGTGGTACCTTTAGCCAGCTTTGGTATGAGAGTAATATTGGTCTTGTAGAATGAATTAGAGAGTGTTCCTTCCTCTTCAATTTCATTGAAGAGTTTGAGTTGAGTTTTGGAAGAGAATTGGAGTTGTCTTCTAGGAATGTTTGGTAGAGATCCCCTGTGATGCCATTTGGTCTCTCTCAGGAGGTTTTTGAGTCAATGTAGATAGCTTGTGTGTTTCTAAGAATTTGTCCAGGTTATCTTATTTATTGGCACAGAGTTGCCCATAGTATCCATGTATAGACCCAGTGTCTATAGTAATACCTTCCATTTCATGTCTGATTTGCATCATTTGAATCCTCTTTTTTTTTGTCAGTCTAGCTAAAGGTTTGCCAATTTTATTGATCTTTTCAAAGAACCAACTTTTGATTTTGTTGATACTCTATTACTTTTTCATTTTTATTTCATTGATCTCCACTCTACTCTGTTGTTTCCTTCCTTCTGCTCATTTTGGATTTAGTTTGCTCCTCTTTTTCTAGTTCTTCCAGTTTTGAAATTAGGTCTCTGATTTTTAGTCTTTCTTCTTTTTTAATGCAAGCATTTAGAGCTTTAAATTTCCCTCTCAGCACTGCCTTCACTGCATCACAAAAGATTTGGTATGTTTTATTTTCATTTTCATTGGCCTCAAGGTATTTCCTAATTTTGCTTTTGATTTCTTCTTTCACAAATTGTTTGCTCGAGAGTATGTTGTTTAATTTACACATATTTGTGAATTTTCCATTTCTTCCTCTGTTATTTTTAGCTTTATTCCTTTGTGGTTGGAAAATATACCTTGTACAATATAAATATTTACTGAGACTTTTTCTGTCACCCAGCATATAGTCTATTATGGGGAATGATCCATGCACTGGAGAAAAATGCATATTCTGTTTTTGTTGAGTGCAGTGCTCTATATATGTCTGCATTTTAGTTTGTATTTGTTGCCAGAAATGAAACATACTAGAAATGGAATGGCTTTTAAAAAGGGAATTTATTAACTTATAAGTTTATTGTTATAAGGCCATAAAAATGTCCAAACTAAGGCATCCAGAAAAAAGATACCTTGACTCAAGAAAGGCCAATCTGGGAACGCATGTGGCTGGCATCTGCTGGTCCTTGTTCCTAGTTCCACTGTTTCCAGGTTCTGATGCCAGTGGTTTCCTCTCTAAGCTTCTGTGGGTCATCACTTAGTTCCTCTGGGACACAGCTCTGGGTTCTGGCTTGCTTAGCGTCTCATGGGAAGGCACGTGGCAACATCTGCTGGGCTCTGCATCTCCAAACATCCATGTCTAAGCATCTGCTCTTTCAGTTGGCTCTCCTGGCATCTCCAAATGTGTGCATCTTTGTCGGCTCTGAAACAATTATGTTTTATCCAAAATACCTCCCCTTTTAAAGGACTCCAGTTAGCTAATCAAGCCCCACCTTGAATGGGCAGAGTCACATCTCCATCTAATCAAAAGGCCACAGCTAAAATTGGGTGTGTCACATCTCCATGGAGTAATATAACCAAAAGGTCATGTCCACAACTGAAAAGGTCAGTCTCCATGGAAACAATTGAACTAAAGGTTTTCACCCTACAATACTGAATTAGAATTAAAGGACATGACTTTTCTGGGGCACACAACATTTTTAAACCAGCACATCTGTTAGATCTACTTGGTTTAGTATAACATTCAAGTCCTCTGCTACCTTATTGATCTTCTAACTAGATATTCTAACCACTATTTTGAGTGGTTATTAAAGTCTCTTCCTATCAATGTACAACTGTCAGTTTCTCCCTTCAAATCTGTTAATAATTGCTTCATGCATTTTGAGGCTCTGTATATATATTTATAACTTATATTTTCCTGTTGAATTGTCTCTTTTATCAGGATTTAATGACCATCTTTGTTACTTGTAACTGTTTTGACATAAAATCTACTTTATCCAACATTAGTATAGCCACTCTAGCTCTCTTTTGGTTACTATGTTCATGGTCTATCTTTTTTCATTCTTTTACCCTCAACCTACTTGTATCTTTGAATTTAAGGTGAGTCTCTTGCAGATAAAATATAATTGGATCATTTGTTTTTTTTTGTCCATCCTGCCAATTTCTGCCTTTTGACTGCAGAATTTAATGCATTTATACTTAATGTCCCCCACTTCCATTAATGCCTACTTTTATATTTATTTTCTTCTTTGTTTTTGTACCATATTGAGTGCCTTCTCACTTCTAACTGGATATAATTCTCATCTGTTTTCCTTGTGGCTACCAAGAGGATTAAAATTTAACATTCTAAATATATAAGACTCATATTTGTTTTGATACCAACCTAATTTCAATAAATGCACATATACTTTTCATATACCTCTTGGTCCCCCATTTTTTTGTACATTATGACATATTTTTCTACATCATGTGTCCAAAAACAAAGATATATCATTCTTTTTTTGTCATTTGCATTTTAGCAACTGTAGAATGTAAGAAGTAAAATTATATACAAAAACATGCAGTACAATAATACTGGCATTTATAATTACCCAAATGGCCACCTTTAGTGCAGTTCTTTGTTACTTTATGCTGCTAGTGTTCTTTCAGTCTGAAGGGCACCATTTAGCATTAATTGTAGGATATGTCTAGTGATGATGAACTCTCTCAGCTTTTGCTTATCTGAGAATGTTTTAATCATCCCTTCATTTTTGAAAGAGTCTCACACCAGATATAAAATTTTTGGCTGAGAGTTGCTTTCTTTTAGCACTTTAAGTATTTTTAACCCACTGCATTCTTGCCTCCAGGGTTTATGATAAGAAATCCTTGCTCTATCTAATTGGGACATCCTTGCATATAACACATTGCTTTTCTCTCGTAGCTTGTAGCTTTCAGAACTCTCTTTGTCCTTTGCATTCAATGGTGCAATCAACATCTGATGGGCTAGATTTTTCTTCATGTTTATCTTATTAGGTATTCTCTGAGCTTCTGGAATGTGCATATTCATGTCTTTTGCTAAATTTGGAAAGTTCTTTGTTGGCATTTCTTTGATTATTCCTTCTTCCCCTTTCTCTCTTCTCCTGGGACTCCAGTAATGCATATATTTGTGTGCTTGATGGTGTCCCAAAGCTGTCTTAGGTTACTTTGACTTTTAACATTTCTTTTTTGTTTTTGCTCCTCAACCCGACTCATTTCAATTGTTTTATTTTCAAATCCACTGGCAGATTGCTGGTCCCAGTCTGCTCTCAAAACTCTCCTGGGAATTTTTTCACTTCAGTCTTAAATTCCAATAGTTCTATTTGGTTCCTTTGTAAAAATTATTTCTCTTTAGACTCTCATATTGTTCATTCATTGCTTTTCTGTGATCCCTTAGTTCTTGTTCTGTATTTCCTCAAACTTTGTAAAGATATTTTTAAAGACTTTATTTGGTATATCCACACTGGTGGATATCTTCTCCATTGGTGTTTTCTGTATTCTTATTCTCTTCCTTTGGAAGGGCTCTCATTTCCTGTTTGTCTTGTACTCTTATGCTGCACATTGTACATTATTTTAAAATATTAACTTTGGGACTTATTCCCTGAAATGTCTGTTTCTTGTTTTTGTTCTGCTTTTAACCAACTGGTGATAAGATAGAGATTTTCTTGAGCTTCTGTAGTCATTTTGTAGTAGGCAGACCCCTGGTAGCAAGCAGGCCCCCTGTTTACTCAAGGCACTTTTTCTTTGGAAAGTCTCCCTGCCCCAAGGATGCTTGAAAGCACACACAGGTAAGATAAGAGGGCTCTGTAGGAGCCCCCTCCCCCACCAACGCTCATCCACTTCTGTAAACTCAGCTTTGCAATTCTTCTGGGTCTGATCGTTGGCACACAGCCAATTGTCTCCCCTGAGAATTGCTAGTTTAGGAAAACCCTGTCCTAAACAAGCCATTCTGTCTATAAAATCGTATGTCAGCCCCTGTTTGGGCCTCAGACTTTCAGAGGCTACTTGGCTGAGCTCTATGGCCATAGACTAATAAAACCTACTTTCTGAAACTTTGGAGCCTCCATCCGGGTTTGCTTCAGCCTAACATTCCTGGAGGCTTGCAGCCTTGTTCCTGGTTAAGCACTCCAGTCCTGTTTTCACATAATGTTCCTGGAGACTCTTGCAAAGCCTCCTTCCTGGTTTCATGCAACAATATCAGGAAGCTCTGCCCAAAGCAAACTGCAGTGTGTTGGGTTTTCCCCGTCTTTCTGGACATCTATCTTATCTTGGGCTTTTACTTGTTAGTTGTTTCAGAATTCCTTTGTCTATGGGAGTTTGATTAGCCTCTTTTCACAGGAGATAGACCTTCTCCGTGGTATTTGAAGCCAGGATGACTGCCTGTATAGTTTTTATACTCCTTTCATTGTCTCAAGCTGCTTTTGCCTTGGGGCAAATTCTGGGAAGAGGGCAAAAGGGAGAACACTTTCCCATGTCAGTCCATCCCAACCCGAATAGGGCTGAAGACCCATGAAAGAGGCACAGACTGGCTCCAAAGCATCCTAGGAAGGGATCAAGAAAGGTGCCAGAAGCTTCTCCAACGGCTCTTCAAATCTGAGCTTTACTAGCACACCCAGCAAATACAGCCCTCCAGCTAACTGTCCCCCACAGCCCTGAGGAACTGCTGTGACTCCACCACTGGGAGCACTGGGAGGCTCAAAACAATGGCCGCTGCTGCATTTGTCCTAGGCAAGGTTCAAACAATGCCTGCCACCACCTTTGTCTGGGACAAGTTAAAACAATAGCTTCTTCCCTCAGAGATAGGGCTCAACCAGTCTGAACTTGCTAACTAAAAGCCATGATCAGTGATCAGCTGTACCCACCCATGTTCTTGGAGAAGAGGATTTTTTATGCCCCTTTCTGTCACCAGCGAGCTAGCCAGTAACTGGACTCTTTAAGGCGGTCAGCTTTGAGGATGGGGGATGTGCACTGGTCACCACTGCAGAGAAAGAAATTCATTACCCTTTACTGTGGTTTATCAGCTTCTTCTTCCTGCTCTTCCCTGGACTGTACAGTTGTTCTTCTGGTCTTCAGAGTTACAAAGTAGTTGTTTCAGACAGCTCCTGCCTATTTAATTTTTGTTTTAGGGGAAGGACTGAGTCCTGGTGTTCCCTACTCCACCATCTTCTACTGCTACCTCAATGATTTATTTTAACTAGCTAAATGAGGGATTTATATAAGGGGCTAGTAGTAAGATTAATGGGAAAATGACTTTAGCTAAGAGGAGATGCTTTTTGAAAACAAAATCTTGCTAGTTTTTGCTTTAACATATAAAGCATTACATAATTTTTTAAATTAAATTTTTGACTTTTTAAAATGCTAACCAATATAATCAAATTATATAGTACAAAATTAAAATTAAAATAATGGTACAATATTGCTTCAAAGTATTGTATCAGAAAAAAATTGCTTGCTAATTTGTAAGCAGTTTTATATAAAATCTGATTTTTAGTAATTTCAAAATTTCAGTTTATTGCTTTGGTATTAAACCAGTAGACAGATCTCATCCTTTAATAGAAGATTCCACCCACTGAACAACAAAAAATAATCCTGCTATTTTTATTAAGTTCAACTTCTATTTTTTCCTCTCCTTCCATCATTCTTTCTTACTCTCCTTGTTTTCTTCCCGTCCTCCTTCCCTTCTTTTTTCCTTTCTTCCTTTCTTAATTATTTATTTCCTTTTTTTCATTATTCCCTTAAACTTCAAGCAATAGGAGTCAATACAGCAATTGAAAAAAGCAGACTTTTCCATAACCCCATTATAAATTTTGCTTTGTATTTTATCCTGGCTGGGGGCTACGACTCTGATAGGCTAGACCTGCAGAAAAGACAGTGTAAGACAAAGAGATCAAGACAAGTGACTCTGTGTTGTGTGTGTGTTTGCATGCAATTGGGCTCACTTTAAGGAAACCAATTAGAAATGGGTGCTGTTGTAGTTTGCTAGCTGCTGGAATGCAACACACCAGAGACGGATTGGCTTTCAATAAAAGGGGATTTGTTTCATTAGTTCTTTAGAGGAAGGGCAGCTAACTTTCAACTGAGGTTTTTTCTTACATGGGAAGGCACAAGGTGATCTCTGCTGGCCTTCTCTCCAGGTCTCTGGTTTCCAACAACTTTCCCCGGGGTGATTTCTTTCTGCATTTCCAAAGGCCTGGGCTGAGCTGGGAGTGTTGAGATGAGGTATGCTGAGCTACTTGGGCTGTGCTACATTGAACTCACTCATTTAAGCACCAGCCAATTAAATCCAACATCATTCACTGCAGCAGGCATGCCTCTTAGCTGACTGCAGATATAATGAGCAACAGATGAGGTTCACATACCACTGGCTCATGGCCACAGCAACAAAACTAGGGGTCTTCACCTGGCCAAGTTGACAACTGAATCTAACTACCACAGGTGCAATCCATCTAAAATTTTTTCTTGGGCTTCTTCATTAGCATAAGTAATTGTAAATTCAAAACTACTTTTGATGTAAATTTTTACCTCAGTTTCTATTAGTACATTGCGGGTTTTCTTCCCCTTTTTTCGCAATTTTCTCTTTGTTTTTTCTACATTTCTTTTAATATTTTCTTTCTTCTCGAGCATATCATGAAGTGTCTAAAAGATATTCAGATAGTAAGATGTGTAGCATCTACAATCCAATTATTCCTTTGTAAATCAAATATTACCCAGGTGTCTATTTTAATATTAACAATTTTATTTTTTATACAAAGGGAAAGAATAACCACATATAAATTACCAAAACATGCTACAATATCCAAAATAAAAATATTGTATTTAAATAGTGTGAGAAAAGCAAAATGTAGCCATTTTAGCTACTTTTAAAATCCTAGTTAACTTTCACAGATTGCATATTTTCATCACTATTTAAAAATTTTTTTACCAAACTTAAAATTCAAAATACAAATCTTTAGCAATCATTTCCAAAAAAAAAGTATAAAAACTTACTCTTTCTAAAGGTTTATGCTAAATTAATAGTTCTGGTAATTTATCAACTTTTAAAATAGAATAAAACAAAAGTGATTACTGAGCTATAAGAAGATAGAAAATAATGGCTATTATAAAATAAGAGGAAATAAAAGTTACTCTTTTCTGGAGTTCATTATCATGTTCAGACAATCACACTGGGGCTTTTGATACAATTAATGAACTTGCATCTTTAATGTAAGTAGAATAAGTTATTAAAATAATTTATAACACTAGGTGTGAGTACCAGTTATACATTCATTATATGAGCACTAAGATAACATTTATAGAAGTCCTAAATAGAGTACTAAACTCAGAATTTATTGTTTCAATGCTTTAAGGCCTTTTTTTTCCCAAGTTGCTTAACCTGTTAGGACTCAAGTTTTCTGAAGTTTATGATAAAGGTAAACTTTTTCTTGCCTATTTCAAAGAGAGATTTTGAAAATAAAAATAAACCTTGACCATAGGAATTCTTTGTAAATCACACAATATTTTTAAAAGAAGAAATCTGAAAATTATCTAAGTCTAATAAAATAAATTTACATAATCATTTGTAACAAAAGAAATCCTATTTCCAAACTGACACAAATGGATATATATATATGTATGCCCTTGCTGCAGCTAAAGATGAGAATGTATAACTCTTACCACACCCTCTTGTTCTCCAAAAGACTAATGACATGATACATACGTATTTTTCTAATAAATTTTTATTTGGGAAGGGCTAGTAATATCAGTTACTGCCACAAACTTGAAGTTTAGGAAATATTTTATCCACATTTGCTTTATTTTTCAACCTGTCTAAATTTCTTTTTGATATATGCATAAAAAATTTACCATGAAAATGTCAAGATACATTATATTTTATATTTGAGCAAAAGCCACTTTAGAATTTTATTAACAAACAGTGGAGAATTTGATGGTGGGCCAGCATCTTAGATAAGTTACTGAGCACCCATTTTGAAAGCTGCTTTTCTTAAGTGCACTCCCAAGAGAATATGAGATTTTAGAAATTGCACTAATGGTCCCACTATACAGTTCTATTGTGGATCCGTTGTGAACCTGCAATAGTTACTTAGTTTGTTGATGCTTTTATGTCTTACTAGGTGACATCATAATTTTTTCCAACAATAACATAAAATCACATACATGATTTACCAACCTAAATATTCCTGTAAATTTGTATCTGGATTCATTTATATATGCTTACATTAAAATGTTCCTGGTGGGTCATTCTGATTCTGACAGCATCTTCTTCCAGTTGAAGCAGAGGTGCTTCCATTTCAGACAATGCTAGAGTATATACTGCTTTCTTTTCTGCAAGTTCTTGCCTCTCCTGCATCTGCAATTCTTGAAAATTATATAATTTTTTCTGCCAATAAAGATTTAAAATCACTCAGTTGATTATTAATAACTTAAAAATTTATTGAGCCCCTTATTGTGTTAGGTAATAATCTTTGTGGTTATTTGAAAATCAAAAGATAGATACCATCATAAAAAGCAATGGGTTAAAAATATTGTTTATTTAAAGAGTACACAGTTAATTACTAGAAGAAATGAGTGAAAAAATAAAAGAAACATTAAAAATAAAATATTCTTAAGTATTAGAGAACTATAAGGTTAGAGATTGCACTAACAACACATATTACAATATATAGTAATTCTTACAAACCAAATATAACCAATAAACAGGAAGTCAATAACATAATATTAAACAATAAAGGCTGGGTAAACCATGGGATTACTGAGCTTGTATACATAGAAATAACTAAGTGAATCTGGTATTTTCAAACATGTTGAAGCATAGGAACACTGATGCCATATGTCTGAAAACAGCAAATTTCCTAACAGAAAAAATAATGAGATTTTTGCTTGAGGACAGTCCATGCAGATAATCTCAAATAATTTAAAAATCTGTATTTTAGACTGTTTTTTCCTCTAGTCTATATATAAAAAATATAATAATTTCAAATATGTATGATGCATGTATATACGTGGGTAGGTAGGTATTTCTGAAAGGGAGACATCCTAAAACATGCAGGAATCTGAAGAACCCAATCTGTGTTTGCAAAGGCTATACAGGTGGTAGATAGCGATTTAAAAAAATAATGACATTGATTTTGCTAGCTCTCATGTTGTAGTTTCAAAAACTTTACACAGAAACTACATGGCATGTTTCTTTCAGGGTTAAATAAAGAAATTCAAATGAAAGTCAGTAGAAGTAAGGAAAGCATAACATCATCACAAAGTAAAGCTAAGAGTTTAGACACTTAGGAATAAGATCCCACTGCCTTTTTTGCTAGACTGGCAGAAATCCCCATTAAGCCACAAAATGAGATATGTATATGGGAGGTCAGTTTCTTTATGCATGATCAGACACTGTTAGTTGTACACAGAGGGCAACTGTCTTCAGCTAAGAAGAGAAAACTGCTAGCTTGCAAACCAAGTAGTGAAAAGAAGCCTCATTATAGGCAAATTTAACATGCTAAGTAAAATGCAAATTAAAGAAACAATGAAATATCGAAACCAAATTTGAATTACCTGAATCAGTATTAAAGCAGCCACTTGACTTCGAATGAGTTTTTTCAAGAATTCTTCTCTACCCTATACATTATCAAATTTGTAAAAATGAGGATATCAGAAAACATTTTTAAAACAATTGATAATACAAAATACAGTTTACATAACTTAAAACAAAGAGTAAAATATTAATTATAAATTATTATAAAATAGAAAAAAATGGTGTTTTTTTGAGGTGATGTAATTAAGTGATATCAGAGCAGAAAATAAAATACAGCATTTCAGTTCAGTTAAGATTGTACTTTATTGTCTTGAACCATAAAATCAAAGTAACCATAATGGAAAAACTAGGCAATCTTCAATTTCTCTTTTAATAAAAACCGATCAGTTTGTTTTTCAGTATTACTTTTCAGAATAAACATGTTCGACTTGAAAACAAGATAGGTACAATTCAAGTGTGAAGTTTGCAAAATATGATCCGATTCTCTGTTTGGCTGGAACAATTCCTTTTTATTCCTTCGGTCATCACTTTCGTTCATAGCCACAAAATGAATAAAAAAATAAATAAATTGGAAAACTATTCATTCTGTTACCTGTACAAATAATCTTTAATTTTTCTTGGTTGTGCTTTAAATTATCACACAAAACCAGAATTGATAGCAGTTCACAGAGTACCTTCTACTGTAAAATTACATCTTTTTTTTTTTTTTTTAACATGGGCAGGCACCGGGAATCGAACCCGGGTTTGGAACTCCTTATTTAACAAAGGAGTTGGCTTGGATTTAGGCTCTCTGCCAGACTGAAAAGAACTGTCTTGCTTTGTAAGAAGGAATAGTGTAGGTTCAGCAACCTCTCTGATAGCCCTCCTTATTTATCAAATCCCTCTATATTAGGGTATCTATGGAGACAGTCTAAGGAAGCAAGTCTGTAGGTTTCTCCTCTAATCGTTCCTCTATTCTATAAAGTGACATTAAAAGTATGTTCTTCCAAAGTAAAAGAATAACTCAAAAGAAGCAAATAGAAAGGTGATAAGTAAAGCAATAACCCTACCATACTATATCACCTAAGGATATAACTACATCTAAAACCAATTTATACAATGATATATTTCGATAATTTAAAATAAATTAGTTGCCTCATCACAGTTTTATCAACTCATTAAACATTTAATAATAAGTAATAATAACTAAATAATTAACTTGAATAACCAAATTAAAAATGCCTCCATAGTATACAGAAAAAATACACTCCAAAATACAGTGCTAAGTTTGACCTCTGTCTGTAGTGAAAATCACGTGTGTGTGTGTGTGTGTGTGTGTGTGGGAGAGGAAGTGGGGAATGGTAAGATAGGAAGCTGAAGAGATAAGCAACTACCAGACTATGCAGGACCTTTAAGGTCCATGAAGAAAATTAGTGAAGGGTGTGCATGCTTTAAAAAAGATCATCATGGCTATAATATGGATTCCTCAGTTTGTGGTTCTTTAAAATAAATTCTTCAAAGTTTTTTTAATTTGATTTCAGCTACTAAGAGAGAGTACCATGGTTGAAATGAATCCAGTCCCCTAAATTGGATAAAGTTATATGTTACAAAAAGAAACTCTGGATGTAGGGCTGAAAACAATGTTAACAGTGTATGAGAAATTATACTAAAAAAAAAAAAAAAAAAAGAGTCTAAAGCTCCAAGAAGTAAAACATTGTATTACCTTAAAAATAAAGGAAATAGTCGATTTTGAAAGTTTTGTATTTACACAAAACCAACTCGGACAAATTGCCACCATCCGTAGGAAAATTGTCTGAAGATTCACTCAAGCACCGTGGGGAATTTTCCAGGCTCTGTAGCCTATCACACCTCCAATTTCTATGAGCCAGAAAGTTTTTAAATGATGAGTCACCAAAAGTGAAGGTTCCTGTGGCCACTGAGGCTGCCAACTTCATTCCACCAGGCACATGTCCACAAAGAGTGTTTTCAACCAGATTCTCAAGACCTTCCCACAGTACTATCCATTTTACTCAAAATATGATTGATCCAACACAGTGCTGGCAAAAGGAATAAGAACTTTTCCTTTTCTCCTAGGAACTGTTCCTAGGAGACCTACTGGGTTAAAAAACCTTCAAAACACCAAACACTGATAGAAAGAAAACAGTGATGGTAAAGGACTCAGGCCATAGGGTACCACATCTGAGTGAGAGGACTTATGTGTCTTTCTATCCTATTGTCACAGGTTGTGTTCCCTAAAGATTCTGAGATGGAGCTTAGGTTGCAGGATATTTATAAAGGAGTGCACTTTGGGCCAACTCCTATGGAAGAGAGAAGAAAGCAGGAATGGGTAGAGAAACAAGTTCATTTGTGATCAGCCTCAACAACAGTCTCCTTGGTCAACCTGATGGGGAGTGCTGAAACAAGAATTTGTCCCAAGTTGGGGCAAAGTGACAAAGCTATACTTCTAATTTTATCAGTCATTGGATGTGAGTTGTCCCAGAAAGAGGCATGGCCTTAAGTAAAGCGACTTGGATGAGGCAGTTCATCAAGGGGGATCAGCACCTATGACCAACAAAAAATTGTCATTCCCCACCTCAATAATATTACATGACTATTAGTGCTACTACTGTGGTAGTCAGACTCAGTTGTCAACTTGGCCAGGTGAACATGCCTAGTTCTGTTGCCGTGGACCTGAGCCAATGGTACGTGAACCTCATCTGTTGCTCATTACATTTGCAGTCGGCTAGGAGGCGTGCCTGCTGCAATGAAGGACGTTTGACTTAATTGGCTGGTGCTTAAATGAGAGAGTGCAACAGCACAGCCCAAGCAGCTCAGCATACCTCATCTCAGCACTTGCAGCTCAGCCCAGGCCTTTGGAGATGCAGAAAGAAATCACCCTGGGGAAAGTTGCTGGAACTCAGAGGCCTGGAGAGAAAGCCAACAGAGACCATCCTGTGCCTTCCCACATAAGAAAGAACCTCAGTGGAAAGTTACCTGCCTTTCCTCTGAAGAACTAACAAAATAAATCCCCTTTTATTAGAAGCCAATCCATCTCTGGTGTGTTGCATTCCGGCAGCTAGCAAACTAGAACTACTAAAAGGATGACATATCACCTGCTTACTATGTATGTTTACTCTGTTTTAATTTCACAATGAAATCTATAAAACAGATATTACTGTCCCCTTAGTAAAAGGGAAAACCGAGACAGAAATTGCACAAATTGCCCAAATTCACAACATTAGTACATAATGGAACCAGGTTGCTAACCTATATAATCTCAGTCAGATTAATTTAACATCTAAGTGACACCTGGATACCTAGGACACTTCAGTGTAATAGAAATATTTAGTATGGAGCCTCTCCCTCTCACGTGCCCCTCTCTTTGCATTAGCTTCCTTGTTTATCCATCAGGCTTTTGAGGCAACTGTGATACTTCTTTTAATTCTGTAACCCAGCAGCCTACACCAGATGTTAAGTACCGGAACCGAGACTTTATGTTAAGGAGGTGCCAGTCTCCTAGTGATTCCACAGTTGACTGTGAAATGGAATCTGTTGGAAAAGGTATGAGCGCTGGGGAGATGCTGCCTTTTAATTATACAAAATGAGTTATGTAGCTGCTGAGAACAAAACCAGGATTAAATGGGTACAAAGTCCCAGGAGGTAGAATTAACACTTGAATTAGAATGTGGTCTGCTCAGTAAAATACTGATTCTACCATCACGGAAGACATTCAAAAGAATGCTGGAAAATAACAAAGAGCTACATTAGTTGTAAGTTTTCCTGATTTAATAATTAAGTACCACTCTTTAGGAATTTGCTACATATCGGACACTTTTCTAGAAGTGCCATGTTAACAGAAACGTGCAAAACAAGTGCATGCCTCAGCTATGCATGTGTTTCAATTACCATGTTGCTGTGCAAAGTGATGAATGCCTGTACACATGCACATGCTCAAGTTAATCACATGCATTTACTGACAGAGCACCTACTATCCATACTGCAAACTGAGAACCCAGGTCTCAGAGGTTACTTAATTTGTAACCTGATTAAGCTTCAACTATTAGCCCACAGGATTGCAGCACTCCTGGGGGCTGTTACATGAATCGGTCTGCTCAACAGTACTGTAAGCTCCCTCTTCTAGCCTCAGCTTCCAGTACTGTGTTTGGCATATAACATTTGTTGAATGAATAATTTATCAAACAGCTAGATGAATGAATCACAAACAGACTGCTTTTGCTTTCCAGGTTGGAGGATGGAACTGTAGAAGTTTAAGGTTCTTTCAAGCTCACAAATTCTTTTCAAACCTTCTATGTAATGTGACACTCAGGGCCCTTAAAAATGTCAGAACACACAGGTTTTCATCCATAAGTAGCATCTTGAGATTGGATAGCACAATAAGGCCTACAGATATTTCCCTTCAAAGAGAAGAAATGGGAGAAGCAGGGAGAGAGGCAGGGAGGCCTGAACTCTGATTTAGGATTGCAGGCAACATATATTCCTAGAGTATAAAGACGTGAATAAGGAACGAGGGAAGGCTGCTGATCAAGGAGCACAGCCCGCAGCTCTCCTTGTGTCAGGCCTCTGAGCTCCTCAAATTGACAATTCCGTGTAAAGGTAATGAAAAGCTCAGAAAATCACCATTTCACAACTGTTAGATTTAAATTGGTTCAACCTAAAGTCATCAGAAAATGCTAAGTCAATTAGTTGAAAATTTAATGGAAATAAGTTATTGTACTTTCTCAAAGTATCACTCCGTTGATTACAATAAGGAAAGTGCAATGGATAAATCAGTTGGGACAAAAATTTAACATGATTGAGCTAAATATCACTAGCAATGAAACAAATTAATATCATGTGCATTCTGATATGTTACACTGAGGACACAAACACTTTTGACACAAATATTATGTAGTTCTTATCTGCACATAATTATGAAGAAGCAAAAGGATAAATCCATACTGGGGGCAGGGAGAGTATTTGTAAAAAAAATGGCCTAGACTCTTTAAAAATGTACATATAATGAAAGACAAAGAAATAAAAAGTAGAGAATTCTTCAATATTAAAAGAAACAAAAGTCATGACAGATAAATGCATACATTGTGCTTGATTTCACACACGAACCAACCAAATTAGAGAAACTTCAGTATGGAATACATATTTGTGCTTGTTATCAAGATATTGCCTCTCATTGTCAAATCCTCTCTTATTTACTGTGATTTATGATACTACAACTGGATCCTGAAGGGAGTTTCTTTTGCCAGCTGGAGTAAAGTTAAGCTTTATCACAGAGGGCAGAGGGGGGCATGCAAGGCTGTGAGAAAACGGCTTCCCATCCTGTTATGATGGGCCTTGATTCCTCTTTCCTGCTGCGGCATGTGGCGGGCAGTGGTCCTCGCCCTCCCCTGAGTCTGTCTGCTCAGAAACTCCATTTATTCCCCATCATCTTTCTCTGGCAGTTTGGCAAGGAGACGCTATGGGTGGGCTTCAGCCATGCACTTCACCAGCCCTGGAGACACAATCTCACCCTCGCCAACAAAATCTCCCTCACTCTGCTTTGGAAGAGAGGAGGCTCTTTCAAGTTCGTTTCTTCTCTGGGTACTTTACCTGTGCCCTAAAGGAAATGGATGCTCTCCCCACCCCCATCACCCATCCCCCATCCCCCATCCCCATTATTTCTGTATTCTTTAGAGCAGGGGTCACCAAACTTTTTCTATAAAGGCCAGAGAGTAAATCTGGGGGGGCTTGGCAGGCCATACAGTCTCTGACACAACAACTCAATTCTTGCTTTTAAGAATAGGGATAAAAGAGATCAACAGGTCACTGTGAAGAGGTTTAGAGAAGCTCAGGAAAAGGGGGTGACAGCGTCTCAGTAGCTGGAAGAGTTCATACTAAAACATCCTCACCTTTGACCCTCTGCCTTGTTTTAGCAGCCAGCAACCAGCAAGTGGCAGCAGAGAGCTATGCTACTGGAAGAGGCTGCTGCACGAGGACAAAAGACAGCTGAAACAGCAGAGGATGGAACAGCTGTGTGTCCGGAATACACATTCAAAGAGAAAAGGTGAGTAAAGAGCAAATTCCAATTGATCTAAGCTCAGAATCAAGATAGTAGCACAAGTTTGGTTCCAGTTACAAAAGGAACATTAGGAAAAATTTGGAAAACTCACACTGCATTAAGGTCTGAAATCAGGAAAGAAGAGAGAGACTTTAAAAAGTTAAAATCATAAAGCAAAATTTGGGAATTGTGCAAGTAACTATAGATGGGACTGAATTAGCTAGGTAGGACGGCTCTTTGGCTGCGCATTGCTAGGACACTTTTTGATGACCAGGGTCTTAGCAGAAAGCCAGGTCCTATCTAAAAGTTAATACAAAGATGCTTTCTTAACTTTCTTTTTTTTATGAAGATCTATATGTCGTCTGTAGAAACATTTTTAAATCACAAAAAAATAAAAGTCAGTTAAATAAACCGAACCTCCAAAATCCAAAGATATGCTTTGTGAATTTGGGGTATTTTCCTTTGATGTTTTCGTGTCTTTGAGAATAACGTAGTTTTTAAAATTTTGTGTTTTCATTTTACACTTAACATATACTGAGAAGCTTAACATCATTGTGCCATTTATTTTTCACTTGTTTTACAAAATGTTTCATACCTTAACACCATTTATTTGTAAGGTACAGATGATAATAGAAATACCGATAACACGGACACCCATGAACACACACCAACTAGCTTCAGAAATAGAATATTTCCAATACCTTCAAAGCTCTCCTTAAACAATACCTTAATCTCATTTTATTTTCTTACATCGCCACCATTTGGTATGGAATATTCTTATCACTCTGCAAAGCTCTCTTACTCCTCCTTGCAGTCTGTTGATTCCTTGGATGCCCAAAACAGGCAACCATTGATCTGCTTTTGCCATTATCATTTTGCGTCTCATAAGGTTTGAAACAAATGGAATCCTGAAATATAACTGTGTAATCTTTCTGTGTTTGATGCCTTTCACTTAGCATGATGTTTGTGAGATTTATCTATACTGTTGCATGTATCATTACTTTGTTCTTTATTATTACTGTTATCTCATAATAGGGATGTTCTGTAATCTGTTAATACATTTACCAGCTGATAGACATTTTTGTTGTTTACAATATTTTGATATTATGAAAAATACTGTTATGAACATTTGTGTACAGCTTTATGTATGAGTACGTATTTTGAGGCTTCTTAGGTAAGCACTTAGGGATGGAATTTTTGAATAACATGTTAAGTTTATTTATTTAAACACATGAGAAACTGCCAAAATGTTTTCTGAGGTGGTTTAATATTTTGCATTGTCATCAGCAATGAATGAGAGTTCTCCACATGCTCATGAGCACATGGTATTATCAGCTTTTTAATTTTAGCCATTCTAGTGGTAATGCATTAAGGTTGTGACTTGTTTTTCCTTTCCTGATGGCTAGTATAGTGAGCATCTTTTCATGTGTAAATTAGATTTATATATCTGCTTTTGTAAGCAGCTCTTCAAGTCTCTTGAGCATTTTTTTATTGTTTTGTTTTTCCTATAATTGGGTTGTAAAGTTCTTAATATTCTGAGTAAAAGCCTTTATTGAATAAATATTTTATAGATATTTCCTCTTAGTCGTGGCTTGCCTTTTCCTTTTTTTTAGAAGCTTTCAAAGAACAGCAGTTTTTCATTGTGAAATCCTTTTTATAACATTTCTCTTTTATGCTTCATACCTTTTGTGTCCTGTTCAGAATTTTCTTCTAGAAGTTTCACAATTTTAGCTCTTCCATTTATATCCATGATACATTTCAAGTTGTTACCTTCCTCTTGCTGCCTTCAAGATTTCCCTTGTCCTTGGCTTTTGAGAATTGGATTATAATGTATCTTGATGTGGAGCTCTTTGCATTTATCCTTGAAGTATTTTTGAGTCTCTTGGATGTGTTGATTTGTGTCTTTTTTTAAAAATCAAATTTGTGAATTTTTCATTTCTATGTCTTCAAATATTCTTTCTACTCCTTTCTGTCTCTCTTCTCTTTCTGGGATTCCCATCGTGTACATGTTGATATGCCTGGTGTATCCCACATATCTCGTAGGTTCTGTCCATTTTTCTTCATTCTCTTTTATTACAATTCCTCAGACTGGATAATTTCCAATAATCTGTCTTTAAGTTTATTGATTCTTTTTCTGCCTGCTCACATCTGCTATTGAAACCTTCTAACAAGTTGTTTTATTTTTGTTCACTTCAGTTATTGCACTTTTAGGCCCATAATTTCTGTTTAGTTCACTTTTATAATTTTTGTACCCTTCTTAATATTCTCTATTTGTTCATACGTCATTTTTCTCATTGTTTCCATTAGCTTCTTGCCCATGGTTTCCTTTAGTCTTGTTTCTTTGCATGTTTCATATTTGTATAGAAAATTGGACATTCTGTGTGCTTTAAATATCTATTATAAATTATTTATATTTTTATATTATAAATTATTTAAACATTATACATTATAAATTGAATTATAAATCAGATTATTACCCTCCCCAGGGTTTGTTTTTGTTGCTTTTTGTAGATTATACCTCTGTGTTTAATGCTTTTCTAAACTATTTTATAAAGTCTGTTTTCTTTGTCATGTGTGATCTCTGAAGTTTGTGTTTACGTAGTTCATATTGTGTTTACGTAGTTTACATAGAATAAATGTCAACAGCCAAAAAAAGAAGAGGGACAGAGGAAGGGAGGGAGAGAGAGAGAGATAGAAAGAGAAAGAGAAACCTCTCCTGGTCTTTATGATTTTTTTCTGTGCTGGGGCACTCCTTCGATTCTTAGCTAGGCCATTTACAATTCCTGCTTTCACTGGAATTGAAAGCCTATCTTCCTCCTAACTCTTTCCTGAGCATGTGCCCTACTCTGATCAAGCTCATGGCTTTTGAAATCCTCCAGTATACATTGTTACTTTTGAATGCCCTAATTTCCAAACAAACAAACAAACAAAACAAAAACAAAAACAAGACTCCCTCCCTAACTTTTCCTTCCAGACTTTCAATGCCTTTTTGTATACCTCAACCATAATCTCTTGCCCCAAGTAGCTGTGAGTTGTTCATTTACCTTACAGTGTTTTCGAGGAATATCTGCAATTTCTCTACCCTGAATGAGTTCAAGTTTCTGTGCTGAATGAGTCCAAGTTAAGTGAAGCAAAGACAAGTAACATATGCCAGTACTTCTGAGAGACTCTTTTTTTTTTTCCTTTGTATGCTGTATGGCGGGGGTCACACTTCATTCTTTTTCCATGTGAGTATCCCCTTATTGCAGCACCATTTGTTAAATTTTGTTTGTTTTGTTTTACTTCATTCATTTGTTTGTTTGGGAAGTGCATGGGCCAGGAACCAAATCCAGGTCTTCTGCATGGCAGGTGAGAATTCCACCACTCATCTACCCTCACAGCCCCTGAAAGACTGTTGTTAGGTTAGAATAAACAAACACAACTGTTTGTCAATCAGGTCTGCTATACTTCCTTTGGAACTAAGGATCAGGGTCCCACATTGAGAAAATGGGCTCACGTCTTCAAGACTAGTGTTGATCCAGCAACAGGTATAGGGAATAAATAAATAAAAATGCCATAATATCATTTTTAAGTTGCCATTTTCTTGATTCAATATTCACATGCTTGCTGTTAACTTCAGACTGTCCTTAAGAATTCTGCAAGAGTTGATTCTGAGGGCTTGTGCTTGATTTTTTTATATTTCTATGGAAGGGTGGGTGCTTGGATATGTCTCCTCTACAGACATCCACATAAATGAAAAAAAAAACACAGATTTTTGTATGACAAACTGCATTATTAGTCAGTTTGCAATATTCTCCAATTTACTGTGATCCATAGAACTAGTATTATGTTGTTTAATTTCCAACTATTTGGACTTTTTTAGGTATATTATTAATAATTTTTAATTTAATTTCATTTGGGCTCAAGAACTTCCTCTATATGATTTCAATCTTTTCAAATTTATTGAGATTTGTTTTACTGTCCTTTTATACAATCATATAATTTATATTTTTAAAATAATCTTTAAGGTTATTATTATTATTATTATTGGCATGGGCAGGTTCCAGAAATTGAACCCAGCCACCATTGCACTGCCCAAGGTTAATTTTTAGTACACATAATTTTGCATTTAGAACATGTAAAATATGGGGAATTCATTAAACATCCATTGAGAGGGACGCAGTTGCAGTATATCAAGTGAACAGGTGGACTCTGTGTGGGATACCACCTTAGTCTCCCAGTCCAGAAATTTTTACTGGCAGATAATACACATGTCCTAAAGTAAGATGGCACAAGGAAAGTCTTCTCTGAAAACAGGACTAGCAGTAGGTCTTGGACATGAAGTGCAGATTGTACAATTTCTAGGCAATTTTGTGATCATAGGTCTTTAGTGAGAAGATGCCAAATATGGGAAGTGTGGGTATGAGATGAATGACTTATGGCACCAGCGTGTTATATGGTACTGCAGGTGCAGGAGAGTGGGGCTGACTGTCCAGTCTTTACGCCAAATAGTAGGGAGTGTTTAGACATCATCCCTCTCACTTAGGAGTGGGTTTGAGGCACATAAGCAGTTGTTTCTGTAGCTCTGTGGACTAAAAACTGCTTGTACTCTGAAATCCAGCAAGTTGCACACCTGATTTAGATACTTTCTATTCTTATGTTACATGGGGTGCAAGCACCCCCTTCAACATCCCCTTTTCCTACCATTAGCAGGAAATAATATGCACTGGATATACAGGATGAACTTGAGCTAGCAGCATGCACCTGGTGCTCCAGGTAGTTTCTGGTCAGTAATAGCAAAGAGTAGAAACAAGTGCAAATTAGCTACATTAACACCACATCCTCTTCTGTTCAGGCTGGGCCTCTAGGGACAGGTGATTTTCCTCTGATTTATCAGAAGGAGTGATTTAAAAAAATATTATTATCCCTTAAATTAAACTCTATCAAGATTAAATCAATAAAATTCAGGCTATTTAAATTTTTTCCATAAATAAGAACATAGAGATACATAACCTTGTATTTTCTTCTCACTTCTGCTATTTTCTCTTCCATTTCTTCTGCTTTAAATTTGGTAAGGTGGAAAATAGCACCAATGTGATAAGCTTCCTTGTATAGTTGTTTAAGGTATTCATTATTTTTTGAATTCAGCTTCAACAAAGACTGTATTTCAGACTCATGATCTGCTTTTTTATTTATACTGTAAGAATGAAGCAAAAAGATTGATAAGATTATTCTAAAAAGAGTATGTATTGAGGGAAATATATTTATTAATGGAGAAAAGGCACAAGATCATATTTCAGGTTGCCAAAAAAAACCCACAAAATATCCAGACACTTAACTAAAATTTGGGTGCATAAAATATATCCTAAAATACCAGTTAGTTTTCTGTTTCTTTTATTGGTTACCACCAATTGCTGTGCCCAGTCTCAGAAGGAAAAGATCATCAATAAGAAAGATCTGGGGGCTTAGTTCTTTAGCTTTCAGAACATTCAAATTCCCTTCTTTACTCACCTCTACCAATCTTTTTGACCTCCACAGCTGTTCTTACCAGAGAACACTTGGAATGGAAGTGAATGGAAGAGTAAAGCCAAAGCATATACTAGAGCAGAGTTTCTTAACCTCAGTACAACTGGCATTTGGGACCAGATAATTCTTTGCTGTGGGGACTGTTCTGTGCATTATGTGATGTTTAACAGCGTCCTTGGCCTCTCACTAGAAGCCAGAAGTATTGCCTCAGTTGTGATAATTAAAAATGTCTATAGAAGTTGCCAAATGTCCCTTGCTAGGGGGCAAAACTCTCCTGATTGAGAACCACTTACCCAGAGCAATGATTCTCACCCAGCTGCACATCAAATCAGCTGGAAAACATTTAATAAGACTTCTCCAGAAATTCTGATTTAATTAGTCCGGGGTGAAGCTCCAGCATCACAATTGTGAAGCACCCCACGTGACTCTAATATGCAACTAGGATGAGAAATACTGATATTTATTGACTGGAGCACAATTTCTCAAACTTGAGTGTGCATAAGAATCACATGGAGCTTCCTACACCTCACCCCCAGATTAGGATTCAGTTGATGTGGTATGGACCTTAGAGCCAGCATTTCTAACAAGCTCCCAAGTGAAGCTGACAATGCCTGGCCACTGACCACATTTCTAGTAGCTGTGCTCAAGAGGAAATAGCCAGGGTGAATATGGAGGAGTACTTCTCTTTTAATAGAACACAGAGAAGGCTGGATTATTATGGCCAAGCCAGCCCCTGCTAAAGCAAGGCATAGAAACAACTGACAATGAGGCACTGATCCCTCATTCTTACTCATTTAAGTATAGGAGATAAGAATGGTGTAGAAACAAGAACAGACACATATTTAAGGCATGTGAGAGAACCTACAGGGGTATTCTACAACATGTTGCCTCTGTTAACATTTTACTGGTAAAAGGGAAACCTCATTGTTTTAAACATTTCAAAAATCACTGAATGTGTGTATCTCTCAGTGCAGCATTTTAAATCTATACTTATTTTGGAAAATGTTAGATTTGAGTCCCCAAAATTCAACCAACCTTTAGAATAGAATATACACGAGAAAAATCATGAGTAATATTTTAAAAATTATTTAGAACATTAGAATCATTTGGAAACTTTTTAGAAAGCATATGTGTAGCATCAAAGGAGAACTATACCCCACATGCAGCTCTCACCAAGAGACGAGTTTCAGCTTTATTGCAAACAAAGCAACACTTCTCTACCACATATTTTTTAGGATTAGGAAGTAATGTTTTAATCATTTATCCATTTTAAGATGATAGTTTTTACTTATATAAACACTTTACTGTGTTTCAATTATGGGTTAGGAAATTAGCTAAAAGCATTGAGGGTCTTGGTAACATATTTTTTTGCTATATAAAATAAAGAAAACTATGCTCTTGAATAAATTTAGGAACAGATTAATGATGGTAAACAAGAGATTCCTTCACCTTGTAACTACGAACAATTCCAAAGATACTTGCAGATAGGAATTAACAAATTAGGAAATGGATGGGGCAGGCATGGGGCTATCATAAGAGGGTCTCAAGTTCAATCTGAATCTCAGAAGAATGAATACTTTTCTATTTAGCATAATATGACCCCAATATCCCAGATAACTAATAACCCAAAGAAGGTGTATGAACCTCAATATCCAAAATGTAAATATTGAACATTCTGGCCATATTATCAACCCATCCTTTCTAATCATATATAAAATACCATGAGTTCAAGAATCATCAATTATAAGAAAAATTTACTCCATGAAAAAGAGATCCAAAACTCAACAACAACCATAGAAACCCAATCACTAAGGAAAAAAGAGTTAATAGAGGGAAAAAATGAAGGCATGTGTATGATTATAACATTCAGAGAAATATGGACACAGAGAAATATCAGACCGCTATGGAAAAGAGACAGATATGTTTCCTGTCAAGATGAAACAGCAAGTACACACTTTGTAGTACCACATTTGCCCAAAATACATGGCAATGAGACAGAATGTAGAAGAAAATACAAACAAGACATAGCTAGAGTCACAGGTAAGATAATCATCACTGTAGAATAGAAATGGAGCGGAAAAGCAAAGCAGGAGTGGAGGAGAAGTGGTAGGAAACTGGCCAAAGGTATTCCACCCAAATGGTTGACCAGGGCCAGATTCACAGCTTCGCAATGTGAGGTGCCCATGCCTGTGAAGGACCCACTGACTGGTACTATAGGTTTACAGAAAGCTAGGAGCTAGGGTGTTGGGAAGGCAAAGAATCTGCTACCAAGAATTAAACCAAGCAGCCTACCGTATCAATAATGGCATTAATGATATCACCATTATCATCTTAGAACAGGAACTAGAAAAGAACATTATAAATGGCAGACTTTGAAGACTAGTGAATTTGGATCTAGAGGGTTCAGGTAGCTACAAATGGGAAGATATGAGTAAGAATGTGGGGGGGTGGGTGGGGGGTATAAAGAGAGAGAAAACAAAGAGATGTTCTTACTCAGAATGGGAGACAAAAAAAAAAAAAAGGCATACAACACATTAAGGAATATATTATTATCAAAGGTCCAGCAATTATAACATGAGTCTACTCTAGGTGATATTAGCTTTATGAAATATTTTGCCAAAAACACTTAAAATAAACATATTCAAAATGCTCAAAGATCTGAGATGAAAGAAAAATGCATAATCGTAAGAAGAAATTGACAAATCAACCATAATACCCCTATCCAATCTCACAGGCCAGGAAATATAAAGAAGATGTATGTAACAAAAGTACAGCTGAAAAATCTCCAGTACTAACAACCAACATGAGTCATGTATGAATTATCCAACTGAAAAGTCCCACTTATGGCTGTACTGGGTAAATTACACACAGATACACACACACAAAATACACACACACACACACACACCTGGACAGAGAGTAGTGGAATTTTAGTATAAAGAGAAAATTCTAAAAGCTCTTAGAGAAAAAAGTTTATCCACAAACAAATAATTGTCATCAGATGACTTACCAAGCAATACTACATGAAAGGAACAATGAAAAATATCTTTAAATTAATGAGAAAAATTGAACTTGCTTCTAGAATCTGTTCATTTGAGAAAAGCCCAATTGAAATGGGTTAAATAGAAAATGGGAGGTGAGTTCATGGAAACAGGAGTACTGTCTATTCAGGAAGATTTCTATAAGACATAGAAGGGTGGGGGTGGGATGCAGGGCTAAGGTTGATTTTGTGTTTGCTTATTTGTAAAAGAAGCAATATTATATAATGTTCATCTGCTATTAAATTACACAGAAATTATAATGATTCGTGGGAAAGAGAAGATCATTGTAAATGCAAAGCTTCTGATTGTGTAAGAGTATGGCATTCACTTCAGAAGTACATAGGTAATGGACATGCCCACATACAGTATTATTTTATTGTAAAAGAAGGGAAGATTACATGAAAATGAATGCAGATGAACTAGTAAGAGGAAGAGCTGCTTCTCATTTGATTGTACCTATATACACTATGAATTATAAGGGGAGATCATTAGCTTAAAATGAGTGGGGTGTGGGTGTCAGGATTGACCAGAGGGTGAAGATGTGAAACTGAGTTGTCCAGAGATTTCTTGGGAGTACTGAATATCACTTGAGATTTGTGAATGTAGTAGTTAACTTCTACACAGAAGCAAGTTTCTTGTCATGCTAATGCAGCCTAACCATAAGGGCCTCTAATTGGCCCAACCCATTGATCTTTGAGCGTGCCTAGCAGTATTTTTTCACATGGTCATATATTTTTAAATAAAGTCAGCAAAAAATAAGATATTTTAACTACAATTGGTTTAACATCATTCTATTAGGATGTACATGTGTCAGTGGTGTTAAAGTGGCTGTGGGTATTTTGTATTCATACTCCTGTATTCTTTTTTATAAAGAGAGCCCACATTCTGTAAGCTTTAGAGCCCACCAAACCAGGAACCACTTATGGTAAGAAAAATTAGCACATTTCTATTTCACTTTAGCCATGTCCAGATGCTTGTATCCTGATATCTATAGTTGAGGAGGTTTTTTTTGAGAGAGACAAGGTGTTATTTAAAGAATGATTATTTTGATAGAATATAATTATGTTTTGTAAGAAAGGAAGACTAGACAAGAATGTGGGATAGACACATGGAGTAGGGATGGTAGAATGGTCAACTTAAAGTGTCACACAACTTTTGCAGTGTGAGTTCTAGTGATGTAAGTAAACTGGGAAGAGAGTTGCTAGCAGTCAGAGAATGGATGTGCTTAAAATTAAGTTCAGGAGGTGTTTCCATCATCAGATATGACAGGATCTGGGACAAAACTATAGGAGAGAGTGGCTGGGGTACGATAGAAGACAAGGATGTTGGGGATGTGAAAGTCTAAGAACCAAGAGTCTCTGTTATGGCACAAACTGAAATGTGCCATAACACACAGGAATGGGGAGAGAAACAAATTCAGGTTTCATTTGCATCTGCAGAGATAAAGAATAGAAATGGCGAGAGAAATTTATTTGTAATATTTAAATTTCTTGATAAAAAGGTCTTAAGTAGGTTCACATATGGGTGAGTAGTTAATTTTGAATGATGCATGTATAGTTTTTAATATGTTCTTTTTAATAGCTGAAAAATTAAAACTATAAAATAGTTTAAGAATATCTATTCAAAAGCTTGCTGTGGAATGCTGAAAAAATCATATTCTACTCTCACGTGAAGTAACTCAAATTAATAGACTGGTGAGATACAGCTAAATGGGTATGAAAAACACAGTACCCTGTGGATTCATTCTAAGCATTCCAGGTTATTTAACAACTTCAATAATATTCTAATTGCTACCTCTACAAATAAATCATCATCCTGTTAACTCTTAACAAATACTTTCATAAAATATAACAATATATCTTTATGGTGCTCAATAGCTTTTTGCTCATTTCCCTCGATTATACAACCCCATCTTTGGATCACTGCAGTTACAATGGCATTGTATTGCTTGAGATAAAATAGAGCATTAGAAGAAGACATTCAGAATATTTTGAAATCTTGGATGTAAGAAAATGGCTCAATAGAAATTCAAACCATACATTTAACTTCAAGCAAACTAAATCCAAATTAACCTATTTCAAATCATCTCTAAACAAGTTCATTTTCCTTGACTTAAGCTTTTGAAGCCTGCCTATCATGTGAATAAGCAATCAAATGAAATTTTTGTTCAAGTAACATGTTCCCAAAGTGAAAGGTCCATTTCAAATGGATGCTGGTTGGTTTGAAAGACAAAATTATACATTGCTAGCACAAGGTGAACAAGCATCATCATCATTATTCTCAAAAGGTCTAGTATTTGTGTGCACAGAGCACTGAACACAGTCTGTTAACAAGCATGGCATTTATCTTTTAATGCTGTCAGTTTTAAGGTGGACTAGATCACATATTGACTTAGTTACATGACTTATACAAACATCGCAAATAGTAGTGGAATGGTGTACAGTGGGGAAATGGTGTTCTAGTGGAATCTTAGTGTATGCAGAACTAAGTATCAGTGATTTGCTTTTAAAAAATTTTCAGTTTTTATCTTAAGGAAAAAGAAAAGCTGGGACTTTGGGGCATGTGATTCAGGTGAGTGGTAGAATATAAAGGGAAAAAAAAATAAGAGAGCGAGAGAGTAGAAAGAATAAACTTCTAAGAAAAGCAAGGCTATAACCAAATGTAGGGAGAGAGAAATAGTAAAGCAATAAACTTTGACAGTTTTGTAGTCAGGAAGTGTCAGATATACAATCTGCTGTAATATGTCAGAAATAGGAGCCAAGACTTGTCCAGTGATGGAGAGGAGTTGGTGGTGTTAAGCGGAAAGAGCATAAGTTTTGGAGTTAGACAGACTTGCATTCATATTCTGATGGCTCCTCCTGTAATTGTGGTGATAGTTTCATATACAATTTCCTTATCTGTAATATTGGCATAAAAATACCTACCAAGCTGTAAATAAAGATTAAATTTATATAAATTGAGGGCACTATATACACAGTACTTACCCATATTGAATAACACATACAGTTGATTCAAAAATAGTTTTTTAATTTAAAAAGTATATAACAATAGCATGCATCTTGATTTTGTGCTATCTGGTTTCATGAAGAAGAAGACAATGAGAGAAAAAGTAAGAAAGACAAATATAAAAAAGGTACATAAGAGAGGTAAGACACATAATAGATATGACATTGAAATATACATAAAGGAGAAAAGGGGCACAAAGATACTGAAGCAAAAAATGAACTAAGGATGAAAAACTTTTATATTAAGCTCTCTGTAATTTATTATGCCATTAATTTGACACTTATTGAGGAAAAGCCAACATATCTGCAAGGAGCTCAGCCTAGAGGAAGCAATTAATAAACGAACCAACACTAATTGTATATAGCATGGTAAGTGCTAGAAGAGAAGCATATGGGGCCAGAGAGAGTTAGTTAAACAGATACTTGTTGAGCATTGATTACATGTCAAGCCCTGTGTTTTTGCATACAAAGTTGAATTAAAACAACAGTTTTTATACTCTTATGAAGGAAAAAAGACATGAAAAACTGATTCCCATGCTACTAAGTACAATAATGGAAGCAGCAGTGGAAGCACTTGATCCACCTTGATTTGGAGATGGAGGAACTAAGAAGGGAAGTTTCTGAGAAAAGATGGTATCCAAGCTGTTATATGAATTATCAATTAATAAGATTAAACCTTAAAAAAAAAAAGAAGAGTATTCCAATCAGAGGAATATCAGGATATCAGAAACCAAGAACGGGAAGCTTACAATATGAGTTTGGGGGGTTCAAGGGTAGTTCAGTGGTAGAATTCTCGCCTGCCATGAGGGAGACCTGGGTTCTATTCCCAGCCCATGCACTCCCCTACCCCCAAAACAAACAAAAAAGCACACACACACACGCAAAAAAAAAAAAAAAAACAAAACCCAAAATTCAACAAATAGTGCTGAAATAAGAGGATACTCATATGGAAAAACAATGAAACGTGACCCCCGCCACACAGCATTCAAAACAAGAAACAACATGAGTTTGGAGACCCAAGCACTTTAATAGGCCTCAAACGTAAAGGTCAAGGAAGGGAATGATAAGAGATGAGGTGATAGATTAATGGAATGCATCCATGATTTTGTGTGGTGTTTATCTGAAGTTTATTCCTGTAGAGAACATCTGAGTAGGATCATTTTTTAATGAGAATTTCTTGGTTAGGGGATTCCAACTCCAGACGCATGTTATAAATTAAAACACCAAATGAGGTTGTGTCCCGAACTCATACCATATATAAAAATTAACTCAAAGATCTAAATATAAGAGCTAAAACTATAAAAGTCTTAGAAAAAAATACAGGAGTAAATCATGACCTTGGATTTGGCACTGCATTGTTAGATAGCACCAGCAACAAAATAATTAATATATTAATTGCATTTAATAAAAGTTAAATACTGTTGTGCATAAAGAACATTTTAAAGAAAATGAAAAGACAACATATAGAACATGTGAAAACCATCTATGTGATAAAGTCCATATCCAGAAACAATAAAGAACTCTTACAGCCCAACTACAAAGAGACCAACAATTGCTTACAAAAATGAGAAAAAGGACTTGAAATGACATTTCTCCAAAGAAGATAAAGAAATGGCCAATAGGCAATGGAAAGATGCTCAACATCATTAGTCATTATCAAGAAAATGCCAATCAAAACTACTATAAGATACTACTTCATATCTATTACAATGACTTTAATTAAAAAAGAAAAAAAAAAGACTGAGTGCAGTAGATTGAATTGTGTCCCCCAGGAAAAAGTATCATGTTATTAATCTTAATCCACTGCAGTGAGTGTGAACCTATTGTAAAGTGCGGACATATGAATCAGGATGGATCTTAATCTTGTTACCAGAGATCTTATAGACCAGGCTACAGAGAGAAAGCCACATGGAAGTCAATGGAACCTAGAAAAGGAAGAAGATGCTGCCTTGTGCATTGCAATGTGCCAGAAAAGCCAAGGATTGAGGTCTACAGCCAACCCGAGAATACCACAGTCTTCACAGAGAAAGCATCACTTTGCTGACCCTTGATTTTGGGCTTCTTCTAGTCTTAAAACCATGAACCAATAAATTACCATTGTTGAAGTCAACCCACGTGTATGGTATTTGTTTTAGCAGAAACTAGAGTGATGTGGAGAAATTGGAACCTTCATACATTGTTGTTGGGAAAGTAAAATAGTTCAGCTGCTGTAGTTGGATGGTTTGAAAAATAGTTAAAATTGTAATGTCACCAAGTAAGTCCACTTCTAGATATATACCCAAAACAACTGAAAATAGATACTCAAACAAATCCATATGCATGAATATTCACAGCAGCACTATTCATGATAACCAAAAGGTAACAGACCATCATCAATTAAATGAATAAACAAATTTTGGTATAATCATACAATGAAATATTATTCAACCATAAAAATGAATTAAGTACTGATACATGCTACACTGTGGACGACCTTGAAAACGTAAGGGTAAGTGAAAGAAGCTGGGCAGAAAAGATCTCATTATATGATTCCTTTTATATAAAATAACAAGAATAAATAAATCCATAAAAACAAAATGAAGATTGCTCCTTGCCAAGGGCTAGACTGAGGAATTAATGGGTAGATCTGCTTAATGGGTACAGGGTTTCTTTGAAGATGATGAAAATAATTTGGAAGTAGGTAGAAATAATGGCTGCATAACATTGTGAATGCACTAAATGCTGATGAATCATTTACTTTAAAATTAATTTTATGTTATGTGAACTTCACCTCAAAACAAAAAAAGGGCTTCTGGGCCAAGATGGCGGCTTAGCAATGTGTGCGTTTCAGTTCATCCTCCAGAACAACTAGTAAATAACCAGAAACAATACAGAACAGTTCCTGGGGCCACATCAGTGACCAGACACAACAGCAGACCCCAGTCTAGATCAGCTGGACTGGCTGTGAGCACCCCCAGAACCATGAGTTCCCCAAGACACGGCGGTTGGCGCCCCTCCCCCACAGCTGCTTCCCAGAGCGGATAGGAAAGAAACTTTACCAGCAGCAGGGGCTGAGCCCAACCAAATGCCAATTGTGGAATTAATTAACAAATTCTGACTACTAAAAATAGGCCCCCACCTCAGGTGAACCTGGTCAAAGTGGAGGTTGCTCATTTTTGCCCTGGGGCTAAGGGGGCAGGGCTGACAGAAAAACGAAAAAAAAAAGAAGGAAACAGAGGTTTTAGTGGCTGTGTTTCTACAAAGGCTTGATGCCTTTGGATACAGTGGCAGGGCTCCTCAGGCTGCAACTGCTCCAGGCATAGGCAGAAACAAACTCATTTTGAGGGCTTGTCTGGAACCTCTGCCTTCCCCAGGGGAAGGGTGAAGCCCAACTCAGATGGAATCCCTCCCTCATGGAATTCAGACACCAGGGCTTTGTAATTTGAAGCCATTAAAACCAGCCTACAATCTCTCCTATGTCTCCACCACACCCCCAGAGGGAGAGTCTTCCAAAGCATCACCTTATGCTGGTGGGACCTGCAGGCACACAAGCACCACATACTGGGCAGGATAAGAAAAACAGAGCCCAGAGACTTCACAGGAAAGTCTATCAACCTGCTGGGTCTCATCCTCAGGGAAAACCGACACAGGAGACTCTTTCCTCCTGAAAGGAGGCCAGTTTGGTCTGGGAAAATCCAGCTGGGGTCTATAATACCTACGTAGACCCTCCTCAGGGTGGGGGGGGAAAGACACCGTACAAGCAGGGTTGCTGGTTTGAAAGGAAGTATGCCCCCTAAGAAAAGCCATGTTTTAATATAAATTCCATTTCATAAAGGTAGAATAATCCCTATTCAATACTGTATATTTGAAACTGTAATGAGATTGTCTCCCTGGTTGATGTGATTTAGTCAAGAATGGTTGTTAAACTGGATTAGGGGATGACATGTCTCCCCACATTTGAGTGGGTCTTGATTAGTTTCTGAAGTCCTATAAAAGAGGAAACATTTTGGAGAATGAGAGATTCAGAGAGAGCAGCACCACGAGGCAGAGTCCACCAACCAGAGACCCTTGGAGATGAAGAAGGAAAACGCCTCCCGGGGAGCTTCATGAAACCAGAAGCCAGGAGAGAAAGCTAGCAGATGACGCCGTACTCGCCATGTACCCTTCCAGCCAAGAGAGAAGCCCTGACTGTGTTCGCCATGTGCCTTCTCACTTGAGAGAGAAACCCTGAACTTCACTGGCCTTCTTGAACCAAGGTATCTTTCCCTGGATGCCTTTGACTGGACATTTCTATAGACTTGTTTTAATTGGGACATTTTCTCAGCCTTAGAACTGTAAACTAGCAACTCATTAAATTCCCCTTGTTAAAAGCCATTCCGTCTCTGGTATATTGCATTCTGGCAGCTAGCAAACTAGAACACAGGGCAAGAAATGAGAAAACAAGAACTGAAAAATTCTCCTCTGTTAAACAAAACCTAAGCTAGAGGTCCAGAAAAAGCTGAACTAAATGTCAAAGAATAGAGAGACAACAAATTCATCCAGCAAGAAAACCTTAGGTAAAAGAAGTGAAAGCAATCTCCAGAACAAACCAATTAAGGTAATTAAATGCCTAGCCACCAGCAAAAAATAACAAATCACACTAGGAAAATTGAAGATATGGCCCAGTCAAAGGAACAAACCAACAATTCAAATGAGGTACAGGAGCTGAAACATTTAATTCAGAATATAAGAACAGACCTGGAAAACCTCATCAAAAACCAAATCAATGAATTGAGGGAGGATATAAAGAAGGCAAGGAATGAACAAAAAAGAAGAAATCGAAAGTCTGAAGAAACAAATCACAGAACTTATGGGAATGAAAGGCACGGTAGAAGAGATGAAAAAAACAATGGAAACCTACAATGGTAGATTTCGAGAGGTAGAACATACAATTAGTGAACTGGAGGATGGAACTTCTGAAATCTGACAAGAAAAAGAAAATATAGGGAAAAAATGGAAAAATATGAGCAGGAACTCAGGGAATTGAAGGACAATATGAATGCACGATATACATGTTGTGGGTGACCCAGAAGGAGAAGAGAAGGGAAAAGGAGGAGAAAAACTAATGGAGGAAATTATCACTGAAAATTTCCCAACTCTTATGAAGGACTTAAAATTACAGATCCAAGAAGTGCAGCGTACCCCAAGACATTTACTAATCAGAATATCAGAGTTCAAAGAGAAAGAGAGAATCTTGAAAGCAGCAAGTGAACAGCAATCCATCACATACAAGGGAAGCCCAATAAGACTATGTGTAGATTTCTCAATAGAAACCATGGAGGCAAGAAGACAGTGGGATGATATATTTAAATTATTAAAAGAGAAAAACTGCCAACCAAGAATTCTCTATCTAGCAAAATTGTCCTTCAAAAATGAGGGAGAAATTAAAACATTTTCAGACAAAAAATCACTGAGAGAATTCATGACTAAGAGACCAGCTCTGCAAGAAACACTAAAGGGAGCACTAGAGACAGATACGAAGGCAGAAGAGAGAGGTGTGGAGAAGAGTGTAGAAAGGAAGACCATGAGTAAAGGTAAAAAGAAGGAAAATTAGAAGCATATATAAAAGCCAAATAGGCAAAATGGTAGAGGAGGGTACTGCCCGGGCAGTAATAACACTGATGTTGATGGATTAAGCTTCCCAATCAGGGGACATGGACTGGCAGAATGGATTAGGGAACGGGACCCATCTATATGCTGTCTCTAGTCAAAGGACATGAGGGCAAGGACACAAACGGACATTTGCACACCAATGTTTATAGCAGCATTATTTACAAATGCAAAGAGATGGAAACAGCGAAAATATCCATCAACAGACAGGTGGCTAAACAAACTGTGGTATATACATATGATGGATTATTATGCAGCTGTAAGACAGAATAAAGTTATGAAGTATGTAACAACATGGATGGTCCTTAAGGACATTATGCTGAGTGAGATTAGCCAGAAACAAAAGGACAAATACTGTATGGTCTCACTGACAGTGAATAAACTTGGAATATTTCATTGGTAACAGAGACCATCAGGAGATAGAAATAGGGTAAGATATTGGGTAATTGGAGCTGAAAGGATACAGATTGTGCAACAGGACTGAAGGTAAAAACTCAGAAATGGACAGCACAATACTACCTAACTGTAATACAATTATGTTAAAACACTGAATGAAGCTGAATGTGAGAATGATGGAGGAGGGCTGGGGGCACAAATGAAATCAGAAAGATAGACGATAAAGATTGAGATGGTATAATCTAGGATTGCCTAGAGTGTATAATGACAGTGACTAAATGTACAAATTTAAAAAATGTTTTTGCATGAGGAAGAACAAAGGAATGTCATTACTGTAGGGTGCTGAAAATAAATGGTAATTAATATTTTAAAATTTCAACTTATGTGTGAGACTAAAGCAAAAAATGTTTATTTGGTATAAAATTTATATTCTGACTAGTGCATTTCCTAATATAACTTATGTAGATAGCTTGGTTAAACAATATAAGTACATGGAGCCTTGGGTAGGACATGAGATTTTGTTGGTTTGTCCAGAGTGATGCCCCAATGAATCCCAGAGTGATGTGATCAGTGAGTGGAAAAGTATTTGCAAAGTCCCCTTTGGGGAATGGTGAGAATGGGGGAAAATTCAACCTTCCCAAGTTGAATTCTTGATATTCTCACAAGCAGTGTGGACACCAAAGCTATAGGCTGAGCCCCCAGTCTTGGGGTTTGTTCATATGAAACTTAACCCCACAAAGGATAGGTCAAGGCTACTTAAAATTACACCTAAGAGTCACCCCCAAGAGAACCTCTTTTGTTGCTCAGATGTGGCCTCTCTCTCCAGCTAACACAACAAGCAAACTCACCACCCTCCCCCTGTCTAAGTGGGACATGACTCCCAGGGGTGTGGACCTTCCTGGAAATGTGGGACAGAAATCCTGGAATGAGCTGAGACTCAGCATCAAGGGACTGACAAAATCTTCTCAACCAAAAGGGGAAAGAGTGAAATGAGACAAAGTGTCAATGGCTGATAGATTCCAAACAGAGTCAAGAGTTTATCCTGGAGGTTATTCTTACACATTGAGTAGATATCACCTTTTTATCCAAGAGGAAATGGAGAGGCTGGAGGGAACTGCCTGAAAATGTAGAGCTGTGTTCCAGTAGCCATGTTTCTTGATGATGATTATGTAATGGTGTAGCTTTCACAGTGTGACTGTGTGATTCTGAAAACCTTGTGTCTTATGCTCCTTTTATCTATCTTGTCAACAGATAAGTAGAACATATGAAATAAAAATAAATAATAGGGGGAACAAATGTTAAAATAAATTTAGTTTGAAATGCTAGTGATCAATGAAAGGGAGGAGTAAGGGGTATGGTGTGTATGGTTTTTTTTTCTGTTTTTGTTTTATTTTTCTGTTGTCTTTTTATTTCTTTTTCTGAATTGATGCAAATGTTCTAAGAAATGATCATGATGATGAATATGCAACTATGTGATGATATTGTGAATTACTGAC
Organism: Tamandua tetradactyla; assembly: GCF_023851605.1. Taxonomy (NCBI): domain Eukaryota; kingdom Metazoa; phylum Chordata; class Mammalia; order Pilosa; family Myrmecophagidae; genus Tamandua; species Tamandua tetradactyla. The sequence goes on along the minus strand of NC_135344.1, from coordinate 49,952,564 downwards.
TATATGTGTAGCCTGGAATGATCACATATTAAGAATGTTTGTGTTTCTTTCCTGTAATTTTAAAAAAAATTAATTATAAAATTAAAAAAAAAAACAAAAAAGCACATCACATTCAGTTCAACAACAAAAATAACTATTCTGCATTGTGAAAAGAAGACATTTAGTCAGTGAAACAGTTCTTGTTGATATTTGTATATGAAGATTGATAAAAAAGATGAGTCATGAAAACTCAGATTTCTGAGCCGAGATTACTTACTTGTTTAGGAGTTTCGTAGGGGAGGATTGGGGGTTGACTGAAGGAGAAATAATGATCGTATTAATTAAAGATTATTTTAAATTAAAAAAAATTGAATATATGAATCTATGTCAAATAGGAGATGAGATGAATGTTATCAAACTTCCCCTAAGATTATTTTTCATTATTATGATTTTCCTAAAGGGATCCAGAATGATCAAAGAACCAAATAAAATTTAAGTTAATGGCAAAAATAACACCACCATATCACCCCAGGGACACAAATTGTAGAGGTTTATTATTATAATAGATATGCTATATAAGAATAAAGATTTCATTTGCAGAATTACCTTTCATTGATGTGATCTGCTAAAATTTCAATATCCTTCCCAAATTTTCTATTTTCTTCCATCAATTGCATATATATTATCGTAAGATCTGAAAGATCTTTTGAAACATTAGTTAGCTGTGTGTCCCATGTGGATTTCTTTAAAGAAAATAAAACAAAAGAATCATTTATCAACATTTATTTGTCTCCTAAAGGGAAAAAGAGATAATGAAAATTATTTTGGTTATATAAGTTAGTATTTGGATTGAGGAATAGAGCTCTGTTGTGGAAGGAGGGACAGGACAACTTACTGTGGTATAAAAATCATTAAGTGCTTCCATATATTCATTTTCAAAAGTTTTCTTCTTCCAGGCTAATTGTTCATAAGCCCTTTTCAAATCATCTAGCTAGGAAAAAATTACACGAAAATAAGTGGATTATGGAACTTTCTATTCTTTTATAAACTAATAAATGATTACATTTCACTTTATGCAGCTACTACAACCTAATAAATATTGGTTAAAATAGTACAAAATAATACTATGAGCTCTTATGGAAATTGATGCAAAATTCTCAACAAAATATTGCAAATCTATTAGGTAATTAAATGATATATCATTATAAAATAGAACAAGTAGGTTATGTAAAAATTTATAAACATGCAATTTAAAATCATAATTCCTCACTTGAATACAATAGAGTAGAAAATAACATAAATGTGGCAACACTCATCAAAATAGCCATTTCATCAATTCAGCATCTAATCTCCATAATGTTTTTAACTAAGGAAAGGAGAAACTATACTAATATAATACAAGGAATGAATAGCAAATATTAAAATAGCTTGTGAAATGCTGAATGCTTCCTCATTGATTCCAGCGATGAGATCAGATTATCTTTATCTCCATTATTCATCATGTTTTGTGAAAGGCTTGCTAATTGACATTGGGTTAATGAAACCAAATGACTAATGTAAATCGATGAAAAACAGATAAAATTATCTCCAATTTTACAAGATATAATTGAATATCTAGGAAACCAAAGATTCTATATTTAAAACTACAATAAATGATTTTGATAAAATGGCTGGATTTACTAGTAAAAAAAATTAATAGCTTAATCTAAAAATAGTAATAATCTGTTAAAAAATTAGCTACAATACTTCAAAAGTATTGTCAAAATATAAAATAGTTTGGAAAAAATTCAACACAAAAGGAAAGTTTATATAAAGCAAATACAAATTCTTATTAAAAAGCCTAAATCAAGATGCACAAGAAAAAAATGATATGAAGGTATAATACATTATAATGTATCTTGTCCACAAATTAATATATAAATATAATGCAATGACTATTCCTTTCTGAGTAGGAGAAAATGAAGTCCATATGGAAGAAATGTATGTGAGAATAGTCAGGAAATATGAGAAAAATAAAATTAATGTTGAAAATTTGCTACCAGATATTAAAATATATAACTGTATCAAAGAAGTATTTGTTTTTAGCATTATAATATATAAAGATAAGAGGGGGAAAAACTAAAGCCTAGAAACAGATCAGAATTTGAATATTAAACTAGAATCTGAAATCAACAGGAAATAGATAATTTAATTAATGCAAATAAATGAATTAATTTGGCATGTATTAAAAATACAAAGTAGACACTCAACTTCACATTATAACAAAATAAATTTCAGATGGCTAAAACTTTAAATGAAACATAACAGGACATATATTTAGAGTATTCTATATGAGTTTATATCATATAATCTTGGTATAAAGAATATTACCTTTCCAATTAAACTATCATACTTAGGGGTGAAAAATGTACACTTCCTCCCTAAGATTAGGAAGAATACAAAGATGTCCACTTTTACCAGTTCTATTCAACATTATCTTTGAAGTTCTAGCCAGGGAAATTAGGCAAAAAAGTAAATATAAGGAATTCAGATGGAAAAAAGAAGGAAGATCATCTGTATTTGCAGATAAAAGGATCCTGTATACAGAAAATCCTAACGAATATGCATGCATGTGCACACATATACATACAATCTTAATGGAGCAGATAAGTTCAGCAAGTTTGTAGCATACAAGACCAACACCCCAAATCATGTTTTTCTGTATACTAGCAATGAACAATCCACAAAAAAATTAAGAAAAGCATTCCATTTATAATAACATAAAATAATTAAATTCTTAGGAATAAATTTTACCCAAAACAATGACAGTTATAATATGATCTCTGTCAAAATTCCATTGGTGATCTGGCAGAAATGGAAAAGCAAGTCCTCAAATCAGTAGGGAATTGCAAGGAACCCTAAACAGCAAAACTATCGTGGAAAAAAAAAATGTTGGAGGACTCAAACTTCTCAATTCAAAACTTACTCCAAAACTACAGTAATATAAACAGTGTGGGGCCCCTTCTTCAAACCAAAGATGAACTCACTATGGACCAAAACCTAAATGTTAAGAATAAAAACTATAAAAGGAAAACATAGGTATAAATCTTCATGGCCTTGGATAAGGCAATTTTTTTTAGCTACGATTCCTAAAGCACAGGATACCAAAGGTAAAATTGTTAAAATTTAAAAAGCACCAAAATTTAAGACTTTTGTGGTTCAAGAACACTATCAAGAAAGTACAAAGAAAACTCACAGAATGGAAGAAAATGGTTTTAAATCATTTATCTAATAAGGCTATTCAAAATATATGAAGTAACCTTACAACTCAAAAAGAAAAAGAAAAAAAAAACCTGATTTAAAAAAAGAGTAAATGATTTGAATAGACATTTCTTAAAGAAGATATGCAAATAGTCATAAACACATAAAAGATACTTCATACTATAACAAACCAACCCTTTAATCACAGTAGATTGGCTATAATCAAAATTATAATAGCAACTGTTATTGAGAATGTAGTAAATTTGTACTCCTCATATATTGCTGGTGGGAAGGTAAAAGTTGCATCAGCTTTGCACGTAGTTTGGCAATTCCTTAAAATGTTAAATACAGATTTACCACATGAGACATTAAATCTTGCTCCTAATACATAAACAAGAGAAATGAAACCATTTTACACAAATTTTGCACCCAAATGTTCATAGCATCATTATTCACAATACTCCCCCAAATGGAAACAACCCAAAGGTCTCTCACCCTGTGAATGGAGAAAATAAATGCATTATATCCATCCAATGGAATTAATTCAGCCATTAAAGGAAATGACATAACAATACCTGCTACAACATGAACGAGCCTTGAAAATATGCTAAGTGGCAGGAGTCAGATAGAAAAGGCCACATGTTGCATGATTCCATTTTTATGAAATGTTCAGAAGAAGCAAATTAATAGAGACATAAAGTAGATGAGTGGTTGCCAGGGGCTGGGAAAGGAAGGACTAAGGAGTGAATGTCAAGTACAGGGTTTCATTTGGGGATAATGAAAATATTCTAGAAATAAATCATGGTTATGTTTGCACAACCTTGTGCATATACTAACATCCAATAAACCATTCACTTCAAAATAAAAGGCCAACATTCTGAAGATGTGATAAGATCCTAAAATTAATGGCAAAAGCAAATACTTCAACAGCACATTATTTTCCAAACAATTCAGAACCCCTTTTATTATTTTGGTCATAGTCATATATTGCACATACTCTTATTTATTCAACTGTTCTCTTTAAATCAACTCATTTCTTTACTGAAATTTTTAAAAGAAAAATCTATTTTTAGTTTAATATCCAATTTCATATACCATAAGGAGAAAGTAACTATAAAGACTGATAAAATGAAAATAATATTATGACATGAATAAAAATAAAATTAAAACTAAAATACAAGTAGTGGTAAATTATTCAATTTACCAAAAGAAATACTAAGTATAATTCTTATTTTAAATTTAACAGTTTATTATCAGAAATTAAAGGAATACTACTGGATTAATGTTATAATTTTTTTTTTTTTTGGGGGGTGCAGGAATCAAACCCAGGCCGCCTGCATGAAAGGCGAGCATTCTACCACTGAACCACCCGTGCACCCAATGTTATAATTTTAAGATGAAACTTCCAATGAATTAAATGATAAAAGGGCTCCAGTTTTTATTTTAATGAACCCCTAACCCCAGCATTTCCTGTATTCAGAAAAAGCATGTATTTTTAGTAATTTCTACAGACACCAGGACATTAGACTTATGATGGAAATAAATTTGCATCAAGTTTTGTCAAGAAACCTTTGAAATATTTCCCAGAATTATTCTTCAGAAACTATTAGACTATTTTACCTGCCAGCAAAGTGATATACAAATATTTTCTTACCCATTCATCACAATTATTGTGTTTGGAAAATAATCATGAAAAAAACTGCTAACCAAGACTTTTAAATAAGTCAACATATTTTGAGAATATTATTCAGATAAAATTGTTACCAAGTAACTGACATAATAAGAAATATCCAGCCTGACATAATTTAAAGGATGCGTTCTATAGCTTTAGTATTTTTTTTTTTTGCTTTTATAATGGGATATATTAATTTAGAATTTACAGTTCTTAGGCTGTGAAAATGTCCACCTCCAGGTATCAACAAGATGACACCTGGACTCCGAAGACAGGCTGCTGGCATCTGGGACACCTCTGCCATGTGGGAAAGCACATGGCTGGCATCTGCTGGTCTTTTTCTCCCGGGTTTCATTGCTTTCATCAGCTTCTGGCTGCACTGGTTTCTCAGCTTCTCTGGGTGGTTCTCTGAATTTCATCTTTCTGCTTTTGTATATGTTCTATCCTCTTATAAAAGATTCCAGCAAGAGGATCAACACCTACCCTGAATGAGATGGGTCACATCTCAATTGAAATAACCTAATGGAAAGGTCCACCTACAACTGGCCTGCACCCAGAGGAATGGATTAAAGAACATGGCCTTTTCTGGAGTTCATAACAGCTCCAAACCAGCACACCAACTAATACATGCTGCTAAAGCAATGTTTCTGAAATCTAAATATGACCATATCCTCCCCCTGCTTAAAGGCTGTGGTAGTCATTAATGCTGCATACTTAATATATCTGGCTCTCTTTTCTTCTAAGCACATGTAGGATTACACTTCTTTACCCCCTTAGAATTAGATAAGGCCAAATGACCTGCTTTAGTCAATGAAATGTGGATAGAAGTGATATGTGACATATTCGGGCAGAAGCTTTAAGAGTCAGTGTACAATTTCCCAACTCTCTACCCCTTTACCTCCAGGTAGTGGCTGCTCTGTCGGCGGGGTTCAAGAGTGAGAAGGTCCCAGAATACTCACAATGGACATGTAGCATGAGTAGGAAAGAAATATTTGGTTTTAAGTAGCAGAGATTTTGGGGTTTTTACTGCAGCATAATCTGATGAGGCACTTTGAATAATAAAAAGACCAGGATAAAGCTCAAACTAGTTAGCATAATATTGATAATCATATAATCTTGCCTCTACATTCCAATTTAATTTTAAATTATTTCTCTTTCCATACTCTATATACTAGACAAACTGCTTTTCTTTCTAACTCAACCTATCAAAAATCTGTCCTAGCTTTCTCCGCCCGCCCTCCTTCTCCCCTCTCTTTCTCCGCCGGCCCGCCCTCCTTCTCCCCTCTCTTTCTCCGCCGGCCCGCCGCGCGGCGCCCACGCCCCCCCTCTCCTTCCCCTCCTGCTCCGGCTGCTCTCCAACCACCACGGTGCCCTCTTCCCCCGCCTTCACCGTGCTCCTCCGCCACCAGCCTCGACAGCCTTGCCGCCCTCACCTTTCCTCCTCCAGAACAGCTACTGGGGGAGTGGAGATAATAGAGAGCAGCTCCCGGAACCACGAGGGAGATCAAAGGGACAGCGTACCCCATCCTGGAACGGCTGACTATCTGGGAGAACCAGCTCTGGTGAGATCACCAAGGGGCACGGGCTTTCCTGGGTGGGACGGCAAGCGACCGGAGTCCCTCCCTTCCACCTTCCTGGGCCAGCTGGTAGAATTGGACAGGCGGTCCCCTTAGGCCGCGGTGGCTGGTGCCCCCACCACACGAGGCCCCCCAGAACAACTGAGATAGTTGGGTCGGAAATCCCCAGACTGCGGAGAACAGTGACCGGGGGATCCCTTCCAAACACGTGACTCCCCCGTCGGCTGGGAACAGTGTACTCTCCCGGGCTGCGACAGCTGGCGCCCTCCCACCACGCTTGGTGCCCCGGGCCGACTGGCTAATTTGGCCGGACGCTCTCCTGTGCTGCGATGGCCGGCGACCCTCCCCGCGTTTGGAACCCCGGGCCGGCTGGCATTCTTCCAAGACGCTTCAGTTGCCGAACCTCCCCTACGGCGAGAATTTTCCAGAGTTGAGGGACCCACAGCAACTTTCGCTGGTGGAACCCACAGACAGGCGTGTGCCACGAGCGCCACCTACTGGGCAGGATAGGAAGAACAGAACCCAGAGATTGCACAGAAAAATCTTTCAACCTGTGAGGTCAAACACCCGGGGAAATCTGACTAAATGCCCAGACGCCAGCAGAAGATAACGGATCAGGCTCAGAAAATTGAACATATGGCCCAGTCAAACGAAGAAACCAATAGTTCAAATGAGATACAGGAGCTGAAACAACTAATGCTGAATATACGAACAGAAATGGAAAACCTCTTCAAAAATGAAATCGATAAATTGAGGGAGGACATGAAGAAGACATGGGCTGAACATAAAGAAGAAATAGAAAAACTGAAAAAACAAATCACAGAACTTACGGAAGTGAAAGATAAAGTAGAAAAGATGGAAAAAACAATGGATACCTACAATGACAGATTTAAAGAAACAGAAGATAGAATTAGTGATTTGGAGGATGAAACATCTGAATTCCAAAAAGAAACAGAAACTATCTGGAAAAGAATGGAAAAATTTGAACAAGGTATCAGGGAACTCAAGGACAATGTGAACCGTACAAATATACGTGTAGTGGGTATCCCAGAAGGAGAAGAGAAGGGAAAAGGAGGAGAAAAACTAATGGAAGAAATTATCACTGAAAATTTCCCAACTCTTATGAAAGACCTAAAATTACAGATCCAAGAAGTGCAGCGCACCCCAAAGAGATTAGACACAAATAGGCGTTCCCCAAGACACTTACTAGTTAGAATGTCAGAGGTCAAAGAGAAAGAGAGGATCTTGAAGGCAGCGAGAGAAAAACAATCCGTCACATACAAGGGAAACCCAATAAGACTATGTGTAGATTTCTCAGCAGAAACCATGGAAGCTAGAAGACAGTGGGATGATATATTTAAGTTACTAAAAGAGAAAAACTGCCAGCCAAGACTCCTATATCCAGCAAAATTGTCCTTCAAAAATGAGGGAGAAATTAAAACATTCTCAGACAAAAAGTCACTAAGAGAATTTGTGACCAAGAGACCAGCTCTGCAAGAAATACTAAAGGAAGCACTAGAGTCAGATACAAAAAGACAGAAGAGAGAGACATGGAGAAAAGTGTAGAAAGAAGGAAAGTCAGATATGATATATATAATACAAAAGCCAAAATGGTAGAGGAAAATATTATCCAAACAGTAATAACTCTAAATGTCAGTGGACTGAATTCCCCAATTAAAAGCCATAGACTGGCAGAATGGATTAAAAAACAGGATCCTTCTATATGCTGTCTACAGGAAACACCTCTTAGACCCAAAGATAAATATAGGTTGAAAGTGAAAGGTTGGGAAAAGATATTTCATGCAAACAACAACCAGAAAAGAGCAGGAGTGGCTATACTAATATCCAACAAATTAGACTTCAAATGTAAAACAGTTAAAAGAGACAAAGAAGGACACTATATACTATTAAAAGGAACAATTAAGCAAGAAGACATAACAATCATAAATATTTACGCACCGAACCAGAATGCCCCAAAATACGTGAGGAATACACTGCAAACACTGAAGAGGGAAATAGACACATATACCATAATAGTTGGAGACTTCAACTCACCACTCTCATCAATGGACAGAACATCTAGACAGAGGATCAATAAAGAAATAGAGAACCTGAATATTACTATAAATGAACTTGACTTAACAGACATTTATAGGACATTACATCCCACAACAGCAGGATACACCTTTTTTTCAAGTGCTCATGGATCATTCTCAAAGATAGACCATATGCTGGGTCACAAAGCAAGTCTTAACAAATTTAAAAATATTGAAATCATACACAACACTTTCTCGGATCATAAAGGAATAAAGTTGGAAATCAATAATAGGCGGAGGGCCAGAAAATTCATAAATACATGGAGGCTCAACAACACACTCTTAAACAACAAGTGGGTCAAAGAAGAAATTGCAAGAGAAATTAGTAAACACCTAGAGGCAAATGAAAATGAAGACACAACATATCAAAACTTATGGGACGCAGCAAAGGCAGTGCTAAGAGGGAAATTTATTGCCCTAAATGCCTTTATCAGAAAAGAAGAAAAGGCAAAAATGCAGGAATTAACTGTCCACTTGGAAGAACTGGAGAAAGAACAGCAAACTAATCCCAAAGCAAGCAAAAGGAAAGAAATAACAAAGATTAGAGCAGAAATAAATGAAATTGAAAACATGAAAACAATAGAGAAAATCAATAAGACCAGAAGTTGGTTCTATGAGAAAATCAACAAGATTGATGGGCCCTTAGCAAGATTGACAAAAAGAAGAAGAGAGAGGATGCAAATAAATAAGATTAGAAATGAAAGAGGAGACATAACTACTGACCTCACAGAAATAAAGGAGGTAATAACAGGATACTATGAACAACTTTACGCTAATAAATACAACAATTTAGAAGAAATGGACAGGTTCCTGGAAAGACATGAACAACCAACTTTGACTCAAGAAGAAATAGACGACCTCAACAAACCAATCACAAGTAAAGAGATTGAATTAGTTATTCAAAAGCTCCCTAAAAAGAAAAGTCCAGGACCAGACGGCTTCACATGTGAATTCTATCAAACATTCCAGAAAGAATTAGTACCTACTCTCCTCAAACTGTTCAACATAATCGAAGTGGAGGGAAAACTACCTAATTCATTCTATGAAGCCAACATCACCCTCATACCAAAACCAGGTAAAGATATTACAAAAAAAGAAAACTACAGACCAATCTCTCTAATGAATACAGATGCAAAAATCCTCAATAAAATTCTAGCAAATCATATCCAACAACACATTAAAAGAATTATACATCATGACCAAGTAGGATTCATCCCAGGTATGCAAGGATGGTTCAACATAAGAAAATCAATTAATGTAATACCCCATATCAACAAATCAAAGCAGAAAAATCACATGATCATCTCAATTGATGCAGAGAAGGCATTTGACAAGATTCAACATCCTTTCCTGCTGAAAACACTTCAAAAGATAGGAATACAAGGGAACTTCCTTAAAATGATAGAGGGAATATATGAAAAACCCACAGCTAATATCATCCTCAATGGGGAAAAATTGAAAACTTTCCCCCTAAGATCAGGAACAAGACAAGGATGTCCACTATCACCACTATTATTCAACATTGTGTTGGAAGTTCTAGCCAGAGCAATTAGGCAAGAAAAAGAAATACAAGGCATCAAAATTGGAAAGGAAGAAGTAAAACTATCACTGTTTGCAGACGATATGATACTATATGTAGAAAACCCAGAAAAATCCACAACAAAATTACTAGAGCTAATAAATGAGTACAGCAAAGTAGCAGGCTACAAGATCAACATTCAAAAATCTGTAGCTTTTCTATACATTAGTAATGAACAAGCTGAGGCGGAAATCAAGAAACGAATCCCATTTACAATCGCAACTAAAAGAATAAAATACCTAGGAATAAATTTAACTAAAGAGACAAAAAACCTATATAAAGAAAACTACAAAAAACTGTTAAAAGAAATCACAGAAGACCTAAATAGATGGAAGGGCATACCGTGTTCATGGATTGGAAGACTAAATACAGTTAAGATGTCAATCCTACCTAAATTGATTTACAGATTCAATGCAATACCAATCAAAATCCCAACAACTTATTTTTCAGAAATAGAAAAACCAATAAGCAAATTTATCTGGAAGGGCAGGGTGCCACGAATTGCTAAAAACATCTTGAGGAAAAAAAACGAAGCTGGAGGTCTCGCGCTGCCTGACTTTAAGGCATATTATGAAGCCACAGTGGTCAAAACAGCATGGTATTGGCATAAAGATAGATATATCGACCAATGGAATCGACTAGAGTGCTCAGATATAGACCCTCTCATCTATGGACATTTGATCTTTGATAAGGCAGTCAAGCCAACTCACCTGGGACAGAGCAGTCTCTTCAATAAATGGTGCCTAGAGAACTGGATATCCATATGCAAAAGAATGAAAGAAGACCCATCTCTCACACCCTATACAAAAGTTAACTCAAAATGGATCAAAGATCTAAACATTAGGTCTAAGGCCATAAAACAGATAGAGGAAAATGTTGGGAGATATCTTATGGATCTTACAACTAGAGGTGGTTTTATGGACCTTAAACCTAAAGCAAGAACACTGAAGAAGGAAATAAATAAATGGGAGCTCCTCAAAATTAAACACTTTTGTGCATCAGAGAACTTCATCAAGAAAGTAGAAAGACAGCCTACACAATGGGAGACAATATTTGGAAACGACATATCAGATAAAGGTCTAGTATCCAGAATTTATAAAGAGATTATTCAACTCAACAACAAAAAGACAGCCAACCCAATTACAAAATGGGAAAAAGACTTAAACAGACACCTACCAGAAGAAGAAATACGGATGGCCAAGAGGCACATGAAGAGATGCTCAATGTCCCTGGCCATTAGAGAAATGCAAATCAAAACCACAATGAGATATCATCTCACACCCACCAGAATGGCCATTATCAACAAAACAGAAAATGACAAGTGCTGGAGAGGATGCGGAGAAAGAGGCACACTTATCCACTGTTGGTGGGAATGTCAAAGGGTGCAACCACTGTGGAAGGCAGTTTGGCGGTTCCTCAAAAAGCTGAATATAGAATTGCCATACGACCCAGCAATACCATTGCTAGGTATCTACTCAAAGGACTTAAGGGCAAAGACACAAACGGACATTTGCACACCAATGTTTATAGCAGCGTTATTTACAATTGCAAAGAGATGGAAACAGCCAAAATCTCCATCAACAGAAGAGTGGCTAAACAAACTGTGGTATATACATACGATGGAATATTATGCAGCTTTAAGACAAGATAAACTTATGAACCATGTAATAACATGGATGGACCTAGAGAATATTATGCTGAGTGAATCCAGCCAAAAACTAAAGGACAAATACTGTATGGTCCCACTGATGTGAACGGACATTCGAGAATAAACTTGAAATATGTCATTGGTAACAGAGTTCAGCAGGAGTTAGAAACAGGGTAAGACAATGGGTAATTGAAGCTGAAGGGATACAGACTGCGCAACAGGACTAGATACAAAAACTCAAAAATGGACAGCACAATAATACCTAATTGTAAAGTAATCATGTTAAAATACTGAATGAAGCTGCATCTGAGCTATAGGGTTTTTTTTGTTTTTGTTTGCTTGTTGGTTTGTTTGTTGTTGTTTTTTACTATTACTACTACTTTTATTTCTTTTCTTTATATTAACATTTTATATCTTTTTCTGTTGTGTTGCTAGTTCCTCTAAACCGATGCAAATGTACTAAGAAACAATGATCATGCATCTATGTGATGATGTTAAGAATTACTGAGTGCATATGTAGAATGTATGATTTCTAAATGTTGGGTTAATTTCTTTTTTTTTTTTCTTTCCGTTAATAAAAAAAAAAAAAAAAAAAATCTGTCCTAGTGGAAAGCAATCTTTCTCTTCTTAAACTCCCATAGCACTTTTTAACTGCAAATTTTATTAGGATATATTCGCATACCATATAATCCATCCAAAATATATAATCAATGTCTGTGTCATCACCTAGTTGTTCAGTCATTATCACATTCAATTTTAGACTTTTTTTTTGCTCCAAAATAAAAAGATAGACATAAAAAGAAAACTCAAAATACTCCACACCCCTTATCCCCCCTATTATTGACCCCTAGCATAGGTACAGTATACTTGTTACTGTTGATGAAAGAATATTAAGATACTACTGTCAACTACATTTCACATGCAGATTTAGTTTTGCTGAATATATTCATTTTTCTTCTTCTTTCTTACATGGGCAGGCACCGGTATATTTATTTTTCTTAATGTGGAATACTTATATAAGATTTCTATTAGGATAATTTTAGGTATCTAAATGAGAAAATACCTTTGTTAAATATTCTGATTATTAAAGGTATTCTCGATCAGAATGTCACCTAGAAGCCTGGATTTTCACACAGATGGAATTTCTGTTTGCAAACTACACAGAAGTTGTGGTGGCACTTCCAGGAAAGCCAGCATGAAAGAATAACTATTGCCCATCTAATTAAAAACCTGAGGAAACATGAATATTCTGTGGTTTGCTCTAATAAGATGAATAATTTTAACAACTTCATGAAGCACTTATCTTAAAATCTCTTTAATCTGTTTGTATTGGCTTTTCTAGTAATTCAACAGTAGGTAGATTTCTCTTTCTCAGCAATTGTTTGAATACACAGAAAAAACTCTTTTTTCTTTTTTTTTTTTGGCTAACTCTGGCATTAGCATCATCTGTGCTTAACACAAAGCAAAGATTCTAGGATATGTTACTGTTTCCAAAGAATCATCAATATACTTGAAATGCCTTCAGTTTTACATCATCAAAGAATTCATAGTATCAATGAATTCATCAGTTTGCATGAATTATACCAATTTTCTTATACTGGGAATAATTACTACTTCTTTACATTTTTAGTCACATCTATAAGTCAAAAATAAATTGTCTTATTTGACATAGGCATTTATTGAATCATTTTGTTTGCTATGTTTCTGACCTCAATGTTATTTCTTTTGTAGCAGGCTTGATAAGTGTTTTGTAGATCTGGGTTCTGAAACCAAACAGAATGCTACAAAAGATGCTTCTAAGTATTTAACATTATCATTATGTTACTCTGTGCATAGATTTCCAGAATACTTGAGTCTTCCTCAGTTTTAAAATTTTGATAGGCTTTGTAAAGTAAAGTTTGTGCTTCAAAAAGACAATGGATTTTGGGTTAATTCATAACAAACATAGTGACCAAACCTAGCATACGTAATGAAATATCTTTATTTTCCTCACCAGTTTATAAAATCCAAAATTCAAATAAATTTCACATTATTTTTTAATATTTGTACCTTGTACTTTTACAGCATTAGTAAAGAGTTATTAAGGCAATAATTTAATTTAGTCTTCATACCTATCTGAAGACAGATGACTGAATCCATTACAAAATTGCTTTTAGATCTTCACCTCTACATTTCACCTAATATCTTAGGTGAGGGTTTTTTACCTTGGGAGGGCACAAAGAGAGACAGGCTCATACAAGCTTATTATTGGGTATAATAATTCATATTTCACATATCAAACAATTCCCAATCTCTAGAAGTGGGTTTTCTACTGCATTTTCCACCATAAAGGTAAAAAAATACACATGAAAATATAGTGCTTGGGAAACAAAAGTGCTGATTTGTGTCACCATACCAATGATGAGTGTTTGTGGAAAGTTCAGGAAATGAAATTATGAGACATTTCATGAGCACACCTTAATTGCTGCATGTGTAATTTTGCTATCTGAAATTTTTGGATAAGTACAATTACTTTAGTCCTTCCCTAAGCAATAAGATCCATGAAATCACTGGTATTATTTGCTAATTGCTTTCCTAATATAAATGATAATAAAGACACAATTCCTTGATTTCATGTTATCCTTATAAGGTCCTCAGGAATACAGATTAAAACCCAACCTGATTCAATTTCATCACACCTTAACTAATAACAACCTCTTCAAAAGGTTGTATTTACAAATGGGTTGACATTCACATGAGCATGGATTAAGAACATCTTATTTAGGAATACATGATTCAATCTACCACAGAAGCACATGTTTACCACTGAACAGTTTTATTAATGTATGTGGTACCTTGGAACTATGTATCCCAGATAAACATATTCTTAATCTTAATCCATTCCTTTGGGTGTTAACCCATTTTAAATAGGTCCTTTTGATGAGACTACTTCAGTTAAGGTGTGGCTGAAATGAATCAGGATGGGGTTTAATCCTATTACTGGAAGCCTAATAGAGTTTATCTCTCTTCTTCTCACGTATTTAAGCAGTGAGAAGAGAACAGTTTACTGGAAATCTCTTCAGGTATATATCCAAGTTCGTTATTTATAATTTCTTCTTTCTGCAGGGCACAATTCTACGGAACTGTTTGGCACTATATATATATATATATATATATATATATATATATATATATATGTATATATCCAGTTTCCAATAATATGTTCCTCACTTCCTTCTTAGCACTTACTGGCAGATCGTTAGCACCCATATATCTACCAACAGCCTATTTACAGTGACTTAGGTATTCTCTACCATGTTCCTTACTTGACTCTAAGCTCTAACTAACAGAGCCATGGACACCACATTTCTACTTAACAGTCTTTTCTAGGCTGTCTAGGACTTCTCTAACATGTTCTTTAAAATTTTCCCAGCCTTCTCCCACTTCCTGGTTCCAAAGCCACTTCCACATTTTTAGGTATTTATTTAATCAGAACTCCACTTTCAGTATCAAAATCTATGTTTCCTATGCTGCCATATCTTTCAGATCTCTTCTTTTGCCCTCAGCCAAGAGAACAGACATAGTAGTTTATTTCTTGGTATGTGACCTAAGGTAGGAGTCTTTCTCAGGAAAATAGCAAGAACTATTGTAAGACATTCTTTTTATAGCCACTCAAAATTATAGTATAAGGATTATGTAAGCCTAGAGTAATTGGTATCCATTCCATATATTTGTAAAAACATAGAAAAATATTGGAAGTAAATCCTGAAAGTCTTAATTGTTTGGGGAATTTACAAATGGACATTGAGATTTTGACAGTGTGACAGTGAAGGTTAGGGTGGGGGTTAGCAGCAGTGGTCGTACATAGGGATTTTTCATTTTAAAAGTTTTTTCTATGTTGTTTAGATTTCTAACATGAGCATTTCTTATATTTCTAATGGAGACAATAAAATACAATTTTAAATGTAATAAGAAATAGCATATGCAAATAATAATGTTTGTGGATATAATGTCATTTTTCCCAACATATAGTATGAACATCAATGGTGGAAAGCAAGATAATTTTAGCTGTAAAGAAGAATACAGTTTAATTTGTATTGTTTTATTATAATGATTACATCTATTTACAGTATGTATTCTTGTTTTCCCTCTTTTGAGAACCAGAAAAAATTGAGTAGTGATTTTATAACTCATTTCTTCATTTTAAGAACAAAGCAATTCATGAAGAACTCATATAACTTCCCCTCCCCCCAAATTAAATGACTTCATTTTAAAGCCTTATCATAGACCACAACAACCCTGATTTTCAGTAGAAAAATGTCTTCTTATAAAATTTAAATGACATGATATCATTCACTACTTAAAAACTAAAATACTATTTTTATTCTTAAATTCAATAAAATGTCATCTTAAGTGGGTAATATACTATCTTTTTAAGATCAACATTAATATAATATTTTATTGCTGTACATCATCTATGAATTTAAACTATTATATTTTTAATTGTTGATCCTTGGTAAAATTGCTAATTACATAAATTCTGCAATAATAAATTACATAAATTTAAGTAGTGTGTATGTTTCAGAGATTTTTTTATTTATATATTTAAACACCTAACAAAATGCATATATATTTGAATGTAAGCAATTATCTAGCACAAACTGTAACTAAGATAAATAAAACCTAAAATCCCTGTACTATCAGTCCATAATATTCATTATTTGGGTATAATTCACCTAAACTCCTAACAATACTATCATCTTTGAGTTTATAAAAGTAATAAAACTGGCAGGGCCTTGGTGGCTTAGCAGGCAGAGTTCTCACCTGCCATGCCAGAGACTCGGGTTTGATTCCTGGTGCCTGCCCATGTAAAACAAAACAAAAAAAGTAATAAAACACTCCAGTACCTAAATATTACTTTTATAGTGATGTTACTGACAATTATCTAGTCATTCTTGGGAAGAGACTATAACTTCAGAGTCTATTTCATGAGTCGAATGATTATAGTATTTTAAAAAATGAATATAAATGATGAATCAGAGAATGTTAGGATCTTATTTGTAGCATAAACTTTCACCTGTTTCCCCAGCAGTCATCAACCACCCCATTCTTGTCATCCAATCTATTTAATAACACATTTTCATTCATGTATCCACTCTAAATTTTCCAGGGTCTCAACCAATTATGACAGTCACATTCCCCCTTCACACGGATTGGTATGCCAAGAGTATGTGGCAAATTCTGCCCAGTAAGATGCTAAGCCACTGAAGTTAAATTCTGATAAGTGGTCTGCAAAGCCATAAATTATCTGGTCCTCTGTTATCTCTCTGATCTCATCTCCTATTATTCTCCTTTTCATCATTTTTCTCCACCCCACGTGCATCTTTGCTGTTGTTTAAACACGATAGGCATGTTCCCACATTGGGGCATTAACACTTTCTGCTTCCTTTGACTAGATAACTTTCCCTAAATTACTATGAATTGCTTTCACTTATTTCAAAATTTTGTTTAGATGTAACCTGGTTAGAGACTACTGTCGGTCGCGGATGAGACAGAGGTCACATGCTCGCTGCAGAGATACAGCAAACCTGTCTCTGTGGGAATAGGCACTTGATGTCCTGAAAAGACTAATGCTTTGCAAAGCTGCTGCAGTCTGGGGTGGAAGAAGGCCTTGGGAAACGTGTAACTTTTGACTCATCCAGGTACAGGCAAGCAGATGGTTCAGCCCATGCTTCCTCCTTCCCCCTTTAGTTACATTTTTGACTTTCTTTACTTGCAGCCCTATAAAATAAACTGTGGTCAATTTCTTGGGGTCTTTGAGCCTCCATCAGAGCTCAGAGTCCCACCTGGTCCCAGCTTTAACTACATCTTTGTCTCTCCACTTTCTTTCTTAATTCCCCGTCACCTCCCTTCAGTGTCGACACTGAACAGTGTTGGTCGTGGCAGGCTACTTCTAACCTCTCTACTTAAAATTATAACACATGCACACATATTATGCTTTTTCCTTTCTCATATCACCTGCTAACATACCATGTATTTAATTGTTTATTTGTTTATTGTCTGTCTCCCTCTACTAGATAGAGTGCGACCTCTACACAGAAAAGATTTTAGTCTTTATAGTTTTTATCTCCCCAGCCCATGATGCATGGAAAATAATAGACATTAAATAAATATTTTTGAATGGATGAATTAAGTTTACCTTGGCTAAAATTGGAAAACAATGGCATTACACCAAAAGAAGCCATTACCTATCCACTTGTTAAAATTTTAGGTGTAAAACAAAGAAAATTGATACAAGCATCTCAATCCAAAGATGAATGTCAGGGAGGAAAATTATATGTGATGAAAATGTATACTGAAATTAGAACAAGAGAGTCCCACCATCACATTCTTCTGACTTTACTATATTAAGTACAAAATTATTGTAAGCATGTATTATAAGTATTAGATCTCATACATGAAACTTTTTGTCAATTGGAAACCTTTTCAGAAGAAAAAATACTCTATGCACACACATCCAAGGGGGAAATAAAATGAACCCTCCCCCCCAAAAAAACCACTTTGTTACATAAAATAATGAAGTATTACTTGTTTGGTTTAGTATCCCAGTTTGTCCAAGTTTTAAAATTATCATATCAATTTATGAATTTTTTTATAGAGAAATATTTCATAATTCAGGTAATAATATGAGTTAAAAATATTACAGGGAAGAAGAAAGGGACACAAACTGTCCTGCCAAAAAACAACTCTGGCAGCATACAAATACATTAAAAAATAACATAAGAACCTTACATTTCCCTCACCAAATGCTAAAAAGGAATACCAATCAAAATTAACCAAATAATATTTATAAATTATACTCAAACATATTAACTAAAACTTTTAGTGCTAACATACAGAATATAGGCTTTTTTTTCTAAAATGTATAAAACCTGAGTATATTCTAAACTTTGAGGAATTTTAAACTTTAAGTGCTTGTGCCTTTTAAAAAGTGCCTTAAAATACCCCCAACGTGGGTCATGACATCCAGGGGTGAAAGTCTCTCTGGTGATGTGGGAGAGGACTCCCAGGGGTGAATCTGGCCCTGGTGAGATCAATGATTCCATCCTGACCAAAATGGGGAAAAGAAGTATAACTAATAAAGTATTAGTAGCAGAGAGAGTTCAAATAGAGTTGAGAGGCTACTCTGGAGGTTGCTCTTACACAAGCTTCAGTTAGACCTTGCTACCTATCATAACCACCAAACCACAACCAGGACCATTCCAGCCAATCCTAAAGAATACCTAGGGCAATATATAAGATTTCACAAGGGTTCCATGTGCTAGAGTAACTTTCTAGAAAACGACAACCTCCAGAAGGGTCTCTGGAAATTATAAATACAAAAGCATACATTAGTGTGTTAGAGATTAATTGTAGAATCATTAAATTAACCCAAAAGCTATCCCAATTTCTAAAATATTCAATTTTTAAAATTTGCAAATCTAACTTTAAAAAGCAAAATAAATATATACAATTAGAAAGAAGAGACAAGTAAAAATTGTAAGAGGAGATTCTATAATCACAATGTAATAATACATTTGAAAATCTTAATCCATTTGGTTGATATCCCCAATCATTTAAAAATTATAAATTAGCCTCAAAAATAAATATATAGCCTGGCATTTCATTTATGTGATGAAATAAAACCCATGAAAAACAAAAACCTATGAAAAGGAAAACAATAATTCAAACAAACAAAAGAAAACCCATCAGAGTTACATTTTCACCAAGTTTTTCTATCAAACTTCTCAGAAAAAAATGTATCTACATTAAATTCTTAAGCTAATAAGAAAAGAAGAAAAGCTTCATAATTCTTTACATGAAGATAGCATAATCCTGCTAACAAAATCCATCAAATATAGAACAAATTAAGAGCACTGGAATACAGATTCACTTACGAATGCTGATGCAAAATCCTACATAAAATACTTGAAAAATCAAACTCAGCAGGAAATTAAAAAAACAATAAACCCATATCCAAGCAGAGTTCATCCTAAGAAATTTTTAATGGTTTAATACTTAGAAAACTATTAATATAGAACATCATTTTAATAAGTCAAATGAGAAAGTCTTTAAAATCATACCAAGAACATCTAATGATATGAAATTAAGTTGAGGGAAAACAGTTTAAATACTTAAAGTGTATACTGAAAAAGAAATTTGTATGTAAACATCTATTTCTAATAAAGTTTTTATAACCTAACTCTACTAAAATTATTTATCATGATAATGACTATATATTTGAAATCAACGTTTATTTAACATTCAACACTCCTTTAAATAAGAGAAAAGATGTAGTTCAGTGGTTAGAATGCCCACCTTCTATGCAGGAGACCCAGGTTTGATTCCCAGACCATGCACTCTCCCAAAAAAATAAAAAATAAAAGATAATGAAAGCCAATTTCATAGATGTTATATAATATTTCATATACATGTCATACAAAGAAGTATATATATAATAAGGACTGAAATCTTATAATAGACTAACCACTAGCAGTATCTACTTTTATACATTTCATCTCATGTTATCAAAGCCACACATGAATATTGTAAAATGAAACAATACTGTTTTCATAGTCCAAAAACTTGGGTTGTAGCTCTGGCTCCAGCACTTAAAAGCTCTATGTCTTTGAAAAAAATCACACAGTCTCTCCAACCTGATTTCTTAATTGGCTAATTGATAGTAATAAATTAAGACGAAATTTCTTAGTTTGAAAGACCTTGAGGCAAAATATGAATCAAAGGGCATAGTTGGTTGGGTGCTTTATGGTATTTAAAGCACCCAACCATATATAGTTTATGGATTTAAACTATATATATGTTATGTAAGTACTAAATTTTAGTTGTCTAGTAACAAAAATGACATCCAAAAATTATAAAAACATCAGCTTATACAAAATGAATTAACCAAATTACAACCTTTAACTGCAAATTGAATTATAAAAATTTAGTCGTGTGTCTGATTCATTGTTCAGTGAAATGTTAAAGTCACAAATGTTTCCAAATCCTTCCATCACTTTTTATCATCTTATCAATGACTAAAATAAAATGTTGGTGGCTGTTTTTACATCACAGGAAACTCAGAGGTTTAAATAATGAAATTATTTTCTAAAATTATATTTATGAATATAGAAGATGTAGTCTACAAAACAAACGTGTAAAGGAAGACTTTACTTTTAAATTTAAATCAATTTGAAGATGATTTTTTTAAGTACTTAATTTCAAGATGCTTTCTGGTTTACAAAAGCCATTGTTTATAGAAATGATGAGGGAAAATGTATTTTCATGTATCCGATGATGGTACAAATTAGAGAAAAGCATGTAATAATGAGTTAAAGACTCTATAAATTGGAAGCATGATACGCCTTGAAATTTAAAAAAATCAGTTAGGTTGTATGTGCAATTAGGCAGCACAAATCTTTCATTTTTCTCTTGAACTGAAGTTTCAATTGCATACCAAAAAATAAAGCATGGAAATGATGCACATCACTGATTTTAATAGAGTGCTTAACATGCACTCTTTGAAAATCTAGCTTAAAGGTTTTTATAATTAGAAAATAGAGAAAAAAATTAATATATACATAAACTTCATCATGTTCCTGCTTTTTCCTATAAAGTATGAAAGTACCCCAATTATTTCTATAATTGAAAAATATTAGTATCCTTACTAATATATTCACTCATCAAAAATAACATTTTATTATGATATCAAATTAATAAGGGCTAGACTTGCCATTTTAGAGATGATCAAATAAATTTTAAAAAGTGGTTGTATGTTCAGTGACTGAAAATATTTTATTAATAGTTATATTTTATAAATGACAAATCTCAGCATAGTTAGCAAATTAAGATTATAACTATCTGACAACACCGTGTATTTTTAAAAATCTTATCACTTGCACTATACTTTCCTAGTACTTACAGCAGACACTGGCAAAATAATTACATGTTTTGGAGATACATGCATTTGTTTAATTCATTCATAGATTATTAGGATATCTACATTCTTCCTCATCAAGTTCTTTCTAGGCTCAAAAAAAATGCAGCATTTCCAATCAATAGGGGACAGACACAGTCCAAGTTATTAGGAGATAAAACCACCATAACAAAAGCATATGTAATTTCAGCCCTTAAAAATGTTATAGTCTAGAGGGTGCACAGGTGGTTCCGTGGTAGAATGCTCGACTTCCATGCAGGAGACCCGGGTTCGATTCCTGGACCGAACCAAAAAATAAAAAAATTAAAAAATGTTATAGTCTAGAACAAATGATCATTGATTTCAACGGGTTGGTATCAGTAGAAAAACAGGCAAATAAAGTATAATTAGAACTCAAAGCAGAGAAGAAAGTGAAGAGATGGTTTCACCAAGGATTTTCCTCCTTCCAAGTTGAGGTTTAAAACAAGATGTTTCTGCCAGACAATGACAAGGTTGAGAGGAGGAACAGAGTTGAATCTTGACCTTATAATTAGAGGGAAGAGGATTTATAAAGAGCTACAAGAAAGACATCACCTGACACATTCTGGGGTCCCCAAGTAGTTCCATTTGGCTAGTGTGTAGAGTTAGAGAGAAAGGCGTAGCAAGGAGACAGGCTGGAGAGATAAGTGAGGGCAAATTACACAGACTGGTATTACCATCTATTTAATAGCAGTTTTTCCCAATTCATTGATCTCATCTCATCCCTTTGGCACTTCAGCCTAGCTTTTGGTTTAGTGTTTTTCATTTTTGTGTTTTCAGCCTTTCCTATTTCTGGATCCTTCTCTGTTGCTTATAAAGCCATGTAAGCGACTCCCATATTAACTCCAGTACACATTCCCTACATTGAGTGAATGAGGACAAAAGAAGTCATTTTCAGGGGAACAAAATTTTGAGAATATACTGCCAGCTGAATCTCAATGAAGACAATTAAAACACATACTTCAGAAATAAGAAAAAACATCTACTTGCAAAGTTTGACAAGAAGAGTTGTGTGGAAAATGTTAAACAGGAGGTAAATATAAACAAACATTTATTGTATGAATTAATAAAATATCTAATATACAGGGATTAAGCTATTAGATAGGCAAAAAATAATGGGAAGATAAAATATATGTCAAGAAAGGGTCATAAGGTCCTTCAACTGTTCAGGAAGAAGCTAAGATTTCGATTATGCTTTATTTAGCTCTAGTGTGTAAAATAGGCATTCCCAAAATTCTAGAAATAGTTTATTACTTCCAAAGTTTTAAACAAAATAAGAATGAGGAAAAATTCAATTATAAACATTCTAAGCTTATCATCGTCTTAAAAATTGTTTCTAATTGTAAAGCAAAAAACATGGATAGAGAAGTAGAAAAAATAATGGAATTATCTACAATCATACTGAGATACTTTATCACAGTAACTATAGTAATTGATAGGTCAGTGAGAAAATAAAAGATTTAAATAAAACAATTAGTACAATTAATAAAATGAACCTACTTAAAATTATATCCCCAAATCAGAGAACACACATTTTCTAAATGGAATATTTATGCAAATTGCCTTTATATTAGGATACAAATTAAGTCTTAAAATTTCTAAACAATTTCTACTATATAGACCACATTTATGAACAAATCAGAATTACATTAAAAATAAATTATAAAAAGATAAGTTTAAACATCTATGAAGAGGGAAGGACTAATTTGTCCAAGACTGATTACAGGATAAATTTGCAAAGAAGGAATATGCTTCTATAAAATTCCAGGGAAACTGATGAAGTCCTGGTTTATAAAGAATACCTAAATAAATGGAGAGATAGATGATGTTCTAGTTTGCTAGCTGCCGGAATGCAATATACCAAAAACGGAATGGCTTTTAACAAGGGGAATTTAAAAGTTGCAAGTTTACAGTTCTAAGGCCAAGAAAATGTCCCAATTAAAACAAGTCTATAGAAATGTCCAATCAAAGGCATCCAGGGAAAGATACCTTGGTTCAAGAAGGCCGATGAAGTTCAGGGTTTCTCTCTCATCTGGAAAGGCACATGGCGAACGCAGTCAGGGCTTCTCTCTCGGCTGGAAGGGCACATGGCAGACACGGTGTCATCTGTTAGCTTTGTCTCCTGGCTTCCTGTTTCATGAAGCTCCCCGGGAGGCGTTTTCCTTCTTCATCTCCAAAGGTCGCTGGCTGGTGGACTCTCTGCTTTGTGGTGCTGCAGCATTCTCTGCTCTCTCTCTGAGTCTCTCTGAATCTCCAAAATGTTTCCTCTTTTATAGGACTTCAGAAACTAATCAAGACCCACTCAAACGGGTGGAGACCTGTCATCCCCTAATCCAGTTTAACAACCATTCTTAACGAAATCACATCAACCAGGGAGACAATCTCATTACAGTTTCAAATATACAGTATTGAATAAAGATTATTCTACCTTTCAAAAATGGGATTTATATCAAAACATGGCTTTTCTTAGGGGGGCATACTTCCTTTCAAACCAGCACAGATGATGTTTATGAGTAGGGATCCCTATCATAAAGATTTCATTTCTCCCCCAAATCATCCATAAATGAATATCATTCCAACTATAGTTCCAACAAAATTACTGAGAGAACCTCACAAGGTAATGCTAAAATTCATAGGGAAGAGCAAGGGCCAAGAACAGCCTAGAGCACTTTATTAAGTATAAAACTGGGGAACTCACCATCACAGGAAAGCAAGACTCATTATAGACGTTTACCAGTGTAGAAATGATATATAGAAGTAAAGATGGCCAAGAAGCCCAACAAATTAAATGAATGAAAAGAGACCCACAGAAAATGGAAGCCTATACGGCAGAGATGGCAATGAATATTAATATATAAAGAAAACACTCCTCAATAAATTGTATTGTAACAATGTTTTCTATATAGAAAAAATATAACTGGAATCTCACCTCATATAATACCCATACGTTAATTTCATATTGGTTAACCACTTAAATATAAAAAGCAAAGTTCAAACACACTTAGAATAAAGTATGGGATGATATTCTTAGACCTTCGGTAGAAAAAATATTCTTAAACAAATTCACGAAAGTACAAAGCTCAAAAAATATTTTATAACTTTTAATACATTAAAAAGAAATTTCTCTTCATCAGAAGATATCAAAATAAATAAAAAGATGGACAGAAGATAGTTTTAACATGTGTAAATTTAAAAGGTTTTGTATCCAAAATATACCACAAATTCTTAGCAACAAATGAAAAAGATGACACCCAATATATGGCGGGAGGGCATGAGCATGTTTTTTCACAGAATGACCTCCCCCTCAACACACAAAACATTAAAATATGCTTGGTCCAATTAATAATTATGGATTAGTGACAAACTATAGTGAGATACAACTAAAGAACCAGGACTCAACCTGCCATGCCTAGTTTTAAAAATGAAGTGAGCCTTGAGCCAGGAAATTAGGGCAGCCCTTAGAGTGTAAGAATGATCTCCAACTGTTAGTCAATCAATGAAACAAGAACTTCTGTTCCATAATTTCTAAGAAGCAAATTCAACAAACAACATGAATACGCTTAAAAGCAGATTCATCCTTGAATCTTCAGAAAAAAGTGCAAGTCTCCCAACTACTCGATTTTGGTCATGCAGGAGCTGGCACAGAGGAATCAGCTAAGTCATTTTGTGCCCAGACTTCTGACACAAAAGAAATTGGAGAAAATAAATGAGCATTGTATTAAACTGCTAAATTTGTGATAATTTGTTATGGCAGCACTAGAAAACTAATAGAGACAGAAAATTGGCTAACTACTCTTTAATTCTTGACAGTGAGAAATAATCAATATTCATGGCTCAAAACTAAAATTATCATATTTAATTTTAAATGTGAAAAACTCACCATTCTTGATAAAGCAGATACTTGATCTGTTGATGATTTTGTTTCCTTCAATGCTACAGTCACTGCCTCTTTATTTTCCTCAATATCAATATTAACATTTTGTACTGATGAACAATAGTGAATATACATATTTTTAAGTTTCTCTATTTCTCTCCTAAGAGATAAACAGATAATTTATCCACATTGAAAAGAAAATTATATTAAAAATTACATTTAAAGTAATTCTGATTTGCTATAATAAACCAATGAAATGTATCTATTTCTAAATTTTCTTCCATCCCAAAGGAACTCTTCAATTTCTGAAAAGTACCACATAGCTATCAGGTAAATAGGAAACAGAAAAAATTCACCAGTACTACTTATATTTCCAAGGAAAAAGAAGTGGAAAAAATTGTAAATGATTAGAAATTGGTGTTTATGACAAACCAACTTTCAATTTAATTTCAGGTCAGACACTTAAGCACCTTTGTTTCAGAGTTAGCTGGTATAGGGATAGAAAGTTAGGGGAAAAAAGAACGAAAGAGGAGGCAGAGGTAGAAAGATCAAGTTATTACAGCACTAGTTTACTTTTGTGCTTCCCCAACAGTATTTGGGGTAAAATGTAGGAGACTGCAGCATAGGAAGACAAATGGCTAGCAGAGAAAGAATTACTATGGAGTTTTTTGTTCCTCGATGACCCTCCATGAAGACCAATAGCAATCTCTGAACTGCATAACCACATCCAAAACATAGGAGTCTCTTTAGACAACGATGTTATAGTTTAATGTAGAAAAAAAGCACCCCGAGCAAATGATAAAAATGATCATTTTCATAAAATATCAGTAATACAGAAAACTCCAACATTTTAAAGACACCATAAGCAAATCAAAAGAAAAAAAAAAGTTAGAAAAAGTCAAAAGACTGGGAAATTTGTTGCAACCCATACAAATGACAGAAGAGAAAATTGTGTTATGTAACAGAAACATGAACTTCACCACAGGACAAATGTGAATGGCCAATAAAGATATGATGTGCTAACAGAATTGGCCCATGTTTACCATAAGACCTATGTTGCTTTCAGGAGTATATCAAATGAAGCTGAAAAATACAGCTTCACTACAGAAATGAAAATCAAAGCAATAGGCAAACCCAAAAATGACTCATCGCCAAAGGAGATACCATCCTACGGGTGGAATTTGAAGTCGGGAAATTTCCCATTCAGTGTAAGTTGCTTAATTTGGTGGTTGAATGGAGACAAGTGGAGGATACACTAGGTATAGTGAGGTAGGCATGGTGGTGTTCTGGATGTGCAGGACAAAGGAAAAAAAGAAATTAAGGGCGAATTCCAGAGCTTCCTTTTTATGATCGATTAGATATTTGTATTACTTTGTAAATAAATATATGTACAAGAAAGGTAATTAATATAAAGAATGAGAAAACAAAACTAATTTTGTAAGAAAAGGGAAATATTGCCAATGTCAAATGAAGGGTCCATGGTGATAATAAACTCAGTTGAATTTCAAGGTCTTTGGTTTCTTTTTCCCTAAGGTTCTACCAGGACTTAATTTCAGAAAGTCAGTGGCAGTAAGTAATTCCTTTGAAATATAGGATTTACTAGAATTGGGGCATCTCTCAGCACTGTACATGGGCCATACTCTAGAACGTGCATCAGAATCTATTACCCCCAAACCAGAATATAAACCACAGCTTTTTGCCTGAGTGGGAGGTGGACAATAGCCCAATGTTATAGAATGGTGAAGTTAAACATTATTTTAGCTATCCCTTTATCTACATTTCCTGAAGAAGTTGATGTCACTAGTTCTCGGCCACTAGAGAAATTTACAGTATCAACTTTACCACTAGGCTTTCCCCTAGTGTAGATCCCATCATTCTCATATCTGCTAAGGCAGAATAAATTTAGGAGAACAAAATGGGAGAATCATCCTACCCAGTGTTAAACTTTCTCAACAAGTACCATCGTCAAGACAGTAGTGTGGTATTGGCAGAGGAATAGATATGACTGACCTAATTGTGGATGTGACCTTTGAAAAGGGGGAGATGTGACTCTTCCCACCTAGGTGTGTCTTGATTAGTTTACTGGAATCCTTTAAAAGAGGAAATATTTTGGAGAGAAACTTCAGAGCTGATTGAAATGACAGAGCCTACAGAAACAACTGAATCCTCAGAGCCAATAGAAACTTCACAGCAGAGCTGACACAGATGCAAACACATGGAGCACAGAGAAACAAATGTCTGGAAATGCTTGGAGCCCAGCAGATGTCGCCATAGATGTTAAGCAAGCCAGAACCTGGAGAGGCAGACTACCCAGCCGAAAAAGGTGCTTCTAATCCATGAAACCTTCCTTGAATTAAGGTAACCTCTTGTTGGTGTCTTAATTTTGAAATTTTCATTGCCTTTGAATTGTAAACTTGTAAACTATTAAGTTCCCTTTTATAAAAGCCATTCCAGTTCTGGTGTATCATATTCCAGCAGCTTGCAAACTAACATAACATGTATGAATACACAGTAGAGAGAGATAGAGAGAAAGATAAACTCCCAAATTCAATAGCTTCAGAAATGCAAACTAAGAAAGTGTGTAAAGTGAGTGTATTAATGGATCCAATTCTTCACTCTTTCCTACATCCATTCCCTTTGACATGTAATTTTGTAGGGTTCTCTAACTCAGATTTTGACTCAGAGTTTGGCTTTGATTTTACTTTGATTTGTCATTTCCATGTTTTTACCAAATGTGATGCAAGAACCAGCTTGAAAAGTTCATGTGTGACTGTACTTACTTTTTCTGTATACTATAACCATGAGAACATTCCTCAAAAGACTGAAGAACATGGAATACACATGAATCTCCCCAGGTGTCTCAGCTAAGGCTATCTTATATCTGCAGCTAGCCAGCCAACCTCCATAAAAATAATAACTAAATATGGAATAAGACTTTCTATTTAAAAATAATCATCAGATTTACATGAAAGTACAGAAGTCAGTTTAGGCAATATAGAAGAGATCTACCTAAAACAAAACCATACAGAAAGATTGTAACTAAGGAAATAAAGTAAAATATGTCAGTGAAATATTGATAATAGAAATTTTTTGGAATATCAATACAAACAAATATAATTTAAGGAATGAAAATATTAATGGTGTTAAAATATATATGTGTGTGTATGAAAATCCACTATGAAGATAGAAAAATTATGAATTCATACATACTTAATATAGACTCTAAATATATAAAGTGAATACTGACAGTTATAAAAATTGATAAACAACCATAGTAGAAAAATTTTAAATATTTTCATTAGAAAACAGATCAAGCAGACTAAAAGAATAGTGAAAATTTTTGACATAACAGGTCTGATCACACACAGATGTACACATGCTCACACATTCCACACCACACACATATACACCAAGCACAAAAAACTATGTCCTAGTCCAATGAAAATACATATTCTTCTCAAGTACTCATTATTATTATAAAAATTGACTACATATTAGAGCACAAATGAAATCTCAATAAATTTGAAAAACAATATTCTTCAAACAATGGTCTCTGAATATGTTTACTAGCTTTAAAGAAAATTAAAGTCAAGTTTGATGTATCTGCAGGGAGCAGCGAACTATTTAAAATTAACTAGCACAATTATATGTGATCCCAAAGCAACTTTCAGGAAAGAAAACCACCAATTAAATTTTAAAACTCAAAAGATGGATTTTGTGGTAAACTAGTGCATTAGTCTGGGTCCCCCCAAATGTGTGGTAAGTGTGGTAGATTGGATTGTATACCCAAGCAAGGACATATTCTTAGTCTTCATGTGCATTCCTATAGGTATGACCCCACTGTAAAGAGAACTTTTTGAAGATGTTAGTTTTCATTAAGGGCTAGCCCAGCTGAATCAAGGTGGGCCTTAACCTATATTACTGGAGTATATTATAAGCAGAAGAAACCTGGATACAGTCAGACAGAGAAGGCTACAGCACAAGAAGTCAGAAGTTAAAGAAAGACACAGGAAAGCATAAAGAACATCAGGATGGGAGCCAGAGCTGTAGGCCAAGGACTCCCAAGGAGTCCAGCAAGCTAGCGCCAGAACGCTGCACAATTTGGGGAGAAAGCAATACCTTACTGACACTTTCATTTTGGACTTCTAGCCTCCAAAATCCTGATACAATTAAATTATTGTTTTTTATGTCAACCAATTGTGTTATATTTGTCACAGCAGCTCTGGCAAACTGACACAGTAAGGGTTAAAAGTGCAAGGGTTCTATTTTGGGAATGACTGTGTGAGAGAAAATTGAAAGGGAATAATAGGTAGGCAGGGAGAACTGCCAGACATTAGTGCAAGTCTGCCCCAGAGTGAAGGAGAGAGGGGGCAAAGTTTGAATGGAAGCATCTATAGAATGTCAGGTTGTCTATGGAATATTTGAAAAATCCACCAGGAGTCCTCAAGCAAAGTTGGCCAATGAAGGAGACCATGTTTCCCAGGAAGAGTCCAGCCACAGCGTTCCTGCTGCACTCAGTCACAGCCTATTGGAAGCATGGTCATGGCATGAAAACGATAGGTTTTGGAGGGCAGCTGCAGAACCCTGTGTTTGTTATTTACTACTACATAAGGAACTATACCAAAACTTAGTCATCAAAAAAAAAAAATCGGCATTTATTATCTCCCAATTTCTACAACTTGGTTTAGCTAGACCCTTCGGCTCTGGGTTTCTTTCAAGGCTGCAGTTGCCTTCTTAGCTCACTCACATGGGCATTAGTGAGTTGTGACTCAAAGATTGCTGACTGAGGCCTAGGTTGCTACCTCGCTGTTTTTGAGCTTCACCACAGAGTGTCACAAAACATGGCAGTTTGTTGCTTCAGAGGAAACAAGCAAGAGCGAGAGTGCTAGCACGATAAAGGTCACAATTTTGTGCAACCTTATATGGAAGTGACTTCTCACAAATTTTCTCTTATTCTTTTCACTAGAGGCAACTCACTAAGTCTACCCCACAAGCAAACGGAGGGGATTTTTTCATGAGGGAGGGAATCTCAGGATGCAGATAACACTGGAATGTCAGTGCAACAGAGCCTTTCGTCAATTATATTGCCCAGAGATCAAGGTCTATGAGATGCATTTTCATAGCCCATCATATTAGAATCAGAATTTTAAAAAAAGAATTGTTTAAATGGATTATTAGCCATAAAAAAGTTCAAAAGCCTTAGAAATAGTAGAGAATATGGGAAAATGAGCACAAAACCTGAAGGACAGAATGAGAAAACCTAACATATGTTTAATTCAAGTCCCAAGAGAGAGAAATGGGACAAAGGCAATGTCCAGGAACTAATAAAAATTACAATTCATAGATTCAAGA
Organism: Tamandua tetradactyla; assembly: GCF_023851605.1. NCBI lineage: Eukaryota > Metazoa > Chordata > Mammalia > Pilosa > Myrmecophagidae > Tamandua > Tamandua tetradactyla. The sequence goes on along the minus strand of NC_135344.1, from coordinate 49,921,574 downwards.
AGCCTAGAAGATTTTAAAAATCCCAATAGAATAAATAACAATTAGTTCATACCAAATATCATGATAAAATAAAATTAATACAGTTTTAAAATGAGGAGATTATCTTAAAAAGAGCCAAAGGGAAAAAATATAGATTAGGTACACAGGACTGGGAGTCCCTGTTAGCTCCATCCTTAACAGCAAAAGTGAAAATCAGTATTTATTTTATGGAATGATACATTCAATATATGGCAGTTCAAAAATCAAGACTTCTATCACAAGATAAATATCTTTTCAACAAACATTCAGAGAGTTTTTCATCTGGTGGAAAGTCTAAGAGACATAAAGGAAAACAAAACAAAGAAAATCGTTACTGAGGAGAGCACAGACACACAGGGATGGAGCAGGAAATTTTATAAATTGTTCCCTCCCTGAAAAACCTGAAAGAGCTTGAAAAAGAAACTGTAATTAAGTAGGTGATAATCCTGGAAACAGAATATCAGAACAACTACAAGAGTGTCAGTGGAAGGGAGAGACTGCTGAGAGTTCAGCTTTTGTAAGGGAAAGCAGTAAACCAGTGGCCAGCCTCCACTGTTCAGCCCTGAGGCTGGTAGCTGCAGAAAACTGCTGCAGCAAGGCAATGTGGTCTGGGTTCCAGAAGCAGCCAGCTGGGTCCAGGGCTTGCAGAAGAAACCACCACCTCTAAAAGTTGGGGTAGAGGGGAAGGTCAGTCTGGGAGACACCTGAGGAACCAGGGTGGAAGCTGTACTCAGTTTTGGCCCTCTGGGCAGGAGGCTTCCAGCCCCCCAAAAGCATACACCTGGGCATAAAACAGTAGTGTACCTGTGTACATTCCCTGGCTGTTCCCCCCACCCGCCATGTGGGCTTTTCCCTAAACTGGCAGATTCCTGAGGGCACAAAATAGACTCTAGGTTTCAGCACTCTCTGCAGGAACAGCTTCTGGCCTCACGCCAGCATCTACTGGGTTTTAAGGCCCAGTGCACTTTTTCACTGGTTGAGTTTCTTCTCTCTTTCTTGGGCTGTTTAGTTCAGTGGATCCCCGAGGGCCCAGCACAGATTATATCACTTCCTCTCAGAAGCAGTGTCTTCTGGCCTTATACCAGCTTATACGGTGAAAGAGCCAATGCATGTCTTTCTTCCTTCCCGCCTTTTTTCTCTTTCTCTATGCTATATTTTTGGGTCTGGTGGATTTCAGAGGAATGAACAGGGCTGCCAGGCTGTGTTTGAACTTTGACAGCAGTTTCTGGCTTAACACTGGCACATAACAAGAGATTTAGAGAGGCAGGGCAGTCAATTATTTTTGCCTTTTGTGTGTGTGTGTGGGGGGGGAGCATTAAGTAAAATAAAATTGATACCTGCATTGGGTGTTGCTGGAAGTAAATCTCGTTCTGAGAAGGGCTTCTCCAGAAAACAAAAATAATTGACCTCTAGGGGTTTTCTAAGAAAACTGAACATACCCTACAGGGTATTGATCATCAACATGTGGTGATAAAACTAGTTTTGTTGCAGTAGAGACAGCTTATTAGAATGGATAGGTGCCATAATCAGTGAAGATCTGCTCCCCACTTTGTAAGACCATCCTATGTAAAATGGAAACTTAATGTCAGCCAATCAAAACATTTCCTCACTTGCTGTGCCGGTTTGAAAGGATGTATGACACCTAGAAAAGCCATGTTTTAATCTAAATCCCATTTCATAAAGGCAGAATAATCCCTATTCAATACTGTATGCTTGAAACTGTAATCAGAACATCTCCCTGAAGGCGTGATTTAATCAAGAGTGGTTGTTAAACTGGGTTAGGTAACGATATATCTCCACCCATTTGGGTGGGTCTTGATAAGTTTCTGGAGTCTTAGAAAAGAGGGAACATTTTTGAGAATGAGAGATTCAGAGAGAGCATAGAATGCTGTAGCACCAAGAAGCAGCGAGTCCACAAGCCAGTGACCTTTGGAGATGAAGAAAGAAAATGCCTCCCAGGGAACTTCATGAAACCAGAAGCCAAGAGCGAAAGCTAGCAGATGACGCCAAGCCCGCCACGTGCCCTTCCAGCTGAGAGAGAAGCCCTGACTGTGTTCACTATGTGCCTTCTCACTTGAATGAGAGACCTTGAACTTCTTTGGCCTTCTTGAATCAAAGTATCTTTCCCTGGATGCCTGTAATTGGACATTTCTATAGACTTGTTTAACTGGGACATTTTCTAGGCCTTAGAACTGTAAACTAGCAACTCATTAAATTTCCCTTTTTAAAAGCCATTTTGTTTCTTGTATATTACATTCCGGCTGCTAGGAAACCAGAACACTTGCTTCAATTTTTCACCCTATAAAGCACTTCCTTTTCCCTTGGTGGCACTCCTTTCTACTTTCTCAACAGAATGCTTTCCATTTCATGAATAGCTCAGTCTGCGAGATCTTAAATTGCATGAAATTTTTGTTGTTGTTATTGTTGGGTGTTTTGACTGTTGCTAATATCTTTTCGCTTTTTAATTTTCTCTCTTTCCTTTTTCTTTCTTTCCTTTTTTCTTCTTGTTCTAAGTCTGGGTGACTGAAGTGGAAGAACAAGATTTCCAGAATGACCACCACACAATACACAGGATGTCCAGTTCTCAAAAAATAATTACAATAGATAAATAGAGATAGGAAAATATGGCCCAATCTTAGGAAGAAAAAAGAATCAGCTGAAAATATTCTCGAATACAGAACTCCTAATTTAAAATCTTTTTAAAAACTCATATATAGGATCAATGAACTAAAGGAAAACATGGACAAAGAACTAAAACAAATCAAGAAAATAATCAAGCATACAAATATACATATCATAAGAGTTCCATAAGGAGAAGAGAGCGATAAAGGGCCAGAAATAGTATTTGATGAAATAAAGGCAGAAAACTTCTCAAATTTGATGAAAGATAAGAATTTGTATATGAATATACACAACCAAGACACACAACAAATGTCAAGTAGGATGAATCCAAACAGATCTACATTATAATAAAATTTTCCAATGTCAAGGACAAAGACAGAATCTTAAAGACAGCAAGAGAGAAGCAACATGTCATACAAAAGTGATTCTTAATAAGACTAATATCCAATTTTTTTAACAGAAACTGTGGAGGCCATGGAGACTAGAAGGTAGTAGAAGAACATGTTTAGAGAGTTGAATGAAAAAAACCTATTACCTTAGAATTATATACCAAGCAAAATTGTCCTTCAAAAATGAGCGATAAATTAAGACACTTCCAGACACATAAAAACTGAAGGAATTTATTGCCATTGACTTACAAAAAGTGCTAAAGAGAGTCCTCCATGTTGAAAGAAAAGGACACTAGACTGTATTTAGATGATGGATGAAGAAATAAAGATCTCTGTTATAAGTAATATCATGGTAAATAGAAAAGCCAGTATTATTTCATTTGTCATTTATAATCCTGTCATTAATTTCTTAAAAGTCTTAAAATTAAAATATAAAAAACAAGCATAAACTTTGCTGCTGGGCACATAATTTGTGACATGAACAATATAAAAGGGAAGAATAGTGAGATACAGTTACTGGGCATATGTAGGCTATTGAAATCAAGTAGGAATCCATGCAAACTAAATTGTAATAGATTTGTTATGATAAAGGTAATCCTCATGGTAACCATAAAGAAAATATCTTAAGAAAAATCTACACAAAAGGAAATGTTAAGTGATTCAAACTGATTCATTGTAAAAGAGCATCTAAACAAAAAGGAAGGCAGTAATGGAGTAAAAGACATTAAGACTTATAAAAAACAATTACTAAAATGGAGGAAATGAATCTTGTCTTATAAGTAATTTCCTTAAATGTAAATGGGTTAAATCTTTAATAAAAAGACAGAGACTGGCAGAATGAATGAAGAAATATGACCCAACTACATGCTGTTTAAGAGACCCATCTGTTCCTGGGCCAGATAAGTTCTGAAACCCAGAGGGGCCAGCCTCTCCAGAACATCAACTAGTTCCATCCTCGGATCCCATATTATCGACAGTCCTTTCCAACATGAAAAGTTAGAATGGGCATAGTCCATATATCCCTAAAGTTTGGGACAAAGTTCAAAGGAGAAGAAGGTGTTATAACAGAGAAGACAGAATTTAGCAAATGAATATGACTGCTGAATCATCATATTGATATATCTTTTAGCCTCCAGTATCTTGGAGCAACTAGAAGGAAAAACCTAAATTTGAGAAACTGTAAGCCATACCTGAAATCTGTTCTGTAACTAATGGTTACAGTATACTTTGAAATTTATTGCTTTTTTAAATATATATCTCACAATAAAAAAAGAGGCCCATCTTCGATCCATAGACACAAATAGGTTGAAAGTGAAAGGATAGATAAAATATTTCATGCAATAGTAATCAAAGAGAGTGGGGAGGCTATATTAATATCAGAAAGAACAGACTTTAAGCCAAAAGCTGTTTACAAAAGACAACATATATTTATACATTCTACGCATTATAATACAACAAGGTATTTTATACATTGATAAAAGAATTTTATCAAATGAGAGGATTTAATATTTTAAACATGAATGCACCTAACAGCAGAGAGAAAATACCTGAAGAAATACTAACAGAAATGAAGGGAGAAACAGTTTTAAAATAATAGTTTAAGATTTCAATATGCTAGTTTCAATGCCAGATAGAATATCTAAACAGAAGATTGATAAAGAAAAAGAAGACCCAAACACTATAAACCACTTCGATCTAGCTGACATATATTGGACACTGTACTCAACAATATACACATTCAAATACACACAGGAGATTGTACGTTAGATAATGAGAAGTCTCAATACTTTAAAAAATTTGGAAATCTCCAAAAGTAACCTCTCTGAACACAATGGAATGAAGCTAGATTTCAATAACAGAAAAAAATGTGAAAATTAAATTGCATACTCTTAATCAATTGATTAAAGAAGAAATTACAAGGGAAATTAGGAAATACTTAGAGACAAATGAAAATAAAGACAGAACATATGGAAACTATGGGATACAGTGAAGGCAGTGATTTAAGGAAATTTATAGCCATGAATGCCAATATTAAAAAAAAAGTAAAATCTCAAATTAATAACCCAACTTCACATCTTGAGGAACTAAGTAAGACATCAAGAGGAAATTAAGTCCAAAGTTTGCAGAATAAATGAAATAATTAAGATTAGAGAAGAGATAAATGAAATAGAGGACAGAAAAAAACTAAGAATAAAAAAACAAAAAAATTAGTTCTTTAATAGATAGGGCCTGTTAACAGTAAATTGTTAACAATATACTAGCAAACTGAATCCAATGATGTTTTATAGATTATACAACATAACAAAAGGGATTCATCCTAAGAATGTAAAAGTGGGTCAACATATGAAAATCAATCCCTATAATACTCTACACAAACACAATGAAGGGAAAAAACACACATATGATTACCTCAAGAGATAATGATAAAAGCATTTGACAAAACCCAGTCCCTTTTCTTGATTAAAAAGCATGCAGAAAAGTAGGAATAGAGGGGAATTTTCTCAACATGATAAAGGCCATTTATGAAACCCCATAGCTAACATCATATTTAATGGTAAAAGACTGAAAGCTTAACCCCTAAAATCAGAAAAGAGACAAAGATGCTCATTTTCACATTGCCATTCAATATTGTACAAGAAATTTTTGCCAGAGGATTTAGGCAAGAAAAAGTATTAAAAGGTATCTATATTGGAAAGGAGGATGTAAAACTATCTGTATTTACAGGTGATATGATCTGAAATATACAGAAAACCCAAAGGAATTCACAAGAAAACTTTTAGAGCTAATAAATTAACTCTGCAAAGTGGCAAGGTCCAAGATCAACCCACAAGAACAATTGTGTTCTTTTTCACTTTTTATTTATTTTGTTTTACATGGGCAGGCAACTCCGGGAATGAACCCGGGTCTCTGGCACAGCAGATGAGAATTCTACCAGTGAGCCACTATGGCCCGCCCCAATTGTGTTCTTATGAACAAGCCTAAGAAGAAATTAAGAAAATAGTTCTATTAACAGTAACACCAAAAAAAACAAAGTATCTAGGAATAAATTTAACCAAGGACACAAAATATTTGTATACGGAAAACTACAAAATACTGCTGAAAGGAATTAAAGAACCAAGTTTATGGCCAAAATTCCAAGTTCCTAGGTTGGAAGAGTTAACACTGTTAATATGTCAATATTACCTAAAGCAATATACAAATTCAATGCAATCATGAAAAATTCCAGCAGCTATTGTTTGCAGAAATGAAAATTCTATCCTCAAATTTATATAGAACTTCAAGGGGCCCTGAATAGCCAAAATAATATTGAAAAAGAACTGCAAGGTTGAAGGACTGACACTTTCTGATTTTAAATTAAATTACAAACCTACAGTAATAAAAATGGGGTGATACCAGAACAAATACAGATAAATATATCAGTGGAACAGAACTGAAAGTCTGGAAATAGACCCACCCATTATGGCTAATTAATTTTAACAAGGGTACTAAGTACTTGCAGTGGGGAAAGAATAGTCTCTTCAACAAATGGTATTGGGAAAACAGGATATTCTCATGCAGAAAAATGATCCTCAAAATGGATCAAGAAGCTAAATATAAAAGATAAAATTCTAAGTAGATAATACAAGAACAAATCTTCATAAACTGGGATTGGACAATAGATTATTAGATATGACACCAAAAGTATGAACTTTCTACAACATGGAAGAGCCTGGAAACATCATGCTCAGAGAAACAAGACAAATGGGGACAAAAATTGTATGCTATCACATATGAGAGATAATCAGAAATAGCAAATTTGCAGAGATGGAAAGCAGATTAGAGGTTATTAGAGGAGAGGGGAAATAGGAGAAAGTGGAATGGAGAAAGGAGAGTATTAACTTCTGAAATAAATACATAAATAGATAATAAAAGATATCCTTCTGCATCTTAAATTTTTAAAAAATGATTGTTATGAGAGTAAATCTAAAAAATAGTAAAAGCCTGGTGATTTAAAATAATTACAGTAATGTTTTCATGGGTTAAAATGAAATATTTCACAACAATAAATATTTACTTCAGGAGAAAGATTATAATTAGTTTCTCTCATTTCTCCCTTTATTGTCCAGGAGGTTAATGGCATGGATTATCTTCAGAGTCAGAAGAGTTCAATATGCCTGTGTTAATTAATAGGATCTTTTACTAAAGGAAGAAGAACAGAATTATAATCCCAAACTAGAGGTATGAAAAATAAAATAACAATAACTACTGTGAAAGAAGTCAGGAAAAAAGAAAAAGAAACAAAACGAATGGAACAAATAGCTTAAAATAAATGGTTGGTTTAAATGAAAATATATTCATGTTTATAAATGTATTCAATGATCCATCTTTATAAAATATTTTTAAAGTAATAAACTTGATGTTTAGAAGAGATATATTTAAAACATAAAGACTCAAAATCTTTGAGTTGAAAGAACTGAAATAGATTTTTTTCAGATAAATATTAGTTTTAAAAAACTAGTGAAGCTATATAAATACATTAATTGATTATAGGCAAGTTTTCCAAGTCAAAGAAAATCAATTCATTATGATTAGAGAGGTTAGTCAATTCACAAAAAGACAGCAATTTTAAGCTTTCATGCATCTGAGAATATACCCTCAAAATACATGAAGTAAAAATCAGTGTAATTAAAAAAAAAAGTCCAGTGATAACATCCTAATGGTAGATTTTATCACACCTTTTTCAATAATTGATAGAAAAAGTAATGAAGAAATCTAAACGTTATAGAATACTGCTTCTAAAGTATCTCCTTAGAATATTTTAAAAGTACAGACTCTTATTTAATAGGTCTATATGAAGACCTATTTAATGATTACATTCTGAGATTCTGCATTTTGAAAAGGACCTAGGTAAATGCTTATGCTACTGGTCCACATACAACACTTTGAGTATTAAGGATATAGAAAAATCAACACCCCATTATTAGTAAATTGGCCTAATGAAAATGGAAAGGAAATGCATTCAACAAGAAAGAATAAATATTATTTTCAAGTACACAGGAATATTTTTTTTAAATACCATGTGACGTAGCCATTGACATGGTCAGGTTCATGTGTCAATTTGGCCAGGTGATGGTACCCATTTATCTGGTTGGGCAAGTGCTGGCCTGTCTGTTGCTATAAGGACATTTCATGGAATTAAATCATGATCATGCTGGCTGCATTCACAGCTGATTCCAAATATAATCAGCCAAGGGATGTGCCTTTCGCAGTGAGTGATGTTTAATCTAATCAATGGAAGGCTTTTAAGGGGGATTCAGAAGAGACAGTCTCTCTCTTCCTGTTTCGGCCGGTGAGCCTCTCCTGTGGAGTTCATCCAGACCATCCATTGGAGTCATCAGCTTCACAGCCTGCCCTATGGATTTTGGACTCTACATTCCCATGGTTATGTGAGACACTTTTATAAATTTTATATTTAGAGATATTTCCTGTTGATTCTGTTTCTCTAGAGAACCCTAACTAATGCAGTCACCAACTAAAATTCAGCAGTTCTCAATGGCCTGAAATCATATAGATTTCATGTTCCCTGACCAAAACACAATTTAGCTGAAAAGGAGTAATAAAAAAAATAACTAGAGTTTTACCAGGGAAATTAAAATTTCCATTTCTTAACAACCCCAAGCTAAAAGAAGATATCATGATGGAAATTATAAAATATATTCAACAAAATGCAATGAAAATAAAACAAATCAGAGTGAGTTATAAGATATATTTATTATTAATAGCTAATGCCTAAGTGCATGTTGAAATACACACTGGATTCAGAAGATATAAGCATATTAGCAGATGGTAGAATTGCATGTAACTTCTCTCTCTATTTATTTAAGGCTAGCTCCATAATGAATACCAGTTTTTCTATATTAACTGGTCAGTTTGAATATATAATAATTTAATATGTCGTAGAGCATCACAAAGAATTAAGTTGACAAAAAGAAGTATAATGAAATCAGAAAATACAAAAATATCACAAACAAATTTAACAAAATCAGACACCTTAATTTAAAATATAATTTGCAGATAAATATATTTATATATTCCATTTTGCTAGGAATATAATAAATGTAAGTAAAAATAAAGATGTTATATTTATATTAAATACATTTGTACATAAATTTTTTTATTGAGAAATCTTCACACACATACACACACATGTATCTTCACAAACACACATGGCATATAATCAATGACTCACAATATCATCACATAGTTGTGTATTCATCACCATTATCATTTTTGGAACATCTGCATTACTCCAGAAAAAGAAATAAAAAGAAAAAAGAAAAAAACTAATATATCCCATACACCTTACCCCTCCCTCTCATTGACCACTAGTATTTCAATCTACCCATATATTTTACCTTTTATCCCTCACATTATTTGTTTATTTTTTATCCTTATTTTTTTACATATCTATCTATACCTTGGATAAAAGTAGCATCAGACAAACTTTTCACAATCCCACAGTCACACTGTAAAAGCTATATAGTTATACAATCATCTTCAAGAATCAAGCTATTGGAACACAGCTCAACAGTTTCAGATACTTCCCTCCATCCATTCCAGTATACAATAAACTAAAAAGTGATATCTATATGATACACAAGAATAATCTCCAGATTAACCTCTCAACTCTGTTTAAAATCTCTCAGCCACTGAAAATTTATTTTGTCTCACTTCTCTGTTTCCCGTTTTAGTCATGAAGACTTTCTCAATCCCATGATGCTGGGTTCTGGCTCATCCAGAAGTCCTGTCCCATGTTGCCAGGGAGATTTACACCCCTGGAAGTCATGTCCCACATAGGGGGCAGGGCAATGAGTTCACCTGTGGAGTTGGCTTAGAGAGAGAGGCCATGTCTGAGCTACAAAACAGCTTCTCTGGGGGTAACTCTTAGGTGTAATTATAAGTAGGCTTACCTTCTCCTTTGCAGGAATAAATTTCATAGGCGTGAACCCCAAAATTGAGGGCTCAGCCTATCGATTTGGTTGCCAGCATTGCTTGTGAGAAAATCAGGAATTCCCCAAATGGGGAAGTTGAATATTTCTTCTTTCTCCCCAGTCCACCAAAGGGACTTTGCGAATACTTTTTTTATTCTCTGCCCAAGTTATTCTGGGATATATCGTGGCATCACACTAACTGTACAAACCGGATCTCATGCCCTATTCATGATTCCATGCTATTATGGTGTTCAAATAAACTGATCATACAAATTAAATTAGATAATACACAACCCAAAGTAAATTTTTTTCACAAAATACACATCCTTTCCTTTGGTCTCCCACAGAAGTTAAACTTTTAAAATATGGACCATATCATCCTTTACCCTGTTTTCTGATTTACCTTAGTCCTATACAAATACCTTCAACTGGAGAGATCTCTATTTGAAGTCTGATCACTTTTTCAACTGTTGCTATATGGGATAATGTTGACTTTCATTTCATAGCTTTAGTGCTCTAACTCAGAATCTAAGGTATCAGTTACATACCTGAAGTTTCAGGGACTGACCAGGTTATACTCAGATAGGTCAGTATCTCAAAATTTAGAAATAAAAGTTACAACTCCTAAATATATATGACTGCTGTAAGAGCTTACAATCTAGGACCCTTTACAATAAATCCTGTATTAGTTAGGGTTCTCTAGAGAAACATAATCAACATGGAATACCCACAAATATAAAATTTATAAAAGTGTCTCATGTGACCACGGGAATGCAGAATCCAAAATCTGCAGGGCAGGCTGTGAAGCCAACGATTCCAATGAAGGGTCTGGATGAACTCCTCAGGAGAGGCTCACCAGCCAAAGCAGGAAGAGAGCCTGTCTCTTCTGAATCCTTCTTAAAAGGCTTCCAGTGATTATATTAAGCATCACTCATTACAGAAGACACTCCCTTTGGCTGTTTACAAATAAAATCAACTGTGGATGCAGTCAACACAATCATGATTTAATTCTATGAAATGTCCTCATCACAACAGACAGACCAGCACTTGCCCAGCCAGACAAACAGCTACCAACATTTGGCCAAGTCAACACATGAACCTGACCATGACAGTCCACCCGTTGTCAACTTGACAGCTATACATATCACCTTAAACCATACCTAATTTCCAAATAACAAACATTCAAATGCACATTTTTTCTTTCACCTAAGAATATTCAACTGTCCTGCATATAACTGGAAACACATTAAATCTCTCCAGAATAGGGTGCAAGTTCTTGGGTAATATTCATTCTTAACTTGGTATCTTATAACTTAAATATTAAAACAGGAACAAAACAGAATTACAGCCCTCGTTTCTGTAAATGATCATGTGGTCGAAGTTCATATTTATCACTACCTTCTTCCACTACCCATTCCATGTTCCCTTTACCCTCAACAAGAACTTCAGCTGGCCGTAGTTCTTTGCCTGGTGGGGTGACCCAAACCTTCATTCCTGAAGTTTCAGAGCCATTGGTAGTCATGCCTGAATTGGGTTGTTGCAGTTTTCCATTGATTTTAATCACAGGGCATGGTAGTACTAATAGACGCCCCAGGGGATCTCCTGTATTTCGAGAAAACTCTTCTTTACCTCCATTGTGTAGTTGCAGTTCTATTTCCCCCTGATAGTCAAGGTCAATCACCCCAGCCAGTAATGTAATCCCCTTCTTGGCTGTTGAACCAGGGGCATGAGTAGCCCAAAGTGACCAGGTGGCAGTCTTAGATTCCAGTTCGATGGAATCATTGTTTTTCCTGGTGGAAGCATCCCCCCACCTTTTGGAACTAAAACCTGTAGACCAGCAGAGCTCAGGGTCATAGAGACAGGAAGCAAATTTTTTCCTAGTGGATCACTAGGGGTAATAGTGAGTGGTACCACTCCCATTTCCACCTGTTGGTTCCTGGACCCATGCATCCTGGCTATGAGAGAAACGGCACTATACAGTAGATGCTGATTCAGAGAGCATGCAGCTTCCTGGAGAACATTACCCCAGCCCTTCAATGTATTGCCACCTGGTTGGCACCATAATTGAGTTTTCAAAAGGCCATTCCACCATTCTATCAATCCGGCTGCTTCTCAGGGGCTGAGTGTGGGTCTCTGCTGCTGGCAGATTGGACACTCAGCAGTGGCTATAGCCAGGTCAGCCTTGGTGAGTGGAAGTCCATGTTGCTGAGCCCATGCATAACCTCCATCCCTACCACCATAACCACTTTGTTCATGAGCCCATTGGACAATGACAGGAGTTTCTGGGGAAAGAGGCTGACTGGTATCCACAGAACGGGTCATCTTGTCCACTTGATTATCAAAACCTTCCTCTGCTGAAGTCACCCTCTGGTATGCATTCATATGGGACACAAATATGTTCATGTTTTTAGCCCACTCAGAAAGGTCTGTCTACATACTTCTTCCCCAGACCTCTTTGTCACCAATTTTCCAATTATGGTTTTTCCAAGTCCCTGACCATCCAGCCAAACCATTAGCAACAGCCCATGAGTCAGTATACAAATGCACATCTGGCCAGTTCTCCTTCCAAGCAAAATGAACAATCAGGTGCACTGCTCAAAGTTCTGCTCACTGGAAGGATTTCCCCTCACCACTGTCTGTCAAGGACACCCCAGAAAGAGGTTGTAGTGCTACAGCTGTCCACTTTTGGGTGGTACCTGCATATCATGCTGAACCATCTGTAAACCAAGACCAACTTTTCTCTTCCTCAGTCAATTCACTGTAAGGAACTCCCCAAGAGGCCATAGTTCTGGTCCACGAAAGAGAAGGTAATGTGGCAGGAATGAAGACCATGTAACTTACTTGTGCCTTCAGGACCTGCTCTGGCCCTATCTTGTATATGCCATTTCCATTTTACAATAGAGTGCTGCTGCACACACTCAATTTTATGGCTTGGTGGGTCAGACAACACCCAGCTCATGACAGGCAACTCAGGTCTCATGGTAACTTGGTGGCCCATGGTTAAGCGTTCAGTCTCTACTAAGGCCTAGTAGCAGACCAAAAGCTGTTTCTCAAAAGGAGAGTAGTTATCTGCAACAAATAGTAAGGCTTTGCTCCAAAATCCTAAGGGTCTGTATTGTGATTCTCCTATAGGGGCCTGCCAAAGGCTCCAAACAGCATCTCTATTTGCCACTGACACTTCCACCACCATTGGATCTGCTGGATCATAAAGCCCAAATGGCAGAGCAATTTTGTACAGCAGCCTGGACCTGTTACAGAGCCTCCTCTTGTTCAGGAGGCTCAAAATTAGCAGGTTTTCTGGTCACTCAATAAATGGGCTGGAGTAGCACACCCAAATGAGGAATGTGTTGTCGCCCAAATCCAAAGAGACCAATTAGGCATTGTGCCTCTTTTTTGGTCATAGGAGTGGCCAGAGGCAGCAACTTATCCTTCACCTTAGAAGGTATATCTCGACATGCCCCATACCACTGGACACCTAGAAATTTCACTGAGGTGGAAGGCCCCTGTATTTTTGTTGGATTTATCCCCCATTCTCTGACACGCAAGTGCCTTACCAGTAAGTCTAGAGTAGTTGCTACTTTTTTCTTACTAGGTCCAATCAACATGATATCATCAATATAATGGACCAGTGTGATGTCTTGTGGGAGGGAGAAATGATCAAGGTCTCTGCGGACAAGATTATGACATAGGGCTGGAGAGTTGATAGACCCCTGAGGTAGGACAATGAAAGTATATTGCTGACCTTGCCATCTGAAAGCAAACTGTTTCTGGTGGTCCTTACTAATAGCTATTGAGAAAAAAAGCATTTGCCATATCAATAGCTGCATACCAGATACTAGGGGATGTATTGATTTGTTCAAGCAATGATACCAAATCTGGAACAGCAGCTGCAATTGGAATTACCACCTGGTTGAGTTTATAATAATCCACTCTCATCCTCCAAGACCCATCTATTTTCTGCACAGGCCAAATAGGAGAGCTGAATGGGAATGTGGTGGGAATCACCATCCCTGCATCTTGCAAGTCCTTAAGAGTGGCAGTAATCTCTGCAATCCCTCCAGGAATCCAGTATTGCTTCTGATTTACTATTTTGCTAGGTAGGGGCAGTTCTAGTGGCTTCCACTTGGCCTTTCCCACCATAACAGCCTTCACTGCATGAGTTAGAGAGCCAATGTGGGGATTCTGCCAGTCGTTCAGTATGTCTATTCCAAGTATGCATTCTGGAACTGGGGAAATAACTACAGAATGGATCCAGGGGCCCATTGGACCCACTATGAGATGGATCTGAGCTAAAACTCCATTGATCACCTGGCCTCCATAAGCCCCCACTCTGACTGGTGGTCCAGAGTGATTTTTGGGTTCCCTGGAATTAATGTCACTTCTGAACCAGTGTCTAATAATCCCCAAAATATCTGATCATTTCCTTTTCCCCAGTGCACAGTTACCAAGGTAAAAGGCCGTCGGTCTCCTTGGGGGAGGCTTGGAGGAAGATTAACAGTATAAATTTGTTGCAGTATAACAGGGTTCTCCCCCAAAGGGACCTGGCCTCCCCTTCATTCAAGGGGCTCTGGGTCTGTAAACTGTCTCAAGTCTGGAAATTGATTAAGGGGCCATGACTCTGTGATTTTGTAATTCAGGTTAGACTTCTGTTCACTTGACATAGGACTCTTTTGTTTATACAGTTCAAACAAGAATTTAGTAGACTGCCATTCTATTGTATTTCTAGGCACCCCATTATTTACTAGCCAATGCCACAAATCTCTGTGAGTCATTTAATTTTGACTCCTGCTTTGAGTTTGATGTCTATTATAATAGTAACATCTACCCTGTCTTTGGCAATTAAGCACTGCCACCTGGCTTCTGCCAACTTGGGATCTGGTCAGCCCCATTGTGTTCAAGGATTCCAGCTCAGTGATAGCAGTTCCTACAGTAATATCTGACCTACAGAGAAGTGCAACTACAGAGCTCTTCAGGGAGGATGGCGCTTGTCTCACAAATTTATTTCTCACTGTTCTGGTAAAAAGTGCATCCTCCGGACATTCCTGGGATGTAAGAGCAGGCTTTGCATGATAAATCCACTCTCACATTCCAATCTCTATAAGTCTCTGTATCCCCTCATCTACATTATACCAGGGCAGTTCTGGCATTTCAACCTCAGGTAATATCAGCCACCTTTTGATCCTTGTTTCAATCAACCATCCAAACAAACTGTTAATATCTTTTCTAACCCCTTGAGCTATAACATTGAATGCAGAATCTCTGCTTTGTGGGCCCATATCAATAAATTCAGCCTGATCCAGCCTTATATTCCTCCCACCATTATCCCACACCTTAAAATCCATTGCCACACATATTCCCCTGATTTCTGTCTATATTAATTGAAAATCTCATACAGTTCTTTTGGAGTATAATGTACCTCTTCATGTGGGATACTTGTACCTCACCTTTAGGAGCCTGTTGGGACTCTAGTCTAGTTATAGGTCTGGAAGAAATGAAGGGGTGTTGAGGGGATGTCATGAAAAGAATGAAAAATATCTTCCAAGCCATTTGCTTCAGGGCATTCATTTGCAGTTTCATCTGGTGAAACAGGATTAATCACTCTAGGGCTAATCCCTTCAGGAAGAGGTTGGGTGGCCAACTCCTCAAGGAAGGTTGAAGTTGGGGCAGCTATGTCCTCAGTTATCTAAAGAGGACTTAGCATGGCCTAGGTTTTCAATCTCAGCCCTAACATCATTATCAATCCATATGTCACCATCACATTTTTCAGGGTCCCACTCCTTTCTAATCAATGCCCTCATTTTAACGGCAGACACCATGCAACATTGAGATTTTGGTTTATGTTGTAAAATTGCTACTCTAGCAATAAGCTTCTAAGTCTGATTTTCAGAGATCTCAAGTCCACGGCTACAGGAAATAAGATTTTTCTTCAGGATACTCATAGAAACTTCTACATCTGTCAGACAGTGCTTAAGCTTCTCGTTTGAAGACTTAAGGCCATCCCTTTCACTCCTTAATGTAGCCAGTGTATCTAACAACAACCAACCAACATCTCTATCCCTCTTATTTACAAAACACTCCATAAAAGTGTCAAAAACATCATCTCCCAGAGCCTCGCTTCATACGAGTGAAGCATTAGGAGAATTGAATGGTGATATTTTGACTATCTCTTTTCCCAACTCACTCCATGGATTGGGAGTGTTGTTCTGATTTTGGGAATCAGAGTCCTTAGTGCCTTTGAGTCCAGTCAGAGTAGAAAACCATTCATAAAAACCCATTTTTAAGATTCTGTTTCTTAAGAACCACCCCTGGTACCAAGTTGTGTTAGGGTTCTCTAGAGAAACAGAAGCAACAGGGAACACTTGCAAATATAAGATTTATAAAAGTGGCTCATGTGATGGTGGGAATGCTGAGTACAACATCTGCAGGGCAGGCTGTGAAGCCGATGATTTCAATGGAGGGTCTGGATGAACTCCACAGGAAAGGCTCACCAGTCAAAGCAGGAAGAGAGCCTGTCTCTTCTAATCCTCCTTAAAAGGCTTCCAGTGATTAGATTAAGCATCACTCATTGCAGAAGACACTCCCCTTCACTGATTACAAATCAAATCAGCTGTGGATGCAGCTGACATGATCATGATTTAATTCTATGAAATGTCCTCATCGCAACAGACAGGCCAGCATTTGCCTAACCAGACAAACTGGTACCACCACTTGGCCAAGTTGACACCTGAACCTGACCATGACAGGCCCTAACCTTGTAACCCATGCTCTCAACTTCATTTCTCTAAGTTAGTACATTATAGTTAGTCCATATGAGTGAGGCATGAAAATATCTGCTTTTTAGTTTTTGCTATTTCACTCAACATACTGTCCTTAAAGTTCATTCACCTAGTTGCATGCCTCACAACTTCATTTCTTCTTGCAGCTGCTCAGTAGTCCACTGTATTTATACACCACAGTTCCCCCTTCCTTCCCTCAGTTGTTTAAATTATGTTTTAAACAGATTAAAAACATAATTTGGTTTTAATAGTAAATCATGTTGGAAATTTTTCTTTGAAACAATCACTTTTGCACAATGGTAATAGGGAGACATTGTTATCCATATCTATAGGCAATTATAGGAGTTTATACACAAACATGTATATGTGTGTATATTTTCATATATATATATACATTTGTGTGTTTGTATGTGTGTATATATATACATACTATATGTTCTAGTTTGCTAGCTGCCTGAATGCAATATACCAGAAATGAAACAGCTTTTTAAAAGCGGAATTTAATAAGTTGCTAGTTTACAGTTCTAAGGCCAAGAAAATGTCCCAATTAAAACAAGTCTATAGAAATGTCCAATTTAAGGCATCCAGGGAAAGATCCCTTGTTTCAAGAAGGCTGATGACGTTCAACGTTTCTCTCTCAGCTGGAAGGGCACATGGTGAACATGGAGGCGTCTGCTGGCTTTCACGTGGCTCTACCAAAAGGAGACTCTCTCCAAAATGTTTCCTCTTTTAAAGGATTCCAGCAAGCAACTCCACCTTCAGTGGGTGGAGACACACCTCCATGGAAATCATCTAATCAAAAGTTACCACCCACAATTGGGTGGGTCACATCTTCATGGAAACAATCAAAATGCTCCCACCCAGCAATATTGAATGAGGATCAAAGGGCATGGCTTTTCTGGGGTCTACCACAAATTCAGACCAGCACACTATAACTGTATATATATATATATATATATATATATATATATAGTTGATGTTAACAGATATAGATATTGGTATTTAAAATAATTTCTTCTCTTTATCTGACTTTATGCACAAGAATATATATTTGTATTTATTACTTCAAATATCAATATAATATTTAAAAACATTTTAAATAATTTAAGTACTATTAGTGAAAAATTCTTACTTGAAGACTTCTATGCTTGTTTCATCACTTTTAAGGTCTGCTTCCATGTGTTCTTTAATTTCTTTAGCTTTCACTTCTGCATTTTTGCATTGTTCCATAGCTTCTTCAAGTTCTCCATGAACTTGTTTGTGTAGTTCCATTACCTAGAAATGAAAAATATTCTTACCAATATATGCAAGTAAAGGTTATTAAAAGTATCAGACAGTGGAATTATCAAAGGACTAAAATTAGGGTAGATTTCATTTGCATAAAAAATTCTTCACTCATACTTTCTTCCCATATTTAGTCTATAGCCTAGCAAAGCAGAGTTTAAGGTTCCCTATACCATGACAGACCTCCAAGTTTGGGATATATAAAAGGTATTGACATGGGAAACAACCCAAGTGTCCAACAACCAATGAATGTATAAACAAAAGGTAATATTTTCACGCAATGGAAATAAAAAGGAATGAAGTTCTGATACATGTAACAGCATGGATGAAACTTGAAGACAACAATAAGCCAGCCACAAAAGGACAAATAAATATTGCATGATCTCATGAATAAGAAATAATTAGAATAAGCAAACATATGGAATCAGAATCTAGAATATAGGTCATCAGGTGAACAGAATGGAGGTGGGAGTAGAGAGCTAAGTCTTAAAATACACCGAATTTCTATTTGGGATGATGGAAAAGTTATGGTAATGGATGGTAGTGAATGTAGTTAAAAGGGGAAATTTTAGGTTATAACTATGGTATTAAAATAAAAATTCAAAAAAAGAAAATCTATGGAACTGTACAACACAGTGAATCCTAAGTTAAGCCATATAAGCCATAGTTAATAGTATAATTATAAAAATGTGCTTTCATCAATTGTAACAAATGTTCCACACCATGGCAAGGTTAACAGGAGGATATACAGGAATCTTCTATTTTATGCATGATTATCTTGAAACTGATATCTTCTCTAATAAAACAACAACAATCTATCAAATGATTGGTTCATCTAAATAGCCGTTTATCTACCTATCTACCAATTTAACACCATTTCCTAGCTAGCTGTTCAGCTGTCCAGTTATCCAGCTATCGAGCTATCCAGCTATCTAATCTATCCATCGTAACTCAATATCTACTTATCTATCATCATTATCTCACCATCACCATCATCATCTATTACTTATCGCTCTACCTACCTATCGATCAAACTATCATAAATCATGTATACATTTATCAATCTATGCATCTTAAGGTTAATTCTATAAAATATTCCCTCATATCACACATTACTCATTACTCGACTCATATTCTGCTGAAGTACATTATGCACAACTCATTATGCACAATATAATGATGGATACATGACATAAACATAACTGTGATTTAAAAACCTGTACATAAATTGCACACCCTTAAACGTTTTCATGAAATGCATTCAAAAGGAGGACTTGCTGTACCCAAAGTTAATAAAGTATATTTTAAAGATTTTGACCAATACTGCTGCCAAATCACCAGTAGAATAGGGGAGAATCTTTGTCTCTAAATCCTTAAAACAATTAAATTATTATTTTTTAAAGTATTTGTTAAATTGACAGACAAAATTGTTCCCTTTGTAAACATTATTAGTAGCTAATGATTCAATATAATAATTTGGTCTGATTGACAAGTCTTCCTGTCCTGAAATGTACATCTACATAGTCTATTTTCTTCATTAAGAATTTATAATTGTCATCATGTCTGTACCTTTATCACATTTTAAGTAGCTATTTAATTACTCACTGCTAATATGATTTTTTCCAAATATATTTCTATTTATAGCTAGTATGGGAAAAACTACTTTTTAATTCACTTGACAAATGTATGTTGTATCAGGTAATTTAGTTTTACTCTATATAGTCTTTTGAAGACAAGAGTCTTCTACTTGGTTTTTTAGCTATAAAAACATAAAAATTATTTTATTTCATCATTTCTTAAAAGCATACTGTGTAGTCCTCAGACAAGCTGATGAAACTACTCAGATGTAAAAACATATGCTACTTTTCATGAAAAAGGAAGGATAACTCTGACAGCCAAGCTGCAAGAGTCCCAGAGGATTATTCTCAGGCCCTGGCTGGATTTCAAAATTGCTTGGGACCAGTAACTCCTTTTTCCCTCCATTTTCTCCCCTTTTGAATAGGTCTATACTATTACCCTATGCCTGTCCCACCATTGTGTTTTGGGGGCAGGTAACTTATCTCCTGAGTTTTACAGGTTCACAGATGAAGAGGAATTGTGCCCCAGGATGAATTATATCCAGAGCTTCATCCATGTTTGATTTAGATGATGAGATTTGAGACTTTTAAGATGATAAGATTTAGATGAGATTTTAGACTTTGAGTCGATACTGTGATGGGCTGAGACTTTTGGGGACACTGGGGTGGGTGAATGCATTTTGCACATGGGATGGACACAAATCTTTAGGGACAAAAGGGTAAAATGTGGTAGGCAGAAAAGTGGCTCCCCAAAAGATGTCTGTATTTTAATCCCCAGAACCTGTGAATATGTTACCAAAATAGGACTTTGCAGACGAGATTAAAGTAAGGGCTCTGAGATAGAGAGGTTTTCTTGGATTGTTAGAGTGCATTCTTACAAGTGGAAAAGGAAGGCAGAGGAAGAGGTCAGAATGATGCAATGTGACAAAGACTCTGCTGTTGTGGGCTTTTCAGGATGGACGGAGAGGACTGCAAAAAAAGTGGGTGGCCTCTAGAAAACTGGAAAAGGAAAGGAAAGTGATTCTTAACTGACACCTTCAGAAAGGAACATAGCACTGCCAATACCTTGATTTTAGACTAGTGTCTAAATGAGAACAATGTTGAACTAATAAATTTGTGTTGTTTTAAGCCAAAAAAAAAAGCAAACCTTGTATTCCAATTTACTGATTTATCACATCAGCTAAATCATAGAATTATGAAGAGAATGTCAAAAATACCCAATTTATTCCTTATTTTCCTTGACATGGCTTTAGCATTTCAATGATTAATATGACTGTTAGTGATATCTGTGAAATATATTACATTCATATGGAAGTAATTTCTCTTTAAAATATTCTTTTTATTATTACAAGCTTTTGAATACACCAAGTGCATTTAATCTTTTGATAAAATCACATTTTATGATGTTCAAGCAAATACAATATTTTTTTCTGATATCAAGCCATCTTTGCATTGCTATAATAAATTACTCTTGGATGTGGTGTATTATTCTTTTGTTATACTGAAAGATTCTTTGGCAAAAATTTTATTCAATATTTTAACATGTATTTATTACCAATATTTTATATGATATTCTTTTTGCACAATTTTCATAAACTGTATTAAAATGTTATATAATTATATAAGTTCTCTCCTTTTTGGTATGCTAAAATATTTAACACAACTTTGAAACTGTTTATTCTATGAAGGCTACTTCAAGCCAAACTGCAATATCACCCTGCCTAGGGTCCATCGTTCAAGACAAAAATCTATTTTTTGATTTCCCCTTTGATCCTGAAATAATGCCTGTCTGTCTCTCTCTATATTTATCTACCTTAACTTTTCATGTTGTCAAGATATATTTTACATAAATATATTTTTCATTTTTTACTGTATGGTGATCTAACTATATATTTTTAAATTTTTGCTTTTTAAAATTTACTTAGCTTTTACTGATTGAAGGAAAATTGACAGGACATAAAATTAAGCATTTTAAAATGCACAATTCAATGGCATTTAGTACATTCACAATGCTGTGCGACCATCACCTCTGTTTAGTTCCAAAATATTCTCCTCACCCCAAATGGAAACCAGTAGCCATTAAGAAATCAATCTCCATTTTTCTATCTCCAAACTCCTAGCAACCAGCAATCTGCTTTCTATGCATTTACCTCTTCTGGATTATTTCATATGAATGGAATCAAGCAATAAGTGACCTTTTGTTTCTGCATTATTTTGTTTAGCATAACATGTTGGAGCTTCATTCATATGGTATCATGTATCAATATTTTATTCTTTTTTATGGTTGAATAAAGTCCCATTGTATGGAGAAACCACATTTTGTTTTTCCATTCATCAGCTGAACATTTGGTTTTTTTTTTTCACCTTTGACAATTGTGAACAATATTGCTATGAACACTGGTACGCAAGAATCCAAGCACTACTTTCAATTACTTGGGGGTATGTACCTAGAAATAGAAAGATGGACCACATAATAATTCTATGTTTACCTTTATAAAAGATGACATAACTGTTTCCAAAAAATATTTTACCTTCCCACTAGAAATGTACATGAATTGGAATTTCTCCACTTCTTCACTAACACTTCCCATATGTATTTATTTTTTATTTATATGTTTATTATAGATATCCTAATGGTTGTGAAGTGGTGTCTCACGATTTTGATTTGTATTTCCCTAATGAATAATGATATTGAGAATCTTTTCATGTGCTTGTCTGTCATGTGCATAATTCTTTGGAGAGATCTGTTCAAATCTCTTGCCCAATATTTAACTGAGTTGTTAGTATCTTCATAGTTAAATTGTAAGAGCTTATGTTTTTAATCATGGATACTAAACTCTTAAGTATATGATTTGTAATATTTTCTCCTGTACTGTTGATTATCTTTTCCCTTTCTTGAAATGTCCTTTAATGCACAAAGTTTACTTTTTTAATTAGACTTTTGATAGAAAGTCTAAGAAGTCATTGCCTAACACAAAGTCTTACATATGTTTTCCTATGTTGTCTTCTAGGAGCTTTATAGTTTTGATTTGTCATAGTTAGGTCTTTGATCCATTTTGAGTTAATTTTTGCATATGGTGTGTGGTTCATTCTTTTGCATTTGGAGATCCAGTTTTTCCAGCACAATTTGTTGAAGAGACTAATCTTTCCCCATTGAGGGAACATGGCACCCTTGTCAAATATCAATTTACCATAGATGTGAGGATTTATTTCTGAACACTTGATTAGATTAAGTTGGTCTATAATCTTTCCTCGTGCCAGTACCATACTACTTTTTTTTTTTTTTACTGTAGCTTGATAATAAATGTTAAAATTGAGAAGTGTAAATCCTCCAACTTTGCTCCATTTTTTTTGTATGCTGTATGATCGGGGTCACATTTCATTCTTTTTTCCATATGACTTTCCCATTATTGCAGCACCAGTTGTGGAATTTTGGGGGTGGAGGGTGAGGGAAGTGCCCAGATTGGGACTTAAACCCCAGTCTCCCACAAGGCAGGCGGGAATTCTACCACTGAGCTACCCTTACACAGTCTTAACTTTGCTCTGTTAAAGATGGTTTTGGCTCTTCGGGTTCCCTTATTCTTCCACATGAATTTCATGGTTGATTTTTCCACTTCTACAAAAACAGCTATTGGAATTCTGATTGGGATTATGGTGAATCTGTAAATTACTTTGGGTATATGGACAACAATATTTAGTCTTCCAACCCATAAATGCAGAATGTCCTTCCATTTATTTAGGTCTTCATTGATTTATTTTAACTAAATGTTTTATAGTTTTCCATTCTTTCTCAAATTTCTTCCCAGATATTTTATTCTTTTAGTTACTACTGTAAATGGAATTTTTTCCTTGATTTTTCATTATTAATGTATAGAAACACCACTAGTTTTTGCATATTGATCTTGAACCCCAACACTTTGTTGAAATCACTTATTAGTTCTAGGAACTTTATTGTGGACTTTTCATGATTTTCCATATATAGGATCATATAATCAGCAACTACGAAAAGTTTTACTTCTTACTTACCAATTTGGATACTTTTATCTTTTTTTCTTGTCTAATTACCTGGCTATAACCTCCAGTTGAACGTTAAATAACAGTGGTGACAGTGAGGATCTTTTTCTTTTTCCTTATCCTTGGGTCATTATTGAGTAAAATGTTTGCAGTTGGCTTTTCATATATGCTCTTTATTATGTTAAGGATATTCTTTTCTCTTCCTGTTTTTCTGAGGGTTTTTAATTGAGAAGCGATGCTGGATTTTATCAAATGCCTTTTCTGCATAAGTTCACATTATGATTGTGTGTTTTTCCCCTTTGTTTTATTAATGTGGTGTATTACATTAATTGATTTTCTTACATTGAACCACCCTTACATTCATTTTGCTTTACTGTTGCTTTGCAATAAGCTTTGATAAAATGAATTCTTTGTTTACACTTACCCCCAGTTTTGGCTATTTGGGGGTCCCTTGACATTCCATATGAATTTTATGATAAAATTTTCCATTTCTGTGAAGAAATCATTGGTGTTTTAAAAGAAATTGCATTGAATCTATTCAACAGGCCTGGATAGTTGTTCCTTTTAATATTTAGTGTTTCAATCTATGAATCCATTTATTTAATTTCTTCCAGCAATATTTTGTTTTTCAGTGTTATGTCCTGCAACACCTTGATTAAATTTATCCTTAAGTATTTCATTCTTTTCAATGCTATTTTAAATAGCATGTTATATTTAAATTGTATTACTATTTTTATTTTCAGAGAGTTTAATGCTATTCTATAGATATACATATGATTTTTGCATGTTTAGCTTGTCTTTTCTTTTCTTTTTATCCCTGGTACTTTGTTATTTTCTGATATTAATATATCTATGTTAGTTTTCTTTAGATTAATTTTATATGGTATGTTGTTTTCTATTCTTTTATTTTTAACTTATTTATGTATTTATATTTAAAGTGGGTTTAGCATGGATAACAACTTGTTAGGTCTTGCTTTTTTCTCCAAATGGACAATCTCTGCCTTTTTATTGAAATGTTTAGATAATTCGCATTTAATAAGATTATCAATATGACTGGATTGAAATATGTCATCTTGATAACTGTCTGCTACATTTTCCCTGTTTTATATTTCTGTTTTCCTATTTTCTGTCTGCATTTGTATTGACTATTTTCATAAACTATTTTACTTATGCTATTGGTTTCTTTATTATATATCTTCATTTACTTTTAAATTATTGCTACAGATTATATATATAGCTATCTCTCTTCATTTAAATTCCCTATATTTGATTTTTACATTAAGCCCAACAAACCTTTGTTGATATATTTTTATTTTGAAAATCAAGTGGTTTTTAAAAATGTACTTAATATAAACCTCCAAGTTTCTGTCAAATTTGATATTCTTTCTGCCGAAAGAACTTCTCATTTTCTTTTAGTGTTGGCTTGCTGGAAATAATTTTTTTTAGATTTTCTTTTTCTGAAAAAGTTTTTATTTCACCTTTACTTTTAAAATGAATTTTTGATGGAGATAGAGTACTTAGTCCAGGTTTTTATTTTCAGTACTTTAAAATCATCATTCCATTGTCTTTTGGCTTGCACTGTTCTGATGTCAAGGCTTTCATGAATTCTCTTTTTTAATTTGTCTTTAAATTGTCCCTCTCTTAGGTACCTTTTAAAATGTTCTCTTATCTTTGGTTTTCAGTACTTTGGATATGACATTTATAGATATGCGTGTTATTTTCTTACCTATATATATATATATTTTTTTTTTGTTCTTGTTTTCTGTTTTGCTTAGTTTAGTATTTATTCTGCTTGGGGTTCCATGAACTTCCTTGGATCTATAGTTTGATATCATTTGTAATTTTGGGAGAATTCCAGGATATTGTCTCTTCAAATATTTCTTCTGCTTAATCTTCTCTTTCTTCTCCTTTCATTTAAATGGTGGCCCCATCTTGCTACATGTGCTGTATCACAGGTAAGATGCTCTGTATATTCTGTCCCTTTTAGGTTTCCATCCCTCTTGGATTTCAAGCAATTTTATTTCACTGAAACCTCTGCTCTATTATGGGTTCAATAAGGTTGTGATTTTCTAGTTATTTGGATTTTTCTCACTTTTTGGGTAGAATCAATGGTCCATCAAACACTCTAATCCTATGCAGAAGTCAACTCTGACTTATTTTAATAATGAAGTTTTATGGTATTTCCTGCAAGGTAGATCATTTATTACAAATTATCATCTTTAATTTTTCTATCATCTGTACCAAATCATTTATCAATTACTTAAAATACACAGTGGCATTCCATTTTGATGAGCCCACCATATTTTTAGTATACTTGTATGAGGAGAGATCGACATTAGTAGTGAAGTATCCCTGTTGCCTTTCTATTTAGTAAAAGATATTTTAATTTCTTCCAGTGACATTTGGAGTCTTCTTCATAGAACTTAGAAATTTTTTTACTATTTTTAAATATATTTTTCAATTCTCTATTTTTTTCACTGCTAATTCAAAGGAATTAAACTTATTTATTTTATTTTGGCTATGTCATCCTGCCTGGCTTAGTTATAAGTTTCCCTTTTGAGCTGCCAACCTTGTTAGCCCTGTCCTAGACATAACCACCACTGGCAAGGCATGCACCTCCATATGGTTTGATGATAACAGCTGCCCTTAGCTTTTCTCAACAGCACTTGCCACTTCTGCTTTCATACTATATAGTTTGAAACTTCCAATCTCCAGTATCCATGGGAAAGCCACATCCCTCCCCTCTGGGTCACAATAAAAGCAAAAGTCCAGGCCACACACACTCTTTTCCTTCCTTTCTCCACAGACCCTCACAGTAGCCTAGGTCATTCTCTCTTCTCACCCTCCAGGACCTTTGATTTAACAAAGCTTTCCTTTCCTGCATTCGTGCCTGGCTGGCTATTTGTTTCTGCCTTATCACCTGAAGAACTATCACACAATAAACAAAACAATGACCAATACCCTACACTGATCTGTCTGAAACAGGCCCAAGTCCACTATTAGGGACAAACAAACACAAAAAAATAAAAGGATACTAATGCATGTACATCAGATTGGCAAATGTTAAAGTATGGCGATAAAAATGTTAATAAAAATAAGGTATATCAATTAGGATTGGGTTTGGCTGTAAGAGAAACACACCAAATAAAACATTTAAAGAAAATTTCCAACTTATTTTTCTCTCATAGAAATGAGTTCAAGTCTTCTTTTGTCTTCCTGTTTATCCATCCTGAATATTGGCTTTTATTCCCAAGGTTGCTTCATGATGTAAAATGGCACTTGGAGCTTCAATGATCAGGTCTAGGTTCTCGGAAGTTTAGGAAGTGGGTAAGTACAGCAGGGTGTTCTTTCTGGTTGAGTCAGTCCATGGTAAGTAGCTTTGCTAGAAACTGGCCAATAACTTCTACCTATATCTCACTAGAAACAACAGCAGAAAATGGAAAATGATGTTTAACTTGGCACATTGCCATTCAAGTATAAAGGGGCCTATTGCTATGAAAGAAGGGTAATACCAGCATTTGCATTCACACTGGAGAAATGAGAAGTCTCCAGACTGCTACTATTCTAAGAATACAGACCATTAAAGCCATACTGGGAAGTCACTTGGTAAACAAGTAAAGTTGAAGTGTGTATAACTTTTGACCCAATAAATACACCATAAAGGACATGACCAATGAAAATTCACATGCACATATATAGGCATGTTCATGGATGCTTATTGCCTCATTCTTTATAGTCAAAACACACTTTTTATAGGTGAAATAAACTCAGATGATGAACAGAAGTGAAAAACGGTAAATAATAAACTGATTGTTATTTGATGGAGCATGGCAAGTAAAATGATGAACTAGATCTGTGTGTATCAATAATAGCTTCATGACCAAAACAACACTACATTAAAAAACAAGCAAAATTCATGAAAACAGTTGTTTTTGGGGAAGGAGGGAAGAAAATGAAACTGTTGAGACATTAAATGACTTCTTTTTCTTACCATAAAATGATGGAAACCAAATAGGATACAAAGTTTATTCTGTGACAGGTATAAATTACATTATATAATGTAATCCCACAAAAGGAGAGTTAAATGTTAATTAATAAATAACGGGCTCTACTTTATTTGTATATTGACATCAACAATGACATTGATTAATACAGTCTACTTTTCCCTCATTTAGACTATAGCTTGAAAATATATCAAGTTGTTTATAAATCTCTGAACTCCTGTTAGTAGGTTGTTTAAATATTATTGGTACCACTAAATATTTAAGCTAGGGAAGGAGACACAATTAACTGAATATCAATCAAATGTAGTATGTATAGTTTAATAATTTCTCTGGATAATAGCAAGCCAATTTTCAACAAAATGAAACTTTTGAAGATATCATTTTGTATAGCTGAAATATTTTTGCAGAACTAAGTAATATTTTTGAAATGAATATTCATTTATTTTATTTACCTCAAATTTTTTGTAGAAGCATTCCTTCAGAGCTTCAACTTCTTGTTTCCTCTTCAAGTCAAGCAGTGGGCCATATTTACTCATGTAGTCTATGTCTGCTTGAATCTTTGCATTAGTTTCTTCTAACTGTGTCTTTTGTTCCTCAGTTTGTTTTAGTTGATGAGCATTATCTTCAAGATACCACCGTAATTCTATAATATCTTTCAGATGGGCCTCATGTTCTAGAAGTAGAATGAGAAGAAAAAAAAAATCAGATTTAAAAACAAAAAAGTCCTGAAGAAAATTTTATTTAATAATAAATATGAAATATTTTCATTTTAGAAAAAAATACCTCATCTGTGAATATTAAATCCAAAATAAGTTATTTTAATATTGCATTATAAAACAAATCCCAATCTTCTCTTTAGTGAAAAAAATTGTAAGGGTAAGACTTCCAAAGCCATCCAGGAGTAAAAAGATGAAATAGGAGTGATAAATATCAGAATGGTAAAAGTAATAATGATTATTTTCTGATGATATATTTACATGTACAAGGCACAACAAAGAATAAACTGGAAATTATTGCAAATTCTAGGATAGCTCTGGTAAAATTAACACACAAATATTACTCTATACAAAAAAGAATATGTTGAAGACATAACACTTTATTCAAAACAGCAAAACTAGGAATAAAATGCATAAATCCAATAATAAACCTAACATGAGTTACACAAGGCTGATTGAAAGCCAACATGAAAATGTTATCAAATGACACATAAGTGGATTTGAATACAGAGATAAAATTAATGGTTTATAAATATATTTGAAATTTTAAAAATAGAAATTTTTCCTCGATTAATTTATAAATTAATTTATAAATGTAATACCAATCAATTGGACCAAGATAATTTTAGATAAATTAGATAAGATTATTTTCTCCTTATATTGATCAAATTTCTAATGTTAAACCAATCTTGCATTTTTTTTTTTTTTAACATGGGCAGGCACCAGGAATCGAACCCGGGTCCTCTGGCATGGCAGACAAGCATGCTTGCCTGCTGAGCCACCATGGCCCCAACTTGCATTCTTGAATTAAAACTACACTGGATATGGCTATCATCTTTTTATGAATTTCTTTACGTGATTTTCTAATGGTGGAATTTATATTCATGATTTAGGAATGTAATATTCCATTGTATGCTGGTTTTGTTTAAATTTGGTTTATAAGTTATTCTAGCTTCAAATATCTGTTGGAAAGTTTCTTTCATTTATTTCCTCTGGAAATTTGTGAAAGTTTGAAATTGCATAGAAAGCCCTAAGGCTCTGTGTTTATAAATTTACTTGGAGAGGAGGGAGTTAAAATTACTGAGTAAAAATATGTGCTGTCATCAATTATAACAAATGTTCCACACCAATGCAAGTTGTTAATAATAGGGTGGTATATGGGAATCTTGTATTTTTTATGTGATTGTTCTATAAATCCATACCTTCTCTAATAAAGAAAAAAAACTCTTTTGATAGCTGTATAAACATTCTGGTTCCATGAATTTATCCATTTCACCAAAGTTTCAATTATATTGTGAGAAATTTTATTACTTTATTATTAACTACTGCTGTGGTTGTAACTGTTCCTCTTTGTGTTTTTCATTAACTTCACCATAACTTTCCCATTATTTTTTCTTTTCATTATTCTCTTTCTAATGTGCCAGTATTTATCCTTGCACATCTTCTGAGTTACATATTTCATCATTTTATCACTGTCATTGCTTTCTCCTATTTCTTAGCATTAATTTCGCTTTTATTTTTCTAAATTCAAAAATCGTATATTTAAATAATTCATTAAGTTACTTTTTTTTGAAGTAACAAATGTTCTTGATTTCCTTTAAGTAATGATTCAGTTTTCTCTAATACCTGTGCAGATAAAAATTAATGATAATATCTTAATGACACATTGTTCTAGTTTGCTAGCTGCCGGAATGCAACACACCAGAGACAGATTGGCTTTTAATAAAAGGGGATTTATTTTGTTAGTTCTTCAGAGGAAAGGCAGCCAACTTTCCACTGAGGTTCTTTCTTACGTGGAAGGCACAAGATGGTCTCTACTGGCCTTCTCTCCAGGCCCCTGGGTTCCAACAACTTTCCCCGGGGTGACTTCTTTCTGCATCTCCAAAGGTCTGGGCTGAGCTGCTAGTGCTGAGATGAGGAATGCTGAGCTGCTTAGGCTGTGCTACATTGCGTTCTCTCATTTAAGCACCAGCCAATTAAGTCAAACATCACTCATTGCAGCAGACACGCCTCCTAGCCTACTGCAGATGTAATTAGCAACAGATGAGGTTCACATACCATTGGCTTGTGTCTGCAGCAACAGAACTAGGTATGCTCACCTGGCCAAGTTGACAACTGAATCTAACACATGTCCACCCCTTGTCAACTTGGCAACTTCAAGCCTCACCTTAAACAGATGCAAAAAATTCTGTTCTTGCTGTGGACCTGTGAATCTCAAAACAAGTTGTCTGGTGCCAAATGTAAAGGAGGATATTCACAGGATATAGATTATCATTTCCATAGGGAGAAATTGGAAGCAACACAGATGTAAAACCTGCAGGGCAAGTGCCGTGGGATCTCAAAGTCTGAAAGTCATTTATCCTTCGGCTTTAGAAAGTGGTAGTCCCACCCCTTCCGAGGGCCTATGCAGTGGCCCGCCTCTTTCCAAATCAACCTCGGGGAACATCAAGGAGACCATCTCTGGGCTCCACTCTCTCCAGGCATCAGGGCCACCCCTGGGCTCTTTGCCATTTCTGGGGCACACGCTCAACCCCTCCACATGGTGGCAGCCAGGCTCTCCCAGTCCCCCAAGGAGTATGCTACGCCTTTTCCAAGGCCCGAGGCTGCACAACTCTTCCACTGCAATGAGAGGGGAGACTCATCCTTGCCCTTCAGGGTAAACTCACCCTCTCCATGTATATGGGTGGGTCCACTCTCCTGGCTGAGGTTTCTTGGCTTCAGACCCGAGCTTCCATGGTTCTTACTCTGCAAACTCCAATTTTTCCCTTTTGTGTCCTCCTTTGCCAAGATTGGCAGTGGTTCCATTTACACCAACAGTCTCGTTAAGCCCTCCAGGACTTCTCCATCATTCTCTTCACGGTTCCTCCAAAATCTTCCCTTTAGCCATCCAAAAACTGTTCCAACATATCTGGTATTTGCAAACCGCAGCAGCACCCCACTCTCCAGTACCAAATTTGTTCTAGTTTGCTAGCTGCCAGAATGCAACACACCAGAGACAGATTGGCTTATTAATAAAGGGGATTTCTTTTGTTAGTTCTTCAGAGGAAAGGCAGCTAACTTTTCACTGAGGTTCTTTCTTATGTGGAAGGCACAAGATGGTCTCTGCTGGCCTTCTCTCCAGGCCCCTGGGTTCCAACAACTTTCCCCGGGGTGACTTCTTTCTGCATCTCCAAAGGCCTGGGCTGAGCTGCTAGTGCTGAGAAGAGGAATGCTGAGCTGCTTAGGCTGTGCTACATTGCATTCTCTCATTTAAGCACCAGCCAATTAAGTCAAACATCACTCATTGCAGCAGACACGCCTCCTAGCCTACTGCAGATGTAATTAGCAACAGATGAGGTTCACGTACCATTGGCTTGTGTCTGCAGCAACAGAACTAGGTATGCTCACCTGGCCAAGTCAACAACTGAATCTAACTAACACACACATTTTGAAATATTTTCTAATTTCTTGAATATGTACAATATTTGGAACCATTCATTTATTACTTTTTACCCTCACTATTTAGACAATACAGTTCTGTTTTAAAGAATCAGCTATTTATTATCTTGTTAAATATCACCATGGTTATCTTTATCAGGATCATCTGTTAGATGTTCATTATCTATTCTTATTCTATACTCCATGAGTTCAGATCTTTTATTCATATTGTCCTTCTCTTTGTCTTGCTTGGATGCATTCAAATTTTACAGCTTACTAAATCTCTTCTTTTCTTGAGTTTAATCAACGATTTAATTTGCCTTGAGTTGTTAATTTTGAGTCATAATTTTCATTTCTCATAGCTATGTTTTTCTTTTTCTCCTTTATTTCAAAAATAATTTCTTAGCTCTTACTTTTATTTTCAAATTTCACTCTTTATTTCTTGAGACATATCAAACATATTTATGTTATAATCTCATGTGTAATCCAATATCTAAAACAATTTTGAGTAAGATTCTGTTGTTTCTGTTGCACTCATTGAAACTGGACCATTGTGTGTTTTGTGTATTAGCTATGTAGCTAATTTTTTTTTCAACTTTATCTGAGAGAATTTCTTGGTATCAAGTTTAAGTTTTAGTCTTCAAGAGAAAAGTTATCTTTGCTTCTACCAGATGGCTGGCTTTAACATCAAGCAATGAAACACATAAATGATATTTTACAGAGTACACCGGCAGTGTGAATTTCAGTAACAAATCCATTCAAGAGTCACAACGTTAAGTATGCTCAGGGAGCATTCTTTGTTTTCCTCCATTGATAAAGTGGAACAAGCAAGCTTCTTTGATGCTCATTTGAAAGAGTGGGTTTATTTATCATTCACTCTTAAATTGAAGGTATAGATCTTTGGATTCTCAGCTTTCTGTTATGGTCTAATATTATATTTAGTCAATTTGGGTGAGTTTACAGCTTTATCTCTGGTTTCTTGTACCCAACAGATATATCAAAATGGAGTCCTAAGGACATCATGAGTTGGAGAATTCACTCAGGAGTAAATACAACTTTAAGCCTACTTATCTCCCCAAATTCCCATTTCTAAACATAAATTTTGGCCTCTGTGCATTTCTATTCTTCTTGAAAATTTGTCAGGGTATTTTAAATTCTTTCTAAAAACCAAAATACATGAGCAAAAGCTGAGAAAATTTATAAAATAATTTTGATATCATGGATTTCTTCTCTTATTTCATAGTTTGAATCATAGTTGCTATTTCAATATGTGATTCTCAACAACTCAAATAATGAACAACTAGACAGCAAATCATTTGGGACTTATTCTTAGTTTGCTAGGGCTGTGCTTTAGTCTGCCAAAGCTGCCAGAATGCAACACACCAGAGATGGATTAATAAAAGGGGATTTATTTAGTTAAAAACGAATGTAGTTCTTCAGAGGAAAGACAGCTAACTATCAACTCAGGTTCTTTCTTCCCAGAAGGCACAGGGCAATCTCTGCTGGCCTTCTCTCCAGGTCTCTGGGTTCCAACAACTTTCCCCGGGGTAATTTCTTTCTGCATCTCCCAAGGCCTGGTTTGAGCTGTGAGAGCTGAGACGAGGTATGCTAAGCTGCTTGGCTGTGCTACGTTGAGCTCTCTCCTTTAAGCACCAGCCAATTAAATGAAACATTATTCACTGCAGCACGCCTCCTAGCCAACTACAGATGAATCAGTGACAGATGAGCTTTACATGCCATTGGCTCATGTCCACAGCAACAGAACTAGGCACCTGAACCTAACTACCAAGTTGATACCTGAACCTAACTACCACAGGCTGCTATAGCAAAAGACCACAAACTTGGACTCAAAAAGCTTATATATAGAAAACCAAATACCTAAGCCCTGGGTAAAAAAAAGGAATGATTTCAAGTAAATAAAAATAAAACTCTAACTTGAAACTTATGACAATTAAAAGTCAAGCCAAGAAATTAGTATGATAACTGGCTTAGAACAAGTAAAATCTCTAGGATCATAACAGAGGCAAAATAGTTATCAAAGGATCAATGGACTTTTACTAAAAACAGAAACAGATGAAGATGAGATCACTGTAAAATATATAGAAACCATATGAAAAAAAAGTATCAGGGAGAGTCCACAGAAGCAAAATCTGTTAAATCCTATTATTGCTCATTCTCTTCTCATTCAGGATGAGATACTTCCTTATAATTTGTATTCTTGATTTGGCCACATTATTTATTTTGGCCAAATGATGTGGGAAGCAGTGAAAGTATGCCAGATTCAAGATGATGCCTTGGGGTGCATCCTGTTTCTATTTATCCTTCTGTACTCTTGCCATTTGCTATGAGAAAAACATGTCCCAGGGAAGCTGCTAGAAGAAGAGGATAAGAGACAAATGAAGCAGACTTTAGCCTAACACCAAGTCTCGATTCAAGCTCATTTGATCTGCAGCCTGAAGAGCTTTCCTAGGCAACTCACAGACCCATGGGTGAAAACGTATGCTCATGATTGCAAGCCATTGAATGCCAAGGTGATGTGTCAAAAAGCTACAGTAGCAATAACTGATTCACAAGACAAAATAAAATGAAAAAAATTATGAGATTTAACATTCTATTTTATTTAATTACTGAGATCTTCTTCCATAATAAATGCACTCTGGTAAGAACTTCCATGGGAAACAAATATCCTCATACCTATTCCTTTCTGAAAGACCAATCACAAGATTCTTTCCCAGATTTCCTTTCACCAGTCTACATTCATGTTTCTCCCAGGTCCATGGCCAAAAGATCAACCCTTTTGCCACTTTTCTATGTACCTCAGGGGCTGTTTAAAGTTCTGCCCAATGGAGTGATTTGCCTTCATCCTTCCCATATTGAGACCATAATGCAGCAGCTCTCCAATTTGTGCCAATACACCATCCAAATCCATTCATACACAGGGCTGCCATTTTTCCTCTTCCATTAGATGAACATAGGGATCTTCCCCTAGAGCCATAATTGTAGGTTAAAAGAAACATGGGGGGATCTGTGAAGCAGGTTTAATGGGCATACCAGGAGAAAATGTGAGTCACTAGTATTTTGGTTCCTTCATATGCTGCTTGAGCCCAATATAGTATCCTTTTATATGTATCCTTTTATTTTCCAAGGGAAAACTGCTGAGTCATCCAATTTTATGATTTATAGGTTTATATACACAATTTTATTTTTCATGGGCAGGCACTGGCAACTGAGCCTGGGTCTCCAGCATGGCAGGCAAGAACTCTGCCACTGAGCCACCATGGCCTACCCTATATGCACACTTTTAATGATGGAAAATTTATTTCTGGTTATCTTTTCTAAGAAAAAGCATGTTAGATTATTGGTGCATAACAGATGCCATAGATTGTAATTTTCAGGAGGGGGCTGCAGTCAGCTTATGGTCACCAAGTAAAGAGGGAGGTAGCCAGGGGTATAAATATCCTGACCTTACTCTTCTCCATTATCTCCCCATGGTCTCTTGCCAGGTGGTTCAACACAGCAGGAAGAGAGAGTACAAAAGAGATCTTTAATGTAGTCCATTTGAACCAGCCTCCTGGGCCATAAAATAAGGTTACAAGGGGAAGAAATGAATCTGGAGGAGTAACCAGAAGGAAAATAAGCAGATTTCCTTACTTCATTAACTTGATAAAAATTAACTAAACCCATAGCAAACATACTTAATGTTAATACTTATTAAGGAGATTAGAATTTCCTAGCACATTATTAGTGAATTCAAGAACCTAAAGCCTACGAAAATATATACTTCTATACTTTGTAAACTAATTTATAAAATTTAGAGGTTATGTCCTAAATTTTATCAATATAAAGCAGTGTATTCTGAAAGTCTACTACCTTTCAGGAATGCTATAATAAAGGGTGCTTGAGCTAAAAATACATAGTAATAATGAACTTAAATGTCATTGCATGTATTGACCACTTAAAAAAACAAATAACGCGTAGTTTTTAAAACAGAACTTACAAGAATATTGAATAAAAGGCAACCCATGCAATATGGTGTCACCAATGACAAGAATTTTGTCAAAGTGCATTTATTAGGCACTGTGCTGGTTTGAAAGGATGTGTATCCCCTAGAAAAGCCATGTTTTAATCAAAATCCCATTTCATAAAGGCAGAATAATCCCTATTAAATACTGTATGTTTGAAGCTATAATCAGATCATCTCCCTGGAGATATGATGTAGTCGAGAGTGGTTGTTAAGCTGAATTAGGTGACGACATGTCTCCACCCATTTGGGTGGATCTTAATAAGTTTCTGGAGTCCTATAAAAGAGGAAAATTTTGGAGAATGATAGAGATTCAGAGAGAGCAGAGAATGCTGCAGCCCCATGAAGCAGAGTCCACGAGCCAGTGACCTTCAGAAATGAAGAAGGAAAACGCCTCGCAGGGAGCTTAATGAAACCAGAAGCCAGGAGAGAAAGCTAGCAGATGACTCCATGTTTGCCGTGTGCCCTTCCAGCTGAGAGAGAAGCTCTGACTGTGTTCGCCTTGTGCCTTCTCACTTGAGAGAGAAACCCTGAACTTCATCGGCCTTCTTGAACCAACGTATCTTTCCCTGGATGGATGCCTTAGATTGGATATTTCTATAGACTTGTTTTAATTGGGACATTTTCTCAGCCTTAGAACTGTAAACTAGCAACTTATTAAATTCCCCTTTTTAAAAGCCATTCTGTTTCTGATATATTGCATTCCAGCAGCTAGCAAACTAGAACAGGCACCTACGATGTTACCACCCATACTTCAATTTAATTTTATCTCAATAACTCCTTAAGTAGGGTTCTATTTGGGATTCAAACTACAGTATGTAAATACTCTTTTTTTTTTTTTTTTTTTAGGTGCATGGTCTGGTAATTGAACCTGGTCTCCCACATGGAAGGTGAGCATTCTACCACTGAACCACCCATGTACCCAGTACCCAAATACTCTTATAAAGGATATATGAGGTTGTATGCAAGTTGATCAGAAAGAAATTAAATAAGGCTTGCCATCAATATTCACTTTTCTACTATTAATGACAAAGAAGTGTCTGCCAAACAATTAGGATAATTGCAGATGTCTCCTTAAAGATGTAAATATTAATTAGATGGAAACCTTAAGAATCTCCTGGGATGCAGAATTCTCCAGGAAGCCTATACTGTCCCTATAATAGCATCAACTGTCTCTAAAACACTAAAATATATATATATATATATTTACAAGTTACACAGCTATGCCATTGGGATTAATATGCACATTATAAAGCACTATTCAAAACTGTAATTACAAAAGAATGAAAATTTTAAAATTAAAATGAAAAGTTCTAATATTTCTTTGCAAACCCTTGGAATATGTATATCCCACTCTGGAGACTACAGTTTTAGAAGACAGAATATTTCAATCAAGGGGTATACACAGGTTCAGTCTGACATAATGTGGATTAATGACTATTGTCCCAGAACAATAATATATAGCACCCCCTTTTGTTCCTCAAAAGTGTCTTGGTTTAAATGATATATTATAAGGGCATTCTAATATAACCCACTTGAGAAGATCCTGATTCTTGAAATAAAACTTCTGCCCATTCCCAGTGCCTGCCCATGCAAAAAAAAAAAAAAAACTTCTGCCCAGTGAAAAGATTAAAAAACCTTCCAGCCTCAAGAAGAATCAGGCAATCAGACATGTTTGTGAGGTACAGGTTTGGAGAATAAAAAACCCAGTACCTTTGGATTGCTTAGTAGTTCAACATGGATTCCTCAATTTGTGGTCTTTAAGATGGTGCTTCCTTCTCAAACATTTGTTATCTGCATGACTCTTGACAAAATTTTAAGTTTCATCCATATTCGAACTTCCCAAAGCAAATTTACTGTTAAATTTTCAAAAGCAGATGCATATGGTTCTTAAAATATGACTCGGAACTCTTGTATTTCCTAGATTTAATGATGTAGCTAATGACACCAACTGGCAGTCATCTTCAATTTCTAAAACACTATTATGATAATTTCTAATAACTGCAGTTATTATAGGAAAAATCTGCCTAGTGTTTACATGGCTGTTGGGAACCATAAAGTCCACATAATTTCGAACAGAGTCCAAATGACAGCAGGCCCAGGCTTGCCCATTAAAGTCCTAGTTTACGTCTGTGGTCCCAGAATTATCATTAAGAAGACCTATAAAGGGCCCTAGTTTGAATGCTAAATAATATGATCACCCTAACAGAAAATATTTTATTTAGGTCTGCAAGTGATTATCCAGCCTCTCTAGCATATCAGATAGCATATGAAAATTCCTTATCATTACCTTTCTGTACAGCTGAGGGGAGTTTCTGGAGTCTCCAGATTGACCAAGAATCAATTTTCATGTTAACCTTTTTCCTTCTTAATCTTTGTTTTTTTAAAGCTTCTTCAGCTTCTGCACGGTCAGTTTCTAAACTTTTAATCAGATGGATGGCCTCCGACAGCAGTGTTTCCATTTCCTGCTTTAATTCTGGACACTTTTCATCTTAAAATATGAAGATACACTCACATTTGTTAATGAATCAGTCTCTAAACAGGATGGTAAGATGATGGGTCTTAGTTGTATCTTTATTATTTTAAATATTTAATATTAAATATTGGGCAGATACAAATGCCTTATATAATAAATAAGGTTTTAAAGACTATTTATTAAAATATAATCATAACATTATTACCTTTGAAGACAGATTTTTAAATGGACATTTAATAAAATAATTAGAACAGCTAACTCTCAGCCAACATCTTCATGAATATATTCACTTCTTTCAGGGAAAAAAAAAATATGTCCTATCTCCAAGCTGTATTAACTGTATTAGAGAATTTTATTTTTAAATTATGCTTGTGTTTACCCCTATTCTATCAGAAAATCAAATCATAATGATTTCATCAAATAAATACTGAAATTTTTCAAATGATTCTTAGAAACAAGACACTTTATATTCTTCAATCCTATCAGATAACTTCTTTACTTAGACTTGCCAGGTACTCATTATCATTTCCAAATTCTATTTATTTAGTTATAGTACAAATTAACTCCTTTGTGAGAGATAGGTGTGATTCCTGGTATTTTATGGTTTTATGTTAATGAAATAATTGCCGTGGATTCATTCATTTATGCAAGATATGTGTATAGTTCCTATTATATTCTAGGCAATATGCTTGGCCCCAGAGACAGCTCAGTTGGCAAGACTGATAGGGATCCCATCCTATGATTCTTATAATTCATGGCTTTTGTTGAAACACGGCATGACAAGAATATATAAGCAAAAAGTTTCCAGAAAGGCAAGACCACTTAAAGGGAAGAGGCTAAGAGCAAAAATAGTATAACTGGTTCAAGAAGAAAGCCAAATAATAGAATGTTTTGCTTTGCTTTTGGACTTTAAAGACAGTGGTTTTCTGCTAGAAGTCAGTATTACATAATGGTTATCAATGCAATCTCAGTAATCACAGACTCTACTTCTAACTCAGTGGACTTGTCACAGAATTTCAGTATGCTGTCTACCAGAAAGAACTCTTTTAAAATAGGTTTCTCCATTTTAATACATAAAAAATTAACTTTCTCTAGCCTGGCCCTTTATGCGTACTCTTTGAGTCTATTGATTTCTTTGCCAAATTCTACCACATCCTGCACATTTTACATTGTAAATTATCTTATTTTCATGAAAATATACTTTCTTGAACATTGTGTTCTCTAGAGAACTTATGATTAGCTTAAGTTCTATAAGCAGATTTCATTTGAAATAAGTGAAGAAATTAAGACCTCTTATATTTAAAGTACTACTGATTAGATATATATGTATTTTAAGAAAGTTGTTTATGTTTGTCTAAATTGTCTTTCACAATATTCCTATAATGAGATTATGAAATAAATGCTGGAGGTATGTAAAACTTGTGGTGCCTCTAATTCATTATATTTAACTCTCTCTCAATATGTTTCCCCTTCTTAATATTTTTCCAGAATACCATAGCAATTAGATTTCTTGGTTCATAATGAGTAAATGAACAGCCACTTGCGATTTTTTTTGAACATACACACGTAATTACAGTGGATTTCCAGCATCTTGGTAATGCCTTATATTTTAGACTCAAACGTACACATTTATAATAAACATAATTGCCATTTTTAACGGTTTGTCAATTATCAAGATTATTTTGAACTGTGATTGTTGTCTATCAATATATTTACCTTTTCTTCTGGAATTTGTCATATGAAAACCTGAAAAGCAGTGATTGAGGTTTCATCCTCATTATAGACAAAAATATTAAGAAAGAGAAACACTAAAAACAGAGCCTTGCCATGAGTGACAGGTCTTGAATAACAAAATAACAGTTCGTGTTTTTAAAAAAATCTTGTTTATTAGCCATCTTTCTCTCGCAGAATTTAGCAATGTTTTTGTATCCCAGGGGCTGTAGGTGTTTAATATAATTCCAAGAATATATTCAAATATATTGAAGCAATGCTAACACAAAATTAATAC
The DNA here is from genome assembly GCF_023851605.1 of Tamandua tetradactyla. Taxonomy (NCBI): domain Eukaryota; kingdom Metazoa; phylum Chordata; class Mammalia; order Pilosa; family Myrmecophagidae; genus Tamandua; species Tamandua tetradactyla. Next base: position 49,881,281 of record NC_135344.1, on the reverse strand, counting down.
CATTATATAAGATATTGTGCATTTTATAAATTAAGACAATGAAATTAATGACAATTTTTATATAAACTAGAGCTGCAATGTTCAAAATGGTAGTCACAAACTATATGTTGTCATTTAAATGAGAATGTAGTTAATTTAAGTTAAATTTAAAAATTCAGTTTCTCATTTGCAGTAGCCATATTTCAAGTACTTAGCGGCTATATGTCTACTCTATTAGAGTAGCAGCTATTCTATCAGAAAGCACAGAAATATAAGACTTCAATTACTACAGAAAGTTCCACTGGACATCACTGAAATGCAATTAGCCTCTTGAGAATTTGGCAGAGGTCATTATATACTCAGAACTTAGACCCTTATCTAGTATATAATAGTCATTAATTAATATTTGTTAAATGAATGTTAAATGAAATGATAGGGGGATCTTTTGTCTATTAGACATTCACAAGAATTATAAAAATCCTAAACTTAATTATTGTGAAAATTAGAAATCAATTAAATGAAAAGTCAATGAGCTAAATATAATTATATTTATTTAATGGTAATTAGCAGTAAGTATATAGAACAACTTTACCTTCCACTTCTTCAGTTTTGACCTCTTTCACTGATAAAATACTACTTGAGCTCCAATCTTCTTTCAGATCTTTTGTGGAAGAAGTTATGCTCCTGCATAAAGTGAAAGAAGCAATCAATTAGTAAAGGTGAGCTATACTTAAAATTAGTATAACAAATTTAGTTGATGTTCTTACATTAGATTTTAAATGCTTATGGTCAAACTTACTATACATATTTAAGTATTTATCCAACTATATAGAGATTAATGTCGCAAAATTTTAGGTAGGCAATGTGTTTTAAACTTAATGGTATAATAATATAAACAAAATTTATTACAAATGACTTGAAATTTTTTGAGGGGGTGTTAAAGTTGGTTTTTGTTGTTGTTGTTATTGTTTTTAAGAAATTGCATTCCTAGCAGAGAATTCTCTGATTTTAGTTTAGCAGTTTCTGAGGAACCAATATAAAATGAGGAGCAAACATGTTATTTTAAATATGAGGGTTTCAATAGGTTTTTAAGAAAATGTTCAAAATGTTATCTGTTTTCTAAAAGTTTTTTTTTCTAGCTCAAGTTGTATCTGTTGAATAGGAGATATTTTCATTATTGGTATTTCTCTGGTCCTATTCTAGAATCCTAGACTGTTCTATATTATATTTAATAAGGTTGCATTATTATAGACGTTATGGGCAAATCTTTATCAATATCAAAGCAAAGTTTTCTTTTCAATTTTAATAAAATCATTACATTTTTCTTACTATAGAATTATTATAAATTAATGCAAGAAAGTTGAATATTCCAAAAATCATAAAAATAATGACAATTGATAGCCATTTATTTTCAGAGATAATATAGAATATATGTTTTAGTGATATTTTAAATTTTATAAAATTAAGAGTCCTGTAATTTTGCATTAATCACATAACATTGTTTTCTTCATACGTGAATACTATTACACATTTCTATTGGCTACATAGAGTTCAATCTTATTTATTGGTGTCCACAATTTATTTAGGAATGCCTACCAATTCTGAGGTCAGGGAAATTTTCATTACATTTTTCCCATTATTTTTAATTTTCATTAAAAAAATGTATTTGTTGAATAATGTGATACATTTTCCCTCTGTTTGCTTATAAAAAGCAGTTAAATTGCCCCAGCATAATATAAGTAATTATGTTGCTAATTTGACTTGTTTCCCTTCACCCCAGGGAACCTTGCTCATTTAAGCCTTAACTTCCCATTCTCTATCCCCATTCTGACCCGATAGCCTATATTCTAGCTTCTAACTCTATAACTTTGCTTATTCTAGTTGTTTCAAATCAGCAAGGTCATATAATATTTGTTTTATTGTGTCTGGATTATTTCATGCCACACGATGCCTTCTAGGTTCATCCATGTAGTTGCATGGATCAGGATTTCACTCCTTTTAACAGCTGAGTAATATTCCATTGACTGTATATACCTTATCTTATTTATCCATTCACCAAATGATGTACACTTTGATTGCTCCATCTTTTGGCAATTGTGAATATTGCTGCTATAAACAATGGTGTGCAAACATCTGTTTGAGTAGTTCCTGCTTTCAATTCTTTTCGGTATGTACATAGCAGTGGGATTGATTGCCAGGTATATGTTAGTTCTATACTTAGCTTTCTGGGGAACTGCCAAACTGTTTTCCACAGCAGCCATACCATTTTACATTGTGACAAGCAATAAATGAATGTTCCTATTTCTATGCATCCTCTCCAACATGTGTCATTTTCCATTTTTTTAAATAGCAGACATTCTAATGGTCATGAAATGGTATCTCACTGTGGGTTTTTTTTGTTTGTTTGTTTTTTCTGTTGAATGGGCAGGCTCTGGGAATCAAACCTGGGTCTCCAGCATGGCAGGTGAGAATTCTGCCACTGAGCCATCATTGCACTACCCTCACTGTGGTTTTGACTTACATTTCCCTGATAACTAATGATGTTGAGCATCTTTTCATGTGCTATCTTGATCATTTTGTATATCTTCTTGACTATACTGACTTTTAATACAAACTATATGATACAGTAAGTTATTATACATTATTAAGCCTGTGTTTGTGCATTGTCTTCTAAAATTAAGTTATTTCTTAACAAGTAAATTTTTTTTAATTATTATAGTTTTGCTAAGATAAAATTCACATAATATAAAATTAACAACTTTAAAGTGTACAAAATTAGTGCATTCATAATGTATACACATCACCTCTACCTAGTTCCAAAACATTTTCATCATCCAAAAGGGAAATCTCATGCCAATTAAATAATCTCTCCTTTTTTCCATGTCACCTAATCCAGATCCTCATAACTACGAATCTGCTTTTGGCCTCTACATATTTATCTGTTCTGGATATTTCACATAAACGTCATACAAGATGCGACCTTGGTGTCTGGCTTCTTTCGCTTAGCCTAATGTTTCTGAAGTATGTCCATGAAGTAGAATGCATCAGTATTTCACCCCCTTTTGTGACTGTAAATTATTCCATTATATGAATTTATCACTTTTAGTTTATGTATTCATTAGTTGATGGGCATTTGTGTTATTTCCACCTTTTGGCTTTTATGAATATTGATGCAATGAACATTCACATACAAGTTTTGGTTTGAAGAACAATTTTCAATTGTTTGGGTATACACATAGGAGTTGAGGAGCTGAGTCTCTGGTAAATAGATGGTACCTTTTTGAGTAACTATCAAACCATTTTCCGTGATGGCTGAATCACTTTACATTCTCACCAGCAATGTACAAGGGTTCCAATTTCTCAACATTCTCACCAACAATGGTTATTGTCCATCTTTTTTATTATAGTTATCCTAGTAGTTGTAAAGTGTATCTCATTGTGGGTATGCTGGTTTGAACCTATTGTGTACCCCAGAAAAGCCATGTCCTCTAATCCTCATTCAGTACTACTGAGTGGAATCTTTTTTATTGTTTCCATGGAGATATGAACCACCCAATTGTGGGTGGTTAACTTTGGATTAGATGGTTTCCATGGAGATGTATCTCCACCCATTCAAGGTGGGGTTGCTTACTGGAGGCCTTTACAAGGGAACCATTTTGGAAAAAGCTTTAGAGCCACAAGAGCCACCAGAACTGACAGAGCCAATGGAATGGACAGAGCCCCAGGAAGCCATTGAAAAGAAAGTTAGCGAATCTCGCCATGTGCCTTTCCATCTGAGACAGAAATCCTGAATGTCATCAGCCTTCTTGAACCAAGGTATCTTTCCCTTGATGCCTTAAATTGCACATTTTCATCTTGCCTTAATTTGGACATTTTCACAGCCTTAGAACCGTGAACTTGCAACTTAATAAATTCCCCTTTTTAAAAGCTGTTACATTTCAGGTATATTGCATTCTGGTGGCTTTCAAACTAGAACAGTGGATATGATTTGCATTTCTCTAATGATTAATGATATTAAAGCATCTTTTCATGTGCTGGTGGCTATTTGCATGTCATCTTTGGAGAAAAGTCCATTCAAGTCCTTTGCCAGTTTTTAAAATTGGGCTGTTTGTCTTTTTGAAGGGTTGTAAGTGTTCTCTACATGTTGTAAAATATCCATATCAGATTATAATTAGAAATTTTCTCCAATTCTGTAGTTTGCCTTTTTTACTTTCTTGATCATGTCCTTTGATGCACAAATAGTTTCAATTCTGATGAATTCCAACTTATCAACTGTACCTCTTGTTGCTTGCATATTGGTGTCATATCTAATGAAACATTTCCAAATCCAAGTTCATAAAGATTTACCTCTATGCTTTCTTCAAAGAGTTTTTGGCTTTAGTTCTTACACTAAAGTTTTTAATACATTTTGAAATAACTTTTGTTAATTAAATACCGGTGTGAAATTAGAGTCCAACTTCACTCTTTGGTTATGAGGATATCCAGTTTTCTGAGCACCCTTTGTTGAAGAGATTTTTGTTACACCATTGAACAAATTTGGTACCCTTGCCAAAAATCAGTTGATCATAGATATATGGGTTATTTCTGAAGAGTCAATTTCATTACTTTATATTTTTATCCTGATGTTAGTAGCACATTCTTATGATAACTGTAACATTTTTTTAAATTTTGATATAAGGAAGTGTGAACCTTCCATCTATGATATAAGGAAGTGTGAGTCTTTCAACTTTGTTTTTGTTGCTGTTATTGCTTGTTTTTCATTTGTATTATTACTTTTGTATTTAGGGTCCCTTGCAATTTCATGTGAATTTTATGATAAGCTTTTCTATTTATGACAGAAAGGCATTGGGATTTTGATAAAGTTTGTATAGAATCTATGTATCACTCTAGGCAGTATTGCTTTTAACAATATTAGGTCTTCCAATCCAACAATATAGGTTATCTTCCCACTTATTTAGGTCTCTTTAATTGCATTCAGCAATGTGTAATAGATTTCAGCGTAAAAGTCTCATACTTCTTTAGTAAAAGAATTTCTTTTCTCTTTGATGCTATTGCAAATGGAAATTGTTTTCTTAATTTAATATTTGACTTGTTCATTTCCAGTATATACAAATACAACTGACTTTTGCATGCTGATCTTGATTTTTGCAATTTGATTGTGTTGGATTATCTCCAATAGTTTCTGTGGGGGCGGAAGGGATGCATTCTTCAGAATTTTCTATATATTATATCATGTCATAGGTCAATAAAGGTAATATACTTTTGTTTTCCTAATTGTTCTAACATTTCCTCAACAATGTTGAAGAGAAGTGGCAAAAGTAGCCATCCTTCTCTTGTTCCCAACCTTAGGTGGAAATTTTTCAGTCTTTACCATAAAGTATAGGGTCACCAGAGATTTTTCATAAATATCCTTTATCATGTTTAGGTAGATTCCTTCCATTTCTATTATTTTAAGTTCATTCATCATGAGAGGTTGCTGGATTTTGTCAAGTGCTTTTCTGGATCAATTAAGAAATCATGTGGGGTTTTTGCTTCATTTTATTAATGTGCTATATTATATTGACAGACTTTTATATGCTGAACCAACATTGCATTACTGGGATAAATCCCATTTAGTTGTGGTATATAATCATTTTATTACATCACTGGATTCAAGTTACTAGCACTTTGTTGAAGTTTTTTTTAAATTTATTTATTAATTAAAAAAATTAACAACAAACGAACAAAAACATTAACATGATCATTCCGTTCTACATATATAATCAGTAATTCACAATATCATCACATAGTTTTATATTCATCATTTCTAGAACATTTGCATCAATTCAGAAAAAGAAATAAAAAGACAACAGAAAAAAAAAGATCATACATACCATACCCCTTACCCCTCGCTTTCATTGATCACTAGCATTTCAAACTAAATTTATTTTAACATTTGCTCCCCCATTATTTATTTTTATTTCATATGTTCTACTCATCTGTTGACAAGGTAGATGAAAGGAGCATCAGACACAAGATTTTCACAATCACACAGTCACACTGTGAAAGCTATATCATTATTCAGTCATCATCAAGAAACATGGCTACTGGAACACAGCTCTACATTTTCAGGCAGTTCCCTCCAGCCTCTCCATTACATCTTGAATAACAAGGTGATATCTACTTTATGCGTAAGAATAACCTCCAGGATAAACTCTCGACTCTGGAATTTCTCAGCCATTGACACTTTGTCTCACTTTACTCTTCCCCCTTTTGGTCGAGAAGGTTTTCTCAATCCATTGATGCTGAGTCTCAGCTCATTCTAGGATTTCTGTCCCACATTGCCAGGAAGGTCCACACCCCTGGGAGTCATATCCCACTTAGACAGGGGGAGGGTGGTGAGTTTGCTTGTTGTGTTGGCTGGAGAGAGAGGCCATATCTGAGCAACAAAAGAGGTTCTCTTGGGGTGACTCTCAGGCCTAATTTTAAGTAGGCTTGACCTATGCTTTGTGTGATTAAGTTTCATATGAACAAACCCCAAGACTGGGGTCAGCCTATAGCTTTGGTTGTCCACACTGCTTGTGAGAATATCAAGAATTCAAGTTGGGGAAGTTGAATTTCTCTCCATTCTCACCATTCCCCAAAGAGGACTTGGCAAATACTTGTCCACTCACTGATCAGATCACTCTGGGATTATCAGGGCATCACTCTGGACAAACCAACAAAATGTCATGTCCTACCCAATGTTCCAAGTACTTATGGTGTTCAATCAAGCTATCTGCGTAAGTTATATTAGGAAATGCACTAGTCAAAATATAAATTTTGTACCAAATAAACAATTTTTGCTTTAGTCTCACACATAAATTGAAATTTTAAAATATTAATTACCATTTATTTTCAGCACCCTGCAGTAATGACATTCCTTTGTTCTTCCTCATGCAAAAACATTTTTAAAATTTGTACATTTAGTCACTATTATTATACACTCTAGGCATTCCTAGATTATGCCATCTCTTGTTGAAGATTTTTGATTGTATTCATAAGGGATATTGGTCAATAGTTTTCTTTCCTTGAGATCTCTTTATCTGACTTTGGTATCAGGGCAATTTTGGAATCTTGGACTCATACGATGAATTATGAAGTATTTCCCTTTTCTTCTATTTTTTTTTAAGTATTTAAGGATTGATGTTTTTTGTTTTGCTTTGTTTTTTATGTTTGGTAGAATTCACCAGTGGAATCATCCTGTCCCAGGCTATTCTTTGTTGTTGTTTTTTTTTTTTATTACTTATTCACTCTTTACCTGCTAAATGTCTGTTCCTAGATTTCCTGTTTCTCAGTTTCTAAACTGAGTCAGCTTAGGCAGTTTTTGCATTTCTAGGAATTTGTCCATTTCATCTAAGATATGTAATTTGTTGTATTGTTGCTGATAGTTGTCTCTTAAATCCTTTTTAGTTATGGGACATTTATAGTAATGTCCCCTTTTCATTTCTGATTTTAGTTATTTGTTTCTTCTCTCTTTTTCTTAATCAGTCTAGTTAAAAGTTTGTCAATTTTGTTGACCCCTTTCAAAGAACCAACTTTTTGTTACACTGATACTCTCTATTCTTTTTCTATTCCTTATTTCATTAATCTCTGCTCTGATCTTTATTATTTCCTTAATTCTTCTAGCTTTTGGTTTATCTTACTCATGTTTCTAGTTCCTTAAGGTATGAATTTGAGATCATTCTACTTTTTAAATGCTAATGTATATAGGTATGAATTTTACTCTAAAGCTTTCATTGCATCTCCTGAGTTATGATGTGTTGTGCTATTCTTTTCATTTGTCCAGAACTATTTTCTAATTTCATTTGTAACTTATTATTTGAGCCTTTGGATGTGTAAGAATGTGTTGTTTAATTTCTACATATCTATGAACAATCTAATTTTCTCTCTTTTCCAATTTTCCTTTTAGTTTGATTCCTTTGGCTTAGAGTAGATCATGACATGATTTCAATTTATTTAATTTTAATGAGATTTATTTTGTGGTCTGGCCTATCATAAAGATGATTCATGTGTACAGGAGAATGTGCATTTGGCTGTAGGGTACAATGTTCTATATTAGTCAGTTAGGTCTATTTGTTTATATTGCTAAGTCTTCTGTCTTTCTCTCTCTCTCTTTTTTTTTACCTCCTTTTTAATTTACTTCCATTATGGAAAGTGTAATAATGACATTTCCAAATATCATTGTAAACTCTCTATTTCTTTCTTCAATTATGGTGAATAAAATGCCAATAATTGTTATATTATCTTGAAGAAATGACCATTTCATCAACCTAGAATACCTTTATTTTTCTCTTATTACAGTTATCATCTCAAAGTTTGTATGAAATTTGTATAGCCACCCCAGCTATTTTTTTGGTTACTATTTGCCTAGAATATCTTTTCCATCCTTTCACTTTCAAACTAGTTGTCTGTAAGGATTAAAGTGAGTCTCTGGAAGACAGCGTAAACTTGGGTTATGTCATTTTTCCTTTCTGCCACTCTTAGATTTAATTATAGAGGTTAATCCATTTTTATTTAAAGCAATTATTGATAAGGAAGGACTTCTTCCATTTTGCCTTTGTTTTCTATATTTTTTGGAACATTTATTTATGTGACTGGGCCATAATTTCTTTCGTTTGCATGCCTCATAATTTTTTTTTGTTGAAAACTGTATATATTGAATATAACGTGATACTTCTATATATCAGAATTCCTGTCAAAGGAAACCTGGGGTTGATGTTTCTGCCATTTTGGATGATATTCTAATTCTTATATTCAAAAAATATAATTTAATATCTGATGTAAAAAATCTTGCTTTCAATCTTCTGTTCTTTTTGAAGGAAAACTGTCCTACAGCAGATTAATTATCAATAATTTCAACATGAAAACAATAAACAATGAAAGCATGAAATGTTCTTACCATTTTTCAAATGCAGTTCCAAACTGTCAAAATAAAAGATTGCAGTAAAAGTTAATTTTTATATAACATTAAAAGTAGGTAAACTTAACTTTCACCCAAACTCACTAATAAAATCATCAGTACCGCACATATCATACTATATGTCTGTCAAATAAAACTCTATTTTGTTTCCCAAAACAGTATATATTTACCTACTTATTCCTCTCCCTTTATAATTACATCCATCTAATTGTTTTCCTCCTTAATCTATGTGTTTCTAAATCTTATTCCTTCTTCATTAATGGCCAGTTCACCAACCATTATAACCCAAAAGAATTTTCACATAATCTGAAGTATATGACATCCCAATGAATTTTAAATATTACCAAAGAGTGATAAATAAAATATTAAACAAATATTTTCCCTAGTATTATCCCCCTTATGCACTGTGCTGGTTTGAAAGGATGTATGTACCCTAGAAAAGCCATGTTTTAATCCTAATCCCATTTTGGAAAGGTAGTCGCTTCTTCTAATTGCTATTTAGTATTGTATGTTTGAAACTGTATTTAGATCATCTCCCTGGATATGTGACTCAATTAAGAGTGGTTGTTAAACTGGATTAGGTGATGACATGACTACACCCATTTGGAGACATAAACTTATGGGAATCCTATAAAAGGGGAAACATTTTGGAGAAAGCTGGAGATTCAGAGAGAGCAGAGCAGACTAACATAGACATGAGAAGTAGAGTTCACCAGCCAGGGACCTTTGGAGATGAAGAAGGAAAATGCCTCCTGGGGAGCTTCATGAAACAGAAAGCCAGGAGAGGAAGCTAGCAGTTGACACCATGTTCACCATGTGCCCTTCCAGATGAAAGAGAAATCCTGACCATGTGCCTTTCCACTTGAAAGAGAAACTCTGAACTTCATTGGCCTTCCTGAACCAAGGTATTTTTCCCTGGATGCCTTTGACTGGACATTTCTATAGACTTATTTTAATTGAGACATTTTCTCAGCCTTAGAACTGTAAATTAGCAATTTATTAAATTCCCCTTTTTAAAAGCCATTTCATTTCTGGTATATTGCATTCTGGCAGCTAGCCAATGAGAACATGCACTACAAAATTCTTGGCTCTACAGATATAGTCTCATGGTAACTTAGGCTGTAAGATGGGCATAATTACCAAAAGTAAGGTCTACACAATCAGAATACCGTATGTTTCAAAGATAAGCCCAATTTAAGATGTTAAATTGAGCATATAATTAAATCCCTTTCATCTCCAAATCCTACCAAACTAAGGTACTGGACAAATAATGTGCATGTGTGTATACATGTATACACACAAACACACACTCAAAATCATTTGAACACATATTTTATAAGAATTCTTAGAATTCTTATAAAGTGATCAAATTAGACTGGTTGTGAAAACAGAGCCAAAGGGGAAATAAAAGTACAACTCAGAACAGATAAATTGGAGATTGTTAGTATCTCCTGGCTGACTGGCAATCCTTGGAGTTTCTTGTCTTTTGCATCACATGGTAATGTACATAGGCAGCATCTTCCCTTTTCTATTCCAGGTTCTGTTAACTTTCATATTCTGTCTGCTCCCTGAGACTTTTCCTTTTGCATTTAATTTCCTTTGCTTATAAGGCTTCAGTCATATTGGTATCATTGCTTATAAGGCTTAAGCCAACTTGAATTCAGTGTGGTCATACTTTAACTAATGACATCATCAGATGCCCTAATCACAACAAGGTTCACACCCATAGGTCTAGGTATAGGGACCAGAACATGTGTTTTGTAAAGAGTGTGATTCAATCACCATTAGAGACCATTTCAGACTAGCAGAATGCATTCTCTATGGAGCTTATAAGAAATTCCCAAAGTACAGAATAAACAGGTGATAATTAAAGTAAATACCTGAAAGCTGTCTATGGATGAGATGGGCCAATCTTCCTGCTATTCTTCCCCAGAATGCAAAACACATAGCTAAGAAATTGCCTTTTAGTCACTGCCATAAGAACAGTTTTCTAAGTACATTGAGTGTACCTAGACGGTGTACCTAAACAATGCTAAAGATGGAAACAAAACAGAGCCCAGTAACAATGGGACTAAACAGGTGGGTGAGGGAAAAGAAAGGCAGATTCATCAAATAGGGACATATTCTCAGGTGCTACAAATTCAAATGAGCTTATTTAGGCAAAAGTATGGGCCCCCAATGTCTTAACTGAACATACTACTTCCTACTTACAAAGAGCTCCAGTAATATTTTCTTTTTACTGGGTAAAAGCCTTGAATGTAAACAGATTGCGGCACCTGCCAAATATACACATCCCACACCCCCCACCCCACACACACACGCAAAAAAAGCAAAAAAACAAAGTATGCTAGCAACCAGTCATCAGTCTGGTGCTTCATTTATGAACACAAAGGAAAATGAAGAGTATATAAATACTTGAAGAAAAAAATAGAATATGGAAAATGAGGAAATTTACTTCAAATATAACAGAAATAGTGGAAGGAAACAAAATGAATGAAATAATAAAGTCAAGGAGTATATCTCTTTTCTCTATAATAATAAAAAAGTGAAAGCTATAATTTAGTGAAAGAACATCATTATCTAAATATAAAATAGGCTAATATAATTTACAATTTAAATCAAATCATGGAATGTGAGAGAAAATTGCCCATTTGACCTTGACTGTCAGAATAATCTCCTTGCAAGGGATGTAGAAAAGATGCCATAGAATTACATTTCTTCCCTATAAGCCCAATCATACTCTTTGATCATATCATTATAAATGCTCCTTATTGGTTTTTAGTTTTAGTCAAACTTCAAACCAAGCAGAAAGGACTTAAATCAAATTTTCAGACTAAAATGTAACACTTAAAATATCAGAGAGCAAACATCCTCACTGCCCTGATAGAAGCTGAGAGGAAGAATTGAGGAATATTGAAAGAAATGGAAGAGAGAAACATAATTTCCACCTTAATTTATTTTAATTTAAGGACCCATTTCCAATGGAGGCTAGACAACTCAAGCTATAACAGCCTGCATTTGAAATGCAGACAATAAAACTGATCAAGTACCTCCCCTCCAAAAAAAGGAACGAGAAGAAGTAGGAAAAAAAGGAAGATGAAATCAATACATATTTATATAGAAAATATGTATAAAGTTAATAACAAAACAAATCTAGTTATATATTTAAACTAACATATATAAAAAAACAAGCTCCTATTCCTGCTGGGAAAACACCTACATTGCCTGAAATATAAGATTTCCAGATCTTCATAAAAATATCAATGGGAGAACGCATAAGCAATACTTAGCTCTTCAATATTAGAATAAGGAGCATAATAACTGACGAAGGAAGTTGTTCTCATCACTGTACATTAAATTTTGTTTTGAAATTCCAAGCCAAAGTAACAAGACAACACTGCAAGTGTTAAGTTAATAAAGGAAGATATTATTTGTAGATAATGTGATATTTTTAATATAGTCAATCAAAATAGTCAAATAAAATCTATTAGATATAAATTAAATAGTTTACATACAAGCAAAACTCAAAAAACATAATAAGGTATATCCATCACCAATCTTTAGCAATAAACAAGAATATGAGAGATCTTTAAAATGAGAACCAAAAATATATATTGAGTAATTTACACAGAACAGAGAGAGATGTCATGTTCCCTAAAAGGAAAGATTTAATATTTAAAGATTTCTATTCTCTAAAAGTTTCCATAAATTGAAAGTAATACCAATCAAAAATCAAATTCATATTTAATAAGAAACTTGGTTTCCAGAATACCACAGCAATTAGATTTCTTGGTTCATAATGAGTAAATGTACAGCGACTTGCAATTTTTTTTAACATACACACTTACTTACAGTAGATTTCCAGCATCTTGGTATTGCCTTATGTTTTAGACTCAAATGTACACATTTATAATAAACACTTATATTCAGAGGTCCAAATTTGTTCATTAAAACGGCAGTTGGAGCTTAGTTGAGATACCTTCCATTGCTGCTAGTAGAGACTGCTTCTTTGTCCCATGGGGATGTATCTCCAACACAGCCTGCCATGCCAGTGGGAGAGTCGCACTTGCCTCCACAGATTTGGGGTTTTATTTACAGTTCTACTCTGTGATCTCAGTCCTTCCACCAATTCCAGATTGTGTATGATGTGTGTCCAGTCATGGTTATCCCCCAAACAGTTGTTCCAGACAGTTCTGGCTATTTACTAGCTGTTCTACAGGACTAATTAAATTCCACACCTCCCTGTGCCACCATCTTGACCTTGCTCTATGTTTTTATTGGAAATTATCCCCTAAGTTACAGTATTAAAAATACTATCTTTGGGAAAAAGAAAGTGTTTATAAAGCCCCCTATTTTCTACTATAAAAATTAAGAAAAAAATAACTTCATGTTTGTAATCTCCTTTTGTATCCTAAAACATCTATGGAGATGGGATATCATATTTAATATTCTTTCCCAAAACTGTGACATACTTTCATCTGTAAAGAATATTCAAACCCCCCCCCCAAAAAAGAATACTCAAACCCCACAGGAAGCACAGAATAAGAAAGAGGTCCTCTAATCCTGTATAGATTATTGTAATGCCTGGAAAAATCCTTGAGTATATTAAGCAGATAATCAAAAAGTATTGGCAAAGTCCCCTGAGGGAGGGGAGAAAGAATGTGGACCTATTAAACCATACTATCAGGAAATCCTCTGATACTGCATCAAAGGATTTTGAACACCCTTTTTTAGGAACACCCAAATCAATAGGCCATGCCCTTGATCATGAGGCTTACTCTTGTGAAGCTTATGTAGGTAGCAGAGAAGCTTGGACTACCTATAGATATGCCTAAGAGTTACTTCTGGAGGACTTCTTTGTTGCTCAGATATGGCCTCAGTCTCTCTAAGCCCAACTCTGCAAGTGAAATCATTGCCCCCCACCCCACATGGGCCATGCCTTCCATGGGTGAGAGTCCCCCTGGCGATGGGGGAGAGGAATCCTAGGGATGAATCCAGACCTGGTATCAAGGGATCAACAATTTCATCCTGACTAAAAGGGGGAAAAGAAGTATAATTAATAAAGTATCAGCGGCAGAAAGAGTTCAAATAGATTCGAGAAGCTACTCTGGAGGTTGCTTTTATGCAAGCTTCAGGTAGACCTTGCTACATATCACAACCTACCAACCCCCAACCAGGACCACTCTAGCCAATCCTGAAGGACACCTAGGGCAATATGTACAATTTCACAAGGGTTCCATGCACTAAAGTAACTTTTCAGAAACCTACAAACTCCAGATGGGTCCCTGGTCCAGATAAGTCCTGAAACCTAGCTCAGCCTCTCCAGAGATAGCTGAGAATATCAGATAGCTCCATCTCCCTACCCCATATAGTGACAGAACCTTCCAATATAAAAATTTAGAATTGCCATAGCCCAAACAACCTTAAAGAGAGGTATGGAAAGATCAAAGGTGATGGTGGAGTTATAAATAGAAGATAAGATTTGTCATGGTCAGGTTCATGTGCCAACTTGGCCAGGTGGTGGTACCTATTTGTCCGGTTGGGCAAGTGCTGGCCTGTCTGTTTTGATGAGGGCATTTCACAGAATTAAATCATGATCACACTGGCTGCATCCACAGCTGATTCCATTTGTAATCAGCCAAGGGGAGTGTCTTCTGCAATGAGTGATGCTTAATCTAATCACTGGACACCTTTTGGGGAGGATTCACAAGAGACAGGCTCTCTTCCTGCTTTGGCCAGTAAGCCTCTCCTGTGGAGTTCCTCCAGACCCTCCCTCAGAATTGTCATCTTCACAGTCTGCCCTATAGATTTTGGACTCTACATCCTCACAGTTACGTGAGACACTTTCATAAATTTTATATTTACAAATACTTCCTGTTGATTCTGTTTCTCTAGAGAGCCCTAACTAATACAGGATTTAACAAATGAATATGAATGTTGAATCATTAAATTGATACCTCCTTTAATCTCCGGTATTTTAGTGCAGCTAGAAGTAAAAACCTAAAATTATGAAATTGTAACCCATGTCAAAATCTGAAATACGTTCTACAACTCATTGTGGCATTGTGCTTTGAAATTTATAGCTTTTTTGTACATGTCATTTTTTACAAAAAAAGGAAAAAATCAACTGTGATAATAAAATTAATATTTAAGCCCTCTAGCCTCCTATATTCTGGAGCAGCTAGAAGGAAAAATATGAGAGGATCATATGGTAGCCCATGACAATCTCTGGGATCTGTCGTGTAACCACTTGTTGAAGAGTGCTTTGAAAACTATTGCTTTTTTATTTCTTTGCTTTGTATATATGTCATACTATACAGTAAAAAACAGTTTTAAAAAAAGAATACTCAAACGCTTGAATTTACAATCACTTTGGAATTTCTTATAGTTTTCTTAGTCTAAGGTCCAAATAATCTTCAAGATATAGACAACACTTTTCAAATAATATGCATACTTTAAGAATATTTATTTAATGCCTATTATGTACCAAGTTCTGGCAATGGTTAGTTGCAGATTATCTATATAGACACTGACTGACAAGATCTTATGATCTTGTGGAACCAAGAAACATAAACAAACAACTACAATACAAAGGGCTGATTGTTACAGTGTTGGTCAGTAAAATGTCATATGAGATTTCAAGAAAGGCTAGCTAACCTAATTTTGGAGTGCAAGGCTCACTTTCAAGGATGACATGAAGCCCAAATAGATAAAACAGAGGAACTGTATGGGTTAAGGCCCAGAGGTAAGAGATTTAATCAAATCTAGTGCATTGTTCATGAAGGGACATGAAGCTTAAGACTAAGTATTGTTTTATAAAGGGCCTTTTACTCCATGCCAAGGATTTTCAATTAATCATTGACACAAAAGAGATTCAGTAGAATGTTTTAAGCAGATAACAGACAATATTATATTAAGAAAGAAAAGGTGTATGACTTATTTTGGGGGGGATAGATGCGAGGACAAAATAACTAGAGGAGAAGGAGCCAGTTAAAGAGCTGTTACAGTAGTCCAAACAAGAATGAGAAGGACCTGAATCAGGATAGTACAGTACAGTAGAAAGAAATGTTTGGATTTGAGACATATCCCAGAAGTGAAAACAAAGCAAATTTGCAATCATATATAAAAGGTGAAAAAAAATGAGGAAACAATATGGTTAATCAAGGTTCTGCCTTATGTTACTGCATGAATACCATGCTACTCACTGAATCTGGAGGCACAGGAGGAAGAAATGATTAGCTCAATTTTGTATATCTTGAATTTGAAGTGCTAGGGTATCTATAAAAAGATATCTAATAGACATTAGATAAATGAGTTTTAGGTAAGAAAAGTGAAATCTGAGCTGGGAACAGTTTCATTTAAGAAGTATGTAGTGTGAGGGGGAGGGTGGGGTAAATAGAATGTCTGCTAATAGTACAGGGTTTCCTTTCGGGGAGAAGGGAATATAAATGGTCTAAAAGTAGATTGTGGTAATAGTTGCCTAGCCCTGTGATAATATTAAAAAACAATAAATGTACACTTTAAATGGGTGAATTATAAAGTATGTGAATTATATCTCAATAAAAATATTATAAACAAACAAAAAAGAAGTATACAGAAGTGTGTAACTGCTATAATTTGAAATGGGGTCACTGAAAATGAGAGTAGAGTGAGAATAGGACATAGCTGGAGGGCAAGAATATTTCCAATATGGCCAGAGGAAATAATAACCTACCAAAAAGACTGAAAGAGAGATCTACCAAAGAATGGATAAAGTCTATAGAGAGTCAAGATTTAAAATAAAGAAGAAAGAAATAAAGCCATGGGAAGAGAGCTTTTCCAGAAAGAGGTGGTGGTCAACAGTTTCATTTTTAGTAATATACAAAATGGAATTGTCCATTTGTTTTAATTTGTGGTGTGTGGATGTATACTTCAGGTTTGCATTTAACAATTTATCAATTACTGCTGCATAATAAGCCACTCCTAAACTCAGTGGGTAAAAAAATCTCTATTTTATTTGCTCACAATTCTATGGGTCACCAATGTAAGCTCGGGACAGTTGGGTGGTCACTATTGTGGTCACTAATGCAGCTGTTGTCATCTGGCAGATCTGTAACCTCTGACTACCATGCTCACACTTGCTATTGTAATGGTTATTTTTGCCTAGTTCTAGCTTAGTGCCACCCCTTTCATGGTACTAAAGTTGTTTATATGTGTTATTCTAGTTGTTTATGCTTGTTATTGATATGGTTATTTTAGCTTAGTTCCATCTTAATTCCACCCCTTCATATGATATTACAGGTGTGTTTACTTATTACTGTAATAGTAACAACTCCACATCCCCTTGTGTGAATCCCTAAATGCCTAAATACCTTGTGTGAATCCCTAATTGCCTAAAAACCCTAAATGCCTCAGACTCCAGGAGACAGATTTTAGGCTGGCAGGCCATCTGTTCCCCTTGCTTTGTGCAGCAAGAAACTCTTTCTCCCTTTTGAAACCCTGTATTGGCTTTTATGCCCATCAGGCAGAGGAGTCTGCATTGATCAACATCAGTTTGACAAGGGTAGGTGGTCCAAGATAGCCTCACCTACATGTCTGGCATTGGTGCTGGGTATTGGTTGGACTTCATTCTCCACTAGGTTATTCATCCTCAAGAACAGTAAATCAAGCTTCTTTACATGGTGATCTTAGGGTGGCAAGAGCATGAAGCTGAAGCTTCAAGGCCTCTTGAGGATTTATTGAGAAGGTATACGATATTGTAACTGAGAAATCAGGATTTAAAGGGTGATGTTAATTATTGAATCATTATATAGGTACTACTTTTTGTGTTCTGGTATATTGGAGTAGAAGAGGGAAATTCCTGAAATTTTTAAATTGTAAACCAGCTGCCTTAATCTCTGATAATGATTGTATAGCCCTTCTCTTCTGCCCTTGTGAGTCTAAAAATCTTGTGACTAACCTTCATTTGTATGCACTTATCCAGTTTTTCAACTTTAGAGTCTTGTAATAACTAAAGACAGCACCTAATGTCTATTAATGAAGGATCTTGAGTCAGCCCAGAACTAACCCACCCCAGAACTAAAGTTATCTTGATAACTGAGACTGGGTCTAACCAAAGTGGGCCTGTCTGACGTGGACAGTAGCTTAGACTTTAACCTACAAGTCACCTATACCTCTCCTCCATTTTCTTAAACACATTCTGTGACTAAGCATGTAAGCAATCTGCGCATGCTCAATAATCAGATCAGCTCTAATCATCTGAGGCCACTCTGCTCATTATCCTGAACCCTGCCCATTTTTTTCTCTAATAAAATCGCCCGAATTACTGCAGCTCAGGGAGACAGATTTTGGGCCGCTAGGCCATCTGCTCTTCTACTACATTGCTAGTAATAAATTCTTTCTCTCTTTGAAACCTTGGTGTCTCAGGAAATGGTTATTGAGTGTGTTGGGCAAAAGAATCCATAACCTTTATCCAGTAACAATATCACCTCTGTCGCCTCTGTTTTTCACAACAAGCCCATGTTTAAGGATAGACTCAACCTCTTACTGAAAGGAGATACTATTAATAATTTATTTACTTTTTATATATTTTATGCATAATCTACCATGACTTTCCCTTTGGCCATAAGGGAGATCCAGACAGACACATATTGTCAGAGCCCCATAACCCAGAAGCAAAAAACGTTTCTTTATTAGAACCCAGTTCTGCGCCAAGTGAGTGGTTTTCTAATCTATTACACAACTCTTAGCTCTTTCCTTTGGGTTCTGCTTCTTCCCGCTGAGATTTTTTTTTCTGTTTTATAATAAAAAATCGTACATTTCTAGCTATATAGATTTCCCAGCCTGTAATCTGATAATAGAAAGTTGAGGGCCCAAGATGTCTTTTCATCTATAATCATATCAGTCCCTTTTAAGCAAAGCTGTCGTGTTTTTTGCATTGCAGCTGTATTAAAAACATAGATTTATCTATGACTTTCATTACAGTCAATTCAATGCCCCCAAAAGTCAAAGTCATTTGACTTTGTGATATATCTCTAATTTGTGATATTCTTTTTGTGACATATCTCTAATTTGAACACTTTGTCAAGCTACTCTAAGACTACACATAAGAATCTAGAAGCTATTTTTCTGGTTGAGAAGATCTATTAAGTTACATTTAATGTCTTACTGATGTCTTATGAATAGATCTTATGTCCAGAATATTGATTTTTTTCTCTTTATCCTGTGGACATTTCTTATTCTGAAAATGCTTTTGACAGGAGAGACTTGAGATAAGAAAGAAAAATTTTAAAAGGTGCCTACAAACTCATGAGGAATTTATAAGTGTTAAGAGTTTGGCCCTATAACAGTTTGACATGCCCAAATTATAGAAAGATATTTATCAAAGAGACTATGGCTATGGCTTTTGGTGCATGGAGTAAAACCTAATCAGATTCATATGAATCTCAAAAGTTTTTAAGAGAATTGTATGAGCTTGGAATTAAAAGCAAAAAGATGATTCAAAATGTAAAAAAACCTCTGACCTCCCAACTTCTTATGGACAAGAAGAAGTTTGAGAAACCTACTAAAGGCCATTTCTTTTTCTTTTTTAATTTTTAAATTTTTTTTAAAAGTATGACAAGAAAGAAACACAAACATTCTTAACATATGGTCATTCCGTTCTACATATATAATCAGTAATTCACAATATCATCACATAGTTGCAAATTCATCATCATTTCTTAGAACATTTGCATCAATTCAGAAAATCATTTCTTAGAACATTTGCATCAATTCAGAAAAAGAATTAAAAAGAAAACAGAAAAAGAAATAAAATGAAAACAAACAAACAAAAATTATACATACCATACCCCTTACCTCTCCCTTTCATTGTCACTAGCATTTCAATCTAAATTTATTTTAACATTTTTTCCCCCTATTATTTATTTTTATTCCATATGTTCTACTCGTCTGTTGACAAGGTAGATAAAAGGAGCATCAGATACAAGGTTTTCACAATCACACAGTCACACTGTGAAAGCTATATCATTATTCAGTCATCATAAGAAACATGGCTACTGGAACATAGCTCTACATTTTCAGGCAGTTCCCTCCAGCCTCTCCATTACATCTTGAATAGCAAGGTGATATCTATTTAATGTATAAGAATAAACTCCAGGATAACCTCTCGACTCTTTGGAATCTCTCAGCCATTGACACTTTGTCTCATTTCACTCTTACCCCTTTTGGTCGAGAAGATTTTCTCAATCCGTTGATGCTGAGTCTCAGTTCATTCTAGGATTTCTGTCCTACATTGCCAGGAAGGTCTACACCCCTGGGAGTCATGTCCCATGTAGACAGGGGGAGGGTGGTGAGTTTGCTTGTTGTGTTGGCTGGAGAGAGAGGCCACAACTGAGCAAAAAAAGAGGCTCTCTTGGGGTGACTCTTAGGTGTAATTTTAAGTAGGCTTGACCTATCCTTTGCGGGGTTAAGTCTCATATGAACAAACCCCAAGACTGGGGGCTCAGCCTATAGCTTTGGTTGTCCACACTGCTTGTAAGAATATCAAGAATTCAACTTGGGGAGGTTGAATTTTCCCCCATTCTCACCATTCCCTGAAGGGGACTTTGCAAATACTTTTCCACTCACTGATCAAATCACTCTGGGATTCATTGGGGCATCACTCTGGACAAACCAACAAAATCTCATATCCTACCCAAGGTTCCATGTACTTAGGGTGTTCAACCAAGCTATCTATATAAGTTATATTAGGAAATGCACTAGTCAAAATATAAATTGTGTACCAAATAAACATTTTTTTGCTTTAGTCTCACACATAAGTTGAAATTTTAAAATATTAATTACCATCCATTTTCAGTGCCCTGCAGTAATGATATTCCTTTGTTCTTCTTCATGCAAAAACATTTTTAAAATTTGTACATTTAGTCACTATCATTATACACTCTAGGCATTCCTAGATTATACCATCTCAATTAAAGGCCATTTCTTATGGAAAGAAAAGGGCCTCTCAGAAACAAGAACTCAGGGAGTAGAGCAAAGAGGTAAAAAAAAAAAAAAATTAATTAAGAGAAAACTACCAGGGAACAGAACTGGGTACTAGTCAAGAACCATAGGGGAACCTGACAAAACGTGCCCTGATATTTAACGGGTCAATGAATGCTATGTTCCTTTTATTCTCTCCTTTTTGAATAAGTGTATCTATTGTGGTTAGCCTGTTCCTGATTCACCACTGGATGGTAAGTTCCCAGAGGAGTATTTAACTTGCCATTTTAGTTTACAGATCTTTGGGTCAAAAGATGCTTTGCCCAAGGAACTTCTTTTGCATCCAGATCTGTTGTAGAACATGAGATCATGGACTGTGAGCATGATACCATGATTGAATAAAACTTTGTGGGAGGAGAAGACTGTAGTTTGCATGTAGGGGGCAGGGAAGCAGGGGGTTAATCATATGACCTTTAGACTGACTATGATGTTACTACATAAATAGTCCCCAATGAATTATGTCTCCTGGTACCCACACCTTTCCTATTGCTCTCCCACATCAATGCTGTCTTGACTATGCGATTTGCTTTTGCCGATAGGACTTCAGCAAATATTACACAAGAAAACTTCATTAAGCATTTACTTACTGGGGCTTGTCCTTTTGTATCACTCTGTGCCAGTATCCAGAGATGTGAGTGAGGCTATTTTCATTTCTTGTTGAGTTTTCAGATGTGGGCAGCTATATGATTGGCCCCAGGCAAGAACCAATTGCCAAGCTGAATGCAGAACAAATAACTTCACGGTTAACAACAACAAAAATGTTTGTTTCAGCCACAAAGTTTTCTAGCGTGTGTATGTTTGAGCTCAAGGGTCAGTGGTAACTGTGGTAGTTAGATTCATGTGTCAATTTGGCCAGGTGATGGTGCCCAGTTTTTTTGTTGCTGTGGACTTAGATCATCAGCATGTGAAATTCATCTATGGCTGATTACATCTGTGGTCAGCTAAGGTGACTGCCTTCTGCAATGAGTGAAGTTTAATTTAATTAGCTGGAGGCTTAAATGAGAGAGAAGTCAGAAAAGAGCTTGGAGATGTAGAGAAGAATTACCCTGGGGAAAGCCATTTACACAAAGAAGCCAGAAAGGAAGGCCAGCAGACATAACCATGTGCCTTTCCCATGGGACAGAGAAAGCCAGAGGAAAACCAACCACCCTTCCCCGGAAGAACAGTAAATTTGCAACTACATAAATTCCCTTAATAAAAACCAGTCCATTTCTGGTGTACTGCATTGCGGCAGCATTAGCAAACTAAAACACTTACTTTAATGAAAGTATTTTCAGTAAAATAACAGGAACAAAATTCAGATTGAAATGGGTAAATGAGCAATTGGGAGGGGAGGAACCAGAGATAGTAAGTTTAGTCAACTCTTCCAGATGCTGAAGGGAAGGGGGAGAGTAAAAAAGAGGATATATATATATACATATATATATATATATATATGTAAAATAGGAGAAATGTCAGTATTTAAAATTGATAATGAGTGTGTTAAGAGAAAAGGCGATCTGGGAGATAGAATGGTGAGAAGACACAACCAATGGACCAAGACCTTGCAAAAGCAGACAACGATGTGCTACAGTTAGGGGAAGGAAAACTTTCATTAAAGGACACAAGGAATGTTTATGGAATGAAAAAATATTAATAAGTGGGATGACAAGAGTTTGAGGCACTTCTGTTATTACAGCTTATTTTTTTCTGGGAAGTAAGCAACGAATTAGGAGTGAGAGGATTCAGAGGTTTGAACAAAGGAGGGAAAGACTAGAGTTACCCCTGTAAAATCTTAGAGAAGTTCTGGTTGACAAAGAGAAGAATTTCAGAATGCTGTTAAAAACCTCATTGTGTTTGAGGCATGGATGTATAATATATAAAATTTGGATTCTCACACTATCACGAATAGATAACATAGCATTGAGGTGAAGAGTATGTGCTTTTGATCTCAGACGTACATCCTGAATCCATACTTTGCCATGGATGTGTGATCTTGGGTAAATCAATCCATCAAATTATTATTCCCGTCTGTAATTGGAGACAACGCCAGTTTCTACCTCACAGGGATTTGGTAAGAATTCATTGAAATCTTGCATATTAAGTGTTTAATATAGCCCATGGTATAGAGTAAGCCCTTTATAAATATTTGCTTTTTTATCATCGATATTGATGACAATGTTATTATTTTTATATAATATAGCCTTAATATTTTGAAGAATGGTTTTTCTTCATATGGAAAGTTATCCAGGTGATTTATTTCCACCATTTTGCAGTATTTTCTTTCTTTGCAAAAATAAAATTTAGAGAAAACTTTCATAGTTCTTACTCTGAAGGATATTCCTTTCAAAGTACAAAATTGCAGACACATCTCTGCTAGTCATGGGCTGTGCAGTGAAAATTACTGTGATATAATGGCAGGTGAATTGTAAAAGTTGATCATAAAAAAGATTGATATTTTGCTCATTAAATGTATTCTATACCCAAAGTAGATGCCACCCTGGCAATTAATTATAGAACCTTAACTAATAAAAGGCTGTGTTAATCCTGATAATAAACAAACAAACATCATTCCAAAAGGAAGCCTTGTATCTGTTAGCAGTCACGGAAGCCTAGGAAACCATTACTCTACTTTGCGTTTCTAGTTTTATCTATTCTGGACATTTCACATAAATAGTATCACATAACGTATGTTTTTTTGTGATTATGGCGATGCAGAAATCTTTAAATACACTAAAAGCAATTGATTTGTATACTAAATGGGTGCATTTTATGATATGTAAATTATCTCAATAAAGCTGTTTAAAAAAGACGGTTTGTAGAAAAATAGTCAACAACTTCGTCAAAAGAAAATGTTGCAAATTAAAAGAAGAGTAAAAACTCTTGGCCTAGAAAAGGCATCATGTTCTTTCTCCCTGTCCTTCGTCTCACACCAATCCCACCGTTAATGCACTTCTTCCCATCCCTGAAAAACTCCAGCTTCAGTGAGGGGAGATATTGCTGTAGTTTGGACAAAGAGCATTATCTCACCTATAACTTCTGATTTGGGACCTTCAGCAGGACGTGTTTAAATAAAACTGTACTTTGGCAAATACTCTCTTTTCTTTTGCTGGTTTCTGGGCCCTTTCTGGACCAGGTTGCCTTTATCGTTGCACCAGCCTTTTCCAGAAATTGGAATGATAAAACATGAGATTTGGGAAACGTCTAGAGATAATAAATCCAATTGCCTGCTTTGACTCCAAATCTCAAAATCCAGATAAATCAACATTATCTTCAACTCCAGATAAGAGTTTTGTACACACAACTCATGATGGAAATTACAATGGAATTTGGGATAGAGGCTTCAGGTGGTAATCATCAAATCTAACAGTATTCTTCTCCTTTGACTTGTCCTCTGCACACATAATCCTCTTGGGAACTGATGAAGGGGTAGACCCTGTTGGTCTTCCCAGCACTATTGACAGGTACCAGATGGTAACTTGGATTGTTGTTGATTACTGAATAAATGCTGATACAAATTGAAAAGTGTACAGTCTCAAAGGCACAATCAATTGAAACTTTTATTGGGTAAAATGTTAAGAAAAAATATCTTTTTCTAGCATTTTATTCAGGCATTCTTAAATTATTAAAATGTACACAGATACACAGTCACAAAAATTTAGTATGTTCTGCAGAACAATTACTCATTTTAAATATTTCTTATATAACTAAACTACTTTATCTGAAACCAGGTTTTATGTTAAGGTTAACCCAATTCTGATTTATGATCTATAGGAAGCTGTTGGGCATAATCTTTCCATAAATGTCCATAGGTGACTACTTGTTTAGAAATAATAAGCCTTCTTAGTTTTATTTAAACACATACACACCAAAAACTATTTTATTTAAGGATTTCTATCCAATAATGTTTGCTTTAGTTCTAAATTTTTGAGGAAAAGTTGTCAATATTCTTTAGATTTTAACTTTTGAGGAATAATTGTGAAGTTAAGGTTGTGTAACTAAAGTTACCAAAAGCTAATTTTTCCTAATAATGATAGGAAGTTTCTTCCCCTCATTTTGGCAACATAGATACTTAGAAAATAAAATTATTGTTTTTGTCTTTCAAAAATATAACTAAGCATTAGGACATTCTCAAAATGTTAATTCAAAAACAGATAACTAAATATCTAATCAATAAGTGTGGTGATCTAAACAAAAACTACTGACTGATAAACATAAGTAAATATACTTTATTTTCCAGTTCAGTACCAGCGAATCTAACTACCAAATATAAAGTCAATAAAAAAACAAAATAACACTTCTTAAAATTTAGAAAAGAGAAAATCTATAGGATAGTACTTGAAATTCACAAGAGGTTGTTAGAAGCATTTATTTCACAATAAACCTCCTTTCTGATAAATTGTATAAAATATCATATTTACTTATAGTATTTGCCAGTACTATGGCTTTTTTTGTCTAGAAGCCTATTTATCTGATAATGTTATTTTGAATGCATTTAATTTTGTCAGAATGCTCCCTCTGCCCTTCAGGGTCACAGAGGGGAGACTGAAATGGGCTTTAGAGTCAGATGGGACTCAGTTCAAATTCCAGCACTGGTGCTTACCACCTGTGCGGTGATGTGAATGTGTTTTCACTTTCCTAAGTCAACATTCTCACTTGTAAAGTAGGATTGTGGTAAAGAAATATGAAAAAAATGTGTGTCAAATTCTTAGAAAATAGATTATTCAGTAAATGGTAGCTCTTATTATGGATAAGAGGTATCTAGAGAAGAAAGGTTCTGTCTCAAGTTCTTATTGATTCTTACACTCCACAGATGTTTGCTGGGTGCCTGTTGTTTATTAAGCACTGAGCTCAAGGCATCTGGAGACAGCACTAAGACAGCCAAACCTGGTGCTTGTCCTCTTGGAGTTTTTCCATTTATTCAGGTGGTTAATTTATAAAACATACCAACAAGGGAACGTTTCTTTTATCAGCAGTCCTCAAGATAATCTATGAAATAACTTATTTTGTGAATTATTTTATCAAAGATAATCTTTTAGTGGGGCTATTATCCATAATGTTCATGAGTTTATCTTCCCAGAACCTCATGTGGGATTTTGGAAAGAAGAAGAACATGGGTATTAATCACAGAAGGAAGAGTGTTTGAGTCCCAGTTCTTCCTTGTGACCTTGAACAAACTGCTAAACTATTTTAAATTACTATTTTCCCCATGTCTCATTTGGATATAATAATAAGCATTCCATGGTAATTCTGTGAAGTCTGAAACATAATAGCATAATAAAGCACAGTGCTTGACATATTGTTTTTAATATATGGTAACTATTATAATTGTTTATTAAAATACCTATGAATCTACTTTCATCACTTTTTCAATATGCACAACTGTTAATTAAGACACATCAGATGTACTGCACAGCATATTCAAGAAATATTATTCTCTTCCATCTATGTAATATCTTTTCAAGGCCAGAACACCATCAGTCCTGTGACTCAGAAAGTGTTTTTCTGTAATATTCTGATTTGAGGACACATAAACATATAATGATAACATTATAGAAAAAATACTAGCTAATATATTATTCTGACTGCATATCATATGCTGGCTATCGTTCTAATGTCATTATCTCCATTCCCATCAGGCCACAAAACAAGGTCATTTTAACACCTACAATCTTAAAAATTATATTCTAATGCTTCTCAAAGGAGATGATACCCTGAGCCAGGAATTGTGAGTGGCAATTTAGAACATTCTTACAGAGCAGATACAGTAACAGTAGTGAAGGGAGAGAAAAAGCATAGATTGCTACCCAAATATCCAATTCTTTGGGTAGTCTAGTTCTGCATTAGTTGCTCAGAAAAATACTTTTAATAAAAGGCATGAGACTCTTTCATCATTCCTAAATTATCTATTGAAAATAAACAAAAGTTACAGTGATTTTAATTGAACTCCGTTCAGAATAATAAAGGCAATTTAGGTTAAAAAGACAAAGCAAGAATCATTATATTCTCTTTCAACAGACCTATTAAGTATTTCTTTAGAACAAAATAACTCATTATAAAGGGCAAGCTGTCCTTTAATATACCAATGTACTCCCTAATCATCTAATCAGTTTAGTGTCCCAAAAAGAATGTAAATACTATTTAATTTACTAGTCAAGTTGGGTTATGGAAATTACTACTTAGCATGATTGCCTCTGGATAAAGAACAAACAGGTAGAGGGAAAAAAAAATCTATTTAACAAGGTCGTTTTGCCCTTCTGGACTATCAAAAGCATGTCTAGATTAGTAAATTAGGTAGCTTAGCAAAGATTATAAAAAATATTCCAATTATCATAAAAAATAAAACTAATTGCCAGAATTCTTTAAATAACAGAGCCTTACAGGCTCTATAGCACCTACAAAAATGTTAGCATTTTAAATAAGTCACTTACCCGTTTCAAATGCTCCTGTATTTTAGACTCTACATCTTGAATGTGTGAAATCATTTTGTTGACACATGGTGCTGGCATGTTTACTGAAGCACAACTATGACGTCGACTTGGGTAGCTAAAGTAAATGCCTTTATTCACCCCTAAAGGTAAAACAGACAGAGGATGTTAAGTAGTAGCTATATATAAAGTAGTAGTTATATATATAGAATAGTAAACCTTGGTATTGAGGATGTGAAAGAAATATTCTGCTTGATTAATCTAATATTATTGAAATTCCATTAATACATTCATTTATGGGTTAAATATGTCAGAATTATAGAATGATTCCTCAAAATCTAAAAGCTAAAATCAAATAGTCATTTTTTACTTTCTAATGTAACAAATAAAAATCCTAAACAGCCTAAATAAAACCTCAAGCAAAGAGTGGAACATCTTAAAGTAAACATTGAAAGACAAATAAATGAAAAAGGTAGAGAACAAGTTAATCCATCTGTTTCTAAAAAGATCCTATATCACTAAAATATGCATGAAATACATTTAAATATTCCTTCAGAGAGACTCCTCATCTTCCAGAGTAAAGAATATCAAACCACCTAGGCATTTAAGACTAATAAATCCAGCAGGAGTTTCTCTGGCCGAAAAAAAAAATAAAAGCAGGTCTCCTTCATCCTCATAATAACCTCATTTTCTATCTTCCATTTCAGAAAATTGGAGTCTCGTGTGAAGAGTGATTGATGTTCTCACAACTGCATTCAAGCTGTAGTCATCATAAAATTCACTCAGTCCGATGTGCCTCAGTGATTCCAATCCTGGCATGTCCCAGATTGACTGAAGGTTGCAGAAGCACTGCAAAGTTGTCCATGAAATTTGACCAAAGTGCTTACTTGCAATACTTTTGACTCTAAGAACTCTATTGGCCTGGAATATAGATGCAATCACTGATCTTAAATGGAAGACACAAATAGGCTCTGTGCCTCAATGATAACAATTTGATATCCTCATTCAAGTTGACCTTGAGGAAAAGAGAAGTAATGCTGTTGCCTCCAGACTGTACGTTCCATTTCAATGTCATCCTGTAGAGGTGGTAAATGTTTTATTTGTCTTCATTTAAACTGCAGTCTTTTAAATATTGTTTTAAATGGAGCCCAGTAATATTCTCCTCCCAAAACACAGTCTCTGTGAAAATGGCGTATCTGTTTCATTTATGATAACGGTGTTTACTCCATATATGTGAATAATGCTAACAATTTTGAGCACTAAAAATATGTGCTAAACACAGGAACAAGCACCCCAATGTCATACCTTCTTTAATTTTCACTACAATCTTATGAAATGCGATTATTATTTTGATTTCACGCATGAGGAGAGTTTTATGGAAGTTAGATAATGTCTCCATGTCCATACACTTGTTAGGTGTTGAAGAACTGGGACTCAAACTACCTCTCTTTGGCCATGGAGAGTTAGTTATATTATGAAGGACCTCTTTACATTCAGAAGTGTGGCAAAATCAAGAGAAACAGGCATAAAGGTTTATTTTAGAGTATCTCAAATGCTTCACATATCACGTGTTTTACATTTTGAGTATTCCTTCATGATAGCAATGCTGTTATTCTAAAGTATTTTAGTGGGCCTTGACCATACTCTGAACACACACTGTTGCTCTGAATACTCTGTGTGCAATATTCCATCAATTCTCTTTAGTTCATACACATATATATTTTCATCTCTGTAATTGTGGGAGGACCAAAGAACAAGCTGGTGAAAATTACATATTGATCTCCTATCCAAATGTCTTTATAAGGACATGTTGCCCTTCCCTCTAGAAATAAAAAGATTCTGATACACATTTAACAACCAAGCAGTTGCCCTTATAGTAAAAACATTTGTTTTGCTTCATTAAATGTGTGGGAAACAAGGACCGTAATGCGTCACTTCACATATTCCTTGCATGTGGCACTTTCAACCTATTTTGTGAATACGAAGTAACTTCCATAGCATTCCTATGGTTTAGGATAAGCATTTTACATATGGAAGAGTAGGGAAAAGTCAATCCTGTGAAGGTAAAATTTGCATTAAAAGTCTGCAAAAGGCATGGATATATAACCAGCACAAGACCAAACCATAATGCAGAATTTCAGATTACTGATTTTTTATTCCAATGCATATTTAGTATATAAATTAATACCTTCCTTTCTATTTCTTTTTAATTTACCTTGTTTAACAAGATAACATGACAAAATAAAAAAGATCACTGAACTAGGTAACCATGTTCATTAATGTTTGATTTGACTGATGATTAGCTATCTATCTTTGACTAAGTCAACTCAGTCCCTAGAGCTTAGATTTCTAACTTGTAAACAAATGGGTTGGAAAGATGTTATATCTTTTCTACCTAAAGTTACATTGATACAATAATATGAATGGTTTTAGACAAATGTAAATTGATGGCGCTCCTCCTTGTGAAGACTATGTACAAATGGCCTAGATAAAAATGGAATTTAAATAATTAACCTCCGGCAGGACTCTCACTCTCTCTAAACTCTCCGTCCTCCATGCTAACTCCCTTGAATCAGTGCATAAAATGCAAAATCTTCTCGACTCCCGGCCAAAATTGAACTTTGCTGAGAGTCCACAACATGAAATTTCTATTTGGAGAAAAACATAGACTAGCTGTCTGTATGGGCAAATTAAATAGAAATACTATATTTATAAACTATTCTCTTTGCTCAGAGAATTTTATCCTGGTATAGTTTATTAACCCAGTCCCAATATTTTAACAGTTTATCTCCTACTATTCTTCCTTTTCCTCTGCTTTTAATATGTGCTTATTTTATGCCCATCACCCCAGTTCTTCCATCATCCCCTCATCTGATCTCAGCACTCTTTGGAAAAACTTATCTGAATACAAATTTATTTTTCACCTTGAGTTATTTTTCTCATCTTGGTTTTCATTACAAATTGTCAAATAAGCTAGTGCTCTTGAGTTTAGAAATAACTTCTTGCCCATGCAAAGCTTCTGCTATGATGAACAGAAATGCATCTTTAATCTTTTACAGAAAACAAAATTCCATTTCATTTTTTATATACATGGAAAAAACTTTCATCAAAACTAATATTATTATATTTTCATTTGACCTTCTATTGTTGGAGACATTGCTCTCTGAATATATAGAATAATATTGAACTCTCAGAGTTGGAGGTGACCAAAGAATGCTTCTCCTTCACCCCCATTCAATGTACAAATGCCCCTGGTTCGGTGTTCACTTATTTCAATTCTCTTCAGTCTCTCCAAAATTTGCCTTTTTAATATACTTATTCTTGCTTCCCTAAAGTAATCACAGGTCTCCCTACCACTTTACCTGACTACTTCTACTAGCTATTATCCTCTACCAAATTTTGCTTTCACTAGCAATTTTTTCAAATGAAAAAACAGCAGTCACAATTTCCTCATGACCTGATCTCTTCTTCAAATTGCAATTCCTAGGCAAATATTAAGTTCCAACTTACATGCTCCTTTTCTATGAGGATTGCTTGAATCTTTCAAGACATTTGACCTATAGCACTTTCTTCCTCTCTCTATTAGGGCTTAGCACATTGCTGTGATAACACCGTTACTATGTCACACTTATCTGTTTCCCCAACAGTCTTCCCCATGAAATGCTGCATTCTTTATGTAGACAGACAATTATTGGTGCCTTAAAATAATATATAATTGTTGAATAAATGAATGAATGACTTGATAACCTCCTTCCATCCCCTTTTTTTTTCCCCATATGGAGTAACTGATATTAAACTAGCCCTCCACTTATAAACAACTCTAAATTTGGACAAAATTATGAGACAGCTATTTTCAGACACTGAAAAACAGGCAGTACAAAGCTCTGATTCCTGACAGAAGGGAAATTCATGAAGTTTAGCCTCATGATCACTCAGCTCTCTTCCCAGAGACAACTTCCCTACTGTTATATAGAAATCTGGCGATAACAGTCTTGCTGAAATGAGGAGGCAAAGATCAGTGTCATGGGCACTGGAAGCAGCCGAAATTTTGGGGGCAGAAAATCTGAAGAGGTGAGAGGTATGCAAGAAGGACTCAGTAATACATGTAGGAGTGCCCCTTGAATCTGTAGATGAGAGCTAGATTGAATTTGTGCAAAGCAAAATTAACTAAAGATTATCAGAGAGAAGATGTTATATTCTCTGAGGAACAGAGATACTAGAGGTTGAACAGTGTTGAAGGAAGAGTATTGCTAGGAGATGAAGGACCTTAGAGTTCCAAATGGAGAACTCTTGGTAATATCTTAGTAAAAATGACATTCAGCTGAGCAGCTAAGACACCAGAAATGTCACACTTTAGAAGTAAGGATCACAAATTAGAGTAAGATGTCCTCTAGACGCACCCTAAAATGTATAAAACCAAATCATAATATTATATGCAGAGGATAGAGAATTTGGGAGTTTTAGTCCGCCAAATTAGAGAGGACTGTGAAATTTTGTTTTTTCTACACGTCTGCACTAACAAAGCATAAAACCAAGCCTAAACCACCTTAAGTCAGGTGGCAACTGAGCTGCCTGTTGAGAGCCAGAATCAGTAGCAGACTCCAAAGTCTTTACAATGTATTATCCACAATGTACGATATTGAACCATGGAAGAAAACAGGAAAATATGTTTTAATAAAGTCTAGGAACAAAAGTCAGTAGAAAAATGAATCCAAGATGGCCCAGAAGTTAGATTTAGCAGATATATACTTTATAGAAGCTATTATAAGAATGTTGAAAAAGTAAGGAAATATCTTTCAATAATTAAAGGAAGTATAGTCTTAATTTTAGTGGAGAAATTTAAAATAACCAAATAGAAATTCAAGAACTAAAATTACAACAATTTAACTTTTAAAAATTGGATATGGCTGAATAAAGGGCAGTGAACGTGCAAATGGGTTGACAGAAATTCTCTAGTCCGAAGAATAAGAACACAGAGAATAATGAAGGAAAAAAGAAATCCTCAAAGAACTGTGGGACAAAATCACACTGTAACATGTGTACAATTGATATTCTAGAAGGAGAACAGAGTGAAATTGGGACTGAAAAATATTTGTGGAATAAACGGCCCCCCAAATTCAAAATGTGATGAAAAGCATCAATTTACACATTTTAGAGGCTCATAAAATCCTCAGCAAGAAAATTATAAAGAGAACCACATTTAGGCTCATCAAAAATTGCTGCATACTAAAAATAAAGAAAAAAATCATGAAAACTGCCAGGATCTCAAAAACACATTATATACAGAGGACAAGGATATGAACAACTGCTTAATTTCTCATCAAAAACAATGTAGGCCATAATATAATAGAAAAATACATTTTAATATGAAGAAAGAAAGAAAGAAAGAGAGAGAAAGGGAAAAGAATGGAAAGAAAAATCAGCTATCAACTAGAATTCTAAATCAAGTAAGAATATGCTTAAAATATGAAGATGAAATGAAAACATTTTCAGATAAACAAAAGCTCATAGAATTTATTGTCAAAAATCATAAGAAAAAAAGGACAAAAACTAAAAGTCAAACAAATCTGCAGAGTGAGAGATTTTACCATTCTTCTCACCATAAAGTATATAAAGACATGAGAAAGTATGTAGAAAATCTAAGCAATACTGTCAACCTATTGGAAAGATTAACATTTACAGAACAGTACATATAAAATAAATAAATCACAATAAATTTCAAAAGATTGAAATCTTACAAAGTATGTTCTTTGACCACAAGATAAAAAAATTAGAAGTGAATAATAATACGAGATCAGGAAATATCCAATTATTGGAAATTAAATAACACATTTCTAAATAATCTATGGGTCAAAAAAAATCACAAAATATATTTTAAAATTTCATACTGAATGACAACACAAAGGACAGCATAAAATATGATTAACATTGCACCATTCAATTCCATGAAGAAAGGATAGTCTTTCCAATAAATGGTGCTAGAAAAATGTATTATCTATATGCAAAAAAAAATGAACCATGACTCTCTATCTCATATTGAGGCACAAGATGGATCACAGACTATATTAAATATAAAGCTAAAAATATTTTAAAAACTTAGAAGAAATCATTAGCGAAAACTTCTGTACCCTGGAGTAGCAAATATACCTTAAAGAGGAAGCAAAAAGCAGTAAACACCAAAGATAAAAAAAATAAATTAAACTACATCAAAATTAAAGTTTTCATCTTCCAAAATATTTATTATTGCAAAAATAAACAGGCAAGAAAGCAAATGAGAGAAAATATTGTGTTAGTATATATATATATATATATGCATGTGCCAAATGTTGTGTATCCAGAATATGTAAAGAAAAATTACAACTTTCTACTCAGGAATACAGATAACCCAAAAATAAATAGACATAGACTTCAACATGTCACAAAAGACAAGATTCATGTCATTAACAAACATGTAAAAAGAGGCTCAACATCATTAGTTGTCAGGAAAATGTTAATATAATCTATATTACAATACCACTTCACTATAATGTCTAAAATTTTAAAAACTGACAATGCCATGTATAAGTGAGGATGTAGAACAAGTGAACCTCATACATTGCTTATAGGAATATAAAATGTTTTCTTTGGAAAACAGTTTATCAGTTCCTTATAAAAGTTAAATATACATTCACTGTGATGGCTAGGTTCACGTGTCAACTTGGCCAGGGGATGGTGCCCAGTTGTCTGGTCAGGCATGCACTGGCCTCTCTATTGCTGTGAGGACACTTCATGGACATAAATCATCAGAATGTTGATTGCTTCTATGGTTGATTACAACTGTGATTGGCTAAGGGGAGAGCCCCCCTCAATGAGTGACATTTAATCTAATCAGTTGAAGGCTTTAAAGGAAAACTTAGAAGAGAGAATCTCTCTTTCTACTTCAGCCAGTCTGCCTCTCCTGAGTTTTTTCATCAAAGACCTTCAATGGAGTTGCCGGGCCATGGCCTACCCTACAGAATTTGAACTCATGCATCCCCACAGTGAGACACTTACATAAAGCCTCATATTTACAGATACCTCCTGTTGGTTCTGTTTCCCTAGAGAACCTGATTGCTACAGTTACCATATGACTCACTATTCAACTTCTATGTAATCACTCAACACAAAAGATAAAGAAAATTAAAATATAATGACAAGGGCAGGCCACGGTGCTTCAGTAGGCAGAGTTCTCGCCTGCCATGCTGGAGACCCGGGTTCACCTCCCAGTGCCTGCCAACACAAAAAATAAAAAATAAAAAAAGAATATATATGTAATGACAAAAATACATCCATAAAAGGTTTGCATGTGAGTGTTCATAATGGCTTCATTCATAATAGCAAAAGATTGGAAATACCCAATTTTACATCAGTGGATGATAAAATTGTATAGTACTCATACAAGCGAATACTAATCAACAATAAAAATGAAGTACTTACTGATACATACAACAACATGAATGACTCTCACAAATGTTTTGCTGAGTGAAACTGGACGCCAAAAAAGGACAGGTGAAATAATTCCATTCATTTGAAATTTAGAATAGCAAAACTAAAATCTTATCATTGGTTGTGCAGGGGGAGCACGGTTGACTGTTACAGAACATGAATGAAATTCCTGAAAAATGGAAATTTCTATATCTGATTTTAGGTGGTAGTAGCAGGTACAGCTGTCAAAAGTTATTCACCTGTATTCTTGAAATATGTGAATTGTATTATATGAAAATTTTACCTTAATACATATGTTTTAGACAAGCCCATTAACCATAACCTAGTGCCAGAATTCAATAGTATTGTATTATCTTCATTCTCTGTTAATTCTTGTTCTAGTTTGCTAGCTGCTGGAATGCAACACACCAGAGATGGATTGGCTTTTAATAAAAGGGGATTTCTTTTGTTAGTTCTTCAGAGGAAAGGCAGCTAACTTTCCACTGAGGTTCTTTCTTAGGCAGGAAGGCACAGGGTAATCTCTGCTGGCCTTCTCTCCAGGCCTCTGGGTTCCAACAACTTTCCCCGAGGTGATTTCTTTCTGCATCTCCAAAGGCCTGGGCTGAGCTGCGAGTGCTGAGATGAGGTATGCTGAGCTGCTTGGGCTGTGCTACGTTGTGCTCTCTCATTTAAGCACCAGACAATTAAGTCAAACATCATTCACTGCAGCAGGCATGACTCCTAACTGACTGCAGATGTAATTAGCAACAGATGAGGTTCATGTACCATTGGCTCATGTCCACAGCAACAGAACTAGGTGCCTTCACCTGGCCAAGTTGACAACATGTGGAATCTAACTACCACATGTCCTCCCCTTGTCAACTTGGCAACTACATGCATCACCTTAAACAATATTAAGGTGCAAAAAATTCTCTTCTGGCTGTGGACCTGTTAATCTCAAAACAAGTTGTCTCATGCCAATATGCAAAGGAGGGACAGTCACAGGATCCATAGGGAGAAAGTGGAAAGAAAACCTGCAGGGCAAACACCACTGGAACTCTTTATACAAAACATATAGACACTTAGTTGAAATACTCTCCTTCTTTAATAGGCTTCTCTAACTTATTCATTGCCTTCCCCTCATATTCCTTAAACATGACCACCTGCTAAGAAATCCACTTCCTCAACATTCTTTCCTTAGTGATGTCCTATAAACTACGTGAGTCCCAACTAAATAACCTTAGACTCAATTTTACCCTGAGCTCCTTGAAACATATATTAACTTTTCAGAATTAAATCCTTTCTAAAGCCAGTTCCTAGTATAGGATAAAGGAAGGGAAGTCTGGATCCTATATAAGATGGGAGGAGTGAATGACAGCTAAAATTAGAACGTACTTTGTGAGAAGTCAGTATACCACAAAAAAGGAAATACAGAAATCCACATCAGTAAGCTGAAATGTCTAATCCAGAAACTGTACAAAAGAAAGACACACAGTTTACATGTTCACATATAAAGCTGGAAATTAAAAAAAAAAAAAAAAAAAAGATGATAGGAATCAGATGCATTCCAAGTACTGAGAATGATCCCTGGAAGAGTGGGTACTCAATAACTATTTGGCAAATAAAAGAATGAGAGAGTAAAGATTTTCCAAGATAAAACCTTTTTTTTTTTTTTTGCATGGGCAGGCACCGAGAATCGAACCTGGGTCTCGAGCATGGCAGGCAAGAACTCTGCCTATTGAGCCAACACACCCTGCCCAGCAAGATAAAACTTGGGTGCCTTCCCTTGCCAGTTTGTTTAGTTTTAAACGTTTCAGCTTTATGGAGACCAGCTAGCCAGAGGTATTAGATCTTGAAGGGACCAACAAAATTTCTAAATCCTCTATCTTTAAAACTAAACTCAGCTTCTTTCTACCCATCTGCCTTTCTCTTCTTACTTCTTCATTCCTGTTATTAAACCTGGAAATATTTAAATCATCTTTGAATTCTCTGCTCATTCAAGTTGTTATAGTCAGTCGCCGAATCCTAACAGTACCTTTCTAATGTTGCTGTAGGCTCTATTTTTCATATCCATCATAAATAAGTCCCTTAGTTTAAGCCTGGACAATAATAATAAGGTAATTAGTTTCCATATTTCCTCCTGGAGTCAACTAATCCTGCCTAGCAAATCCAGACTCCTCTTCCCAAAGGTTTTGGTCATATAACATCCATTTATCCCATATGATAAACATGACATACTTGAGAAATAAATTTTGTGCTCTTGATTCTGAAATTTAAGATGCTTTAACTGCACCTCAACCTGTTTCTAGCTTCAGTTTACCCAACTGTCTTCACATTTCTGAATCTTTCCCATGTTGAAGTCAAATAAATCTGTTTTCCCATATATTATGCTATTCCATTTCTCCTGACTTTCAATGTGCACATATTGCGAATGTATCCTTCAAGATTTAGTTCAAGTCTTTCCTTACCCATGAACATTCTCCTGATGCTTAGAGACCAGGCATGTTCTGCCTTGTGTCATCCCTACTGTTATACTGTATTTCTCTACTGCATTATTTTAATTGTTGTGTACTTATATTTTCTTTGGTCTTAAAGAGTATATACTCCTTATAAGTATCATTTTTTAAATATCTACATACGCTAATAGCATATGAATATCAAAGCACTTTGAGTTAGTTGGCTCATCATTCAATCATTTTATACTTTAAAATTCTGTCCAATACTAACTATGACCCATAACTAATAACCATGAGCAATAAATTTCAAGCTAGTATCTTAAAATTATATTAATGATTTTTATTGGAAAGAAACAGAAAAAATCCAGAAGAGTAACTTACTCCAAATTTCATCCTGTTAGACAGAAAATCCCCTAAGCAAAATTTTCTGTAAACAAATATTAAAATTTCTTGATAAATATAAAGAATTCTCCAGAATCACTTAAGAGAAAGGAAGTCTGAACCCTGGTAAATGAAATCGTATACATTTCCTCATCTCTTTCTAAATCTTTCTACTTAGAATATCAGAAACGCTTTCAGAGATAATGTTTTACGGATCCTCATTGGACTCTACACCATAAAAATATTAGTCCTTCTTTTTCTTCTAAGATACATATCCCCGACAAATTGGTAAGTTTCTATCTAGTCCTGGCATAGGTAAAAGTTTATTTTAAAAATTCACATATTTCTGGGGGTGCAAGGGTACTTCAATGGAAGAATTCTCACCTACCATGCAGGAGACCTGAGCTCGATTCCTGGCCCATGGATTTTGCAAAAAACAAACAAGCAAATAAAGAAAGAAACAACCACCACAAAATTCTACACATGCTGCTGTAATGGGATACTCACAAGAAAAAAGAATGAACGTGACCCCGGGAATGTAGTATAACAACAACAAAAAAAATTCACACATTTCTGACATTGTATAACAGCTCTCACGGACAAAAATTTTGCATTAATAATATATCATTAACATATATTGTAATATTATGCTTTCAACACTACATATTAATATGTTAAATATTATTGATACATAGTTTATTTCTTCCTAGATTAAAATACTGATATCACAAACTAATGATTATAAATACAAATTTAGCCTATGTAGGTTATTATACAATTTATATTCACTCCTTACCTTCAGTATTTGTCATTTTATTTTCATGAAAAATCCCAGTGGCTTCCTTGGGGCCATCAAACAGAGTCAATGCTTGTGACATGGCATTGTCTTTTAAAGAGGAAAAAAATATTTCAGTGAACATTTAATATTGATTTTTAAAATAAGCAACACACTGTTCAAAGCTAACTTATAGAAGCATTGACCTTGAAAAAAATACAAATATGACCCAAAACCCCCAGTAAAATATGCTTATATGTTTTCTTGTACTCCCAATTGGCTTAACTCTTACAAGAAGATGGTCAAAATGCCATGGAGTTATTAACAAAAAATGAATCACTATATGAGGGTGTAAGAAGTAGTTCAACTTACATTAAGTGAAAAACTTCAAGGCAGAGATGTGAATATAATTTTGTCATAATTTCTGTTTTTTGAAAAGGAGACATATAAGTTGATAAATATTTTTTGATGCATATAAAATTTCTAGATCTAGAAATTATTCAGAGTGGTAACCTTTTGAAAGAGG
The DNA here is from genome assembly GCF_023851605.1 of Tamandua tetradactyla. Classification (NCBI taxonomy): domain Eukaryota; kingdom Metazoa; phylum Chordata; class Mammalia; order Pilosa; family Myrmecophagidae; genus Tamandua; species Tamandua tetradactyla. Next base: position 49,842,352 of record NC_135344.1, on the reverse strand, counting down.
GAATGTGGAGACAGAAGAATTTTATATTTCTTTTTATAATCTCCAAAGTATTTTAAAATTGTCAAATGCAAAAATTTATTATTTGTTAGACAGTTTCTTATAAAGTGAAATGTATCTCCTCTACAATGTAGCAATTCCATTCTCAACTTTTACCCAAGGTAAATGAAAATATAGGTCCACAAAAAATTGTCCAAGTACATTTATGTCAGCTTTATTCATAAGAACTTGAACCTAAAAACAACCTAAATATCTACCAGAAAAATAGATTTTAAAAAATACTGTAGCGCTATAAAATAGCATATTGTTAAGCAATAAAAAATAGTGAACTATTGATACATGTAGTAACATTGGTGAATAATAAAAGTACACCGAGTGAAAGAATTAGAGAAGACATAACAGATATATAAAATTCAACTTATATGAGGTTCAAGAAAAGATAAATACAAACTATGAAAACAGAAATCAAAGCATTGGTTACACGGGTATATATATTTATCAAAATTCAATGAATTAAAATTTAAGCTTTGAGCTTTTCACTGTAAATAATCTGGAAATTGAAAAAATACTATATATATGTACTACTCTAAAGGTATTCAAAATATTTTGATAGGTTAGATAGGAAAATAACTGGATATGAAATTAAAATGTTAGAAGATTATTTTAAGCTAATTTTTAAAACTGTTCTTATTGTGAAATATAATATATAAACAAAAAAGCAATAAATTTCCAAGTACATTTTAACAAGTAGTTATAGAACAGATTTTAAAGTTTGGTTTGGGTTACAGTCCAACTGAAATATTAGTTTAATATCTAATAAGCATTAAAATAGGATATTTATCTTCTAAAACACATTAAAGAACAAATAAAGCAAAAGCAAATTCCTAGCAAAAGTATGTAAAACAGAGAAGAAATGGTATGAAAGTCTTACAGAAGTACAGAAATAACAAAGGGGATAGTACTAATCAAATAATATTATAATGTATATGAATGATCTAATTTTTCTATCCCAAAGAATAATCAGATAAAAAATGAGGTAGAATTGTAAATAAAAATATAAGCAATTTTTTGTTCTAAAAAGGCAAATGGTGCTGCCCTCAGAGTCAGGATCCAGTGATTGAATTCGTCAAACACCATGATCAGTGGTCAGCCATGCCCACCCCATGGAAGAGAATTTTTAAGTCTCTTTCTGTCACCAGCAGCTAGCCAGGGCCTGCACCCTGAGGTGGCCTGCCATGAGAGCAGGGGATGGATGCCAGGAGCCACCTTGCAGAGAGAGCAAGTCACAGGATTTTACCATAATTTATCTGTCTCTTGCTCCGCTCTTTTCTGGATGCCGTAGAGTGTCCTTCTGACCTCTGGAGTTTCAAAAGAGTTGTTTCAGACAGTTCCTACCTGTTTTATATTTGTTTTTGTGGGAGGACTAAGTCCTGGAGCAACCTAACCTGCTACCTTCCTCAGAAGTTGATCTCAACTGAGTTTAGACAAGGGTGTCAAGATCATTCCATGAGAAAAGAATAACCTTGGCAATAAATGGTACTAGAACAACTGGATACACACATTTAAAAGGATGAATCTGGACCCCTATCTTATACCATATACAACAGTTAAATCAAATGGATCATAGACCTAATTTAAGAGTTTAAACCATGACCATTTTAAAAGAAAACATAGGCATAAGCCTTCATGATCATGAATTGGACATCGATTCATTATATCTTAGACACTAAAGTCATAAGCAACTAAATGTAAAAGTGGATAAATTGAACTTCTTTAGCATGAAAATTTTTTTGCTTGAAAGGACTCTATGAAAAGACAATCTACAGAATGGGTGAACATATTTGTAAACCATTTATCTGTTAATCTGGGCCATGGCACATCCAATGAGGCAAATATTGTAGACCTGAAGAACTGCAATTATGGTTCTAGATCTCTCCCTGATTCACCTGTACTTGGCAATTACCTTTGTCCTTAAAATTGTTATTAAAGCTAGATGCTGGGTTAGAGTGCTGCTTCATATGAGCGTAATCTGAGAAAGAAATCCTTTATGTTATCTCTATGGTACGTCCAGGGAACTTTATAACTTTAAATAATTATATTAGAAAAGAAGGCTGAAAACTAGAAATATAAGCATTCGAATTAAGAATAGGGGAGAAAACAAACCCATATAAAGTAAAAGGAAGATAAGGAAGAAAATGATAGCCAAAATTTATAAAATAAAAGGGCAAAAAAGACTTGAAAGAATCAAGAATTAAAAATTACCACTTTGAAAAGGTTAACACAAATTAACACTTTTGGCAAGACCAACATAAAAGAAGGAAAAAATAAAAAAAATGTTATGAATATAAAGGAGTAACAACTGAATCTAGAGAAATATAAAATAAACAAAGGATATTATTAGCAAGATTGTATCAATATATTCAAAATTTCACCAAGGGAACAAATTACAAAAGAAAAAAATATAATTTTCTAAATAGAAAGGCTGAATAGTTCTATAGCCATTAAATAATTTGAATCAATAATTTACTATCTTCTTCAAAATTAAAAGATAGATTCAAACATCCCCCAAAACTAATTTGTTTTTGTTTCCTAGTTGCTAAAATAAAATGCCATTTAATGAGTTGGCTTAAATAACAAGAACTTATTGGCTCATAGCTCTGAGGCTAGGGGACGTCCAAAGCTGAGGCATGAGCTAAAGCAGTGCTTTTCCCCTGAAAAGTGGGGTTCTGGGGCTGGCTGCTGGTGATCCTTGGCCCGTGGCTTTTCTGTCACACAGCAATGTGCACGGCAGTGTCTTTTTTCTCCTCCAGGTTCCCATAACTTCCACCTTCTGGCTGCTCCCTGTGGCTTTCTCTTCTGAATTTCTTTCTCTTTATAGAGGCTCCAATAATCCAGCTTAGAGATAGCCTGGTTCAGGTGGGCCACTCCTTAACTGAAGTAACATGTTGAAGAGATTTTCTCTACGAGGGGTCCTCACTTGCCAGCATGGAGACCAAGACCAAGCACATGTCCAAGCCCGGGTGCACAAATCAACCCATCAAATAATTAAAATATGACATTTTTTCCCCCAGAAAATAGAGAATGAAAAATACTCTCCAATTCAATTTTGTGGTTACAAAAACCTTAATACCTGAACTAGACAAGAACAACAGAGGCTAATATGACTGAGGAACATATATGCAAAAATCCTAAATAAAAGATTATCAGGGTGGTACAACAATGGTTCAGTGGCAGAATTCTTGCCCGCCATGCTGGACACCTGGGTTCGATTCCCAGAGCCTGCCCACGCGAAAAAAAAAAAAAAGATTATAAAACCAAATCTAATAATATAGTAAAGATAATAAAATATGTCTGTTACAGGACTGCAAAATTTGTCTAACAATTAAATTTGTTTATATAATTCATTACATTAAAAGACGAAAGGAGAAAAAAAATCCCAGAAACATTTTAGTAAAGAAAAAATGCATTTACTATTAAGAAAATGTAATTTGAAAGAGGTTAAGAGAATACAAGTTTCTATTTCTTACCTGGGGAATGAGTACACAGATATTCAATTCTATTAGTATGCTTCATATTATATATATAATATATATGTATATGTTATAGGCATTTTTATGTGTATGAAATATTTCCTATTCTAAAATATAAATGAAATACATGATTCCATAAAAAAACATAATATAGTCTCTGTATGTTACATGGAAAATATATTTTATGGAAAAGATAGATTATGAAAAATAAAAAACAAGAAAGATTATGATATCAATATCTCAATATAAATAAATAAGTGATGGTGCTGGAAATGCATGTATTTAGTGAGAATATTGGCTGGACATAAAAATATTGTAAGTGAGTGTTCTAGTTTGCTAGTTGCCAGAATGCAACACACCAGAGATGGATTGGCTTTTAATAAAAGCGGATTTATTTCATTAGTTCTTCAGAGGAAAGGCAGCTAACTTTCAACTGAGGTTCTTTCTTACATGGGAAGGTACAGGGTGATCTCTGCTGGCCCTCTCTCCAGGCCTCTGGGTTCCAACAACTTTCCCCAGGGTGATTTCTTTCTACTTCTCCAAAGGCCTGGGCTAAGCTGTGAGAGCTGAGATGAGGTATGCTGAGCTGTTTGGGCTGTGCTACCTTGAGCTCTTTCATTTAAGCACCAGCCAATTAACTCAAACATCACTCATTACAGTAGGCATGCCTCTTAGCTGACTGCAGATATAATGAGCAACAGATGACGTTCATGTACCATTGGCTCATGTCCACAGCAACAGAACTAGGTACCTTCACCTGACCAAGTTGACAACTGAATCTAACTACCACAGTGGGTAAAAAGATACTATAAACTGTAATAGAAATTATTATTCCAAACAGAGCTAAATATGTGCAAATGTGAGCCATCTGAAAATACTGACTGGTATGCTGACAATGTATCTATGACTGTACAGAACAATTTGGAAAACTTTAATAATTTAATTTATTTAATTCATCTGGAACACATAATTATCATCTAACTAGATATTTTTATTTATAGTATAATTAGAATTAAATATGACAAAAGTACTTTCATGATGATTGAAACATCAGGAAAGGATTTATTTTGGATGTTAAAAGTTTTGTTATGTTGGGCGGGCCGCGGTGGCTCAGCGGGCAAGAGTGCTTGCCTGCTATGCCGGAGGACCCCGGTTCGATTCCCGGCCCCAGCCCATGTAAAAAACAAACAAACAAACAAAATATAATAAAACAAGAAAATGTTTAAAGATGTTTCCCTTTCTTCCTCCCTTCCTTCCTTCCATCCTTCCTTCCTTCTCTGTCTTTCCTTCCCTTCCTCCCTCTAAAAAAAAAAAAAAATAAAAAAAATAAAAAAAAAAAAAAGTTTTGTTATGTTAACAAAAGCCTGGTAGAAGTCAGTAAACATGGCCCCACATTGTCTTCTGGTGATCATGAGAATTCATGATAAACCTTTTCAAGTGTTGGTACATAATTAGGTTCAGTACATCACTCAAAAACGTTGCATTGGGAATAAAACTTTAAAACACATCAAGACATAGAACTTGGTCTTTTAAATTCCTAAGGCACTGCTTTTCTTGATGAGCTGAATAATCTCTACAGTGGACGGTTGTTTTACATAGAGGATAGAGAGCTAAGTGATGGTATGATGCTGAAGAGATGGAAGTTCATCTTACCTAATGATCACTATTAATGCCAGCATTTCAAATCTTTTTTTTAGCATCATTTAAACACAAATATCCTAACCTTGCCAAACAAGCACATTTCAAAAGGCAATTAATTAGCCACATTATTTTCCAAAGCATTAGTCAACCAGACATATTTCCCTTTCTTATGCATTCATCAAAAATCAATATCATAGAACATTTGCTTTTCTACTAATTAATGTGGTATTTGTTTTATCTGACAGTATATAAATAAGTCTCCATGGCATAAAATGAAGGTAATTGGCCTAAGGCTTGTTTAATATGATTAGCTTTCTCCTGATGTAGTACAACCCAAGAGCCATTGCTTGCAAACCAGTGTGGAATGGTTACTTTTTAGTTCCAATAAAAAACAAACTTTGTTAGAACATTCAAAGGAAAATCATCACCTCAGCTATTCAAAGTCTTGGAACAAACTAATAGTCTTTTTCATTAACATTACAATCAATCTGAAAAAATCATATGCACACATATGATTTGATTATCTTATATCTCACCAAATTGTGCTTTAGGGGAAATTATTTTTAATTAATAATCTGGTACATTTTGCTAATCTGAAACTGAGGTCAGTTCCATAAAATTTTTTGCTTAAATTTCACTACACAAATGTTGAAGGTGATCTCACAAAGCATTTTCTGATAGCAAACTCTATGAAAATGAGATAATATTACATTTTCAATTAATATTGATAGAGCCGATACAGAGCTAAATATAAAAAAGAATATTAAAATATTCTGAAAAAAAGTGTAATGATGTGGCGTACTAAAATTCTATCCAAGAGTTGTAATCCTACATAAAATCTGCCGTGCAGTGAACTTATCCTTATTTGTAATTACAAACGACTGTTTTCTTTTAGGACCCAAAATATGATTGTAGTGATAGGATTGTAATAACAGCCCCATTACCCTTCCCACCCAGTATCTACTTTCCTTTGCAATGTGACTTTTCAGCATCTCCTATCAAGAGGTATAACCTAATCCCCTAACCCTTGACTCTGTGCTGATCTTCTGATTTGCGTTGGTTGATAAAACATGGAAGAAATTATAATTTCCCATTTCCGAGCCTTAGCCTCTAGATGCCTTATGTGCTTCTGCCCCCTCTCTTGAAATTCTGCCAATGCCATGAGAACAGTCCCATACAGGAGTATGAGACAATATCAGACCAGTATTCTAGCCAAGGCTCTAGACAAGTAAAAGGGGCCGCCAAAACAATAAAGACCAATAATGGTGCTTATTGATCTGTTGCTTGCTACAGATGCATGAGGGAGCCACATTGAACCCAGCCGACATCAGCAGAACTACCCAATAAAGTCATGCACAAGGGAGCTAAAATAATTGTTTACTATGTCCTGTGCCCCTGCATTTTTGTGGTTGGTTGTTACATAACATCAGTGCAGCAATGAATGATGGATACAAAGACTTATCTGTTGTTCCCAGTTAATGAATTCAAGGTTAATTTCTATACCAGGGGTTGGCAAACCTTTCCTATAATGGGCCAGATAGTAAAAATGTTTATATATATATATATATATATATATATCTTACAATCTTTTACAAATGTAGAAACCATTCTTAGCTTTTGGGCCGTAATTTGCTGATATCTGTTTTATATTGTGCAAAGATATGATATTACTAAGCTGATGCAGAGTAATAGATGTCAAGACTCATGGGGCAAATAAAATCTAATATAATTAAAAAATAGAACTATATAAGTATTTCTAATTTTTATTTTTATATGCTTATATTCATTGGTATGCTGGAAAGATTTTAACAACTAGCTGTCAGGTGGTTATTAATATCATCGTCATGTTCAAGCCACCAATGGAACAGAGTAGAGGAAGTCTACTATTGGTGCCCATGAGCCAGTAATAGCTCATCCCAGCATTGTTACACTACCCATCTACTGTACTGCCTACACTATAGTTCTGTCATTGTGAAAGAAATTGACTATAATCTGGCCGTTGATTTTCCTAAAACTGACTTGCTTCTGTTATTCATCTTACTTTCTTAGTAAATTTTGGTTTAATGACCCCTGAACCTAGGAAAAACTACTGTATTTACAGCTGCCTTTTTCTGTGAGTGATTTGGATTGCATTCACCTATGCCCCGGTTTCAAAGAAAATCACTTAAAGATCACCTTACCTTTCTTGGTTTGATTACCTCCAGAGGAACAAGAATGAATTGTCTTATTTTCAGGCATGGTCAGCAAGAAGTATTTTCACACCTAATTGGAAACAAAATATTCAAATATTGTTAATCAAAATTAGTTTATATTTAGTTTCACTAAAAATTGTCGATTCAAGAACTGATAATGTCAAGATGGATTTTCAATATAACATGTATTATAAATATATAAAAATCAATAAATTACAAAAAAGAAATCCAACAACATACTCTTTTGCCTACTATGATACTATTTAGAAACATCAAATATAAAATTCCTTATTGAAAAGGCATTCTGGATGCCCTGTTTTGCTGGTGACAAGCACATGCCCAGTCTGACCACTAGGGAATATAGTTGTGGGCTCAAAGACCTATGGGAGTTCTGGAACCCCCAATGTTTTCAAGATATGACAAAAGCTTAACCCTGCTGTTATCTGTTCTGTACATTCCCTCAGTTCCTTCTTTAAAAACATTTTATTATGGTGAAATATACCTCCAAACATAGAGAGAAAACTATATTGACCCTCTATGTGCCAATTAACTAATTCTAACAATTATCAACTTAAATATCTATCAAGAAGGAAATGATTAAATAAATTGTTGTACAAGCTTACTGTGGAATATTATGCAGAGTTTAAAATTGGAAAAAAGTATATTTATTTTGGGGGGATGTGGTAGATTTTCAAAACATTGTGCTAAGTAGAAAAAAACAAATTTCACTAGAGTATGTATAAGATTGCCTCATATTAAATATTTAAAACATATATACACATACAAATGAATGCATAGAAAGGTTTTCTGGAAGGAAACACAACATATTTTTAATGATGGTTACTTTTTAAACAGCCTGGATTGGCACGATGGGTATGCTCCATTAAAACTTTCACTTTTTATTCCATTTACTTCTATATTGCTCTAATTTTTAACAAAGGGCATATATTCCCACAACTGCAAATCACATGTATAAATAAATTATTAAAACATATAAATGAACATATTCTCAAAAGGACTATACCACCAGAAATGGTAAATAATTATTTCTGGAACCAATCCTAACGCAGAAGTATAAATTAACTCCACCAGCAAAAATCTGCAGCATTTCAACTGACATGCATCCAAAGCATTCTATCATCCTGGACCTTATCTCTCTAGACTGGTGTGATGGTTAGGTCCATGTGTCAGCTTGGTCAGGTGATGGTGCCCAGTTGCCTGGTCAAGCAAGCACTGGCCTATCTGTTCCTACAAGGACATTTATTTCATGGACTTAAATCATCAGTACATAGATTGCATCTATGACTAATTACATCTGCAGTCAAGGATGAAGGGGAATGCCTTCCACAATTAGAGAAATTTAATCTAAAGAGTTTCAGGTTCTTAAGGGGATGGTGACTGTTTCAGCAGTCAGAAGAGAGAACTTTCATCTCTACTTCATCCAGTCAGTCTCTCCTGGAGAATTCATCGAAGGCCTTCATCGGAGTGCCAGCTTGCAGCCTGCCCTATGGAATCTGGACTTGTGTACTCCTACAGTTGCGTAAGACATTTTTATAACTCATACTATTCACAAATATCTCCTGTTTGTTCTGTTTCCCTAGAGAATCCTATCTAATACAGCTGGAAACTTCAGGCTGTTGACATCACTGTGGCAAGTTAATTTGCTAAATAGTCAGAGAAAATCTCAGGTGCTTCATAGTTCTTGACAAAGAGCCAACTGTTAAATTTTCATGAATTTTGCAAGTCAGTTGACTTCATGATGGTAGCCTGAAATTGGCCATAGTGAGTGTATTTACACCGCAGAAACAGCAAATGCCACAATTTAGGGTATTTTTATTTTTGTTTTCAGAGGTAGGTGTAAAAATTTATGAGTACATCACTCACAGAGAAAGACTACTGAAAAGGTAGGACATGCACTGGCTGCATTATTAAGTAGAAGACAAGGGTAGTGGAAGAGGGTGAGAGAATTACAGACACGATGACTGACTTGGTCAAATTTTTCAAAGCCAGAATGGCTTCCCCTGAGCCAGGGAACAATGAAGAGAAATTTAGATTCTAGAAATAGGGTTTTGAGAAGGAATAGAGTGGTTAAGTAGGAAAAAAAAAAAAGCTTTAATTTCATGCTAATAAAAGCTTAAAAATCAATTTTCAATCATCTTATGTCTTCATAAATTCTCTATACCCAATTTGGACACTTACTGAGAAGTAAGTGATAACCTCTTACTTCAAAGAGGAAATAAAACGAAGCATATTTAAATTCTTCTAATTCCCTATCACCAACCCCACAAACAAAAAAACATCTGTCCCGTCCTTGCCTCCTTCCACTCTAACAAAGCAGGTGTATCCCACCTATCCCTCTACTTGTGCAGAGGATCTCATAATACACCACTCTGCTTATTACTTTCAATTCCACTTTAAAATTCTGATACTACTACTAGAATTCCCTTTTGTGCTCTTTTCTTAAAACAGTCTTTTCTCTTGACATTCATGAAGTTATCACATTCCTTTCTTTTCAACCCGATCACAATAAATGGAAATGCCCTTCTTTCCATTGCTATGATCTCCTATCAAAGCCACTTCAGAGCACATTACCTAATCATCTCATCCTCCTCTCTCTACGGACTTACTCCACTCTATTGTCTTCAAATGACTTATTACAAACACTATACTACACTTTTATAAGTATCTCCTTCATTTTTTCTTTTTTCCATTAGAATATAAATTGAATTTTATGAGGGGTGGGATTTTTGTCTGGGCTCTTCCTGCTGTACTTTTAGCATCTACAATAGCACCACACAATAGAACTTTCTCCAGTGATAGAAATGTTCTAAATTTGTGCTCTCCAAAATATTAGGCATTAGCACTTATGACTACTCAAAATGTAGCTAGTAGAACTGAGGAACTGAATTTTTTATTTTATCTCATTTTAGTTCATTTTAATTTAAATAGCCATGTATAGCTAATAGCTACCATACTGGACAGCACGAACCTAGAACAGTACCTGGCACACAGGAGGGGCTCAATAAAGTCTTGTTTAAAATGAAAGCATGTGCACAGAAAAAAAAAAGAATAAAGAAAGAAAGGATGTATAAATGAATAAATGCATGAATGAATACAATAATGGCAATCCGTTTATAATCCTACAGGTTTGGCCTAAGACTTACCCCTTTCCCTCCATCTATGCAGGCTTTGTGACACGGGTTCTGTTACCAGGTTTTCCGTTAGATTTTTTACCTGTCCCTCACTTGAATAGCCTGTTGTACACAAAAGTCCTATAGTTCTACAACTCTTAAACTGGCGTCTCAGCAAATAATCATCATCCTCAAATTCGTTTTCTCAAGTATTGCTAAAACAATAGTAAGTGCTGTCATTCTAGACAAAAAGCATTTTCACTTTAGCCATTTTATCCTATAATTTTATTTGTAATAATCTTGTTTTATATATTCTTATTGTGAAATATTGTAGGTGTCGCAATATAAAAATAACCTTGACTCCAACAACCCAGACTAAGTAATAAATTATTAATCATAAAACTGAAATTCAAAAGTTGTGGTATTTCCCTTCCTCCCCTGCCAGAAGCTTACAACTATCAAAAATGAATCTTTCATGACTTTCAGTATATTTTTAAAAATTTTTTTATTAATTAAAAAAAATTTAACAAACAAAACATTTAAATAGCATTCCATTCTACATATACAATCAGTAATTCTTAATATCATCACATAGTTGCATATTCATCATTTCTTAGTACATTTGTATCAATTTAGAAAAAGAAATAAAAAGACAACAGAAAAAGAAATAAAATGATAATAGAGAAAAAAAACTATACATACCATACCCCTTACCCCTTGCTTTCATTTACCACTATTTCAAACTGAATTTATTTTAACATTTGTTCCCCCTATTATTTATTTTTATTCCATATGTTCTACTCTTCTGCTGATATAGTAGCTAAAAGAAGCATCAGACATAAGGTTTTCACATTCACAGAGTCTCATTGTGAAAGCTATATCATTATTCAATCATCTTTATTGATCCTCTGTCTAGATGTTCTGTCCATTGATGAGAGTGGGGAATTGAAGTCTCCAACTATTATGGTAGATGTGTCTATTTCCCTTTTCATTATTTGCAGTGTATTCCTCACGTATTTTGGGGCATTCTGGTTCAGTGCATAAATATTTATGATTGTTATGTCTTCTTGTTGAATTGCTCCTTTTATTAGTACATAGTATCCTTCTTTGTCTCTTTTAACTGTTTTACATTTGAAGTCTACTTTGTTGGATATTAGTATAGCTACTCCTGCTCTTTTCTGGTTGTTATTTGCATGAAATATCTTTTCCCAACCTTTCACTTTCAACCTATGTTTATCTTTGGGTCTAAGATGTGTTTCCTGTATACAGCATATAGACGGATCCTGTTTTTTAATCCATTCTGCCAGTCTATGTCTTTTGATTGGGGAGTTCAGTCCATTAACATTTAGTGTTATTATTGTTTGGGTAGTACTTTCCTCTACCATTTTGCCTTTTGTATTTTATATATCATATCTAATTTTCCTTCTTTCTACACTCTTCTCCACACCTCTCTCTTCTGTCTTTTCATATCTGTCTCTAGTGCTCCCTTTAGTATTTCTTGCAGAGCTGGTCTCTTGGTCACAAATTCTTTCAGTGACTTTTTGTCTGAAAATGTTTTAATTTCTCCCTCATTTTTGAAGGACAATTTTGCTGGATATAGAAGTCTTGGTTGGCAGTTTTTCTTTTTTAATAATTTAAATATATCATCCCACTGTCTTCTTGCCTCCACGGTTTCTGCTGAGAAATCTACATATAGTCTTATTGGGTTTCCCTTGTATGTGATGGATTGCTTTTCTCTTGCTGCTTTCAAGATCCTCTCTTTCTCTTTGACCTCTGACACTCTGACTAGTAAGTGTCTTGGAGAACGTCTATTTGGATCTATTCTCTTTAGGGTGCGCTGCACTTCTTGGATCTGTAATTTTAGGTCTTTCATAAGAGTTGGGAAATTTTCAGTGATAATTTCTTCCATTAGTTTTTCTCCTCCTTTTCCCTTCTCTTCTCCTTCCGGGACACCCACAACACGTATATTTGTGCGCGTCATATTATCATTCAATTCCCTGAGCCCCTGCTCATATTTTTCCATTCTTTTCCCTATAGTTTCTGTTTCTTTTTGGATTTCAGATGTTCCATACTCCAGTTCACTGATTCTAACCTCTGTCTCTTGAAATGTACCATTGTAGGTTTCCATTGTTTTTTTCATCTCTTCTACTGTATCTTTCATTCCCATAAGTTCTGTGATTTGTTTTTTTAGACTTTCCATTTCTTATTTTTGTTCATTCCTTGCCTTCTTCATGTCCTCCCTCAATTCACTGATTTGGTTTTTGATGAGGTTTTCCATTTCTGTTCGTATATTCAGAATTAGTTGTTTCAGCTCCTGTATCTCATTTGAACTATTGGTTTGTTCCTTTGACTGGGCCATATCTTCAATTTTCCTGGTGTGATTTGTTATTTTTTGCTGGTGTCTGGACATTTAATTACCTTAATTACTTTATTCTGGAGATTGCTTTCACTTATCTTACCTAGGGTTTTCTTGCTAGATGAGTTTGTTGTCTATCTGTTCTTTGACCTTCAGTTCAGCTTTTTCTGAGCCTCTAGCTTAAGTTTTGTTTAACAGAGGGTAATTTTTCAGTTCTTGTTTTCTTGTTTCTTGTTCTGCTTGTAAGGTGCCTTTTCCCTCCCCACCCTTAGGAGGGTCTACATAGGTATTACAGACTCCAGTCGGGTTTTCATGGACTAAACTGGCCTCCTTTTGGGGGGAAGGAGACACCTGCATCAGTTTTCCCTGAGGGTGAGACCCAGCAGGTTGAAAGACTTTCCTGTGAAGTCTCTGGGCTCTGTTTTTCTTATCCTGCCCAGTATGTGGCGCTTGTCTGTCTGCAGGTCCCACCAGCAAAAGATGTTGTGGCTCCTTTAACTTTGGAAGGCTCTCCCTGCTGGGGGCATGGTGGGGACAGAGGAGAGGTTGTAGGCTGGTTTTAATGGCTTCAAATTGCCAAGCCCTGGGGTCTGAATTCCTTGAGAGAGGGATTCCACCTAAGTTGGGCTTCACCCCTCCCCTGGGGAAGGCACACATGGGAGACAGCCCTGAAAGCAGCCTGTTTCTGCGTATGCCTGGGGCAGTTGCAGCCTGTGTAATCCCACCGCTGAATCCAGAGGCAGCCATAGAAACAGCCACAAAAGCCTCTGTTTCATCCCCTTTCCTCTTTCTTGGTGAGCCCAATAGGCGACCTCTGCCTTGACCGGTTTCACCTGAGCTGGGGGCCTATTTTTCATAGTCAGAATTTGTGTATTAACACCACAATTCATGTTTGGTTGGACTCAGTCCCTGCTACTGTTAGAGTCTCTTTCCTTTCCCTCTGGGAAGTCGCCTGTGGGGGAGGGGTGCTGGGTGCCGGCTGCCGCGGCTTGGGGAACTCACTGTTCCGGAGACTCGCAGCCGGTCCAGCTGGTCCAGACTGGGGTACGCTGTGTGTCCGGTCACTACCGTGTCTCCAGAAGCTGTTCTGTACTGTTTCTGGTTATTTAGTAGTTGTTCTGGAGGATGAACTAAAACGTGCACATTGCTAAGCTGCCATCTTGGCCCCCCTGACTTTCAGTATATTTTAAATTATATATGTATCCCCAGCCAATATACTGTATTGTTTTAGAGGTTTTAAAACTTTATATAAATGTTATACTTCGCAAATCATTCTAAAACTTATTTTTTCCTGCATGTTCAATTTTGAGATTTATCCGTGTTGTTACACGTAGCTGTGCTGCACTGTTCACTGCTGTAGAGAATTCCTTTGCATTACTACCTCATTTTCCTACTGATAGACATTTCAGTTGTTTTTAAATGTCTTCCCTCATGAAACCAAGGTTTCTATAAATATATTTGTGTACTTTCTGCATAACACTTGAATATCTCTAGTGTATAGACATATAGATATTCATGATGAGTTAAGGAAATTTTTTACCTTTTTCCTTTTTAACTTTTCTTTATATAATTCTACTGTTATTTACATACCTTACAAAGATCTTTTCCCAGTTCATCCATGGGTTTTTATTTGGACAAAATGCTTATTTTTAATGGAGATAAAGATACAAAGTTTTTCTTTGTATCAGAGAATTTTCTAATCTCACGAAGACCTTTCCTCCACTGAGTCCACAAAGATATTCTTTTAATCCCTAATTATTTTTTCTTTTTAACACTCAGAGCATTAAGCCAACTGGAATCAATTTTTGTGGGGTTAGAAGTAAAGATTTAATTTTGATTTCTCCATATGCATAACTAAATTTCCTTTTATAATATACTGAATAGCCCATCTTTTCCTAGGGATTTTTATTGCCATCTCAAACAATAAATGGAAATCTCATATAAATAAAGTTTTTCTCTGGGCTCTCAGTTCTGTTCTATTGGTTTTATTGGCCTATTTCTGAGATAATCTTAATATTCATTAGGACAATTTACCCTGCCATGCTTTTCTTCTCAAAATTTTTCTTAACTACTCAGCCTTTCTATCTTCCTTTAATTTTTAGGATCAATATGTCAAGTCCAAAGAAAAATCTATCAGATTTTTATTAGAAAAGAGCTATATTTCTAGACAAATTCAGAAAACAGCAATATTTTAATATCGATTTTTCTGTTTGTGAGAACTATAATACCTCTCCACATTTATTGATGTTTCTTTTTATCTACTCCAATAACTAACTTTTTCCTCATATTTTCTTAGAGTTATTATTAGTTATATTTATATTCATAGTATTTGTTCTTTTTTGTCATTTTCTAAGCAATTTTTGTAGGTGCATGGGAACTTATTTTTTCATAACTTTTTAATTGTATAATATATTGTACATACAAAGCAAAGAAATAAAAAAGCAATAGTTCCCACAGGGCCCCTCCACAAGTAGTTACAGGACAGATCCCAGAGTTTGTCATGGGCTACCATATAAGCCTCTCAGATTTTTCCTTCTAGCTACTCCAGAATATAGGAGGCTAGAAGGCATAAATGTTTTTTTTTTTTGTCATCACAATCAACTTTCTTTTCTTTTTTGTGAAAAATAACATATATACAAAAAAGCAATAAATTTCAAAGCACAGCACTACAATTAATTGTAGAACATATTTCAGAGTTTGACATGGGTTACAATTCCACAATTTAAGGTTCTTGCTTCTAACTGCTCTAAGATACTGGTGATATCAATTTAATTATTTAGCAATAATATTCATTTGTTAAACTCTATCTTCTCTGTATAACTCGACCATCCATTTTGATCTTTCTATCTCTCTCTTTAGGGGTGTTTGAGCTATGGTCATTTCAACTTTTTCATGTGGGAGGGTCTGTCAATAATTTAGGGTAGGAAGATGTAACTATCTGATGTTTTGGAGAGGATGGGCCCTCTAGGTTTCAGGACTTATCTGGTCCAGGGAACTATGTGGAGGTTGTAGGTTTCTAGACAGTTGCACTAGTGCACAGAACCCTTGTGCAATCTTATATATTGCCCTAGGTATTCTTAGGATTGGCAGGAATGGTTCTGGTTGGGGAATGGCAAGTTATGATAGGTAGCAATGTGTAACTGAAGTTTGCATAAGAGCAACCACCAGAGTAGCCTCTCAACTCTATTTGAACTCTCTCTGCTTTATTACTTTACTTTATTAGTTACATTTCTTTTCCCCCGAAACTTATTTTTTTTAAATACTGAACTTATCAGTCCCAATAATTTTTACATTGGTATTGGAGTTTTCCATGTATATAATGCCATCATCTGTGAATAATGACAATTTTGTTTCTTTCAAAGCCTTATATATGTTGTCTATTGTATTTATTAATTATCTACTCTCGACCAAATACTTTTACTTTATTAATTATAATTATCAGAATAATCCTTCAATGTGATTTATAATATGCCCATTTTACAAAGGAAGAAACTCCAGCTCAGAAATAATAAGTAACCCAAGAACACAGTGCTAGAAATAGGAAGGATGGGAATCAAAGATACATATCTGCCTGAGCCCTAAGTGCCCACTCTTTCCAGTATAAAATATGGCCTCTTTTGGTAGAATTGGGAGGTGCCATAGTACAACAGAAAAGACTGTACAGGAACATAAATCGATTTGGGTTACTCATTGTCCAAATCCACAAATATAAAATCAGCAGAATTAGACACCTTAGAAAACTCACCACTATCACCCACAAAAATTAAAGCCTTATAAAGTCAATGATGGGAAGAGGCAGGGCAAGATGGCAGTAAAGGGAGGAGTGGAATAGTTATCTTCTAGAGCAGCCTGTAAGAGCCAGAACTATATAGAACAATTGCTTGGGGGACATCCATCACTGGATACACATTGTACACCAGTCTGGAATAGGTGGAAGGGCAGAGATCACACCACAGAATGCTGAGTAAAGCCCCCCAAATCCAGAGGTTGGTACCCCTCCCCCAATGGCATGACAGGCTCAGTCAGAAACGCTTCCCCATAGGAAAAAAATTAAAAAGCAGTCTCTCCTGGGAGTAAGGGAAGGCAGCTCAGCCAAGCTCCAATTGCAGGTTTAATTAACAAATTCAAACTGTTGAATACAAGCTCCAAGCACAGATAAACTAGAACATTTAGGAAAGGAGTTGAGGCTTCTCTTGACAGAGAGTAGATAGGGTGATGAAGAAAGAAAACAGAGGCCTTTAGAGTAGGCTCAGTTCAGAATACTGGAAAAGAGTGCACCAAGGCACACAGAGCAAGGTACCAACTCTTGTTCTTGATAGGTGAACCTTAGAGGCTGGGGACTGGTTCTGAAAAGGGTTTTTTTTTTCACTATTCTAAGTAGGTTGCTAGGAAAGCCTCAGGAATTTTTCAGTTGTCAGCCCTGATCCAGGTAATGGTGGAGTTAGGATAGGTCTGAGAGTCAAATTAACAAATCAAGTGAATTAAATAATTAAAGGGCTTAACTTCCCCCAGGAAAAGGGGGGGGGGGGCGAGTCTAGCTCGACTGACAGCCCTAAAGCAGAGAATTCAAACCACAGGGGCTAAGCCCTAAGCCTGCCTTCTATCTCAGCCTCTATCTCTTTTTACTACACCTCTGGCAGTGGACAGGGTTAGAATCAAAAGCACTGTACCACTTTATGCAGCTGGAGAGCTACAGGCTGACAAGCACCAACTTGCTTGGAAAGACAGGAATAGAACAGAGTCTAGAAGCTCCACAGGAATCTCTAACAACCTGCTGGGTTTCATCCCCAGGGAAACTCCTGAGACAAGTAAACATCTTGTTGGGAAAAATCTGACTGAGGTCATTGATATCTGATATTTAGCAATCCTAAAAAAAAGAGGTCCCATTTAGGTAGGGAAAGAACCAGAAAAACAAGAGCTGAAAATTTCTGAGCAATTAACTAGAAGTTATACTAGCAGCATGGAATAAGTTTAACTGAACACTTAAAAAGCAGAGAGAACAAAGCCAACCAACAAGAAAACCCTAGGTAAAAGAGTGAAAATACCCTTCAAAATAAAGTAATCAAGGAAATCAGATGTTCATACAAGACATGAACAAAAAATTGAGCCATATTATGGAAAATGAAGATATGGCCCAGTCAAAGGAACAAACTAACACTTCAAGTGATATACAGAAGTTGAAACAACTAATTAATGTTCAAACATGCTAATCAAGTCAAACATCAAATCAATGAATTGAGGGAAGATATGGCAAAAGATATGAAGGATATAAAGAAGACATTAGACAACCATAAAGAAGAACTTGAAAACTTGAAAAAAACAATAGCAAAATTATGGGAATGAAAGGCACAATAGAAGACATGAAGAAAACAATGAAGACTTACAACAGCAGATTTGAAGAGGCAGAAGGAAGGATTAGTGAACTAGAGGACAGGATATTTGAAATCCCACACATAAAAGAATTAATAGGAAAAAGAATGAAAAAATATGAGCAGGGTCTCAGGGAATTAAATGGCAATATGAAGCACATGAAATATACATGTTATGGATGTTCCAGAAGAAGAGAAGGGAAAAGGGGCAGAAAAAATAATGGAGGAAATAATCACTGAAAATTTCCCATCTCTTAAGAAAAACATAAAATTACAGGTCCAAGAAGCACAGCAACCCCAAACAGAATAGATCCATATAGACCTACTCTAAGACATTTATTAATGAAATTGGTAGGTATCAAAGACAGAGAAATTTCTGAAGGCAGAAAGAGAAAAGCGATCCCTCACATATAAAGAAAGCTCAATAAGACAGATTTCTCAGTGGAAACCATAAAGGCAAGAAGACAGTGGTATGATTTATTTAAGATTATGAAAGAGAAAATCTGCCAACCAAGAATTCTATACTTGGCAAAACTGTCCTTCAAAAATGAGGGAGAGTTTAAAATATTCTCAGACAAATAGACACTGAGTTTGTGACTAAGAGACTGGCTCTACAAGAAATACTAAAGGGACCACTACAGGTAAATAGGAAAAGATAGGAGAAAGAGGTCTAGAGAAAAGGATAGAAATGAAGATTATTAGTAAGGGTAAAAAGAGAAAAAAAGATATTACATATAAAATCCAAGACAAAATGTTAGAAGAAAATACTTCCTTTACAATAGTAACATTAAATGTTAATAATAGATTAAACTTCTGATCCAAAGGCATAGACCTGCAGAATTAATTTAAAAACAGGACTCATCTATACACTGTCTACAAAAGACTAACTTTAGATCTGAGGACAAAAACATATCAAAAGTGTAGGGTTGGAAAAAGATGTTTTGCACAAATCACAACCAGAAAAGAGTGGGAGTAACTATACCAATAACTGATAAATTAGACTTCAAAGGTAAAACAATTAAAAGAGAGAAAATAGGACGCTATGTATTAAACAGAAGCAATTCATCAGGAAGATATAACAATCATAAATATTTATGCACTGAGTCAAAGTGCCCCAAAACCTATGAGGCACACAATTACAACATGATGAGAAAAGTAGACATCTCTACAATAACAGTTGGAGACTTCAATACACCATTCTCATTCATGGATAGAGCATCTAGACAGAGAATCAATAAGGAATTGATTTTGAATAATATGATAAATGAACTAAACTTAACAGACATTTACAAGGGCATTATACCCCACAACAGCAGAATACACATTTTTCTCAAGTACTCTTGGGTCTTTTTCCAGTATACACCACATGTTGGGTTACAAAGTAAGTCTCAATACATTTAAAAAGACAGAAATCATTAAAAATTTCTTGGATTATAATAGAATGAAGTTGGAAATCAATAACAGGCAGAAAGCTAAAAAATTCACAAGTATATGGATGCTAAGCAACACAGTCTTAAACAACGAGTAGACCATGGAAGAAATTATAAGAGAAATCAGTAAATATTTCAAAGCAAAAAAAAATGAAAACACACTATCAAAATTTATGGGATGGAGCAAAGGCAGTGCTGAGAGGGAAATTTATTGCCCTAAATGCCTGTATTTAAAAAAAAGAGCAATGGTCAAGGAATTAACTGTTCACTTGGAGGAACAAGAGAAAGAACAACAAACTAACTCAAAATAAAAGAGAAGAAATGATGAAGATGAAAACAGAAATAGATGAAATTGAGAACATGAAAACAAGAGAGAATCAATAAAACCAGAAGTTGGTTCTTTGAGAAAATCAATAAAATCAACAGACCGTTAGTTAGGCTGATAACAACAACAATAACAACAACAAAAGTGAGAGGATGTAAATAAATAAAAACAATAAAATAACTATGACCTCCACAGAAATAAAGGAGATAATGAGAGGATACTATGAGCAACAATATGCTAACAAACTAGACAATATACATGAAATGGACAACTTTCTAGAAAAGCATAAACAACCAACATTGACTTGAGAAGAAAGAGAAGACTCCCAGAAACCAATCACAAGCAAAGAGATTGAATCAGTCATCAAGAAGCCCCCAAAAAGAAAAGTCCAGGACTAGATGGTTCACATATAAATTCTACCAAGCATTCAAGAAAAAATTAGTACCAATCCTACCCAAACTCTTCAAAAAATTACAGAGGAGAGAAAGCTACATAAGCCATTCTATGAAACCAACATCACCCTAATATCAAAGCCAGACAAAGATACTACAAGAAAAGAAAATTACAGGCCAATCTGTTTAATGAATATAGATGCAAAAATCCTCAACAAAATACTTGCAAATTGAATTCAGCAGTGCATTAAAAGAATTGTACACCACGATCAGAGGGATTTATTCCAAATATGCAAGGCTGGTTCAACACAAGAAAATCAATCAATGTAATATACCACATCAATAAATCAAAGCAGATTAAATCAAAGCCACATGATCAGCTCCACTGATGCATAAAAGGCATTTAACAAAATTTAACAGCCTTTCTTGACAAAAATACTTCAAAGGATAGGAATAGAAGGGGACTTCCCCAACATGATAAAGGGAATATATGAAAAACCCACAGCTAACATCATACTCAATGGGGAAAGCCTGAACTCTTTCCCTCTGAGGGACAAGGATGTCCACTGTCACAATTGTTATTCATGATTGTACTGGAAGTTCTAGCTAGAGCAATTAGACAAGAAAAATATATAAAAGGCATTCAAATTGGAAAGAAAGAAGTAAAACTTTTACTGTTTGCAGATGACATTTTACTGTATGTCAAAAATACTGAAATATCTACAGCAAAGCTACTAGAGCTGATAAATGAGTACAGCAAAGTGGCAGGGTACAAGATAAACATCCCAAATCAGTAGTGTTTATATAATCTTAAGATGAGCAATCTGAGGAAAAATCATGAAAAAAATTTCATATATAATAGCAACCAAAAGAATCAAATATTTAGAAATAAATTTAACCACGGCCACAAAACACCTATATACAGAAAACTACAAGAAGTTGTTAAAGGAAATCAAAGTAAACCTAAATAAATGGAAGGACTTACCATGTTCATGGATTGGAAAACTAAATATAGTTAAGATGTCAATTTTATCCAAATTGATTTATAGATTCAATGCAATACCAATTAAAATCCCAAAAACTTACTTTGCAGAAATATAAAAACCAATAATTAAACTTATTTGGATGGGTAGGATGCCCTGAATAGCCAAAAATATCTTGAGAAAGCAGAATGAAGTGGGAGGTCTCCTATTACCTGACTTTAAAGCATATTACAAAGTGACAGTGATCAAAACAGATCATGCTATGGTACACAGAGAGATATACTGACCAACTGGAATCAAGTTGAGTGTTCAGAAATAGACTATCTCATCTATGAACAACTGATCTTTGATAAGACTTTCAAGCCAATTCAACTGGGAAGGACAGTCTCTTCAATAAATAGTGTTTGGAGAACTGGATATCCATATTCAAAAGAACTTTACACAAAATGGATCAAAGACCTAAACATTAGAGCTAAAACCATAAAACTTTAAAAAGAAAATGTAGGGAAATATCTTGAAGGTTATGTGATAGGAGGTGGTTTCCTAGACCTTAAACCCAAAGCACAAGCAATGAAAAAATAAATACATAAATGGGATCTCCTCAAAATTAAACACTTTTGTGATCAAAGAACCTTGTCAGGAAAGTAAAAAGGCAGCCTATGTATTGAGAGACAATATTTGGAAACCACATATCAGATAAGGGTTTAATATCCAGAATACATAAAGAGATTCTACAATACAACAAAAAGACAAATGATTCAATGAAAAAAATGGACAAAAGACATGGGCAGACATTTTTCAGAAGAGGAAATACAAATGGCTCATAACATATGAAAAGATGCTTAACCTCACTGGCTATTAAGAAAAGGCCAATCAAAACCAAAATGTGATATCATTTCATACCTACAAGAATATACATACATATATATATATATATATATATATATATATATATATATATATATATATATATTTGTTATATATATTTGTTATATATATATATATATATATATATATATATAACAAAACAGAAAATACCAGTGCTGGAGAGGATATGGAGAAAGAAGAACACTTATTCACTGTTGGTGGGAGTTTAGAATGGTACAACACTCTGGAAGGTGGTTTGGCATTTCCTTAGGAAGCTAAATATAGAATTGACGTATGATACAGAAATCCCATTACTAGGTATATATTTGGAGGAATATAAGGCAAGGATGCAAACAGACATTTGCACACCAATGTTTATTGTGGCAACATTCACGATTGCCAAGAGATGGTAACAGCCCATCAATGGATGAGTGTCCATCAATGGATGAGTGGCTAACCAAACTGTGGTATACACATACATGGAATTTTATACAGCTGTAAAACAGAACAATTCATGAAGGATGTAACAATGTGGATGAAGCTTGAGGACACTATGCTGAGTCAAATTTACCAGAAACAACAGGACAAATACTGTATGGTCTCATTAATATGAACTAACACTAACTCCATTAGTGGGCTTTGCGGGCCAAAGTTAAGACCACAAGTTATCAGGAAATAGAACGAGGGTAGAGATGAGCATTTGATGCTGAAGGAGTACAGAAGGTTCAACAGGACTGACTGTAAAGATCCAGAAATGGATAGCACAATATTATCCAATGGTAGCACAATATTTTAAGTACACTGAAGAAAGCTGAGTGTGACTGTGGTTAAGTGAAGAATGCTGGGGCATGTATGACTCCAGAAGAAAGACAGAGGATAAGGGCTGGGATGGTATAAGTTAGCAATGTCTAGAATGGACAATGATGATGATTAAATGTTTTATTTAATAAGAATGTTTTTTTGCATGAGGGAGAACAGATGAGTGTCAACATTGCAAAGTGTTGAAAATGGGATGGTATACAGGGGGAAACTATAATCAACGCAAAATAGGATCTATAGTTAACAGTAACATTGTAATATGCTTCCATTGACTATAACAAAGGCAATATGCCAAAACTAAATGTCAATAGCGGGGGAAATGGGGGAGAAATATGGAATCCTCTGAGGAAGAAATGGAAATCTCATATAGATTGTGGTGGTAAAGGCATAGATATGTGATTATACAGGGAACCCTTGATTTTTTATTTAGATTATACGATGTGTAAATAAAACTGCTTTAAAATGAACAGAGAAATACTAGTGCTGGAGAAAATATGGAGAGAGGCATCTATTACTGTTGGTAGGTAAGCAGAGTTGTACAGCCCTTCTGGAGGGCAGTGTGGGTAGTTCCACTGGAGGCTAGGGGTTGGGCTGGCCTTATGATCCTACAACCCCATGGTTACGTCTATACTTGGAGGAACTGAGAGAGAGAACACAAATGGACATTTTCACACTGGTGCTTATGGTGGCAGTGTTCCTGTTTTACAATGGATGGAGGTGGCCTAACTATATCAGTATATCGACTGAGGAATAGACAGGGGAACTGTGGTGTATACATACAATGGACTACTGAGAGGCTGCAAGAAGGAATGATGTGCAGCATGTACTAGGCAAATGAAACTTGGGGAGAGTATGGTGGATGTAATATGCCAGAAATGAAAAGACAAATATTTATAATGCCTCACTAATAATAACTTAACTACAATGTGCAAATCCTGAGAATTGAATTTGAGAGCATAGGTTATCAGGTGAAGACCTACTGTCAAGGTTCCTAGATTGTAAGCACTTACAGCAGTCAATCTATTCCAGAATTTTAACTGTTATTTCCAAATTCTGAGATGATGAGCTCTGTGTATAACATGGTTGTTCCCCAGAACTTTGAGTATTTGTGAGTCACCTGAGACCAGAGCTAGAGTTCTACAGTGAAAGTCTGTATTACCCACATAGCACTGTTAAAAACACTGAAAAAATGGTCAGACCTCAATTAGAGAGATGAATGAAGCTGATTTGAGTAGGACTAAAGTAAGTCAGACTAAAGGATAAAGGATGATATTGACTATATTTTAAAACTTCAATTTCTGTGTGAGATCAAAGGAAGAAATATTTCTTTGATGCAAAACATATATTTTTAGTAGCACACTATCTAATTTAATTTGTATGGTCGGCTTATTCAAACATCATAACTACATAGAACCTTGAATAGGGAGTGAGATCTTGTTAGTTTATACAGGTTATGTGATGCCCCAGTACATCCCAGACTAATCTGGGCAGAAAAATAAAAAAGTAATTGCAAATTTCCCTTGAGAGCCTGGGGAAAATGGTAGAAATATTAAACTTCCTCACCAGGGGAAGACCTGATATTCTCCAATCATTGGGGACTGCCAATTTGATCAAACTTGCTCTCAATCTTGGGGCTTGCCCTTATGACATTATTCTTGCAAAGGAGAGGTTAAGCCTACTTATGATTCTGCCTAAGAGTCACTCTCAGAGAACTTCTTTCATTGCTCAGATGTGGCCCCTCTCTCTAAGCCAACTTGGCATGTAAACTCACTGACCTCCCCCCCTATGTGGGACATGACTCCCAGGTCTAAATCTCCCTGGCAATGTGGGACATGACTCCCAGGATAAGTCTGGCTCTGGCATCATGGAATTGAGAAAGACTTCTTGACCAAAACGGGAAAGAGCAGTGATACAAAATCATTTCAGTGGCTAAGAGATTTCAAACAGGGTCAAGAGGTCATTCTGGAGGTTATTCTTATGCAGTATGTAGACATCTGTCTTCAGTTTTTGGTGTATTAGAGTAGCTAGACGGGATACCTGAAACTGTTGAACTATAATCCAATAGCCTTGATTCTGATGATGGTTGAAAAGCTATAGAGCTTTTAAGGTGTGACCATGTGATTGTGAAAACCTTGTGACTGACATTTCCTTATTCCAGTATATAGGAGCTACAAAAAAAAAAAAAAAGAAAAGAAATAATAGTGAGGAAGGAGGGTATGGGATATTTTGAGTATTCTTCATCACTTTTATTTTTATTTTTACTTTTCTTTGAAGTAATGAAATTGTTCAAAAATTGATGAATGCACAGCTATGCGATGAAATTGTGAACAGCTGATTATATAATTTATATGATTATATGGTATCTGACTATATAATATAGCATAAAAAATGCATTAAAAAATAAAGTCAATGATGACAAGGACTATCTACTTTTCTAAAACCGAATTGTCTTTAATTATAGATTTCATTTTTGTAAGTTGATGTTTCTTTTGTCAAAAGAGAAATCGGAGTTCAGTTTGCGCAGTACAGTATTGTATTCAGGACACCAAAGTTTTGTTGCAGCAAGGAAGCCAGATGACTAGAGGAAAAAGAATCAGCTTCAAGCTTCTAGGGACAGCAAGTGATATTTATAGACAAGAAAAGCAAATTAGCTGGAGTCCAGTTGATTGGATGAGGGATTTTCTGTCTTATAGAGGTGGGTTTAGGGCAGGGTTTTTTGTTTTTTGCATTTTTGTATGGGGTTACGCATAATTAACTAGAGGCTTGGGTCCTCAGTAGAAATTTCAAATTTCAAAAGACTTTAAAAACAAACTTAAAGGAGTACCCTGAGCCTTATTATACAATTTTATCACTTATTACCCGTGTTATTTTTAAGGGGTATGATATGGCCATGAAATTAATGTACTACTTTTCTGTTCTTTCATATTCTCATGAACATACTTAGCAACTTTAATCTATCTTAATCATCTCAGTACCTATGATTCACTCACACTTTCTTTGCAGTAATTATGAAAACCCATTCATTTGTTTACTCTTAGTTTTTTTCATCTACATTTCTAACTTACCTATCTTAATCGAAATGTACTCAATTATAGAAGTCCACATTCCTAATGCAAAGATGATGAAAATGATCTGATAGTAGAAGAAACTCCATAAACTCTTGAATATTCAGAAAATGCTTTTTTCTGTCTTTTTACCCCATAATATAGTTGATAAATAAACCCATTTAAAGTCATTGTTCAAGCAAAAATTATATCAAATATCCTTTCTATATAGCTTCTAAACTCCTACACCAGGTTAAATATAACCAATTAAGAGCACAGAATACAAACTCAAACCATCAAGCAAACAGGAAACAGCAATAAGAGTCAAAATCCTCGCCAAGGTCAGTCAGTAATCAGAGATTTGGATCTTTACTAAAGCAGAATGACTGATCCCTACTGAGACTAATAAACTAAAAGGTATAAACCAGATTGCCAATTGCATTGGTATTCCTATAGCTGCAGATGACTCTCAGCTTAAGTAAAACACCAAAAGCAAAAGCAAAACAAATAAGCCACAACACAAAAGGGGGTATTTATGAAAGGATACAGGTTAATTACTGGGAAATACCAGCCAGCCAGCCATAATAAAAACAGGAATACAGGAACTCAAATGCCATCAACATGTCCTCTGCCTTTGGCCTCAGGTTCTCTTTTCATACTACTTTCAGGATTTTTTCTTTCTGCAGCCTGAC
Source organism: Tamandua tetradactyla (assembly GCF_023851605.1). Lineage (NCBI taxonomy): Eukaryota > Metazoa > Chordata > Mammalia > Pilosa > Myrmecophagidae > Tamandua > Tamandua tetradactyla. The sequence continues at coordinate 49,815,584 of NC_135344.1, read as the reverse complement.
TTTTCCATGCTTCTAAAAACAAAGCTATTGTCATCTCTTGTGTTTTATATTGTACAGCTTCAGCTATCAAACAAATGGTGATTCTCATCTTTTATTTCAGTTACCTCTGTGAGGATATTAATTAACCTTATTTGGGCCAAGTGCCTACATTTAACCCAATTAATTACGGCTAGGTCAGGATACTATTTTGTATGAGCTTGAGTCCACTCTCTATTCCTGGCCACAATTATGGCCAGGAGTGAAGTCCCTGCCTACTAGGAAGTAGCAAGCTTGCCTCATGATAATGTTGGGGATGAGGGGCTCTGGGTAGGGTAGGGAAGAAAGTCTAGGCATTTTCTCCTAGAAATTCTATTCCAAAAATAGCAGGCAGACAAACATGTGGTGGCTCTACCCAAGAGGAAGAATATCCTGGCTAGCATGCAGGAACGTTTCCAATAATTCGAATTTTAAAATAGTGAACAAAGCTACATCATGAGGTGACAAGCAGTATATCCCTTTAAGTGATAAGGAGAATCTGCAAGAATATTAATTACATTTTGACACAGAAAGGATTACTGACATGTGTAAGATATAGGACTCCATTAATTCTAAGGTCTACTCCCACTTTAATATTCTGTAATGCTTGATTAATTACATTTCAGCCACTCATTCACTAATTTACTCAATAATTTAGCAGTTTTTAGTTTGTATCTTCTTTATTGCACTGTGCTACATTGTTATGGCAAAAAAATTAATAAAATATAATCCACACCACTAAGGTATTCACCAATATTATTTTGGTAATACAAGAAATTTTAAGACAGGATCTAGAAGTTGCATGTCCATGAGAGAAGAAAAAGATCACAATACATCCCTGCCACTGCCTGTCTCTTTACTGCATATTCTATATTTTAGCCACACCAGCCATCAAAACAAGCCATACAGTTACATTCTGCCATTCTCTTGCATATTCTCTTTACTTTATGTTTCTACAAATCTCTAATATAAAGTCTCCTTTTAATCCTATTCCAAAACAAATTTACTTACTCCTTCTTCCTCTACTTATCACTTCAGTGATATTGCTTTATCATATTGTCTCAATTAATTAGGTACATGTGTATTTTTCCTGATGAATTGAGATTTGAGAAAGCAAGGACTTTATTTATTTTTACATACTCAAGCCCAGTAGAGTAAAAACTTAATTTTTTGTTTTTTTGTCTAATAACCTATTTCATTTTTCATCACCCAAAAGGAATAAAAAAATTTTTTTGAGTTTGTATGGTGGGAAAATTTGAATGAAATGTGCTTTTGAAAATCAAAGTTTAAGTTAGTGTTTATAGAAAAAGTAAAACAATTGATATTTATTTATTATAGTAAGGAGGTTTATAGACTAAGATTTTTCATAAAGTGAGATAGCATAACCTTGACTTAAACATAGAAAATATTCACATATATAATAAACTATAGGTCATTATTCTAATCTTTTTCAACATGGAATCACTATGATCCTTTTCTAACAACTATTTTCAAACTAATTTCTGAAATGAAGAAAAAGTATGCCAAAGCACAAACATTAAAGGCAGACAGTGATACTAAACATGTATTTAACAAATACTGACTTCCATTTTAACCCAAGTTCCAAAATTTAAAAAAAAACTGTTTTGAAAATTCATAATACAATGCAAGAAAAAAATAAGTTCTATATTGAGAGTTGCTTTCATAAAGAACTTTTTTATGATATTTATTATTATTATTATACAATAGATGAGATTGTTTTATGACAATGCTGAAGATATTAAAAAATAAAGAAAAACATGAAAACTCAAATCATTTTACAGCCTTTCCTATCTACATTTATAATATCTTTTATAAATCTTTAAACTCTATTCTTGCGACTCCCAAAATCTTCCCTTTCTTTGATGAAGTTCTACTGACTTATATCTGTACTACATCCAACAGATTAAAGATGCATTAAATATTACATGTCATAGTTGTACTAAACAGCCAAGCACATTTTCAGAAAGATTAAATATCACCTTTTCCAGGCAAATCAAATTAGAACTGAAAATGTCAGTTTTTACACATATATTCACAAAGACATCTCATACTTTATTCAGAATTTGTCTGAGTAAAGAGATGAGCCTTTCACCTTCTGGTAATTACTTGAGACTTAAAAGAATGGCAAGTAATTCAAATCAGCTTTCATGATGTTAAATTATTTCATAGGTCAATACCACGAATTAAATTATTATCTTACCTCTGAATCATGCTACACAATTTTACAGTGAGTACTGAGAAACATTTACATTTGCCAACAAAATATAAAATGCTTTAATCTTTCATATTCAGTAACTAGTTTATATCTGAAGTACAAAATAGCAAATCTTTATACATTTGAAGTTTCAAAATTTTGATGGAAAAAATACTCAGAAAATACTAGATAACTCTTGCTTCTGAAAAATATGCTTTTCATTCATATATTTTCTGAATGTCAATAACCATTTATTGAGCACTTCTATTTTTGTGAGCTACTTCAGTGAATGTAAGGAAATTATGAAATACCGTCTGGCATAGTCAGGTTCAATTTGGCCAGGTGGTGGGGCCCATTTGTCTGGTTGCACAAGTGCTGGCCTGTCTGCTGCTATGAGGGCATTTCATAGAATTAAATCATGAGCACTTCAGCTGTATCCACAGCTGATTCCATTTGTAATCAGCCATAGGGGCGTGTCTTCTGCAATTAGTGACGCTTAAACTAATTACTGGAAGCCTTTTAAGGAAGATTCAGAAGAAACAGTCTCTCTTCCTGCTTTGGCCAGGGAGCCTCTCCTGTGGAGTTCCTCCAGATCCTTCATTGGAGTCATCAGTTTCACAACCTGCCCTATGGATTTTGGACTCTGTGTTCCCATGGTTATATCACTTTTATTAATTTTATATCTACAGATATTTCCTGCTGATTCTATTTCCTTAGAGAACCCTATCTAATACACCATCCCTATCCTCCATGAAGTTTCAATTCATGTGGAGATAATAATAATTCATGAAATGTCTAGAGAGGCCTTGATCAATAAAAACAAAAGTGATCACTTGCACTAAAAACATGTATTCATCTATTCTTCACAGCAACCTATTAAGTAGCTAGCATAATTATTCCTCTTTCGGAAAGGAGACCCTGAAGCTCTGAGAGGTTAAGCAACCCACCAGAACCCCTTTTATGGTCAGAGCAGAGCAGGATTCCGCCCTGGATCTATCACCATGCTTTCTATTTCTTGGTCAAAGAGACAAGGGACGTTCCCAGAAACTTTGGGTATCTATATGACACCTGAGACTCACTGTTAGAGCTCTGAAGCTCTGAAGTCAGCACTGCCCCATTCAGCAACTGTTTAAACAGGTGAAAAAGTGATCAGACTTTATCTGAATATGAATGAATAGAGATATGAATGAAGCTGATATGGATAGGACTAAGGTAAATCTGAATACAAGGTAAAGGATGATATGGTCTATATTTTAATACTTCAACTTCTGTGTGAGACCAAAGGAAGAGACGTTTATTTGATGAAAAATTTTTGGTACTGCATTACCTAATTTAGCTTGTATGGTCAGTTGAGTTGAACACCATAGCACATGGAATCTTGAATAGGGCATGAGATCTTGTTGTTTTGTACAGGTTAATGTGATACCCCGATAGAGCTCAGAGTAATTTTAGCATAGAATAAAAAAGTATTTGCAAAGTCCTGTTGGTAGACTGCAGAAAAAGGAGGAACTATTCAACTTCCCCATTTGGGGAATTCCTGGTATTCTCACAAGCAGTGGGGACAACCGATTCAATAGGCCAAGACATTGATCTTGGGGTTTGCCCCTGAGAAACTTATTCTTGTAAAGGATAAACTAAGCCTGCTTGAAATTAGACCTAAGAGTCACCCCCAGATAACCTCTTTTGTAGCTCAGATATGACTTCTCTCTCAAAAATAACTTGGCAGGTGAACTCATTGCCACCACACACACACACACCCACACATGGGACAAGACTTGCAGGGGTGTAAACCTCCCTAGAAACATGGGTTAGAACTCCTGGGATGAGCTGGGCATTATCAGATTGAGAAAGAACTTTGCGACTAAAAGGGGAATAGAGAAATAAGATAAAATAAAGTTTCAGTGGCTGAGAGATTTCAAAAAGAGTCAAAAGGTTATCTTGGAGGTTATTCTTATACATTATATAGATATCCCTTTTTCAGTTTATGGAGTATTACGGTGGCTGGAGGTAATTACCTGAAACTGTTGAGCTGTGTTCCAATAGCCTTGATTTTTGAAGACAATTGTATAACAATATAGCTTTTACAATGTGACCATGTGATTGTGAAAACCTTCTGTCCGATGCTCCTTTTACCCAGGGTATGGACAGATGAGTTAAAAAATAAGGATAAAAATAAATAAATAATGGGAGGGATAAAGGGTAAAATATGGGTAGATTGAAATACTAGTGATCAATGAGAAGGAAGGATAAGGGGTATAGGATGTACAATTTCTTTTCTTTTTTCTTTACTTTTTTTTTTATTGGAGTAATCCAAATATTCTAAAAATGATCATGGTGATAAATATACATCTATTTGATGATATTGTGAGCTATTGCTTGTATACCATGTATGGACTGTATATATGTGAAGATTTCTCAATAAAAATTAAAAAAAAAAAAAAAAGAGACCAGGGAGGTATTATAGTCAGTATTCCCAGAGTGAAACAAAAGTAAGAAAAGGCTTCTCAGGACACTTTGAAATGCTATCGTGTGTAGTAACTCTTTAAAATGGGAATAAATTCTGCAGTATTTCCCAATCAATTTCTAAAATGCAAGGCTTGTTGGAACAGAATCAGGGGAAGTGATTGCAAAGCTGAGTATTTGCCTGAGGCTATAGTATTAGTGTCAAAGGCAAATATATCAAAAGTCTAAATTTAAAAAGAAAAAAGGTAGAAAAATTTTACATAATAAGATGAAAAGGCCTCTTTGAGCACTGCCAAATCATGAAAAGAGTTGTTTTTAGAGATATGACTCCATAAAAATATAAAGGCACTCAGCTATAAAAAAAAATATTCAAATCAGGTAGAAATACTTAAAATGTGGGAAACAAAAATGTTCTGGAATAACATATAAATAGCTAGAAAAAATAGTAACGCAAACATGAGATATTCAAGGAGTAAAAATAAAGTAAGGACATGGACTAGCAATCCATACACACAAGTACACATAGCCATATAGCAAAAGTGTTTGGTCTTCAGTGATTGTAACAAGATGAAACATTTTTTGCAGAATTTAAAATACACGAAGGTAGTAGCAGAATAAAATAATCACATAGCAAAAAGTAGAACAGACATGCAAATTGCAAAAGAGTGGCACAAAAGACAGTAACATTCCTATTGTGATTGGATATATTGTAGAATCCTACTGGGGAAGGAATATTGTTTTAGTTTCCTAGACTGCTTAAAGTAGACACCATGAAATGAGTTGATTTAAAGCAATGGGAATTTATTAGCTTACAGTTTGAGGCTGATAAAATGCCCAAATCAAGGCATCATCACAGAGATGCTTTCTTCCTGAAGACCAGCTGCCAGTGACCCTTGTCTTCTCTGCTACGTTGCAAGGCACATGGTGGCATCTGTAGTTCTCTCCCTTCTTTTCTGGGTTTTGTTGCTTTCAGCATCTCGCTTTGGTGGCTTTTGCTTTCACTCATGCTTTCTCTCTATCTACCCCCCACCCATTCATTCCATTTATAAAAGACTTCTGTAATAGGTAAGTCCCATCCTGAATGAGGTGGTTAACACCTGAACTGAAATAGCCTCATCAAAAGATCCTCCTTACAATGGGTTTAAACTCACAGGAATGGATTGGATTTAAGAATATGCTTTTCTGGGATACATACAGCTTCAAACCATTGCAAATATATACCCTAAATAGTATATATTCTGTTTGAGACAGAAAACTACAGAAAAAAAGGGTCACTCAATCCAGGAAAGCATTCTTAAATAAATGGAAATGTAAAAACAAAACTAAACAAAGAAACTTTTACCTAGAAATCCTTTTTATCCAGGTAACCATATTATAAATCATGTATCTTCACTAATCATTAAAACCAGAGGATACAGAAAATTTGCAACCAAGGGAAACAAAACCTATCTGTTAACAAAACTAAGCCTAAACTTGAGATTTCTTTACCATTAGAGACAGATTATATATGCTGTGTTCTTCAGCTCTTCTGTATAAAAAGATAAGTGATTTCTTGCTGTAAAATTATTTTCTCTTCCACTGAAAATGTAAACTCTATTTTTCAACATTTCAAAATTTTCAAATTTTGATATATAATTAGATAATTATGAGACACCATGAAGCAAAACAACTACGAGAGGTAAGATTAGTTCATAAATTGAATTCATTTTAATCATTTCACATATATCTGCACCTACAAAGTATCATCTGCCAAAAAGATCAGTCTTTCTTTTTTTCCCCAAGTTAAAAAAAATACTATAAAAACTTTGCTTAAATAAAAATAAAATTAGGTTTCTAAAAGCTTCTAAAACTAAACATAATAAACCTGTTACAGAGTTTTATTCATTATTAGACATGTTTTGTATCAGTATTTAATAGTTCATCAGCAACAAGCAGACTAAATGCACAATGAAGTACTTTTCATTAAATAGTCTTTTATTTCAATTATTCTGAAATATATTTTGGAATTAGGGCAGAGACAACACTATGCGTTCATCACATCATTTCCTCTTCCTGGGCAGGCAGGAAAACTACAATTGTTGACCATGTAACTGGTCAAAATGCCAAAAACTACCTTTCAGGACCATGTAACTGGATTTCTGGCCAAAGGAATGTGACGTAGGCCCTAATGGTAAACATTCCATTTGATCCTCCAGCCCTCTCTTCATTTCCATGGTACCCTGGAAGCCATGCACTCATAATGATCAGTAGTTCAAAAACTCTAATAATTTAGAAATAAAAAAGAGCCATAATAATGGTGATGATTCAAATGATGATTTGCTGTCCTGAAAACCAAAAGAATTAAGTCCACAGAAATAAAATACAAGTGTTAAAATGAAGTGTTTCACCTTCAACAACAGTAGTAAAATAAGAAAATGAACAATTTGTATATTGGGAAGTTTTTTCTTTGTTGAAATCTAAGCAGGCTTCCTGTAGAATAAGCATTTTCATGTTTTTCTTGGCATATATGAATTACAGACATTCTCAATTATGAATGCAATACTTCCTATAATTTAATTTTGGTTTTGAATACAGGAACATAGTTTCTCATAGAAAAATGGTCATACTGCAGTATTTCACAACTGGTTATTTGCATACCACCCTTACATTCTTTATGTTCACATAATCACTGCTTTGTAATTTAAGTTAAATTAGACCAATTTACATTTTATTATATACAACATAAGAAGTTCTCTGTGCTAACAATATCTTTCTATACATCTTAAAAACAAATCATAGCCATTACAATAAAAATGTTAATGTACAGCCTCAAATCAATATTATCACCAGTGACATAAATACAACTCTTAGGAAGTACTATAATAATAAGAATTGTTAGGTTCTTAGGTAACCAAACCTACACACACACACACACACACACACACACACACACACACACACACACACACACACACAGTTATAGTTTGCTAGCTGCCGGAATGCAACACACCAGAGACGGATTGGCTTTTAATAAAAGGGGATTTATTTTGTTGGTTCTTCAGAGGAAAGGCAGCTAACTTTCCACTGAGGTTCTTTCTTACGTGGAAGGCACAGGATGGTCTCTGCCGGTCTTCTCTCCAGGCCCCTGGGTTCCAACAACTTTCCCCGGGATGACTTCTTTCTGCAGCTCCAAAGGCCTGGGCTGAGCTACTAGTGCTGAGATGAGGAATGCTGAGCTGCTTGGCTGTGCAACATTGCGCTCTCTCATTTAAGCACCAGCCAATTAAGTCAAATGTCACTCATTGCAGCAGACACGCCTCCTAGCTGACTGCAGATGTAATTGGCAACAGATGAGGTTCACATACCATTGGCTTATGTCCGCAGCAACAAGACTAGGTATGCTCACCTGGCCAAGTTGACAACTGAATCTAACTAACACATGTCCACCCCTTGTCAACTTGGCAACTTCAGGCATCACCTTACACAGATGTAAAAAATTCTCTTCTTGATGTGGACCTGTGAATCTCAAAACAAGTTGTCTAGTGCCAAGATGCAAAGGAGGATACTCACAGGAAACAGATTTTTATTTCCATAGGGAGAAATTGGAAGAAACACAGATGTAAAACCTGCAGGGCAAGCGCCGTGGGATCTCAAAGTCTGAAAGTCATTTATCCTTCGGCTTTAGAAAGTGGCAGCCCCACCCCTTCCAAGGGCCTATGCAGTGGCCCACCTCTTTCCAAATCAACCTTGGGAAACATCGAGGAGACCACCTCTGGGCTCCACTCTCCAGGCATCAGGGCCACCCCTGGGCTCTCTGCCATTTCTGGGGCACACGCTAAACCCCTCCACATGGTGGCAGCCAGGCTCTCCCAGTCCCCCAAGGAGCGTGCTCTGCCTTCTCCAAGGCCTGAGGCTACACAACTCTTCCACTGCAATGAGAGGGGAGACTCATCCTTGCCCTTCAGGGTAAACTCACCCTCTCCATGTATATGGGTGGGTCCACTCTCCTGTCCGAGGTTTCTTGGCTTCAGACCCGAGCTTCCATGGTTCTCACTCTGCAAACTCCAATTTTTCCCTTTTGTGTCCTCCTTTGCCAAGATTGGCAGTAGTTCCATTTACACCAACAGTCTCTTCAAACACTCCAGGACTTCGTCATCAATCTCTTCACAGTTCCTCCAAAGTCTTCCCCTTAAGCCATTCAAAACACCGTTCAAACATATCTGGCATTTGCAAACCGCAGCAGCACCCCACTCTCCAGTACCAAAATCTGTTCTAGTTAGCTAGCTGCCAGAATGCAATATACCAGAAACAGAATGGCTTTTAACAAGGGGAATTTAATGAGTTGCTAGTTTACAGTTCTAAGGCCGAGAAAATGTCCCAATTAAAACAAGTCTATAGAAATGTCCAATCAAAGGCATCCAGGGAAAAGATGCCTTGGTTCAAGAAGGCCGATGAAGTTCAGGGTTTCTCTCTCAAGTGAGACGGCACATGGCGAACACAGTCAGGGCTTCTCTCTCGGCTGGAAGGGCACATGGCGAATACAGCATCATCTGCTAGCTTTGTCTCCTGGCTTCCTATTTCATGAAGCTCCCCGGGAGGCATCTTCCTTCTTCATCTCCAAAGGTCGCTGACTGGTGGACTCTGCTTTGTAGTGTTGCTCTCTCTGAATCTCTCTGAATCTCTCATTCTCTTTTTATAGGACTTCAGAAACTAATCAAGACCCACTCAAATGGGTGGAGACATGTCATCCCCTAATCCAGTTTAACAACCATTCTTAACTAAATCACATCAACCAGGGAGATGATCTCATTACAGTTTCAAATATACAGTATTGAATAGGGATTATTCTACCTTTATGAAATGGGACTTATATTAAAACATGGCTTTTCTTAGGGGGCATACTTCCTTTCAAACCAGCACACACACACACACACACACACACACACACACAACCCACTATGTTTGTTAAAAAATTATTATATCACATAAATCTATTGATATATTAATTTGTGGCTGTTCCTTCCCTACAGTCCCTCAACCCTTCTGCTCCCAGTATAGTCTTGTAACAAGACTCTATAGTTCTTTACCTCAGGGTTTTGGTTTGGAGAAAAGCAGAAGCATTCTGAAGTCTCTTTGATCTTTAACTCAGGGGAGGTCCTGGAGAGGAATGGAGGATCAATGATGGGGTAGAAATATTCCCCAAGACCTGGTGAAGGAGGAGATCTGTGAATCTGAGAAGGCAGAGATTAGGATCTTAACCTATGAACTGAGTTGTATAAAGAGAGTGGCCAGACCTCAGGGAGATTGACTGCTGGGTGCACTCAGGCTCCATCACAAGTATGAGGAGTCCCAACATGCCCAGCCTCCCACACCCCTGGGGGGGTGGGGAGTGTAATAAGCCAGCAATGCAATTTAATACAAAAACACGTGAAAAGGCTGGGACTCCCAGTGGTAACTAATTCCCAGTGGAACAGGTGACATTTGGAGGGATGGTGCTGGGTGAGGACTGTGATCACACTTGCAGTGTACTGACTAAAGAGCCCAGAAACTTAGTAGGAATGCTTCTGCTTTTCTCCAAACCAAAACCCTGAGGTAAAGAACTATAGAGTCTTGTTACAAGACTATACTGGGAGCAGATGGGTTGAGGGACTGTAGGGAAGGAGCAGCCACAAATTAATATATCAATAGATTTATGTGATATAATAATTTTTTAACAAACATAGTGGGTTGTGTGTGTGTGTGTGTGCTGGTTTGAAAGGAAGGTGGGAGGAGAGCAGAGGGAATTTTGAGACTGAGTGAGGATAAATTTCCCACTAGACATGCAACCACAGATTTAAAATCTAGCTGATTTAGAGAAAATTGTGAAAGGTAATATTATTTATACAACTCAGTTCATAGGCTAAGATCTTAATCTCTGCTTGCTATTATCAGTAAAATCACATTGCTAACAGACCTAACAATGTTTTATCAGCTTTTTTAAGGGAACTATAAATTTCAGTTAAGGACCTTGAAGACAGCAGTTTCAGTTAAAGCTGCTCATGTGCTTTGCTTACACACACACACACACACACACACACACAATACTCCCAGGGACGCATACTCATTCTACTCATTCTAGAACCTCAGCAATAAAAAACCAAACATCTCTTTCGAAAAACATTCCCTCTCAAGAAATACACCCAGTAACATCAAAAGAAGGACTGAATCTAGCACTGGGGGAAAATATCATCTCCATGCTATTTCTATATACTGAAATACAGAAATGTATGATACTTAGTAAGAAAAGCTATAGAAAGTATTTTGGAAAACTACATGCCTTTGGCCATTGGTTTAATTACTCTTTTAAGAGTTATCGACAAGAAGCTACCTTGAACTGTTTAAAATCTATTGTCAATTAAGGAACTAAATGTTCACAACACAGTCACATTGATTAATGCTATTAAAGTACATAAAATAAGACCTTTCTAGAGGTTTATGTATTGCCTTTATAAGAAAGACTCTACAATCAAGTATTTGGAGGATATATTTGAAAAATGAAGAAACTACTCAGTGTTAACATTAAGTTAGGAATTTTGACAACACTCACCAAGATCTCTTTCTTCTTCTAACTCAACACTCTTTATTCTGCTATTCATCTTTATAATGAATAAAATTCATTATAAAACTTGTAGAGTTTAATGGTCGCCTGCTGGGAATCCTGAATACCGTGCATGGTATTCACTTTTGAGAATTGTTACCTAGGGCTCATTTTTCTGCCCATTAGAAAAAAGGATCTCTTCTTTTAATGGAGTCCCCAGAGCATATGAGATTTTCATTCATTCAGATTCCCTAAATTAATCTTCCCCTAAATAGGAACTACTGAATTAATTCAAAGCGTATGTTGCTAAATAAGAAATCATTCTAGTTCCTATAAGCTACCAAGTCAAAATTTAATAAAAATAGAAAGACTAACTCTTCCTTAACTATGACCTCAACAAAGGTCATGTTGGGTTTTTCTCTCCTAGAGGTCTTAAGACAATAATTGGAAACAGGTAAAGCAGTCCTGCCACTCACCCGTCCCTGACTATTTACTCAATATGCCTCCTTTATGTTCTGTAACAGAGCCTAGTAAGTCCTCCAAAGGGAAGGAAAAGGAGACTAAAAATAATAAGAAAATAAAGGAGAATAGGTTGAAGTATGACAATGGAGCTTTATTTCATTCTAACTACAGCTTTAAGCTATTAGTAGAGAAATTTTAATAAAATACTGAGGTTTCCTATTACGGGTTTCATGATAAACAGTAATGCAGCTTAATAGCTTCCCACTCTGTGACTGGCTAATTATTCAACAGTAGTGATTTTTTTTTTATGGAAAGGTATACTTTTCTATACTTTTTAAAAGAAAATCAAAATGGATGTCACTACGAGATTATCATTATGCCAAAGGAAGGACATGATTTTTTTCAATGCTGCTTCTATTTTTGAAAATGTTTAGCTATAGATGCTTATATGTTTTTACTTTCTATGATTTAGCAAAGATCTCACTGCAAACAATACTTAGTATATTTTTCTAGGAATTGCTCACTTTTGAATGCTAAATGATATAAACTGTTAATGTTCAATACAGAAATCAAAATTCATGCAACAGTATAAATCTTGAGAAGTATTAAATCACACTGGGAAATTAACCTTTTCACTAATTTCTTTGTTCTTAAGTTGTCAGTTAATTGGAGCAATTTTTGCTTTCTGCAAAACAACTGAAAGATAAATAAAAATAAATAAATAAAAGCACACAGTAAGAAATCTGTGCTTAGTGAAATAGCAGACAAATAGAGTGCACATGTGTAGCCATCTGAGAATGAGAAAATCAAAAGTAATAAGCAGCATTAGAAATTTATTACAAAGAAATTATGCCAAGGGCCTCTGATAGCAGTTTTCTATGGAAATGTTCAAATTAGTGGATAAAGAAAAATACATTACAGACTGCACATTTGGACCCTACCGATAGCATTTTATACATGCTCTCATTGCATAATATTTGCTAACTATTCTAAATTAGCTTAGCCATAAATGCTGTAACACTGATTGAAAATTTGCTGGCATTTCATAAACAGCCAGTTATAATGAATGGCACAGTTTGATGCAATTGTCTAGAGCCAGAGGGGTAAGATATTGGGTAATCTTTGATGTCGTATAACAGATCCAATGAAATTAATAAATCTGAAAGCAATTGAGTATTCAGGCAGAGGCAAAAGCACGGAGAGAAGGAAGGTAGGTCATGAAATCTAAATAGATCTAAGAATCAAGCAAAAGTTCATCACTCCCATACTTCAGGGGTGTATACAGTGGGCTTCAAAATGATTCCAAACATCACAAATCCACAACAATTTGCTACTTCACAATCTAGATATGGGAGAAGGAATGGAGAAGAAGAGAAAAAATTATTTAAAATAATCTTTAACACCATCTTAATCAAGCCTTTAAAACATCTCCCAAATTTCAATATTTCAGAAATCAAATTCCATTACCAGGTGATATTTTCCTACCGCATCTCTGAATGCAGCAGCATTGTATTTCATCTCTCTTTAAATCTGCCGTGCCTGGAAAATATTAGGTGTTCAAAAATATTTCTGAACAGAATTGTCAAACGCTGGGAGAGAACATCTCCAGAATTTTAATTGGGAAGTGCAGCAGAAAACATATTTTATTCTATTTAAAAGTTAAATACACAAAATATGAAAGTAATTTTAGGCCTAATTCCTAGAGCTGTACTTTCCTATACCACAACCACTACCAATATTTAAACTTAAATTTAACTCTATAAATTAATGAAAATAACATTTAAAAATTAAAAGTTCAATTCTTTGGATGGCACCTGGCCACTTTCAAGTACTTAACAGCAATATGTAGTGAGCGGCTACTGCATTATGGAGCATTTTCTGTTGTAGCAGAAAAGTCTTTTGGACATTGCTGTCCTAGAGCATGTGAACATCATGTCATTTTCCCAACACATTCTCATTCCCAACACGTTCTTATATTCAATAATTCATTAAAAATTACTTATTGACTATACATTGCATGCTAGGCACTGAAGACACAAACATAAATAAAACCCACACCTCTAACAAAAATTACTAATCAAAATCAAGGTAAACATTTTTACATTTTAAGCCAGAGGAAGTAGGAATGGAGAGGAGAAAGAACTAAGCAGTATTTAACAGAGGCAGAAACTTCAAGACTTGATAAAAAATTGGAGGTGGTAACAGAGAAGTAAGAATCTACAATGACTAGTCTCAAACACGGAGGTCTGAATAGATAGTGTTGCCAATATACAAATCAGGTCCATATGATGAGGAACAAGTAGGGGATAGAGAAGAGATGATCATTTAAATTTTATATTTAGGTGCTTTTTAATGGCCATTTCCAGTATTCATGAGAAAGTTTGAGACTGGAGAGGTTGTGGGAATTAACAGTGTAGGGTTGCTACTTTGGTGAGATCACATAACAACAACAACAACAAAAGGGAATGTTGATCGTAAAAGCCAAGAAAAATTAATATTAACATTTCCTGACAGACTGGAGGAAAAACTGAAGTAAACGGGGTCATAGAAACCAAATGAAAGGAGTTTCAAGAAGAAACAACAGTTTCAAAGCTTCAAAAAGTCACACAGGAGAAATTAGAAAACTTGTCATTTCATTTGGTGATGGGTGTCTTTAACATAAACATTTCCCTTAAATGACAGTAGCAGAATTTAGGTAGCAAGAAGCCCAGAAATGAATGAGAAGGAAGAAGGAAAGGCATAAATAAACCACGATTTCCAGAAATAGCACAGATATGGGATGGAAGATGCAAGACATGAAGTGAGATGCAGATTAAAGAGAGGATGTTTATTTGTTTGCCAGTTTAAATGTGGTAAAAATTTGAGCATTCAGAATAAAGTCTGCTGTGACCAGAGGGTATACAGGCATGGGTTCATCTCAGCTGGACTGGACTGATAGCACTTTATCTCCAGAGCCACTGACCCTTGTTCAATGTTAGGGAATATATTAACTAAAGATAAATTATGTTCTCTAACCATGGATCCATGAGATGTTCCAGATGAGGATATTATCAATCCACCAGTACTATTTAATAATAATTGGATTTATAATTACACTCAATTTCGGTGAGCCTCATTCTAAGAGCTTTCCACCAAGAGCAGCTATGAGCTTCCTGCTACCAGATGCTTCTTGTATACACCAGCAGCAGTTAGAGACCTGGAGATGAAGTGCACCTGTGCCTGAGATCTCTGGAGCCCTTTCAATACATATCTTTCTTCTACTGTTCCTGTGCCATATTCTTTGCCTATAATAAGGTGTTTTGAGAGTGTAAACTGAGTGAACTGAGCTACATAAGCAGTACATTTTTTTGCATGTATAAGGTGATTAATGAATAATTAACATAGGCTAACATAAATCCATTGGCAGAAAAAAAAACACCACTCAGCTTTATCAGCCTCTCAAAGAATTTGTCATATGCATAATTTCTAGGTGCAACAATTATAATTTCTGAGGATAATTTATTTCCTGAAAGAAAAAAAAATCCATTTGTACATGCAAAAAATTTTTTTAATAGAAAGGAAAGCAATTTGGTCTAGTGTGCTGATGAAACATCTGACTAACCATCAGCATAGGGATATTTGGATAACTTATTTTCCATTCAAACTATTGTATTAGTGTAATTAAGAGATGCCATACATTTCAGGCACTCATACCTGCTTGGCTGAGTACTTTCAAGATTTTCCAACCACTTTGTCATTCCTCTACCTCTTCTAATTCCAATGAACCTCAGGCATCGGAATGTATTCTCTTCTATTTTGTTGTCATGTAGTTAAACACAAAGTTTGTTTAGAGTCTTAAGAGTGGGTCAAACCCCTTCGGTTCATGCACACAGGTCGTTTAATTACCTGCTTTCACATAAATATCTACAAGTACCCGGTAAAGGAGGCCAGATAGTAACATTCACAGACAGAAACAAACAGACTAATATAATGATGAAAACAGGAGATTATAAGGCAGTTTAATAAAGTGCCAAAGAACATGCATTTTAAGTCAGTTTAAATGAGGGATTAACCTCCAAGTGGACCATTACTAGTTACACGGCCTGGAGAAGGGTAGTTAATGTATTTGAGCTTCAGTCTCCCCACCTGGAAAATAGTGAAAACAACACTACTCCACAGTGTTATCACGAGGGCTAGAATAAGATAATGATAGAAACTGTTTTTCCAGTGACCAGCATCTAGTAACATTTTAATAAATGGTAGTGATTCAAATTCAGTGAACTAGGAAGCTATTTGTTCATGAATAAACTATTTAACCTGTCCAAATCTCAGCTTTCTAAAATAAGCGTAAATTTAACTTTTCCTAACAATTTTTATGAGCATTGAAAACTATAGATAACAGTGGAACTCTGACCCACTACCTCTGCACCAAATAGTCCAGTCAGCTAAGCCACAACTTCTGCAGTAATCAGCCCAGAACAACCAGAAGTGGTTAATAACTGCCAGCTTCCCTAATTTCTGCCCTCACTTACAACTCAGAATCAACAAGGGAAAGCCAAATACACTCCCCAAACCAACACATAGATGCCTAGCTTCTAGTTTATCCCACCTCTAGTTTCCTCATGCCAAAAGGCCCCAATCAGATCACAACTGAAGCTGTCTCAGTTTTTACATGTTAAAATTTACCCATTCCATGCCTGCCTGCCAAACACAACTGGTGGGGCTGAGTCCCTTGCTATAGTAAGCTCTGAATAATTAGCCTCTGCTTGTTCTCATATGGGTGGTCTTCTCTATGTACACAACATTATACCCGAAGCTCAATGTCCATTCTAAAATACATGCTACTATTGTTATTATTTTTCAGAAACAGACATAATGACATCATGTTCATTAAAGCTCACTCATACTACCATCTGCTTGTGAGGATGCTACTTTTCCATTAGGTACATAATCCAAATGCTTTAAGATGATCAACTGGTTTTCTCCCTACTTCATTCTCACAACACTTACTTTTCAACGACATGGAGCTGCTTGATCACTCTCCTTTTCTATTTTTATCATACATTCTTTTCCTTTCTATTGGCTGTGGATTCCAGGGTTCAACATTTCAGCAATTCTCTAGCCAATATTCTCATTAACTTTCAATTTCATATGCCTAGATAAACTCTAGGTAGATAACAGTGTTTTTATTCATTCCCAGAAATATTCTTCCTTTGAAAGAAACAGGGTTCCTCTCTTTTGAGAAACTGTCCTCCAACTCTATCCCCATTATTCAACAGAATGCTTCCAGTGTCATAGACTCCCCATCCTGAGAGTGAATGCTCTAGGACAGCGACTGAACAAACCGCGGCCAAGGAGAATCCTTCTCGGGCTATTCTGGATTTTCTTCTTAAGTGCAAGGTTGGGAATTTGTGATTGTAGAGATCTTGGAAACCATGTTTCTAGCCTGATGGGATAAACTGGACTGAGAATAAAATTCATATTCAAAGGGAAGAAGGAAAAAGAGTGTGTGTAAATATCATTCACTGCTATGGGAAACTGAAAAGAAAGAACAAACTCTGAGGATGTAGTGACAGGTTAATTGAGTCTGAGGCTATGTTTGGCAAACACCAACATAATGGGGTCCCCCAGAGATAAAGGGTAGACTAACAGTCAAACTCAAAACTTTGATAGTTCTGGCAACTAGCTAGGTGGGACATGGTTCAAACGGAACCCTAAGAATACAACATTGAAAGGAGGAGCATCATATACTCAAAATAGAAATGCACTAGCCTAATATATAAACGTCTAATGGATAATCCTTCAGATTATTAGACGTCTTGCAACGAACCATCCATTTGTCTCTGAGTTCTGGCAAGCGGTATTAAGTAGTGTACTAAAATCTTTTGCCAGAGTAGGACCAAGAAGCATTGTTTCTTTTTTTTGGGGGGGGGGAGGATGCAGAGGACTAAAAATTGCTATATTTGGGTCACGATGCTCAGAAAAATACACAGCACATATCCAGCGATAAACTAATGTGAGTTCACAATTATATATTAAGCAGCCAATGAATGTCAAGAAAGAAGCAACAGAAATTACTTTGATTTGAAAGACAGGATATCCAACCTCTTCTGAATCTGAAGCTTGCTAATTCTCTGACTTTGGTCAAGTCACCTATCTGCTCTGAATTTCACTCTCCTTATCTGTAGAAGGGTGAAGTGGATCATCTACTTTAGGGCGCTAGGGGCGCTACAGAGCCAGTAACGAAGTACAAAATTCCCAGCCTCTCCGCTAAGGAAATAAACCCAGTATCGACGCTGACTGTACTGCCACTTGAAAAAAGAATCAAATATCAGAAGAAGAGATAAACAAGTCCTAAAGAATAACTCATGAACCACCGCAAGGCGGCCTTATAAGCAAAATAAAAGGCAGAAATAATTATTTTAAAAGAATAAGTCAGTGGGGATGCAGTTCTAGACGATGTGAAGTACAGCTGGGCGGCCAGAGGAGGGAGACGTTCCGTCCCTTCCCCGGCCTTGGGGATTTTGCTCAAATTCCTAAAGTGACAGCCTGTCTCCCCTCAGCTCCGGGAAGGCGTGATTAACGAGGGAAATTAGCCCGCATGGGATGGAACTTGCCGGGAGGCCGCGCACGGGCGGACAGGGAGGTGGGCGCCGCCCGGCTGCACCCGGGCCTGCGGGGGAACGTCCGCGACTCACCGGCTCCGCTCTGTCCCCTGGCGCCGCGCCTCGCCCGCCTGTCCACCCGCGGCGGCGGCGGCGAGGCCCACCGGTCGTTACCCGGTGTCCCGGCAACCGCGGGGCGGCAGCGTGGGAGCGGGGCGGCCGCCCGCCCGGGGCCTGCCCGCTCGCGCTCCTGGAGCCCCGGCCTCCCCGACCTGCCCTGCGCCTTCCCCGCGTTTCCGCTCCAGACCCCGCGTCGGGGCGCGCTGCTGTAGGCCTGCGCCCGCACCGCCACCTCTTCGCTCCTTTCTTTGCTGCCCACCAAACTCCTTTTCCTCATTACTAAAGAGCGAAAGGATGGGGACGAGTCATCCCCCTTTCCTGTGATAGCAGGATTCGATAAAATAGGAGCACACATTTTATTAAACACCAAGACAGCGTTTCTGAGGGTAAATCCCTTATCCTCTTTATCACTTCCTCTTAAGAGGGAGACTTCCCAGCATCTTTTTGCCCCTTGGGACAATGCAAAGAAGAAAATGTGTGATAAGTTTAGTTTGGTTTAGTTGGTTGTTCTAAAGGGACTTTAGTAGTGAGGCATCTGAAAAAATAAAAGGAGGAAAGGAAAGCTTTTTCGTGTTTGGGGAGTTTGATAGGGGAAGGTGAAGTGAAGAATTCAAACCATTTGTCTATCACTAACAAAAGCACATTTTTTTGAGCATGGTCCTCCTCACAAATTTTTAAGTGACATAAAATGTATTATCTACACTTTGTTCTTCAGTGAATACATACTGAGACCAAAAAAAAAAAAGCTTCCAAGAATGACGCTTGCGCCTTCCACTATTCTCACTGACTGCCCTCTTGGATGAAATCAAGCTCTAGAGGATAAACTAAAGATGGTTAAAAACAAGATAAAGCTAAAATGAGTACTCTCACCCAGACAGATCATATTTCCAGGCAACTCTGGAACAGACAACGTCTTGCAAAGGTTAAGACAGCAAAATCTACCTGAAGATGCAATTCAATTAGTTATCCTTTCGCATGGGGGGTGAGGGTAGGGGATCTTTCCAGCCAAAGATGAAAAAAGAAGCAATAAAAGCAAACTGAAGAAAGATCTTATTCTTAAATTAATATATGCAGAAGCAGAGCTCTTTTGTAATTATATAATAGATTCCGGAATGCACTTTTCCCTTTCCCATCTCCTTCCATTATTTAAATTCACTTATTAGCAATACAATGTTAATTTTAAACTAAATTAATCATTTGTATACCCAGTAAATATGTATTTATGAGTGCTCAAAATATTTAACTGGATACTTTTGAATGTCATCTCAATTCTTCTCATAAAACAAGTGTGGTAGTTAGATTCAGTTGTCAACTTGGCCAGGTGAAGGTGCCTAGATCTGTTGTTGTGTACATGAGCCAATGGCATGTGAATCTCATCTGTTGCTGATTACAACTGCAGACGGCTAGGAGGCTTGCCTGCTGCAATGAATGATGTTTGATTTATTTGGCTGGTGCTTAAATGAGCGAGCTCAAGTAGCACAGCCCAAGCAGCTCAGCATACCTCATCTCAGCACTGGCCCCTCACCCCAGGCCTTTGGAGATGCAGAAAGGAATCACCCCGGGGAAAGCTGCTGGAACCAAGAGGCCTGGAGAATAGATCAGCAGAGATCGCCCTGTGCCTTCCCATGTAAGAAAGAACCTCAGTTGAAAGTTAGCTGACTTTCTCTGAAGAACTGTATGTTAACTAAAATAAATCCCCTTAAAGCCAATCTGTCTCTGGTATGTTGCGTTCCAGCAGCTAGCAAACTACAACAATAAGGCTTTATAAGAAACTTCATTCTTGACAACTTTCTCAGTGAGAATCTGCTGATGTAATTACTGTACAGCTGTTGTGGTAGGCAGAATTCAAAGCTGATCCCAAGGTATTGAGCCCCTAGTGTACAGGCCCTGCATGATACTCGGGACTGACTATGATGGGTTGTACTCCCATGATTTTATGTCACAGCTGATGTTAAAAATGGAGTTTATCTAAGATGAGTCTGATCTAACTCAGTGAGCACTTTCAAGGAAGTGGGCTCTTCCTGAAATAAAGAGATTTGAAGCATCAGAGATTTCATGCACAAGGAAGCTTCTCCATTGTTGTCTTTGAAGTTGAAGGGGGCACAAGGCAAGGTATGCAGGCAGCCTCGAATAGCTAAGAATGACTCCGGCTGACAGCTAGCAACACAATGGTATCTCAGTCCTATAACCACAAGGACTGAATTTTGCCAACAAAAATGAGTTTGGAAGAGGACACTAAGCTCCAAATGATAATGCATCCGGCCACCTTGATTTTGGCCTTATCAGATCCTGAGCAGACAACCCAGTTGACTCCCCATACTTCTGACCTACAGAACATGAGCTAATCAATAAATGTTTACAGTTAGTAAGTTTATATAATTTGTTATGCAGCAGTAGAAAACTAATACATCTATGAACGTACTTAAAAAAAACAAAAATGGGAATGTCTTTCTTTGAAAGATGAGGGGCATCACAAAAACCAAGGGTAGATGTAGCTAGAGCTTTAATAGAATGAGGATCAGACACTGTAAAGTCACCAGCACTCACTCTGGCTGTCAACTAAATTGAATATCTATGTCCCAAGTCTATACCTCCCTTGTGGGAATCTTATTGGCTTAGCAGTGTAAGTGGACAGCATCATGAAATATCAACTGGGTCTCCTCTTCTGCTTGAGAAAGGCAGTAAGCGTGGTCATGGTGAGCTGTGCAGACTGTCAGAAGGTGCCACTACATTCTTGCTATAAGCACACATCAATTATTTTTACAATTATACAGATCAGATAAATGTATTATTGATGTATCAAAAGAGGGAGGAATTCTGCTGTGCAGCCCTCCAACCAGGACTAGGAAGACCCAGCAAAATTGATAATTAATTACATATAATCAAAACAGACAAAAGCTTCACCTCCTGCTCACTTTCCTAACAAACAATATGATTGGTATACTTTAATAAACTACCACTAAAAATCACTCACAAAAAAAATCACTTTTAAAATGCATTGGTGAGAATACAAGGATGTGAGGGAAATTGCCAAAAGCAAAAAAAATGAAGACTAAACTAAAAAGAAGAGTTTGAAAGACTTCTGAGGCTTGCCTTAGGGTCAACAAAGTGAGCTCTGTTTAAATGTTAACATGTAGATGGGAGTTGAGGCCTGGGGCATAAGTGCAGTCAAGAAAAAGACATAATCTCAAAAAAGTATAGACTTTAAAATATTTGCACATTAATTAAGGGAAACTGTAGAAGAGCTCTTGGTTCAGAAAGAAGTCTTCTCTAGGAATTTGAAACTCCGGACCTGCTTTCACACAGATTGGAGATTTCAATTTCTATTTTCTTGAAGGTAGTTGAACTGCATAAAATGTGATTCCAAACTGGTGACACCCCTTGGGTATCTGGAAGAAACCAATTCAAAAGGACTTGGAAGGGGTATACCTTAAACCCAAGCTGTTGAGAATTCCCATGGATACAGCCCCAATTAAATGAACTCAAAAAGCAATGACAAATGTCATAAGGTAAATAAATAAATAAATAAATAAATAAAATTAGAAAATGTCAACCAACAAAAACAAATGGCAGAATTAGGCAATAAGAAATCTCTGATAATAATAAAAAGAAGAAACTATAAAGGGAGAAGAGACAACAAGACTTTTGAAAAGAATCAGATATGAAAAGAAACCAAATAGAACTTCTAGAAATAAAATGTATAGTATTAGAAAAACAAAATCCAAGGGACAGTTAAATAGCACTTAAGAGACAGATGCAGAGAAAATTCATCAATTGGAAGATCAGTCTAAGGAAAGTATCCAGAAGGCAAGCCAGAACAGTAAAAACAGTATAATGAGAAATTAAGAAACAGAGAGAGTACAACAAAAAGTAACAACTATA
The DNA here is from genome assembly GCF_023851605.1 of Tamandua tetradactyla. NCBI lineage: Eukaryota > Metazoa > Chordata > Mammalia > Pilosa > Myrmecophagidae > Tamandua > Tamandua tetradactyla. The sequence continues at coordinate 49,793,287 of NC_135344.1, read as the reverse complement.
TCAAATAAAAGTATGGGAAGACTAGAGGAAACTGAACAGAAGCAAAAGCTGAGTATATAGTGCCTGAAAAATTTCAAATGATGATTGCTATTAAACTGCAATTAAGAAAATATGAAATTCTTATTAAGATAGATAAAATTAAATCAACACTAGACCTATTGTCAGAAACTGAAGAGCACATAGATAAGGAGATCTTATTAGCAAGTAGTAGTGACTAATTTTCTTCAAAGTAGCACAAACAGAAATAGATTATTCTATACCAACAATAAAAGACAAACAGTGGAATTATATGCTTACAGTACAATGAAAAATAGCAATCAAAATAAAATCACATCCCTTTCAAAACTATCCTTCAAAAATGAGAGCAAAATGAATATATTTTCAAAGAACAAAAACAAAGTTTACTATCAGCAGACCCACACTGAATGCTGTACTTTAGAAGATGGAAAATAGTGAGCAAATACATTAGAAAGATGTGTGGCTAACTCAAAACAATTTTAGCTATAGGAAACCATGTCAATCATTCACTTGTCATATGGTAGTTCCTGGCTTTCTCTCCCTAATCCATCCTCTCTCCAGTTGGTCTTTAAGACCTGTCCATACTATTATTCTAATATATCCCCTGACAGTGCTAGACCCTTTAAAAATTTAGATTTAACAAGAAGAGTGTTCTGGGCCACTTTAAAAATTTACAACAGAGTTATTTAAAGCCACTTTAGATAAATTACATGCATACCACACCTACCATAGAGAATTGGCTGAATTCTCCTATTTGAAAATAATGTTTTATTAAGATGGTCCAGAAGGGCTCTCTGTAGATAAAAGGAACAAGTATCTAATTATATCTGAAAGAGTGGCATGATATCACTTTTTCTAAATTAAAAATTATTGTATTTGACATTTTCCAAAATTCAATTTGCTTACTTCAAATTACTTCTACAGCAATTTAATTCATTTTTAGAAAGTCAGTAATTCATTTTGATATACCACGAGAAAATAAGAAGGTCCAAAAGATTATTACTAATGTTTTCCTGTAGTGACATATGATTTAAAATACTGTTAGATCAGAACTATATTGCTGGTCACTAATAGTATAACAGTATAGAATTTGGAGAATTAACCCTAAATCTACTCATGTGCTAAAGATTACCATTACAAGATCCTAAATGCTAAAATTCCCTGCAGATTATCCCTGTGAACAACCTCTGTAATCTGGAGTGTAATCCAGACAAATGGATTCAGTTTTCATCATAACATTTCACTCATTCCACCTGACTGTCATAAAGCATATGGATCTATCCTCAATACATGTACATTATAGAAATCTATATCCAATACTCCACCAGACACCACAACCTCACCTTCTCTCTGGGCAGCTTTATCAAAAGCTTGCCTGAAAGGATACTATTGATGAAAGATTAGCTGCTTTAAGATATACAATCATAAGCCTTTTTACATTCTTTCAGTTGTTTTCCTCAAACCAGCACCAGCTTACCTATTCAGACATAATTAGCGTACCAAAATTTGGAGTCATTTTGATTGTGTTCCATTACTCTTTTAACTTGTATCAAAGGAAACTAAGTTAAAAAGACAAATGAAATGTACTACTACATTTTTAAAAGTTGTTGATGATGTACATCATATCACTCAACGCTCCCATACAAAATACTATGTAAGAAACTGGTGTGTGTGTGAGAAAGAGAGAGAGAGAGAGAGAGGAATAAAGGAGAGAAAGAAATTGCTAGGAGAGATCAGATCAAACAGGCAGTTGTTTAACTCAAGAAATCAGTTGAGATCATTTGTAACTTATATATCTATTTGAATCTTAGATCTTTTTGTCAGACATTAAGCTTATTCCAGCAATTATGTTATTCCTTTGGTCTTTATTTTCTACTGCTATTTATGCTGTGATATTTCATTATGTATTTTTGTTATATCTGAACTTAAATTTGTTGTGTAAAATGAGTTATACAAAAATAAAAATAAATCAAAGGGTATAAAGGGAACACTTGATAAAGATACATTGTCATTAGCAAGCTATCAATTTCAATTTTTGCACCATTTAGCAGAAATTAAACTGCTATTCTCTAAGACAGTCATGATCCTATTTGGTTCATAACATTGTCTTAACACATTTGGATATTGCTTATAAGATAGCATTGGTTAAAGCTGATAAATAGTCTCCTAAAATTTGTCATGATTTTGGAAGGCACCAAACTCACAATCTAATAAAGTCTTAGTTCCTACATATCCAAGCTTCCTAAATACTATAGGAAGAATCTGGTCATTTTAATTTATTACCTATGTCAAAATCCCTCTCTCAAATACCCATGCATATACTTCTAGATTTGATAATCTTTGTCTTCTTTGATTTTCCTTTTGATTCCCAAGGGTAGGGTACTAGCCTTATGTTGGGAACCTTTTTGCTGTCAGTCAAAGCAAATCACTTAAAAACATAGATGAATACAGAGATAACTGATATAGATAGTTGTATGTGTGCACACATTTGTACATATACATATCATGAGAAGGTCTCCTCAATTAACATTCACAAATAAAACTATTGAAAGACAAAAAAAAAAGGATTTCATCTTTGTTCACGGCTCTCTCTATGATCAATAACAATGATCACTTGGTAATATTCAAGTTTATTTGGGCAATTCACCTGATGAAGTTGGGTGGGTGATAAAAAATGTACTTAATGAACTCAGGAATCTGGCTAAAGAGATTGCCAGGCAGAATGAAAAAGTGTCATTTAGCCTTTTCTTAGCTGTGCATGATAAGGTACCTGAAAAAAAAAAAAACTTTCAAGTTGTAAGAATTATTTAGCAGGAATATAAAAGTCCAGAAAATGTTATATTTGAAAATAATTTTCTCATTCCCAAACTCTCATAGCAAAAAAATTCTCAAACTAAGGAGTTGCCTCAGGGATCAAAACCCAAATCAGGAATGTGACCCTCAGGCCCTTTGTTAGGACCTCAGAAAGATCTAAAGTAATGCCTAGTAGACCTCACAGGTAGACAGAAGTTTCTGTAATAATATTAACAGCATTGTCCTACAGCAGCCTCACACATGCTCCAAAGTATGGTGAGATCTGTCTCAAAATGCATCATGGATGTGACTTTTGAAACATGGAATATACCCCAATCAAGTAGAAAAAATTCTCCACAGATTTTTAGAGAGTTATGTTGATGAAACACTGACAGCACGGACTAAAAGAGAGAGATACTTCAAAATAAAGACATTTCTGGGCCCCCAATGTTCAATGTCAGCTATCAGCCTGAGAAAGAGTCTCAGCAGAAAACACAGTCCATTTTTCATTAAAAAAAAAAAAAGGATCAATGTCTCAGGAAGCATATCCAGGGCCAAGAAGAACAATAAATTAGGGAACCACTCCAAAGGGACAAAAGGAAGACTCTACTTAAGATTCCCTGCCTCTAGAGTAGGAAAACTGCTGATAGGCACCCAGCGGAATTTCTGAATTGCTATGGACCAGGAGCCACAATGTGCTTCCTGTTGCATCCTTTTATATATGAGCATGTCTACTGCATTATTTTATTCCTGTCTTACCATGTATGTTGGCTGTTGGAGGAAAACAACTTGTCTTTTAAGTTCACAGATCTCTGTAAAGGGGGAGTCACACTTTAGGAGTTGCAAACCAGAATCACCATCTGTACCTGGGTGAAACATAAAATATAAGATTCTGGCCATTGAGCTTGAATCCAATAATGGACAAAAATTTAGGGTGTCACAGGTAGGGGTGAATATATCTTCCTGGAGGGAAGAAAGTAATTAATTATAATCAGAAAAGAGATTCCAATGAATTACAAGATTAGGTATGCAAGTTTAGTCAGGGAAAGCCTTCAGGCTATGATGCAGGTCTGATAACTGTGACAGGAGAGTAGAAGGGAAAGCCCCAGATAGAGTTGCAGTTCTAAAAAAGTCTCAGCAAAGCCAACGTAGAGTTCCAGAACAAAGATTGTCCATTATAGAAATTCTATGTGGGATAAGAGTAGCCTGGCACTAGTAAGTGTCCTTGCAATGCTCAGTCATTGACTGGGAACAGTCTGGGGAAAGCATGGCCTTAGTGTCAATGCTATGAGGCAACCCTAAATTCCATCATCTGGAACTGTCTACTAACCACACTACTTGTAACATGTTTTTTCTCATAGGGAGATCTGAGTTGTACACTTCCTTGGCTTTCAAGGTGGTTTGTTTAACGGAATCACTTGGTGACATAGTTCAGATGTATGTCTCTAAAGAGGCCCACTGTCAAGCCAGGCATTGCTTTTCAAAAAGACAATAGTTTTCAGCAGGAGAGAGACCTTTGACAAAATGCAATAGGCATCCTAGTGCAGCTTACGTGCTTTGTAAAATAATTCAGTCTGTAACAGACTCCCTTAATACTATTGCATTTGCTGAGCCAAAATACAGTGGCAAGATAATTTACACCACAGCCTGAATATGCTGCACACCATTTTATACCTCCAGCTGCAACTCAAGCTGGCAGCATTAAGGGTTATCTGGTCAGTGGGTCAGAAAAGCACATGCAAAATTGGTTTACATAGCCTTCAAAATCCAAAGAGGCCCACCAACTGCTTTGTTTCTTTTACTAGGAATAGAAGGTGTTGCTATTTATGCCTCTCTGAAGAAAGAATACATTGACATGTCCAAGACTACTGGACCCCTAGAAGCTTCAGTTGTGGCAAGACCATGAGCATTCGCAAGATATCGCCAATGCTTTAGAATTCATGTGTCTTACTATTTTACTAAAGCATCTAGAAGTATTTAGTCTTCCTAACCAGTATAATCAGCCCTATCTCATCTACAGAATGAACATATACCAAATTCTTCATAATGTCAAAATAATTAAGGGCCCTCTGGACTATACAAGGGGAGAGAGATGAAACATCTCTATATAGAGGTGAAAGTGAAGGCATATTGCTGTTTCTCCCAATTGAATGCATGTTGCTTCTGATAGTCTTTGCTGACAAGAATGGAACCAACAAGCATTAGCTAAGTTTATTGTTGTATATCATGTATGATGATGCTGTTATTTGTTGTAGTAAAGATACCACCTCTAGAAGCACAGTTGTAAATCACCAATTGAATTCACGGTGGCTCCACAATCATTATCCAAGACCCATATGACTATCACACCAAACAGTCAGAGAAAGTGGAAATATGGTAGGCATCAGTAACCTAGTCTCTTTAAAATCTTTTATCATGGCCACACTCTGAAATTCACCCTGAGATTTAGCTCTGCATTTGATTTATTTTCTTGGTAAGAGCCAGAATGGCTACAGGGACTTCCAATTGGCTTTTATAGTTAATATCCTTCACTTAATGTGTTCAGTCTGCTAAATATTTATTTGCACTATACATTCTGGGATTAGGGAAACAACCACAGGATTGGTGTATGATCATAAAGGACCTCATGGAAAAACTAAGCCATGATTACATGTACCACCTGAGACTTCCATCAAGTGGACTCTGGTGACATTTTTGGTCTCCAATGATTAGAAGCACTTCAGAGGCAAAATATAATAACCTCATAATTTTGGGGTAGTCTCATTCACCAAATGTACCTGGTTATGTCCCCAGGTCTTTCTGGAATAGAGTTAGAGAAAGAGTCACAATCTATACCAGTGGTTGCATTGCAGTGCCTTCCTCTAAGGGACATGGTCTTTCCCTCATTTAAGAGATGTCATGTCTGGGAATGAGCCTAGATGTAGAAATAGGTAAGAATATATATGAATTTCTTAAGGAGACCTGAATTAAACTTTTACCCACAAGGTCTAGGGTATTTCTTCCTACGAGTGTCAAGAAGTACCTCATAGGCTGCTGAACTATTTTATTCTTAGAGGCCCACAAACAATTGGACTTCAACACAAATTCCTATTGGACATTTCATTTGACTGTCACTCTACCCATGGTTCCTATTATGATAATTGTTCTCACCTTGTATCTAACAGTTAAGTCCATCCACCGGACCTACTGAAGAGGCCGACTCTGACAACACAGGATGTTCATTGAAAGTTGGGGGTTCCAATTCCATAGTTTTGTCTGTGTTTGTCCAATGTTTTCATTCTCATAACTCACTGTCCCACCCCTTCTGCACCCAGGCACTTGACTTAGTATAAGAAATGTGGAAGTTTTGAGCACTTACTTGTTGCTGGTCCCTGTCCTCTTTAGAATCAAGCCCTGGGCTTCATCCTTAGCCAGATATGCCTGAGACTTCAGGAGGTGAAGGATTCCTTGCAAGCTGACATAGAAATTTTGTCATTTTGCACTCATATTTTGCATGAGCATGCAAGGCCCTGAGTTTGTCATTTTTATGTACATACTACCCAAGTCCATATGAAAAAATGAGCCAACTATCCAGCCTTCATAATCATTATTATTGTCATGGCAACTAGGTACCAAAGCCACTTGACCTCCCAATGCCTTGCTTTCCAGGTGGACTTTATCCTTTGCTACCACTGATAATTACTGAAATACTCATGATTGCATCATGTGCTTCAGATTTCTATATTACATTTCTCCATAGCAAGCAGGATAACCATGGGCTCTTAACTATGTGAGAAAACCAATTTCAGAATCCCAAGTTGAAGTTCTGCCTCCTGGAGCCATTTATGCTATCAAATACTGTAACAGTCAAGGTCCAATCAGCAAAAAGAAGGAATTGTAAAGTGGGTAAGATAGACAGCCAAATAAAGGGATAATTTATAACAAGTAAGCAGGTATAAGGGAAACCAAAATGAATGGGAGATATCCTGGGCATAGCAGAAGAGGGAACTGTTACCACCGCAGCCTGCCTCATAAAATAAAGGTTTCCTCCCTTAGAGGTTACCAGAAACCAGAGAAATCAGCTACTGTCCTAGAAGAGGGTCAACTGACAGAAGCTCAGATTTTCAGCAACATCATAGGACTCAGATGGGAGAATAAATGCTCTTATATCACTTTCCTTCTGCTTTCTAACCCCTTGCTAGTATTTACCATTAGCCAAATCCAACTAGAAGCCAGAGAGCAAGTTTCCCATTGATTTAGTCCAAATAATTCAGCCTTCTAGGGCATAGAGCAGGGTAGACAATGATGGAGAAATGGATCCAGAGGAGCAAATGAAAAGTACCCAGAAGAGCATTAAATGTTTCTATAGATATCAAAGAGGGTACCCTGAACAATGCAACCTGATGTGAACCTAGCATTAGGGTAAAGGATAATAGGAAATAACAGAAATTCTAGACATTTTTAATAAGGATACAAAAGAAGGATTCCTGAAACCCAGGGAGATGTCAAGCTTCAGAGAAAAGTCCATAAAACCATCCTGATGCAATAGCAGTAGGATAATAAATTAAGACAGCAAGTCCATGCATAGATAAACTGAGAAAGTCCCACAAAGTGCTCAAGTCACTCACAGCCACAAAAAAGGGAGAAAGTGCAAATTTTCCCATTTTTATCACTCTCTCTGAGGGGTTTATGATAAGTCTTAGATGGCTAGAAGTCTGAAAAAGCTCCTCAAATCCTCACAGAGTCTACAAACCAAGCAATAAAAGCCCCCAGGGGGACCTTAAATATGGCCTAATATTCCAGTGGGACTAAATGCTGACAAGCAAAGACCTTAAACTGAACTCCATCCCAAGTTTGCCAGTACAGGACAGAAGGCTTACCACATGTATCCATAACAAGATGCTCCATAAACCACCATGGGAAGGTGGCGGAGTCTTGTAGATACTCTGAATTCACGGGGTAAAACTGAAATGGAGAAATATCAAAATATCTGACCTCACTTGAAATTAACTAGATTCATTTATCAGCAATCAATCAGAATAGATGTTCAAAACCAAGATTGTTTAATGAAAACATAAAAAAGGCACATTTGCCATTTGAATATATATGGGTTGAAAATTCCTAAGAGAAACCTATTTGAACATATGCACAAAGTGATATTCCATGTAATACACTGCCCCCAAAGTAATTTGAGTAAAAAATCAGAGTGAAAAGAACATTTTCAATCTCCATAATACTGTTCTGTATACCATAAGGCATTTCAATTCTTAATTCTACCAAAATATTTTCCCCAAATGGCCTATTTTGTTAGTCTGAACCATTACTTAAATTGTGCAATTTCTATCAACATATATTTCTGCAGCTCAATGTCATTTAAAAAAGATGCTTCTAAAGCAGCAAATACATTTAGTTATTTGTTTTACTTTTATTTAAATGTGAGACTAATTCTAATTGATCATAGTTAAAATGTACAAATTTTACATAAAACAAACAAACAAAAAACAAAGCACATAGTTACTATGCTAATCAGGCCCCTGTGGCATAGCAACCCCAGGATTGCCTGGTAGCCCATATCTTATATAGCCTTCAAATTTCCCCTCTGCCACAACCTCCTATTGCAAAGTGAGTTATAATCTATGATTCCCATAAGTTCTCGCAAACAGTCTTAAAATTTTAACAATAACTTTCAAAACACCAAATTTCAGTTTTAAGAAGCTCTATTTTTCATTAGAGTTTAATAAATTAGAAATATTCAACTGATGTTTTCCCTACTTTTCAAAATACAATGCAAATTTCTAAATAAATGGAAAGTGATTTATGCTTCAAATTAACATCACATATGCTAAATTTCAGCCTTAAGACAATTTTTATTACCAAGCCTCCAAATCCTAAAAAGGATTTTATAGTAGAAATGCCACTTCTTTAATACACATACAGGAATTTCAAGGCTTTTGTCATATTAATTATTTCTGTTCATGATCTGGAGGCTCAAAAGAGATTCTTAATATGTCATAATATCTATGTTAAATTTTTGTTTTATATCATCTATCTTATTAAATTTTTCTTTTTCAGCCTCTATTTCTCATTGTGAGATTTCTGCTCTTAGGCAGAAATATCACTAACAAAAATAGTGCTGCTAAAGCATAATGGCTTCATTCAGGAGACAGTTATAGTCAAAAGATTAATATTCTCTTTAATATGTTATTTAAAATAAGGGGTCTCTCTATTTACTTATACAATAAGTAGTTTGTACTTATATATTGCTTCTTTTCACATTTACAAATCCCTTGCTTCTCATATTGTTAATATACAGTCTTATTTAGGAGGAAGAATGAAATATGGCAGTCACATTACATTTAATGAATGCTTACTACATGCAGACACTGTTCTAAAAACTTCACACTTATTAATTTATGATAATCATCACAATGATTCTCTGGAGGTAATTACTAATCATTTTTATAGATGAATAAACTAAGGTATACTTGTCCAAGATAACACAGTCAGTCAGTGGAGGACAAAGGAGTCAAATCCAGGCAGTCTAATTACAGTCACACCCCTAGCCACTTGCTGCACTACCTCACAAATGAGAAAACAGGAAAATACAGACTACCCTAAAAATACAGTCATGTTTTTAAGAACTGAGGTCATCTGATTTTACAGCTATATCTGCTCAAAATGATTTCTTAGAATTAACTGAATTTTTGAGAATTAATACTAGTTAGCGTATATGGTTCAAAAAGCTACCAGAAAGAAAATGTAAAATCAAGAGCAGTTGGGTTTCCTTGAAGGATACCTTTCTCGAATCTTTCAGAGCTAAATTTTGTGGCAGCCTTGATAAGAGAGGAAGTCATTGCCTAAGAATAAATATTCAAAAAGATGAATAACATATATTGTTTGAAAAAATGTTATAAGTGTCTATGTTAGGAGAATATTTCTAAATACATCAGCTCCATCTTCAAATTATAATTAATTCAATTTTGCTATAATATTACTATTGGAATATCTCTGTAGTAAATACCCCTTTGTTCACTCTACTAATTCTTCCAGATTACAAAGCATCTTCAAATCATCAGGTTTTATAGGAAATGCTTCACCTATGAAGTTGTAAAATAAAGTGTTCCAAAGAATCTCTCCTAGATTCAGTACTTAGTTCAGTTTACCTGTCTCTGCTTGCCACCTATTCTAAACTTTGTCATGCATCTCCACTCCCACCAAGGAATATATATGTAAATAGGAAAGTAAATTCTAGGACTTCTCTAATTTTGCTCAGTAAGGGTCAAACTTTTTATTTGCCTGCAGAGTTTTCATGAGTAGAAAATGAGAGCCCACCAGTTCCCTTGACACATGAAGAATAAGGAATATAAATGAGGAGCTAAAGGAAATAGGCTGTCATCCTCATAATCTTGAAAGGAAAAAAAAATTACTTAGGAGGTTAAATGTTTGTATCACATAGTATTGATCCTTCAAGCACCTCATTGGAAAATACATAAAGATTGCAAATCTAACAGATGTATGTGTATTATTATATTCAAACTTAATTTTCCTGATTTAAAGATCTAGCATTCCTACCACACCATAGAATTTTAATTTATTCTTTTGAAATTACTAATGAAAACACTGAGCACCCTAAAGCACTTTATAGTTAAAAGAGTTACAGCAATTATGTTCAACTTACTAGCACTGGTTTGTAGCTGAACATGTTAATTCATAAAATTACTTTAACTCTTAAGTTTAAAACAATTTCTATCTTTATATGTATTTGAAATTGAGAAACTACTTTCCCAAAGGAGTTTGCATCGAGACCAATTTGGAGGAAATTGTTCATAATAAGAGAAAACTATTCCCGCATTTATTTGTGTATTCATTCATTCAACAAATATTTATTGAGCATTTAGCTTATATGTCAGACAATTTTGTTGCAGCGAGTAAAACAAAGTCCCTGCCTTAATGGAATTTATATGCTAGTGTGGGAGACAGATAATCCACAAATAAATGAATTTTAAAAGGAACACTCTGGCAATTATATGGAAAATAGGTTCTAAGGATCAAGAAAGGTAAACTAAAATTGAACTAAGGGGCTACCCATGTGAGAGATAATGATGTATTAAATGTGGGTGAGTCATGACCATGTTATTAAATGGTCAGAATGGCTAGAAGATAGAGACAAGGATTATCTAATGGATTAGATGTGGGTTGTAAATCAAAGAGAGGAGTCAAGGATGACCACAAGGTTTTGTTGTTGTTGATTTCTTTGCTTGTTCTGCTTAATGCAATAGAATATGGGTATCATTTTACTGAGACAGAAAACACAGGGGAAGGAGGCTGTTGACGGGGGCTCAGGAAGGAATCAACAGTCCCATTTTGGAAATATTAAACTTGAAATACCTAATAGAAATCGAATATAGCATCTCAAAATAGCATCAAATATATATGGATAGCCTTTGAAAATATGGACAGAATGAAATCACCTGGGAATAAGTGTAAATGCAGAAGAAATCTGAGACTTTTTTCTCTGGGACATTCCAACATGAAAAAAATTAAACAAAAAACTTGTAAGGGGTCCAGAAAAGGGGGAAAGAAAAGGTACCACCAGATTCAAGGGGAAAAAAAAAGTTTTAAGAATAGAGAAGAGATTATATGCATTAAATGTTTTTGATAAGCTGAGTAAAATGAGGACTGACAATCAATGAATTGGGGATGTAGATGTGTACGGTTTCAGTGAAGGACTAGAGTCTACCGAGCAAAGAATACGAAAAGAAGAAATGGAGTTGGCATGCATAGATAACTATTGTGAGGCATGTAATATAAAGCAGTATGAACCTCTGGGTACTAAGTGGAAACATGTGAGATCAAAGGAGGGTTTTAGTAAAAAGAGAAATCTTATAGCATGCTTACTTCATAATGGAAACAGTACAGTATGGATAGGGGACTTGGTGAAGCAAGAGAGGGAGGGGATAATCATAATGCAAAACAAATAGGTGAAAGTAAAAGATGAGGGTAAAGATAATATCTTTACACATTGGGGAAACTATGAGGCTCTAAATCCACAGAATATGAAAAGAAAAAAGTTAGGACATACATAGGTGGCCTCACAAACAAGCCAGCCATTCCTAGGAGATGAAACAGAATACAATAGAAACACAAAATGTTGCCAGAAGCAGATGTTAAAAGCATCCAACCAAAGCACCTGGAAATTCAGTTATAGGAAAATAGACCAAAGTACTGTATGAAAGTCAGTGACCAGAACCAGTCTTATTTCTGGAATCCTTTTGCCCATCTTGTGTCTAATTTATGAGGAGGTGCTAAAAAAAACAAAACAAAAATGCTGATGACCACTGAATGGGTCTATGACTTACATGAAACTCTGCTCTAAGAAGAGCAGAGGACAAAGGTAAGTGTGACCACTTGTCCCGGAATAGATCCAAGTCCCATTCTGGCTCAGTGACTGTCTCTGAGTTATTTCCGATGTGTTTACGGGGCATAAAGCCTGAAGTACCAATAGAGAACTTAGGTTTATACCTCTGCTGAACTGCTGTGAGAGAAAGAGGTGTATAAAGTGTGTGTGGTTTTCATTAAAATTAGCAATCTATAAATCAAAATTCCAAAATACCTGAGAAAATCTAACAATAAGAAACAGAACAACAAAATAAGCAATTTGCATGGGAGTTGATCTCAGGTTGACATTAAAAAATAAAATGGCTTGAAGAAAAAAATACAAATAAACATATTTAGAGTCCTAAATGTTATTCAGAAAATATCAATGAAAGGCCTAATTAGTATCATATGTAAATCTAGATGCTGGGAATATGGCAAAAAACTAAGCAGATGAAAATCATTGCCCTCATGGGACAATGGAGTTTACATTTCAGTGGGTGAGATAAGTGGGAGAAACTCTGAATTAGAACAAGAAGGAATGAATCATAAGTAGTTTATATGAAATTGACCAAATAATTTGGGATAGGAGAAGATAGTCGCATTAAAAAAAATATGAAAACAAACTCTAGACTGGACTGTGTGAAAAGAATCAGTTATTGGAAAAGCAAGAACATATACAGAAATTCAGCATCATGAAAAGTATGGTGAATTAGTTAAGAATTATAGAGGAAATATTGCTTTAGCACACATCTAATAATAGCCCTAGAACAGGGTGGTCTTAGTTTACCAGGTGGCTAAGACAAATACTACACGATGGATTGGCATAAGAACAAAAACTTATTGGCTCACAGAAGCTCGACGGCTTGCTCCCTTCCCGGGCTGGTAGTGTTCTAGCTGACTGGCAACCTTTGGGTTCCTTGGCTTTCCCCATAACACAGCCATGCCCTCTCTTTTCTCTTCTGCATTCCACTGATCTGGTTCGTGGCTCCTCTCCATGGCTTTTTCTTTGTCTGTCTGAACTTCTGCTTATAAAGAACTCCAGTAATTCAGATTAAGATCCAACCTCATTCAGTTTGGTCACACCTAAATAGCATCTTCAAAAGGTCCTATGTACAATGGATTCATTCCCCCCAGGGATATGGATTATGATTAAGAACACGTTTAAATTGGGATACATAATTCAACCTACCACAAGAGGTCAGCAAATTTATTCTGTAAAGAGACAGAAAATATCTTAGGCTTTGCAGGCTATAGAGTCTCTGTTGCAATTTTTCACCTCTGTCATGTATTCCAAAAGTAGCCATAGAGAGTACCTAAATTAATGAGTGTGGCCTGGCTGTGTTCCAAAACTATTTTATTTACAAAAATAGACCTCCTGTTGGTTTGGCCTTTGGGCTTGGTTGCCAGCTTCTGTTCTAGAAGAAAAGAGTGGAATTGCCAGAGAAGCAATATTTTAAGAGGTGAAGGCAAAGAATTTTCCCAGAACAAATATATTTTTTACTACTCTGTTCAAAATGACTCTTTAAGAGCTTATCAGCAGTCACTGAACAAATTTATATCTAGATACATGAGACTATAACTACAAAATATCAAGTATAAAGAGAAAAAATCAACAGGTGAAAAAAGTCTATGACTTATAAAGGAACAATAATTATAACTATACCAGATTTCTTATCAATTAACCATGCTAGGAGAAACTATAACAAAATATGAGAATGCTAAGATAAAATAATTTTTGTCCTCATATTTGATCCACTACTAAATTATGATTCCAGAAAGAAGGCAAATAAATCATGTTATGATGAAAAAGACTAAGATAATTTACCACTATCCAACACACATTAAAAACTATAAAGCATGAACTATAGCAAGAAGAAAATTCAATATAGAGTAAAGGAATTTAAAATTAACTATATGAATAATAGTTATATTTATATTTATGCACACAAATACTTATACATATCTATGTATTCAATTACATCAGTGCATTTTACTATTCCTTATAAAAAATAATAATATCAATTTATAGTGTTTTTCAAGAACATAAACTTAAAATTTTAGGCAGAAAAATATAAGATAGAGGTTCTTATACTTTCTTTAGAGATGTAGAATATCAAACTGTGATAAATTAAGGGTACATATTATAATCCTTAGGGCAATCACAAGATAATCCAATAGAGGAGTTAACATGAAATATTAAAACATATTTAATTGACCAAAAGAAAGCATGGGAAGAGAAATAGAGGCATAAAAATAGAAAAAAATAGCAAGACGGTAGACTTAAAACAAATGGATTAATAATTATATTAAATATAAAGGAGTTGATCACTCCAACAAAAATTAGAGATTGTCAGACTGAATACAAGAAAAAGATAAAACATTTTACTCTATGTACACATGAATATACAGAAAGCAATTGTGTTTCTATATACAGAGTATATAATTGGAATATCATTTGTTAATTCCATTTAAAAGAGTAGCTAAATATAAAATATGAACAGCTTAGAAAAATTCTATAGTGAAAACTACAAAACATTGCTGAGATAAAGAAGATCTCAATAAATATTCACGGATTGGGAGAATCAATAATGTTGAGATGTGACACAAACTCAAACAAAATCCCAAAAGTTTCTTCTTCTTGTTGAATTTCAAAAGTTGACACTAAAATGCATGCAGAAATGTAAAGGAGCTAGAATAGTTATAAGCAATCCTAAAACGGGGGGAAAAATTGGGGTGATTCTTATAACCTAATTACAAGATTTACATGTAAGTTACAGTTATCAACAGTGTGGTGTTTGCATTAATGTTAAACAAATAGATTAATGGAACAGAATAAAGCGTCCAGAAATAAATTCATAATGATACAACTAATTGATTTTTAACAAAGGCTCCAAGGTAATTCAATGGGGGTGCAGAAAAGCTTTTCAACATACAGTCCTATAATAACTGGATTGAAACAAAGTAAGACAAAAAAAAAAAAAAAAAAAAAGCAACAGCCCCTTGGACCATAATCTCACTCAATGAACAAGCATGAGTTTGAGACTGATCACAGGCATTAATTTAAAACAAACTGGAAAGTTCCTAAAATATATTTGTATCTTTGCAGTAGGCAAAGATCTCTTAGAGAAGACCCAGAACACTAACAAAAAAAAATGAGAAAAAAAAAGGACTCAAAATTAAAAGTACTTACTGATCATAAAGGATTATTACAGATATGAAAAGGCAAATGAGAAGTCACAAGAAAATATACACTAAACATCCATCTAAATGAAGAGTCGCATCTAAAATACACGAAAAACTTCAACATATCAACAACAAAGACAAGAAACAATAAAAACAGGGAAAGATTTGAACAGATCCATCACAAAAGAACATATACAAATGATTGGTAAGCATATGTTCAGATGCTTAATATCATCAATCTTCAGGAAAATGTAAATTAAAACTGCAACTGGTTCATATTTCATACTGAAATGGGTAAAATTAAAACTGACAACACCAAATGTTGACAAGGATAAAGAGCAGCTGCAACTCTCATACATGCTGGTGTGAGTGTAATATTGTACAATCTCTTTGGAAGCTGTTTGACAGATTTTTGTAATGCTAAATATACATCAACCGTATATTCCCACAATTCTACTCTTAGGTGTTCATCCCAAAGAAATAACGTATTGTCCACCCAAAGACTTGCATTAGAATAGCTATATTCAAAGTAGCTCAAATTTGGATACAACACAAATACCTACCAGTGGTAGAATAGATAAATAAACTGCGATATGTACATTCAGTGGGATACCACTCAAGAAAGTAACTTAAATTGTGTAATAATAATGATAATAATTACTGATGCATGCAACCACATGTAGAAATCTTAAAAACATTATGCTGAGTGAGTAAACCTGGAAACAAAAGAGAGTATACTGTGTAATTCGCTTTATGCAGATTTAAGTAAAAGGCAGTACTAATCTATGATCATACAATTAGAAAAGTTAATAACTGAAGCTGCTGAGGTTGAATGGAAGGTGACACAAAAGAATTCTCTGAGGTTATAGAAATGTTTTAAATCTTTATCAAGGTGGCATTTACATGTGTGCCCTTTGTCAAAACTCATCATGTTGTGCATTTAAGATGTAGACACTTAACATCGTAATAAATGATTTAATAAGCATTGTTTAATTAAAGAAGGTAGGAAAGAACAGTATGTTTTTGAAAGAGAAGAACTGACAATATGAGAGCATAAGGTAATGAAAGCAACAATAGAGAGGATGAATAAAGCCTAAATACTGATCCTGATGGAATTTAAAAAATTGAAACGTCACACATAAAGAATATTAGGGTCCAAAACAGATACTAATTGGAAACTGAAGAAACTGAAATTTTTATGTAGAAATATAGTGAAAGAAATAACAATTTTCTGGTGAAAACTTAGATTTAATGGAATACATTAAATGTAAAAGAAAAATAGTAAATCGTATTATGAAAATATAGAAAGGAAATTATATTGGTTGTCAAAATTCCTAATACTAAATGAGTTTTCCAACCTGGTTCAAATTATTTCAGGTGAAATAAACAGTTCAAAATTAGCACAAGAAAGAATATTTTAGACCAATGTCACTTATGAAAACATGTGCACAAATCTTCTATAAAATACTGTCAAAATGAATTCAGCAGCTTATTAAAAATTATAATAAAGCTAAATAAATTTTATTATAGCAGAGCAATAATAATACAACAGCAGAAAATATATGATTTTAATTCACAAATATGACACTTTAAGACTAAAATGCAATCAACTCACTAGCACATAAAAACATTCTACTAATCAGTCACAACTTTAAAAGAACTTTAGAAAGTAATATAGAAAGAAATTTCATTAATCCAATAAGGCTTTTTTTAAATAAAAAATGTAGTAAAGATCAGGCTTAACAGTGGAATTTTAGAAAAGGTTCCAGTATAGTCAGAAACACAATAAGAGTGACATATATAATCATTAGATTGAAAGACCCAACCAATGCAATTAATCAAATAAGTGAATAAGAAGTATAATAGTTGGAGAAAAAAAGTAAAACATTTCTTCCTTTGTAGACTATATGTCGTTTTACCTAAATGACTTGGAGTTTTCTACCAGCAAACTATTAGAACTAATAAGATTTTTCATCAAAGTATAGACTAATGATTTATAAAATTCAAACATACACCTTTTTATACAGGAAATAAAAAAATAAGATATGAAGTTTTAAAACGTACTCTTTAAAATACCAACAAAAGTAAAATCAATTTGAATATGTAATACAAGAGAGCTACTATTTAAAATAGCAACAAAGACTATAACAAAATATAAGCAAGTAATCTATAAGCAGTAAAATTACAAAACACTAAAGTCAATCAAAATACCTTAGTAATTAACGACATCTACCATAATTATAGATGCCAGCATTCCATATTATAAAATGTCAATTCTCTCCAAAATTAATTCATGACACAATGCAATTTCATAAAAATTCCAACAGAATGTTTCATGTATATTGGTAAGCGAATATCAAAAATTTGTTGAAAGTAAATGGCTAAGGATAATCAAGCTAATTTTTAAGATGGACAAGGTGAAGAAATGTGAATAATTTACCCAACCAGATATCAAGATGTACTAACAAGTTATATTAATTAAGACTTTGTATTATTGATGCATGAACATTCGAATAGATTGCTAGAATAGAACGGAGCCTCTAGAGAATTATTCATACATGTCTATGTAGGTGTGTGTGTGTGTGTGTGTGTGTGTGTATGTCAGTAGAAACACATATATATATCAGTAGACAGTGAAAGATATTTGGTTATCTATACGATAAAGTAGATTCTTTCATTATAGCATACATAAAAATAAATTCTAGATGAATTAAAAACCATACCATAAAAAGGAAAACTTTAAATTTTAGAAAGGAAGGTATTTATCATATAGGGTAGAGAAGAATATCTTAAGACCAAAAAAATCACCATCTAAAAGAAGAAAACATTGACAATTGGAGAATATTAAAATTAATTACTTCAATGTGATGAAAGAACTGTAAAAAATGAAAATATGTGACACACAAATGTGTTTACAACACACTCTATCAATAGATTGTTAATCAGAACATAAAAAAGCAACCCACTGGAAAAAATGTCAAAAGGAAGAACAGAGATTTAACTGTAGGGAGTCATTATTATCTAGTTACCATATTAAAAAAAATTGTTCAATATTAGTAAATTGGGTAAATGAAAAATTTAAATGAGATTTCATCTCACAACCAACAGATTAAAGAATTAAAGGTTAACCAACACTAAACATTGGTGACAATTTGGAGAAATGGGATATCTTATTTATTCTGTTAATGGTACAACAAACACAGAGAATAATTTGACAATAATTAGTAAATTTGAAAAAGCATATGTACTACAACCTCAAATTTCAGTTTTAGATATATACACCCTAAAGAAAATATACATACTAAGAAACATGTAAAAACTTATTCAGTCACATGGTTGGAAGCAAGGAAAGTAGAAACAACATCGATGTTCATTAAAGGGATAGTAGACACCAGGGCATTTAATGCAATGAAATATCATACAGAAACGAATAGACAATGTATAAAAGACACGTTTCAAAAAAGGAATGAAAAAGCAAATTTCAGAATGACCCATATATTTAACGTATGCTTAATGACATATATTTAAAGTGTTAAAACACATAAAAATACTCTATGCTGTTGATGGATACTTTAAAAAGAAACTATAAAATTTGCACATCAACTTTAAGATAAAGTTTACTTTGGGGGAAGGAGAAAAAAGAATCAGGGGTGGTGCAAAAAAAAAGGCTTCATTTCTACCTGCAATGTTTTATATATTTATTTTATGGTAGAAGCCTACATTTTTTTCCAGCTTAGTTTTGTGAGTACAGGTGCTCATTATATTTCCACTATATCTGTATATCAAATTTAACATTTAACCAGAAAAATAACACTTTCTCAACAAAAAAGAAAAGTAGTAGAACACCTGTTGAATTGTTTAAAATTTTCTCCATGGACTTTCCCAGTATTAAATTCACTCTCAAGGCTCCCCATCACCTCTCGTGGCCTGTCTCCTATTGGCATCTGTCTTATACTTCCACCAGGGTATCAATAGGTATTGAAAGTACTGGGAAAATTCAAAAAGAGGGATTATTTTCCAATGGGAACAGACATAAAGACTCAGTTCCAGACACAAAAGAAATTATTCAGAGTTCATAGAGCAGAAATATATGATACTTAAGCAATATGAACTTAGCCAAGGAAGAACCAGAAAAATAATAGGGAATAAGCAAGAGAGTAAAGAGCAGACCTGGAGAGTTCCCAGATGTTGATCTCTTATCTTCTTTTTATGGCAAGAAGGAGCCAGCCTGGGAGAGATGCCTCTACTTGGTCAGTGGGAAAGCTATAATATAAAAAGGTAAAATCATTTAAACAAATTTTCCATATGATTTCATGATCTGACACTAATATTTCATTACATATATCATGCTATTTCCTTTATCATCTATTTATTATATTTTCAACAACCATCAAGGCAACATATTACATTAAAACTGTTGAAATTTATCAACTTGTGAAATTCAGCGAAGCAACTCTCCTCCTATGCTATCCCTAATCCCCTTGTTGAACTCAGATCCAAACTGCTAACACTCTGAATGGCTCCACAAATTCTTAATCATATATGCTAAAAAATGCACGAATCTTCCCCAAACCTAATATTCCTCTGCTTCCTTTTGTGGCTAATAGAAATTAATATCCCAGTACCTACAACTAAAAACCTTACTGTAACATCAGAAGACTCCAAAAACACTGGAAATAAAAAGGATTCAGAGGGAAAAAAATCTCAGAACCATATTTGAAGACTTCTTGCTCAACCACCTCCCTGTTCAGCATCCAATCAGTTGCCAAGTCATGTAGATGCCATTTGGTACTCCATTATCCTGACAGATTAACGTTCCTAAAGCACAGCTCTAACCACATCATTTCCCTGCTCCCAAACCACTCTTCACCTAGTGGCACATTACTTTAATTGAAGAGGAGCTATGAAAAAAATAAATTGTCTCATACACTATATTTATAATCCTAAAAATAGTGATGGCGGTAATATTACAAGAACCCTGAATCATCACAGCACTGAAAGTTCAGAAAAGCAATGCGTATTATTAAGCCACTAATGAAATACAGGAGATAAATCTAGTTGTAACATGAAATGGTCATAGTAGAAATAATAGCAGCCTACTGAATATGTAAATAGTAAATTTTGCCCCTTGCAGGCT
Organism: Tamandua tetradactyla; assembly: GCF_023851605.1. Classification (NCBI taxonomy): domain Eukaryota; kingdom Metazoa; phylum Chordata; class Mammalia; order Pilosa; family Myrmecophagidae; genus Tamandua; species Tamandua tetradactyla. The sequence continues at coordinate 49,772,799 of NC_135344.1, read as the reverse complement.
TTAGTTTCTGTTTACCAATAGCCCAAATCATCAAAGATACATTTAAATTGTGTGTGTGTGTACGAGAGAGAGAAAGGGAGAGAAAGTGTGTGTGTGCATGTGTAGGTGTGTGTGTAGGGAAAGAGAAAGAGAGAGAAGGAGGGGTTTGGAGAGAGAACGAGAGATACTTTACTAATTATTAACAATCTATTCTGTTTAATGCAGTGTCCAGTGGCAGAAATACTTTGATTTAAGAGGGCATATTATTTATCACCAGGTAAATCCATTTGGGATAAAAGTGTTCCTCTCTATATAATTTTAAAACTAAATCACCAGAAATATAATACATATTTTTAATATTACAGCTGGAAAGTTATCCTGTCTTAGTGCTCCATGTTAAGTAATAGAAGAGGGAGAGGAAACTGAGACCCAGAAAAAATATATACATTTCTATTTAATTTTTGCAGAATAATGTAAAGAAATAGAAGTCTCTGTAAGAGCAAATTGTGTTTGGATAGGTGTTAATTTCAGGCCATGGTTCCTCATTGTCAGCCGAGCACTTCACACTAGTCAACACTCATTTGATTTATGGCCTTCTTTTCTCATTCTCAGAACCAAAACTACCCTCCAGCTCCCTACATAACCTGTAACTGTTACTACTTGACTAATTCATTGGTGAAAAAGGTGACGTTTCCAGCACAAACATCCTCACATTTTTGTCACCCTTCCTTCAGGAACTTACCTCTACATGCTCTCATCTTGTTCACCCTCTTTCCTATGTCTGAGCACAATGTATTCTTCTTATTTCAGGTGCGCTCCTCCACTTGTGTTTTCATTTAATTTTTAAAATAATTTTATTTTTATGTAAAAAGTAATATATGCATAGGTTAAAATATATTTTTAAAACTGTAAAAATGATAGCAATGGAAAACAAATCTTCCTCTTATGCCAGAGATTTAATGCCCCTTTCCTAGTAAGTTCTTTGAAAGCTTCAAGGAATTTAAGACGTTTTTACAGAAATGGAGGTACAGTGTCTATCCTTGGGCCTTATTTGATCCAATATGCTCATCTTTTTCCCATATTTTCAGTCTCTCTTTTCCATGTTTTTTTCTAGCCATTGCCTCCTTTATTTTCTTCTTAAATGTTTATGTTCTCCAGTTTTTGGTTTCTTCTCATTATCATTCTTTCCAAAGTACACACATTGGCTGGAATTCATACATTATCTTGCTTTTAACTACCAACTATTGTTTGACACTTACAATCTTCTATCTTTAAGCAAGTTTGAGCTTATTTCAAATCAGCATATCTAGATCCTGCCGGATATGTCCACTTATGATGTAAATCAGTTCTTCAAACTCATACAGTCCCGAACTGAAGTCATCTTCAGGAAATGCCTAAGCTTTTAAAAATCACAGGCTCTTGGATGGCTTGGTGATTTGGGGCAACACAGTCTCCTCAAAATCTTAGTTGGCATCCATTTTATTTGTGCCTAGTCATTTGCTAGTATCCACAAACATGAATCTGGTGTAAACACAGTCAATAAAGCTGAAGAATCTTGCTATCGATTTTTCTTATAGACTACTATATATACATATATTTTTCATCTTCTTCTTTTGCTTAATGGCCATTGACTAGACGCAACTTGAATATCCAGGATTCAGTGGAAAGGCAGTACTTTACTCCCAGTTTCTGCTGCTTAGGACTCCAATCTAATATCCTAATAATGGTGAGATTTTGCTACCTCGGCTTGTAATGATTACAGCATGGAGCAGAAAAACATTTTTTGTTTTTTTCTTAAATTCACATTTGTTTCAATTTACCAATTCAGGAAACTCTTGAAGACTATATTTCTGCCCTTCCTGATTTCAGATGGGCTAACTGTAATCTGAGTTTATCTACCACTTACAGGGTTTAGTAAAAATCATTGAGATAATCAGTATTTGCCAGTCCTCTAAAATTTTCTGTAATCAAACTGAGATATAATACAATGTATCTAACCAAGTTCACTTAACTTTAAAAAAAAAGGATACAGAACAGAGAATAATAGAGCACACACAACAACAGAAGAGTGGACATCTTATGACGCCAGACGTAACTTCCAGTTTCTAGTCATTTGTCCCTCAGGACAAGCACAGTTACATAAGGCAAGGCTGAGCGTAGGTGAAGAATCTAAAAGAATCTAGGAGAAGGAATCAGCTATGGGGTACTTTCCTTTGGTGGGTCAAGCAGCCCTTCAGATCTAGCCACACTGTCTTCCAAGTGTTCTTGATCATCTAGTGATGTAGCCTCCTCAGCTATACTGGACTAGTCCCAGTTCTCTGGTGCAGCTTTATCTCATCAATACAAGTGCTCATTATTCAATATCAACAAAGAGGTGAAAAAGTTTGCTCTAATATATAGTACTAGACTAAATTCTCCTTTATCTTATATTAAGTATATGTACTCTACTAACAATTCCTTGAGTTAACGTTGCAAGAGAATTTACCAAGGATCAAATTATCAGATAAAACTTGAAGAAAGACTACAGAACCAGCCATTAACTTTTCCCTTCAACCATTTCTCTTAATTCTCTAGTTCAGGTTTAGAGAAATGGTTCATGCCCCAAGGTACTTCAAGCAGCAGTATAATCCACTATTCAAGACTCTTGAGAAGGACCACATATTTTTGATGCCTGGATTGCCTAAAAGTCCCTTCTGCCTACTTTCTTAACACCTCCAATCAACCAACACCATATTTTAGGGTCTGTTATTGATAGCACCCTGTCTCCAAGTACTGGCTTCTACTGGGTAAGAATTGCTTCCCACTGCGAAAAACAAAATGCCCAAATAACAGTGAACAAGGAGTCTGGAAATGAGAGTGCCTCAACTGGTTCAGCTGCTCAAAGAAACCACTAAAGACCCAAGAACAACTGAATACTCAACCATGCATAGCAATTTTGTTCATTTATAACCTCATGGCATCTCATCATTTTGAAGGCAGGAAAAACAGAAAAGGGGCATTGTCTATGAGCTCTGCCTTTTTTAAATCAGGGAAATAAGGATTTTTCCTTAAGTCTAAGCATATTTCTTCTTGTGCCACTAATGGAAAAAATGGGTGGGAAAATTTCCACTAAGTTTTAGAGTCTCCACATTGAGAACCATAAGGGAAGAGAGTACTTGTAAAGGTACTGGGTTAATTAATCAACAGTGTTTGCCACAGCAAGAGTTCTCTAAAATTAATATCATTATTTTAAAAAGTATGCAGCTGCTAATGATTATAAGCCTTCCTTTAAGTGACTGAATAAGCAAGAAAGTATATGTGTATAGAAAATACTGGAACTATATAAACGAAAATGTTAATGGGAACTTCATCCCCAAGTAATATTATTATGGTTAAGTCCTTGTTCTTGTGCTTTTTCTGTACTTTCCAAATTTTCTACCATGAAAAAATATACTGTTGAGATATAAATTTTTATAGAATTGTATAGACTTTTATATACATATTTGTGGAAATACCAAGTAGTCATTTAATATGGAGGTATATATATATATATATATATATATATATATAATATAATAAAAAAAATTATCCTGTATATACTAATCAGGGAGTACAAGTATATGTATGTATGGATAGTATTTATGTGTGTATGTATATGTGTATGTATATACATACACACATAAATACATAGATACAAACATACATACATAGTTTTTCATTATATGTATTTAATATTTATAAATATGTATCTATTAATATACAAACATATTTCCTTCAGTTTTCTCAATATAGTTACAACTTCTGAAATAGCAATTTCTCTATGTATTTTTTAACCAAAATTCTCATTCACCATATTACATTTCTATAGTTACCAAAATCATGAATTTATAATTATTTTTATACTCAAAGTACTTATTATCATGTTTTTCATTCTGGTTTGAAACTCATATATATATATATATTTTTTTTTTTCTTTTCTGAGTCACTTCTTTTATCATTTGAGCTGCTCTTAATAATTAAGTATTGGCATTTGTAATCGGTTCATGAGCAAGTGTTTTTCTTTTACTATCTTTCAGAATAGAGGAAATACACTGACATTTCCTTATGTGAGCTAAGAAGAGGTGTGGAAAATGAACAAATATTGCTGTAATTAGAATGTGGTAGAATAAATATGATAAATAAAAGAGATATTTGCACCTAAGACTAGGTAGAGAGTGTTTCTAGACAGGGGTAAGGAATGTTTCCCAGAGGAGTAAACTCGGATATGATGTTTCAAATTATTTTATTAAGCATAATGCCTACTGGGGCCATAATAATAAGTAGGATTTTCAATATTTTTCCTTATTAGAGGCCTTAAATGTGTATTTTGCAACTTTTTATTTTGAAATAATTTAAAACTTACTGGAAAGTTGCAAGAATAACACAAACCCCATACAAAGAATCCCAACAAAGCAACACAACTCCCCACCAAGATCCCCTGATCCACCAATTTTAACATTTTGCCATCTTTGCTGTATCATTGCATCTGTATATCTTCTGAAAATTTGAAAGCAGGTTGCACATATCATACTCCTCAAGCAAAAAATACTTCCATGTACATTTCCTACAAACTGATACTCAAGTAAGTAATCGCCTTAAGTGCAATTATCAAATTTAAGAAATTTAACATTGCTATTATGCTTATATTCTATTTTCCAATTTTTCTTTACATTCCAATAATATCTTTTTGAAACTTTTCTCCAAACTTAGATTCCATTCAGTACCATGTATTACATTTAATTATCATTACCTCTTTAGTTTTACTTTCTCTTATTTGCAAATTGTCAAAACATATATACAACAAAATCTTCCCATCCCAAACTATCCCAAGCATACCATTCAGTGGGATTAATCACATTCACAATGGTACAGTACTGTCATCCCTTATCAGAACTTTCCCTTCTCCCCAAACAAATCCTACACTCATCTTGCATTATCTTCCCCATTCCACCCACCCTGGTAATCTGTACTCTACTTTCTGTCTGTGGTTGTATAGTCTGATATTTTCTTTGAAGTTACCACAGGACTTAAATTTAACATCCTAAATTTCTAACAATCATATTTGCTTTAATATCAATTTAACTTCAATAGTAAACATAAACTATACTCCTATACCCCTCTATTCCCCCACCTTCATGTGGTTCTTATCACAAACTATGTGTTTATATATTGTGAGTCCCAAACCACTGATTTATCGTTTCATTTCATGCATATGCCTTTTAAATCCTGTAGGAAGTAAAAGTGGAGTTACAAATCAATTTTATTTATATTTACCCACACCATTATCTTTGCTGGTTATCTTTATTTCTTCATGTGGCTTTAGTCAATCGTATAGCGGTTCTTCCCTTCAATCTGCAGAACTCCAATTTGCATTTCTCGTAAGGCAAGTCTAGTGGCAATGAAGTTCCTCAGCTTTTGTTTATCTGAGAATGTCTTAAATTCCTCATTTTTAAAATACTGTTTTGCCAGAGACAGGATTCTCGATTGGCATTTTTTGCCACTTTAAATATGTCTTTCCAATGCCGTTTTGCCTCCATGGATTCTGATGAAAAACTGGCACTTAATTCTACTGAGTCTCCCTTGTAGGAGACACCTTGCTCCTTTATTGTTGGCATTCGACATTTTGATTATCACATGGTGTGCCTATTTGGGTTTACCCTGATTGGAGTTCGCTGAACATCGTGGATATGTATATTCATGTCTTTGATCAATTTTGAGAAGTTTTCAGCCATTATTCCTTTGTATATTCTCTCTGCCCCTTTCTTTCTCCAACTTCTGGGATGCACATATTACGTATATTGGTACACTTGAAGGTGTCTCACAGGTCCTCAGGCTCTGTTTACTTTTATTCATTCATTCTTCTTTCTTCTCCTTAGACTGGATAATATCAATTATCTTATTTTCAAGTTCATCGATTCTTTGAATCGGCAGTTGAACCATTCTAGGGAATTTTTAATCTTTATTATTGTGGTGTTCAGCTTTGTTTGATTCCTTTTCATAATTTCAGTCTCCTATTGATACTTTCTTTATGCCCATCTATTATTTTCCTGATTTCATTTGTCCATGTCCTTACTTCTTTGAGCATAATTAATACCATTTTTAAAAAAGTGTTTGTCTATAATGTTCCAAATCTGATCCTCTCATTGATGATTTCTAAAGCTTCAATCTTCTCCTTTGCGTGGGCCACCACTCTCTGCTTCTTGAAACCTGGACATTCTGAAATTTTAGGGTGTGATCACTGGAATTTAGACTTGTGAAGCCTCTGTTTCTTAAACTTGTATCCAGCTAGTGTTAGAACAGAGATTTTCTTGATTGCCAGCAGCTAACAAAAAAAAGGTGGGGGGGGGGGGGAGAAAACATCTTCCCAGTATTTGCAAATTGACCTGTAAGGATGCTCTCTTTAAGGGCTTATCTATACGGTGACTGGAGAACAGCTTTAAGCCAAAGCGTAAAAAGCCTCCCTGATTCTTTCTGCGCATGTGTCTTGTCTTAGGCATGCGCCCCGTGTGGCCCTAGGAATTCTCCTATTTACTTGGATATGAATGTCCCCACCTCCTTAGGATACAGTTTCCTCAATGTCTCAGTCACTGCACTGTCTGTCCTGCAGCCAGTAGTTCCCTGCCCCAGTAGCATGACTTGCTTGTTCTCCCAGGTGTTTTGTAGGAGAACTCTTCGCTCCACCTTCTACAGGCAGGGCAAATTCTAGGACAGTGAGTTTTTGAGGTCACCCCCAGACAGATTGGGCCAAACGTACATTCTCCCGGTATGTGCACGTGCATTATTACTCTGGAACTTTTGGAACCGAGACCAGGGATTTGCACTGGGAGAGGAGGCTGGCTCTGCACCAAGCCGGTGAGGGATGTAAGAGGGGCCAGCTGGCAACGAGGAAATCCTACCTCTTTAAGTATCCTTTTTTCTTGATTCAGCGCTAGCCTTGTACTGCAATCCTTTAATGTTTTCTGAAACTTTTAGAAAAATGTTCCTGCCGGTTCTTGCTGGTAGTTCAAAGTTTCTGTAGGAGACAGAGCACGTCTGTCTCGTTCTGCCATTTTATGGCGGCAGGGCCTTTTTCTGCTAATGTATAATTAAAAAGCAAAAAAAATCTATCTTAGCGATTCCAAATTGTAAAGCACTTCCAACTTCTGTCAGCATTGGTTAACTAATGTCTAGATGCTCTGCTTAGCAATTTATGACCGATATAAGACCAAAAAAAAAATCATTTTTGAACTTTATGCTTTTCGAGGTTTGATTATGTCAGAACATGAAAATATTGCTGTGTTGGGTATGATGGCCAGATTTAGATTTGCAACAGGCAGTGATTAAATTGTGCTCTTTAATTTTACTTTGAAAGTTGATATTCTAATTTGGGTTCAATTAAGATCCCAATTTAATCAGATAGTATTTAATTAGGAGGAGAAAGAACTGGAGGCCATCTTCTTGGCATCAACAATAAAATGTGCTATTTTTACAGCATCACCCTAGGTGGATTACACAGACAAGTTCCTGAAATTAGCATAGAAAATAGTTTTTTTAGATTATTTATTTAACTGTCTCTTTGCTTACTATTCATATATTAAATAAGAAATCTAGAATTCACAATGCCTTCTGAGATAGAGCATGTAGGGTATAATTTAATTGTTGAAATAGTTCATTGGGAAAAATGAATGCTTAGAACATAAGGAGGCATTTTCATTCTAGGTTGTTACTCTTTTGTCTGAATTCCACAGTTGATTGCAAAGGTATCTCAAGTAGACATAGCTTTGCACCAACAGAATATTTTTATAGAAGAAATGAAGAAATATCTTCATTTACTCAAAATGTCAGAGAACTCTGGTGTTTAACCTCTGGATGATGGCTTAACTAAGTCACACAGAAAAACGAAGCACAGAAAAAGCTTAACAGAAGCTATAAATTGTGTCAAGATAGATCTGTGAATGTGGTTGGCACCTTTACCCATCTGTTTAAATTACTTGAAAATGCTTTTGTAGGTGAGAGTGACCTTTATTCATTAGATAAAAGAAAAACTAGATTGTGAGGATTTTTCTCCTTTTAAACAGCAGTTTTCATAAGAACACAAGTGTGACCTAGTTAAAAGCTACAAATTAATAAGAAAAGGAAAACTGTATTTTAAATGTTACTAGAAATCTTTAGTTAAAATAAATTTTGTAAAATACTCTTACTAATATTTGAAGATGAATAATTTTCATTTTCAGATAGGGTTGCCATACATAGAAAAAAATAAGATACAGCATTAAATCTGAATATCAGATAAACAACAAGTATGTGTTTAATATAAATATGTCCCATGCAATATTTGGGAGATACTTATATTTTAAAATGACTAATTTATCTGAAATTCAAATTTATCTGGGTGTCCTTTATTTTATATTTTCAGGGTGTAAAAAAAAAAAGACATACATTCCTTTATTTTAAATGCATATGTACTTAAAAATTTTAAGAATAGCAATATATATGTATATTTTCTTCATTTTTATTTTATTTTGTTTCTCAGTTTATTTGACCTTTTCATCAAGACTAACTGGAACCTGATCATGGAAATTACGAGATTAAATGTTTAGAAACCTCCTTCCAAAACAGTTGGAAACATTCTGCAGGTAATTCATTACGGACACATTGGTTACCTACACAACTATGATATAGTAAAAAAGAAGTAGTATTCATTCCAATGCAAACTTGTGTACTTTTTATTAAGACACTGTATTTGCTTACATTATAGAAATAACTCTAACATCAAGGCTTTTCATGAATAATAGTGTTATATAGTATAGTGTGATGCAAATTCTGCAAAACTGATACTAAACCCTTATCCTGGAATAACATTGCCTAAACATGGCCTGAGAAACACACTTCTACACTAGAATGGCTTCTATTTTATAGAAGTTGAAAAGCATAGGTTTCTTCTCTGGCTTTATTTAGGTCCCTTGAAGATAGCTTTGGGTCGTCTGTTTTACTTACACCCCCTTGGTGAATAGGAAACAATAACTAGAAAGTCCTAGGTCAGCCCCACAATGCTAGATTAGCCAGTTCTGTGCCAATGTTAAATCCTGGGCACAGTGCAATACATAGCATCATACCATAGTAGATTAGATCTTGAAGGTTTTATTCACAGCATAAACCGAGGATGTGATGTTCTTATAGCAAAATCACATTAAAAAAAAAACATAACATAAAATACCAGCAATTTTGACATGCTTTGTTAAATAATAGTAGGACATGCAAGTTAACCTAAGAGTTTAACTAATTCATCCTTGTTGACAAGCACGAAAACATTCAAATAACCTAGATTTTCTAGCTCACCTAGTGTATGTTAGCATTACAAAATATAATTATAGAAATTCAAAAGGAATAAATACTGTTAATGAATGACAATAGCCCATAGCACATATAACACAACTTACCTCCTACATACCATAACTCTAATTAAATGGACATCTATTCTTTATCAGGGGAGCACATTATACCCATCAGGAAAAGTTCTGTAGAACATATATGCCAGGGGCCTACCCCTTGATTTTTCTGGTTTAGCAGATATGTATCATCTAGACGGTATCAGTTTAAAGCTTTCCAAAGCAAGCTCGATGCCCTTCCCTGGTCGAGAACCATTTTTTTTTCCTAGCTATCTCCATGAGATTTAAAAACTTCTAAATTGTTTTACATATGCAATTGTAGTAACCACTGCATCATAATTGCTTTATTTTGTGATTCTACGGAAATCATAGAGCATGATGTTAGACCAGACTTGTAAATTTTCTCTTATCCTTGTATTTTTTATACAGATTGGAGACTTGTCATGAGAATTATTCAAGTTGTAAATCTTGAAGTTACCCTAGACCTTTTCCCTAATCAAGCTTATCTGGCTATCTTTATGCTATAAATAAAAGTACAGAATTCCAGTTTTTGCAACCAAAGTCCAATTAAGAAGTAGGAATTTTAATAGAGAGATGGAAAGAGGCCCAACTTTAACTCAGAAAAAAAATTAATGTTTTAATTACTAACCTCCAGTTTACTAGTTTACATTCTCATGACTTTAGGCAAGCTTCAGTTTCTTCATCTCTAAAGATTCATGGGTCACTATAAAGATTAAATAAAATTAAATAAACATAAGACAAAATTTGGCCCTCTTTAAAATATAACAAAATTTGTAAATTCTAGTATATCTGACCAAGAACAAAAAAAAGAGAGAGAAATACAAATTACCAGTATAATGACCGACTGAATTCTACTGTGGTTCATAATGGAATTTATAAACCATTATATGCTTATAAATTTGACAATATGGATGATAGGGGCAAATTCCTATGGGAAAAATCCCTTACTAAAACTGATTTAGAAAGTAACAAAATCTGCATAGCCTTTTATCTATTTTAAAAACTGGCTCTATAATCCAAATCTTCTCCAAAAGAAAACTTTAGATCCAGCTGGCTTCACTGGTAAATTCTATAATTCTTTTAAAAAAGAAATAATACCAATCTTGCACAAATACTTGTAAAAAAAAAAAAAGACCCAGAAAAGTAGAAATACTTCTCAATTCATTTTATGAGGCAGACATTACCCTGATAGATAAAATAGATAAAGATGTAAAATAAAATCACATACCAATAAGACTCATAAAGAGATGCAAAATCTTTTACAGATATGAGCAAGTTTAATCCAGCAAAATTATATATATTAAGAATATATAATAATAAGCTATAAATCAGTGGGATTTATCTTGGGGACACATTAAACTCAAAATTAGAAAATCAAGAATGTACTTTATCAATTCAACAAAAAGGAGGAGGGGTGGATATGACCACCAATAAATGTAGAAAAAACATCTGACAGTCTGTAGACTGTCTGTCCATCTGGGTCTACAATGAGCAATGGAAAAACCGTATAGGCTGCTGGCAATTTCCAAACCTATGAAGGGGAGAGGATATGTTACAAGAATGAATTCCTTCTTGCCCCATCCATACTGTCCTAAAAATGTTTACATACATAGCAAAGGAAGGAGAAGAACAGAGAGAAAAATGAAAGTATGCCATAACCTAGCTCTCTACCTTGAGCTCACTGCAGCTATGCTGAGGCTCTGCCTGGGTTCAAAAAGATGCCTAGAACCTACGCAATGGGGATTGTTAAATCTAAATGTGACTGAATGTTTATTACCAAAGACAGAAGGAGACTTTAGTAACCACTCTGGATATCAAATTGTGGACCTGGCTGAATGCCTGAGGTAATTGACCAACAAAACATTACCTGGCAAATTAAAGTCTATTCATGAATCATCCCCTTCTCCCATAATTTGTGTAACACATAAACCATTCCCTTTTTACACTGTTGAGTTATGATGCCCAGTCATAACTTCTATCTTTCTATCTATGTATTTGTCCATGATTCTATTGATCCATCTATCTCTCTGAGTGGGGTTTTGTGTACCTATAAAGTTCCAATGTCAGGAATCAAGAAAAGACTACACTCAGAAAAGGACCTACTGACTCCACAGGCAAGAGTCAATAGTTTTCTAGGAACCTGGAGTGTTCAGACAGCTCCTTTGGCAGGAGTCAAGTGGGAGCTGTGGAGCTCTTTGTGATGTTGCCTTCCCGCCAACATTGACAGGCTCACTACCCCTGTTAGGCATGGGCCATCAGGTCGAAGCTCAGTATTATAATACTTTCCCCAGTACTCCCAGGTCATCCCTGATCCCCCTGACCCTTTTCCACTTTTCTGATACCACATACCACCCCATCTTACCTTCTACAATGGTTCAGCTGTCCTTCATAGAACATAGGGAGCAGTCCCTAGAAGCTATCTAGGTTTTCGAGTGCATCTGAAGATTTTAAAAATGGACAATAATCAAAGTGGGATTTATACCTTATAAGGATAAGCTCAATACATAAGTGGGTTAAAGGCTTACTTGTTCTGCAAGAAGCAATTATGATTGTCTCTATAATGTGAAAGTAAGTCAAGGAATATTGAAGTACATAATCTACTTTTCTATTAACTGGGTATGTATGGGTGTGTTTTGTTTCAGGAGTTATCATTCATATTAAAGTTTTCCTTGATTTGTTTGAGAGTTTGAGAATTCTGACCTCTCACTCCTTCCCATATCCTGAATCATTTTCCCCGATTTCACTGGAACACAAAAATCTCCTATATCATCCTCACCCTTTCTTCTGACTGCAGTCTGGCTGTCCACTAAGAGCACTGTTTCCCTGCGGCCCTCTCAAACAATGGCTGGTGCCACTTCCAATTCCATAAAACCACTATACTTGGAGGTGGGATAGATGCGTCCTTTGGTCCCCACTTCAGTTTTTAGTTCATTCTCCTTCATTCTTAAAATTGGCCACATTTGAATATCATCTTTCCAGACTACACCACCTATCATTTCTTCTTGAAGTCACCTACCAACCCTTGGACCACGTCTTCTCATTCTCATGCCAATAAAATCTTCTCGTACTTCTTAGTGAATTCAATTTCTGGATAGTCTCTCCAATTTCTTGGTTTCTTCAGTTCCTGCACCTACACACCACCAATGATTTTAACCTCCATCTTACCTCAGACACTTTCATTTGACACACTCTAAGACTTATCAACACATATAAAAACAGTTCCATTCTGTGATAACCACCCTATGCCTTTTGAGCTTACCTCTTCTGCTGCCACAAACCCAGTAAGCCCTCAATAATGTAGAGATGCTTCAGTCACTTACTGTCCCTCACTTCCTCATTTCTTCTTAACCAGCTCGATTCTGTGATCAGTTTGAATAATCATTTCCAGACATATGCCATTTTTTTTTTTTTGCTTTATGTTTACTTTTCCTCACTGCTTTGCACTTCCTTACCAAAGCCCAACTGTGGCAAAATCCACCTTGCTATCTGTCTTTGTTTCCAGCCTACATACAATGGGTTAGCTTAGCCGTAGGATTGTATTGGCTCAAGGTTTCAAAGGCCACTTCCTCTCAGGCCCTTAGTATTCTGCTGGCTGGCAGTTCCTTATAGGGTCTTGACTTTCCTATCACAAATATATTCTCACCTGTCTTCTGGTTCTGCTGATTTCCAGCTTCCAGCTCCTCTCTATGGCCTTCTCTCATTATTTCTGAATTTCTTCTGCTTATAAAGACTCTGGTAATCTAGTTTAAGACCCAGCTTCATTCAGTTGGGCCACACCTTCATTAAAAATAACGTTTTCAAGTGATCCTATTTACACATCCACAGGAATGTAGATTAAGACCAAGAACCTGTCTAAGTTTGGGATGTATAACTCAATTCACCATACTACCTATTTCATACCTCTACTCATGCTTGAGGAAATTTTACAGTGAACCTGTCTCAGGATAAATGCATGACCATAAATCTTAAATATGACTTTAATGCTGACTCACAATCATTCCATATGAAACTTCCTACTCCATCCATTCTCCCTATCTCTTGCACAATTATTTTATCTTTCTTCCTTCTTTAAGCTTCAAACACATTTTCCACTGTCAAATACACTCCACATTTGGCTGAAGAATATTTCATCTACAGATTAAAAAGAATCAATTACATCTCACATTCTCACTAGGAATTGAAATGATCACAACTGTGACTTTTTTAAGCAAATGAATAAAACTGGATGTTACTGAAACAGAGGCAAAGAGAAAAAGTCAGTCAACAACAATGAATCCTACTATTTTTAACCTTGAGAACTGGCACCAAAGATAAATACAGCCCCATGAACTCTAAGTTACAGATATAGTAGAAAGGAAGACTTAATATAGACATATTGGTCTTAAATTCTTTTAAAACTCTTATGGGACAAGTTAAAAACAAAACCTTGACATACAGAAAATAGAACTGAGATTTGTTCTAATGTGAGAAAATTTTTGTCATTTAATGCCCATAGAACTATAACCTTTTTAATGGCAGCAGTGGTAACTGCCACAAGTAAACAAATTACAAAGCTAAAATGAGCTCAGGTAATACTCAAATTCAAAGCAAATTCTGTTTACTAGGCAGCAGAAGATCCCAATTTTGGAGTCAGGCAGGCCTAAATTTGAATGTAGTTTGACCATTGTTTGTGTGACTTTGGCCAAGTTATATAACCTCTTGGAACCTCAGATTCCTTATCTGTAAAATGGGGGTAAAAATAGGGTTGTGAGCAATAATTGATTTAATACATGTAAAGTACTTAAAACAATGCAAGCATTTTTTGTTAGCCCTTATTTTGTTATGATGTTTATCTTTGTTTCCTCCCTCAATTTCTGCTCTTCCCTTCCCTTCCCTAGTAATGTTAGAAACATTAGTAAATGTTTTAGGTATAGCTTTTCTCTTCTTTCATATTGTCTCGATAATCTCTCATTTGCCACCCATATTACTGACACCAGTGTAGAATTGGATGGGTGACATAATTTCAGTTTGGGAATATCAAGAGGTACCTGGAGGTGTAATCCCCTGATGAGGCAGCACATTACCAGCAAAAACTGCCAACCAGCCAGTGCTCACAAGGCTTACGAACCAGATTCCATAATCAATGAACTTCCCTCAGAGATGTTGTTTTACTAATATGGGACTAAGACAATTCACAATATTTTGGCTTTAAAAGTCCTACCTTGTTTTCAATCTGAACGTCATGTCAAAAGCCTAGTTAGACTCTGTGCTGGGTTGAATTACCTGCTTGGCAAGAATAATTTTTTACTAACTGATCAATCTTAAGTCTTTAATAGTTTTTATTTTTTCTGTAACAGTATAAATCTATAGTCTTGATTTATTAGATTGAATTTTTCCTCAAAAGTTGCATTAGTTTTATGTTACTGTTATAATAAATCACCACAAATTCAGTGCCTTAAAACAGCACCCATTTATTCTCTTACAGTACTGGAAGTTAGAAGTGTGAAATCAGTTTCACTGAGGTAAAGTCAAGGTTTTGGCAGACCTGATTCCTTCTAGAAGCCATGCGTTCCCTTGCCTTTAATCAGCATCTGGGGGCCACATCTATTCCTTGGCTTGTGGCCCCTTCCTCCTTCAAATTATATCACCCAAACCTCTGGTTCTTTCATCATCTTGCCTTCTCTGATTCTGCATCCTCCTATGTTAGCCTTATAAAGACCATTGTAATTCTATCAGGCTCACCCAGGTAATTCAATATAACCCCCCATCTCAAGAACCTTAACTTAAAGGTTCACATCTGCAAAATCCCTTTTGCCAAATAAAGTAACATTCACAGGTTCCAGAGTTTGGGACCATTATTCTACCTATTGCAAAATTGCTTTACCTAAGAAAGAGTGAATCAAAGAAAGAAAGAATATGGTAAAGGGATTTTGCATCATTTGGAGAAAAGCAAATTGTACCTAGTCTTCTCTGATGAGGCATAACAAAACCTGGTGGAAGAAGCAAATAATCATCATAACCTAATGGGTTTCATTTTATAAAAAAACAAATGTGATTTGCTTACACAAAAGGAGAAAAGAGGAGAAAGTTAAACAGGTACCACAGATATCAAGCTGTTCAATTTGAGAAGCACCACAGTCAAGAAAAGTGTTAATTACCTGGGGCGCAGGAAGAATTTTTAAAAGATTCTGCAGAGATTCAGAATGAAGGGACCGAAGAACAAATCCCTGTGTAAGTGTAGCTGTAGTGAAACCATGGAAGGAACAGCCCTTCATGTAATTTTTTCACTGTCTATTCACACTCACAACCATCCATCGATATGAACCTAATTGATCATATTGGAGAGTTTAGTGGAGGAGACTGCCACCATCTGCTGGATTTCAGCAATAGCAAATCCTACGAGATGTTACAAGGGAGGACCCTGTTATTCTGTATAACAGCTATATCATTGCTGGACAGTTTGATAACATCTGGTATCATCTGATAACATCAAAACAGATAACAGATCTTAAGAGATTCATAGAGGTTTATAAAAATAGTAGGTAGATTCACATTCTGGGGATAATTTCCTTATAAAAGTTTTATTTCTTCCCATGTTGTCAGACTAAGAAAAACATCAGCAAAAAGAAGTACAGCATATTAATTATTTACAGCAAAAAGAAGTATAGCATATTAATTACTTACTGTAAATTTTGGCTAGAATTTATTTTAGTTCAACTTGGTTTTTAATAGAGCAATCATTAATTATTCATATTATGTAGGTATCTGATTTGAACTGTCTTATCATATAATTAAAATTAATCATGAATATGTATTTCTCAAACATGCTTTCACCATATTTCCTGATTTACAGAGGCATCTGCAAATGCCTGTGATGCAGTTTTCATTAACATTGCTGAGTTAACGCGCTTTCAAAAAAGAAGTCTTAAAAGATCATGAGATGTAAGCAAAATAACTGAACTGAATTTTAACTTGGAAATTTGTTTAGTAAGGATTATGAGAGAAATATTCATGAAACACAAAATGAGAAGGTTATTATTCAAATGAAATGAAAAGAGCTTCTATTTTTGTATACAGAGAGATGCCAAGAAAAAAAGCTATCTGAAAAGGGAAGTAAAACTGCTTCAGATTTTTTTCTCTCAATTTCAGCAATAGTTTTACTGTTAGAAAGTTAGGAGAATTATTCCCATTCAGTGTGCATAATAGTCACATTTGCTAGTAGAACGAGAATAGGAATTGGATAGTTATAATCCATAAATGCATATACACACAAAATGCTTCAAAATTCAGTTAACTTAATACTATTTGGAAAATGGACAAGTATGAAAAAATTGAATATATTATAATCTACCTCATTCTAATTTAAAGCATTTGTTTTAGCTAATATGTCATTCATGTAAATAGAGTTTATTTCCAGGAACCAAAAACAATAGGAGGAGGAAAAACATAGACAACTTTTTTCATAATATTTTACTTATAAAAATAAAAAAAAATTATGGGGTCTATGCACTTGTTTAATTCATGGCTCAACTAGGTGCTTATCTAACACCCATCTTTTGAATAATTACTTGACAAGGTATTTTGTTAGGCCCTGCTCAGTGAGATCATACAGTGCCCCATAGGGAAACCATCACTTCTAGGTCATAGTTTTAGAGAAAACTGTGAAATACTTTAAACTGGAATGTCGCCAGTGCTATTTCTCATTATCCCCCAGAGAGAACCCCTCATATCTCTTCATCCCTTCTCCCGCTCACTCAGGTCACAGGCTCAGGAGCTTCCTAAATCTAGCATGTATATTTATCACATTTTTCTAAGGGTTCTCCTATGTCAATTGTTAATAACTGGGAAGATAAATTCCAGCTGTGAGGTGATAATGGCAGATGAGGCCATGCTTGTTAAATTTGCAGTCTGGGTTGGGAAGGCAGCCAAAGCTACAGGACAAATATGGATCATTAGCATTGATTTTCAATTTTCTCAAAAAACTCTCATATACATAATCCCACTTTTTACCTGAAAAAGGAAAAAAACCCTATTAGGGACTATGGTATATCACCATCTTGAAAACCTGAATTCAAATGATATTACCTAAAATAAATTTCATTGATATTTGCCTTTGAAATAGTATATAAAAAATTGAGTAGCAAAAATTATTTTTAAGAACTCTTAGAAGTATAATTTATTATAAAATTATTATTTAAAAATAGATGTTTATGTGGTGAGATACGTATAAACTGGGGAACAAAGCTTTGCTTCCTCTAAGAATATGAAGGATGACTGCTGAATTTTATCCCATATTATTAAGCCACAGTTGAGTGGTTAATCAGTATCTTAGTGTGCTGGTTTGAAGCTCTGTGTTCCCCAGAAAAAGCCATATTCTTTTCATTTATTCCTGTGGTTGCAGATCTATTGTGGGTGGGACCTTTCTGTTATTTCAAGTGAGATGAGGCACACCCCATTCAAGGTGTGTCTTAATCCTTTACTGGAGTCCTTTTTGAGGATAAAAGACAGAAAAGGCCCAGAGAGCTCAGAGAGAACACCCAGAGAAGTTTGGAGAGGGCTTGGAGAGAAGCCCCAGAGGAGCTAAGAAAGGACCCATAGAGGAAGCCACTGGAATAAGAACCGAAGGCAATGAAACCAGGAGCAAAGGATGAGTGGACGCCAGCCATATGCCTTCCTATGTGATAGAGCTGTCCCAGATGCCAGCAGCCTTTCCATCCTGTTGATGCCACAATTTGGACATTTTCATGGCCTAAGAACTGTAAATTGTAAGTGAATAAATCCCCATTGTAAAAGCCGAGTGCTTCGATTTGCTAAAGCTACTGGAATATTGCATTCCATTGCTTTAGCAAATTGAAACACTCAGAACGACAACAACAAAAACTTGAAAATAATGTTCAGTGAAGATGTTAAATAATTGTAAAGTAGAATAATTTCTATTTCATAAACATGTTTGGCAGAATTATTGTGCTCCAAGAGTGGAGTTATTTTCAAGTTTCTCAGAAAAAGTACACAATTAACTTTTGCCCACATTCTAATGAAAAAAGACCCGAGATCTAAATCTGGGCAATTGAGGGCTCCCGTAATGATCCATTCATTCACAACACAGTTCATTAAGTGCGTTGTACCAAGTTAAGATGGACTTAGAAACTAAATCAACTGAAAAAACAGCTGATTTGTTGGTATGGTTAAGCACAGCCTTAGTAAGCACAATAATAGTGCTATTTTATTTAATAGGACATCTCCAATTCAAATATTTTTAAAAAAATTTTCTAAGACTCAGATTTTGTATTTTCAATGAAGAATAAATTTGCTAAGGAAATTGGCAGCTGAAGAAGATCGTAAGAATGTTTATTTGCAACTGTTTCCAAATACTTGAATAGCAACCACTTGTACTAAAAAAATTAATGTGCTAATTATAGGAGTGACCTTTTTCTATTCATTGGACCAGAGTCAGCAAGACTTCTGGTTGTAGGGATTTTCACTTCGTTTGAGGAACTGAATGTATTTTTAATAAAATTGCATTAAAAAATAAAACAAGAAAAACTCCAATCTCATATGACTCATTCCCCAAATTTGGATATCTCGTTTATCAAATTCACCTGTGAAACACAACAACTGCCTAGTATAAAGCTCATTTGCAATATAATTAATTTATAACACAGGTGTTTCTCTTACTTCTTTCCTTAGTCTTATGTTAAAAAAAGAAAAAGGTCCATATGCGCTACAATTTAAATATTACACTTTTCCATAATTGGTTAAAATTTACCAATATTGCACCTTTACCTTATTAGGGGAAAATTGGCCTATGGAATATTTGACAGTGATGAATTATTGATTTTCAATGTTAAACCCACATAGAAGTAGCATATCAGAGGAATCCAGGATGGAGAGAATTTTTTTTCTTTTAATTACTGACCACCATTCTCTGTTTACTGTTTTTGGCAGTCAGTGTGGTTTTCCTCCAGACATATGGCACTTTATTCTAAAAGTCACACTCACAATGCCAACGTGTGTAAAACCCAGGTTCTTAGTAATAATGGGTTTAGGTGAGCATCTATCATTACTGTAATAATGGTATAGATTCGCAGTGTTTTCCCTCTGCAGTAACAGCTATTCTACCTCAGTATTTTATTCCTTTTTATAGTTGTCCCAATTTATTAAAGATAATGAAGAAAAATATTTAGTTCTCTCTTGGTAACAAAAGGGAGAAAGGAAAAGAAGGGAGGAGGAGGGGGAAGACAGAAAGGAAAAAAATTGGCGCTATTGGTAATATAATGGGCTCCTGAGAAGGCATCTGCAGAGGATCTGAGGATAAGAGGACTTCTGGAGTACTGATATTATTTTGTTTCTTGATATGCTTACTGGTTCTTTAGATAAGTTCAGTTCGTAACAATTCATCAAGCTGTACACATATATGTGCACTTTTCAGTGTGTATATTGTATTTCATTAATCTCTCTCTTTTTTTTTTGAGGGGTGTATGTGTGTATGTTCGTATGGGCTGGAATAAAAACTGGAGACAGGCGAGCGTTCTGCCACCAAACCACCTGTGCACCCTATTAAAAAACTTTTAAATAAAACATGTGCAATAGGGGAACACACATTATCTTTCATCTGTTTTAGGTTTTACCTGGATGAGGTGACCTTGAAAAGTGACTGCAGGCCTTCTATGAATGTCAGAATCAAACATGATCTTCGACAAAAAATAACATCAAACTATGGCATTTCGTTTTAAATTGTGGCTCTAGCTCATTAATAACTGAGAGTTCAACACATTTTAAATGTGTTATCATCCCTACTTTGTAGAGGATGAAAATGGATCACAAAGAAGCTAAACAGTCTATCCGAGAATCAGATTAAAGTTATAAATAAAATGGGGACCAAACCAATTTCTCTTGGTACACTTACTCAATATTACTGTTGTGGATATTAAAAGTCAATTTTGGGGGGTACAAGGGTAGTTCAGTGGTAGAATTCTTGCCTGCCATGCAGGAGACCCGGGTTCAATTCCAGGCCCATGCACTTCCCAAAACAAACAAACAAAAAACAAACACCAAAAAATTCAATCAATGGTGCTGCAATAACGGGATACTCACCTGGAAAAAAGAATGAAATGTGACCCCTGCCGTACAACATACAAAAAAAGTTAATTTTTGTGGGAGTGCCTAGGAAATACCACTTTATCTCTTTGTAGCTCAAATTAGAAAACATGGGAACTCATTATGTTCTTAACATTCTTTTTAATCACTTCAGGATGCAAGTGAAATATATAGCCCAATTTTATTACTTGGTGTTTGGGGCCAGTGAAGACACCTGGAGCAATATAAGAACTTGCTAGACTGATGGTGCTTAAAGATCAAAATGATGAATAACAGACTGTCAGAGCAAAAGGAATTTTGAAAAAGAAAGCTCAAAATGGATCAGGATAGTTGAGGAAAACATCATGGGATTTGAAGTAGATGTTTAAGAATGGGTAGACTAGGTAGAAAATTTTGGGAAAAGCTTAGAGATCAGGAGAACAACCTACATTTTTGCTGCATAAAGGCCCCACAATTTAGTCCCAATTTTTACCCCCAGCCTTTGTTCATTTTAAAAGCCCTACACCCCTTCCCTGTACATACACACTCAAAACTTCAATTGCATTACTCTTCAAATATGTCATAAACTTTCAGGCCTCAAGTCCTTTGTACGGGCTGCCCCCCTTGCCTGCAATCTCTCTGTTCATTCTGCCTCATTCCACTTGCAAATTCCTATTTTCCCTTCAAATTAAAATTTCAAATTAACTTCCTCATATTTTCTAAGACAAAGCCAGCAACTACCTCTTCTCTATTCCCAATTCTGTCATAGCACTTAAATTTTTGGTAATTTATGCCTAAAGGTGTCCCCCAAATGTATCAAATACAAAATCTCTGATAAGTGTAAATTAATTCATCCTGATCAGATTTGCTCTATCCTTCTGTTGAGCACCATCAAAATCCTCTTATACAACATATAGCAGACCCTTTAACCTCAGGTTTACCTGCACAACTAATATGCAATTCCAATTTCTTTTTACGTTTTCTAAAAAGCAATAGATATAAATCTAAAAACCTTTTGACTCCATCTTCAATCCGAGGATCATTTCCTATTCTTCTGAGGTAATCACAGTTATGTCTTTCACGTGTATTTCCAAATATCTTTTTTTTTTTTGCCTTTAATTTGTAGGTATGGATGGCATTTTGACTTATCCTATTTGTTTTTATTTAGGTAGTATTTTGTTTTGTTTTCTTTAGGTAGGTATTTTATTTATTTATGCGATGCACTGTGCAGTATGTGACTTTTAGAGTTACCTATGTTGATATCTGTGGATTATGTAGATTATGTATTTCAGTTATAGACAGTATTCCATAAAATGCATATTCGATGTTTGATATAAACTTCTCCTTTTGAAAGATATTAAGTTTGTTTTTAATATTTTATAATTCAAATAATGCCACACTGAACATTACTTTTGCTTTCTAATACAGTTATCTTGAAGTAGGTCATAGGCTTGGGAAAAATGATTTTTAATTATACTGCCAAATGGCTGCCAAAGTGAAATAATCAATTTATTCATACCTTAAAAATAGCTTAATAGAAGGACTTGTTCCCATATTCTTATCAACATTTTATATTATCAGGCTTTTGCACACTGGTGAAAATAATCTCATTTTTGTTTTTATATACATTTCCTTGATTAATTTGGGGAGTACTGACATTTTCATAATATTGAATATTGCCATTCTGAACATAGCATAGGTCTAGGTCTCTGTTTTTTAAGATTTCTATCATTGAATAAAATTTTATAATTTTCTTCATAAGCTTCTTGCATATTGTATTAGCTTTTTTAATTAGACATTTTATAATTCTGTTACTGTTATAAATAGGTTCTTATTCTCTATTTTAATTCTTCTTTCTGATACAACTTGGCATGTTTCTAATATTTCATTATTAAATATGATGTTTGTATGGGTTATTATCAGTCAGTTTTTTTTAAAAATATTTTTTATTGATAAATCTTCACACACATACATTCCATACATGGTACACAATCAGTGGCTGACAATATCATCACTTAGTTGTGTATTCATCACCATGATCATTTTTTAGAACATTTGCATCACTCCAGAAAAAGAAATAAAAAGAAAAACTCATACATACCATACCCCTTACCCCTCCCTCTCATTTACCCCTAGCATTTCCATCTACCCAATATATTTTATCCTTTGTCCCCCCTATTATTTATGCATTTTTATCCATATTTTTTTAACTCATTTGTCCATTGTCATGGATAAAAGGAGCAAGAGACACAAGGTATTATCAGCTAGCTTTTTTTTTTATCAGTTAGCTTTTAATGAGTTAAGAAAGTACCTTTCTATTTCTCATTTTTTTCTGTGTTGTCACCATGAATGGATTAGATTTTATACAATTCTTAATCAGCATCTGTTAAAGTAATCATCTATTTTTCTTTCTTTAAGTAATGAAAAGAGGCAATTACCTAGATAGAATTTCTTTTGGTGATCCATCTTTACAGGACATGAAAAAACTTTTTGGTCAGTTTATCAGTTAGGAATTTCATTCAGCTACTAGTAAGAGAGACCTAACTAGAATGGATTAAATGCACAAAGGCTTATTTTTCTCAAATAACTGTAGGCCTAGAGTAAAGCAGATACTGACATTGGTTTAGCAATTCAAGTAAAAAAGGGCAAAGGTCCACTTTCTCTTGGTTTTCTTTCATATTCCAATATTGCCACCAGATATCCAGCCATCAGGTCCTCATTAGAGGCAGGAAAAATGTGGGAGGGTAGTTCAGGTAAGTGGTTTTCCCAGAAGTCTGAACCAACAATTTTCTCTTGCATTTCATCATCCCTCCCAACCTCCAAAGGATGGAGGGGAATGTAATTTTTAGATGGTCTTATTAGATTAAATTGAGATTTTTGTTACCAGAGAAGAAAAGGGCTGAGTATTGAATAGGTAACAAATAACCTCCACCTCAAATATAATACTTTTTTCTTTTAATGCCCTGCTTGCTTTAATTTACTTTTTATTTGAAATTTTGAATCATCATCACAAGTGATTCTTTCTGTAGTTATAAGAATTAGCCTTACAAAATGAGCAAGGTGGATTTCTTTTGTTTCTTAGTGTCTGGAACAAGAGACTGGTAAGAGTTAAAACAATTTTCTTTTTGTTAGCATTTACTAGAACAATTTTTTCTATTTCTTTCTTTTCCATCTTCCTGTGACACTTTGCTTTAAATGAGCATTTAGTAAATAAAAGTAACTGGATTTTTAATACAATATTAAAGTTAGGTTACTTTAACCAAACTAGATTTATTGGTGTTATTAATTTTTTTTATCTTCTTCCTTCCATCTTACTTTGTGGTTAATATTTATGATATTCTCTTTAGTCTCAGTCTCTCTCTCTCTCTCTCTCAACAGTTCTGTCTCTGATTGGACTGATTATATATTCTTTGTTCCATTTACTTCCTTACATGTATAGAAGCTTTACAGTCTATTTCTAGAATACTGGTATGCTTTAATGATTTAATATACATGCAGAATCAGATTTTAAAATAACATCTAGATTTAATCTTTTCTCAGTCTCCCTCATATAATTAGCCTGCCATCTTGAAGCCAGATGTCTTACCCAGATATGGTAGGTTATTCTTTGCTGAACTTTTTGGGGGTTACATTTCATTCATATGTCCGCACACATCTCTGCCTTTAAAATTTCTTTTCTCTGACTCTGGATTTCACTTCCCAATGTTTTATTGAATACATACTTTTGTTCCTGACCAAATGAAAATGTATTGAGATAAGAGGGAAATTTTCCAACAACTTAATGGCATAGGCACTTGGAGCCAAAATTATAGCAAATAAAAAGAAGGAAAGTGAATACATGGTTTGTTTGGCACACAAGCTTTTGGATTAAAATAATTACTTGCTACTTACTTCAAAATTCAGCAGAAAATATTTCCAGGAAAATACTTCCTGCCTGTAGATTGGTTGTATGTAAGGATGACAGTAAAGCACTTTAAAATTCTTAAGATGGGGGTGCAAGGGTAGTTCAGTGGTAGAATTCTCGCCTGCCATGAGGGAATTCCTGGCCCATGCACTTCCCAAGCAAACAAACAAACAAAAAAACAAACCAGACCAAACAAAAAATTCAGATGGTGCTGCAGTAAGGGAATACTCACATGGAAATAGAATGAAATGTGACCTTTGTATGCCTTACAGCATACAAAGAAAAAAATTTTAAGATGTATCTCAAAACTCATATATTGAAGATATATTTACAGTGTCTATGAACAAAATAGATACTTTAAATAAGTACACCAGTATGTACATTTGTAACAGGATGCCCCAGCAGAGACTAAATGTTTAGAGGTTTTTAGAGTTTTTTTATTTGTTTGTTTGTTTGTTTTGGTCTTTTCCTTAAGAAGCAATACCAAAAACTATAAGAGGATCACTGAAGAAAATCCTTCTCCTTCCTAAAGGATAAATATAGAGACCCCTGGAAGCAATGAACTGTTGTGAACCAGTTCAGCTAACTGGTGAAAGTTAAAGTGTTTAGAAATTGTTTGTTCTAAGGGTTGAGAAAGAAATACTCTCAGCCTCAAAGGAGTGGATATCCTAGGATGGTATGTTAAAATTTAGTATAACCCCATGTTCTCCGCTCCCCAGTCCCCACAACAAGAAAATGTTCCTCTGCATTACTCAAGCTACCCCTTCTCACCGGTGACCTAGGCAGACGATATCTAGGCAAAATATGTTAGTATAAGTCCTTGGGAAATGTATAGACAAAATTTTTCAAATGAAAGATGGAAAGAAGAAGTCAATATAGCACTATTTAGAGAATGTCAAATTTGCAAATCAGTGCGCTACAAAATGGTGAAGTGTGAGCCATGCCTTGCATTGATAGAAGATCTGCTTTCTGGATGGGATTATGAAAAGCTGTGAAAACAGGACTCGTTTATTTGTTGACATGAATGATTAATTGAACTAATGTCATTAACAAATAATTAAACCAGAAAAACTAAAGTCAAGTTCATTAATCATTTTAAATTAATTATGACAATGTTAATAACATTTTTGTATTTGCATTTGTATGATCACTTTAGAAAAGAAATATGAGCATATCAGAGATGTAGAAGCAGTGACTCTCAAAACTGAATATTAATCAGAATCTCCTTGAGAGAAGAGACCTGTTAAAAATGTAAGTTACTGGGTGCCACCCCCAGAAACTTAAATTGATTGTTTGTGAAATATGGCTCAGAATCTGTATTTAACACACACGTGCTAGCACACGCACTGTGTCATTCTGGTGCACGTGATTGGGTAGATGCATTTTAAGAACACTGCTCAAGAAACAAACCAATGATAAAAATGAGAATTGTTATATTATCTATCATGAGTTAGTGTTTGAGTAGTTATCTTATATATTTTCTTTTAAAATAGTGATTTCATTTTTAGGTAATGAAATTTTATTAACTGGAGATAGCAATAGGCATAAATCCATAAGCTAATAAAATTGTTATAAAAATAAATATAATTAATGTAAGGAGAATTCTAGTTCTGTTTTCCAGTAAGGTGCTAAATAGCATGACAGTTGGGCTCCTTCCCCCAAGTGCAACTAAAGAGAAACTAGTTAGGGAACACAACAAAAAAGGAAGAAAAGTGGAAAAGTTCTTAGGGGTAGTGGGGGACCTGTTTTGGAATTTTGTGTTTGAGGGGCTCAGTTCTAGACTTTAGCTAGGATGGGAAGCAGCCTGGGGTTACTGTGAGAGATAATTATAGGAAAGAAGTGCTTGAAGTTCTGCTTTTGCTTCTTCCCAGAATTTTATGTCCTTTTGTGGTACTAAGAAGACTAGAACTAGCTAGCATAAAAGGGACCAGTGAACACAAGCATAATTCTCATTGGAAAATCTAGTAGGCTAGGTAAAGTGGCAGGACAAAATAGAAATAGACTGAGCCTTATTTAAATGTCAACCAAGCACCCCACTCCATCTGTCTAGCATTGAAAGGTAAATACTCTTAGGTGTATGATATATCATCTGAAAGATTCAATAAAATTTGCTTACTACCTCAGTTCCTGTAACACAATGCATTATGTCCACCATTAACAAATACTAAAAGAAAAGAAACAAAGAAGATACAAAGAAAGCATAAAACAGACTCAGATTGGATGCATATTGTGAAATTATTAGACACAGAATTTAAAATAAATATGATTAATATGATAAGAGCTTCAATGCAAAAAGTAGACAACATGTAAGAATAGATGGCTAATGTAAGCAGAAAGATGGAAAATCTAAGAGTCGAAAGGAAATGCTAAAAATATAAAAAATGGTGTAAAAGAAATGAAGAATGTCTTTTATGGTCCCATCATTAGACAAGCCAGAAGAAACCATAAGAAGATACACCAATAGAAACTTCCCAAACAGAAATGCAAAGAGAAAAAGACTATTTAAAAGAAAAAAAAAAAAGACAGTATATACACAATTGAGGGACATTCCAAAAGCTAGAACATATTTGTACTTAGAATGCCAAAAGCAGAATGAGATAAAAAGCAGAATACTTTAAGTAATAGTGACTGAGAATTTTCCAAAATAAATAACAGACACCAAACTGAGAATCCAGGAAACTTACAGAATACCAAGCAGGGTAACTATTGTCATGGTAAGGCCCATGTGTCAACTTGACCAGGTGGTGGTGCCCGGCTGTCTGGTCAGGTAGGCACAGGCCTGTATGTTGCTATGAGGACATTTTGTGGACTTAAATCATGATCACATTGGCTGCATCCACAGCTGATTAGAAGTGAGTGTCTTCTGCAATGAGTGATGCTTAATCTAACCACTGGAAGGCTTTTAAGGAGGATTCAGAAGAGACAGTCACTCTTTCTGCTTCAGCCAGCCAGCCTTTCCTGAGAATTCATTGAGGACCTTCATTGGAGCTGCCAGCTTGTGGCCTGGCCTACGGATCTTGGACTCCTTCATTCCCACAGTTGCCCAGCCAGCTTCATCTGAGAGTTCATTAGGTACCTTCATTGGAGCTGCTAGCTCATGGCCTGCCTTACAGACATTGGACTCTACATTCTCACAGTTACATGAGACACTTTTATACATTTTACATTTACAGATATCTCCTGCTGACTCTGTTTCTCTAGAGAGCCCTAGCTAATACAACTACCAAAACGTCAACATTTGCACATATTATCTTCAACCTGCAGAAGACCAAAGACGATGGGAAAATCTTGAATGAAGCCAGAGGAAAAGAGCATCTTACATACAGAGGTACAAGGATAAGAATTCCATGGGACAAGCAAGAAGGAAATGGAGTGATATAAATAAGGGACTGGAAGAAAAATCACAAAATACCAACCTAGAATTCTACATCCAGTAAAATTCTTCAAAAGTGAAAGAGAAATAGACTTTCTTGGAAAAATAAGTGAAAGATTCATCTCCAGGAGACCTGTACTGTACAAGATGTTAAAAAGAAATTCCTCTGAGGGAAGGGAAATAATATAGATCAAAATTCCTATATGCATAAAGAAAAGGAGAGCACTGTAGAAAGAATAAGTGATGCTAAAATAACATCTGTAATTTTTCTTATACTTAATTTATGTAATCTAGTAGATAAATGCTTAATGTAATAATGGCAACAATGCATTAGGTTATTGTAGCATATGGATAAGTGAAATGAATGACAGCAATGTTATAATTTACAGAAGGAGGAACTAGGAATATTCAGTTATAAAATATCTGAACTACCCATTCAGTAGTGTAATTGTTATTTGAAAGTGGACTTAGGTTGGTTGCAAAGAAATGTTGCAAACTCTAGAGCAGCCACTAACACAAAGTTTAGAAAAAAGAGATGTATAATTGACATTTTTTAAAATTTTTTTATTAACAGAAAGACAAAAAAAAAAAAGAAATTAACACAGCATTTAGAAATCATACCGTTCTACATATGCACTCAGTAATTCTTAACATCATCACATAGATGCGTGATCATCGTTTCTTAGTACATTTGCATCGGTTTAGAGGAACTAGCAAACAGAAAAAGATATAAAATGTTAATATAGAGAAAAGAAATAAAAGTAGTAATAATAGTAAAAAAAAAAAAAACAACAAACAAGCAAACAAAAACAAAAAAAAACCGTATAGCTCGGATGCAGCTTCATTCAGTGTTTTAACATCATTAATTTACAATTAGGTATTATTGTGCTGTCCATTTTTGAGTTTTTGTATCTAGTCCTGTTGCACAGTCTGTATCCCTTCAGCTTCAATTACCCATTGTCTTACCCTGTTTCTAACTCCTGCTGGACTCTGTTACCAATGACATATTTCAAGTTTATTCTCGAATGTCCGTTCACATCAGTGGGACCATACAGTATTTGTCCTTTAGTTTTTGGCTGGACTCACTCAGCATAATGTTCTCTAGGTCCATCCATGTTATTACATGCTTCATAACTTTATCTTGACTTAAAGCTGCATAATATTCCCATCGTATGTATATACCACAGTTTGTTTAGCCATTCTTCTGTTGATGGACATTTTGGCTGTTTCCATCTCTTTGCAATTGTAAATAACGCTGCTATAAACATTGGTGTGCAAATGTCCGTTTGTGTCTTTGCCCTTAAGTCCTTTGAGTAGATACCTAGCAATGGTATTGCTGGGTTGTATGGTAATTCTATATTCAGCTTTTTGAGGAACCGCCAAACTGCCTTCCACAGTGGTTGCACCATTTGACATTCTCACCAACAGTGGATAAGTGTGCCTCTTTCTCCGCATCCTCTCCAGCACTTGTCATTTTCTGTTTTGTTGATAATGGCCATTCTGGTGGGTGTGAGATGATATCTCATTGTGGTTTTGATTTGCATTTCTCTAATGGCCAGAGACATTGAGCATCTCTTCATGCGCCTCTGGGCCATCCGTATTTCCTCTTCTGGTAGGTGTCTGTTCAAGTCTTTTTCCCATTTTGTAATTGGGTTGGCTGCCTTTTTGTTGTTGAGTTGAACAATCTCTTTATAAATTCTGGATACTAGACCTTTATCTGATATGTCATTTCCAAATATTGTCTCCCATTGTGTAGGCTGTCTTTCTACTTTCTTGATGAAGTTCTTCGATGCACAAAAGTGTTTAATTTTGAGGAGCTCCCATTTATTTATTTATTTCTTCAGTGCTCTTGCTTTAGGTTTAAGGTCCATACAACCGCCTCCAGTTGTAAGATTCATAAGATATCTCCCTACATTTTCCTCTAACTGTTTTATGGTCTTAGACCTAATGTTTAGATCTTTGATCCATTTTGAGTTAATTTTTGTATAAGGTGTGAAATACGGGTCTTCTTTCATTCTTTTACTTATGGATATCCAGTTCTATAGGCACCATTTATTAAAGAGGCTGTTCTGTCCCAGGTGAGTTGGCTTGACTGCCTTATCAAAGATCAAATGTCCATAGATGAGAGGGTCTATATCTGAGCACTCTATTCGATTCCATTGGTCGATATATCTATCTTTATGCCAATACCATGCTGTTTTGACCACTGTGGCTCCATAATAAGTCCGGCATCGCTAGACCTCCAGCTTCGTTTTTTTTCCTCAAGATGTTTTTAGCAGTTCGGGGCAACCTGCCCTTCCAGATAAATTTGCTTATTGGTTTTTCTAATTCTGAAAAATAAGTTGTTGGGATTTTGATTGGTATTGCATTGAATCTGTAGATGAGTTTAGGTAGGATTGACATCTTAATTATATTTAGTCTTCCAATCCATGAACACGGTATGCCCTTCCATCTATTTAGGTCTTCTGTGATTTCTTTTAGAAGTTTTTTGTAGTTTTCTTTATATAGGTTTTTTGTCTCTTTGGTTAAATTTATTCCTAGGTATTTTATTCTTTTAGTTGCGATTGTAAATGGGATTCATTTCTTGATTTCCGCCTCAGCTTGTTCATTTCTAGTGTATAGAAAAGCTACAGATTTTTGAATGTTGATCTTGTAGCCTGCTATTTTGCTGTACTCATTTATTAGCTCTAGTAATTTTGTTGTGGATTTTTCTGGGTTTTCTACGTATAGTATCATATCATCTGCAAACAGTGATAGTTTTACTTCTTCCTTTCCTATTTTGATGCCTTGTATTTCTTTTTCTTGCCTAATTGCTCTGGCTAGAACTTCCAACACAATGTTGAATAATAGTGGTGATAGTGGACATCCTTGTCTTGTTCCTGGTCTTAGGGGGAAAGTTTTCAATTTTTCCCCATTGAGGATGATATTAGCTGTGGGTTTTTCATATATTCCCTCTATCATTTTAAGGAAGTTCCCTTGTATTCCTATCTTTTGAAGTGTTTTCAACAGGAAAGGATGTTGAATCTTGTCAAATGCCTTCTCTGCAACAATTGAGGTGATCATGTGATTTTTCTGCTTTGATTTGTTGATATGGTGTATTACATTAATTGATTTTCTTATGTTGAACCTCCTTGCATACCTGGGATGAATCCTACTTGGTCATGATGTATAATTCTTTTAATGTGTTGTTGGATACGATTTGCTAGAATTTTATTGAGGATTTTTGCATCTGTATTCATTAGAGAGATTGGTCTGTAGTTTTCTTTTTTTGTAATATCTTTGCCTGGTTTTGGTATGAGGGTGATGTTGGCTTCATAGAATGAATTAGGTAGCTTTCCCTCCACTTCGATTATGTTGAAGAGTTTGAGGAGAGTTGGTACTAATTCTTTCTGGAATGTTTGATAGAATTCACATGTGAAGCCATCTGGTCCTGGACTTTTCTTTTTAGGGAGCTTTTGAATGACTAATTCAATCTCTTTACTTGTGATTGGTTTGTTGAGGTCATCTATTTCTTCTTGAGTCAAAGTTGGTTGTTCATGTCTTTCCAGGAACCTGTCCATTTCATCTAAATTGTTGTATTTATTAGCGTAAAGTTGTTCATAGTATCCTGTTATTACCTCCTTTATTTCTGTGAGGTCAGTAGTTATATCTCCTCTCTCATTTCTGATCTTATTTATTTGCATCCTCTCTCTTCTTCTTTTTGTCAATCTTGCTAAGGGCCCATCAATCTTATTGATTTTCTCATAGAACCAACTTCTGGTCTTATTGATTTTCTCTATTGTTTTCATGTTTTCAATTTCATTTATTTCTGCTCTAATCTTTGTTATTTCTTTCCTTTTGCTTGCTTTGGGATTAGTTTGCTGTTCTTTCTCCAGTTCTTCCAAGTGGACAGTTAATTCCTGCATTTTTGCCTTTTCTTCTTTTCTGATAAAGGCATTTAGGGCAATAAAATTCCCTCTTAGCACTGCCTTTGCTGCATCCCATAAGTTTTGATATGTTGTGTCTTCATTTTCATTCACCTCTAGGTATTTACTAATTTCTCTTGCAATTTCTTCTTTGACCCACTTGTTGTTTAAGAGTGTGTTGTTGAGCCTCCATGTATTTATGAATTTTCTGGCACTCCACCTATTATTGATTTCCAACTTCATTCCTTTATGATCCGAGGAAGTGTTGTGTATGATTTCAATTTTTTTAAATTTGTTAAGACTTGCTTTGTGACCCAGCATATGGTCTATCTTTGAGAATGATCCATGAGCAATTGAAAAAAAGGTGTATCCTTCTGTTGTGGGGTGTAATGTCCTATAAATGTCTGTTAAGTCTAGCTCATTTATAGTAATATTCAGATTCTCTATTTCTTTATTGATCCTCTGTCTAGATGTTCTGTCCATTGATGAGAGTGGTGAATTGAAGTCTCCAACTATTATGGTATATGTGTCTATTTCCCTTTTCAGTGTTTGCAGTGTATTCCTCACGTATTTTGGGGCATTCTGGTTCGGTGCATAAATATTTATGCTTGTTATGTCTTCTTGCTTAATTGTTCCTTTTAATAGTATATAGTGTCCTTTTTTGTCTCTTTCAACTGTTTTACATTTGAAGTCTAATTTGTTGGATATTAGTATAGCCACTCCTGCTCTTTTCTGGTTGTTATTTGCATGAAATATCTTTTCCCAACCTTTCACTTTCAAGCTATATTTATCTTTGGGTCTAAGATGTGTTTCCTATAGACAGCATATAGAAGGATCCTGTTTTTTAATCCATTCTGCCAGTCTATGTCTTTTGATTGGGGAATTCAGTCCATTAACATTTAGAGTTATTACTGTTTGGATAATATTTTCCTCTACCATTTTGCCTTTTGTATTATATATATCATATCTGACTTTCCTTCTTTCTACACTCTTCTCCATGCCTCTCTCTTCTGTCTTTTTGTATCTGACTCTAGTGCTCCCTTTAGTGTTTCTTGCAGAGCTGGTCTCTTGGTCACAAATTCTCTCAGTGACTTTTTGTCTGAGAAAATTTCAATTTCTCCCTCATTTTTGAATGACAATTTTGCTGGATATAGGAGTCTTGGCTGGCAGTTTTTCTCTTTTAGTAACTTAAATATATCATCCCACTGTCTTCTTGCTTCCATGGTTTCTGCTGAGAAATCTACACATAGTCTTATTGGGTTTCCCTTGTATGTGATGGATTGCTTCTCTCTCGCTGCTTTCAAGATCCTCTCTTTCTCTTTGACCTCTGACATTCTAACTAGTAAGTGTCTTGGGGAACGCCTATTTGGGTCTAATCTCTTTGGGGTGCGCTGCACTTCTTGGATCTGTAATTTTAGGTCTTTCATAAGAGTTGAGAAATTTTCAGTGGTAATTTCTTCCATTAGTTTTTCTCCTCCTTTTCCCTTCTCTTCTCCTTCTGGGACACCCACAACACGTATATTTGTGCGGTTCACATTGTCCTTGTGTTCCCTGATACCCTGTTCAAATTTTTCCATTCTTTTCCGGATAGTTTCTGTTTCTTTTTGGAATTCAGATGTTTCATCCTCCAAATCACTAATTCTATCTTCTGTCTCTTTAAATCTGTCATTGTAGGTATCCATTGTTTTTTCCATCTGTTCTACTTTATCCTTCACTTCCATAAGCTCTATGATTTGTTTTTTCAGTTTTTCTATTTCTTCTTTTTGATCAGCCCATGTCTTCTTCATGTCCTCCCTCAATTTATCGATTTCGTTTTTGAAGAGGTTTTCCATTTCTGTTCGTATATTCAGCATTAGTTGTTTCAGCTCCTGTATCTCATTTGAACTATTGGTTTGTTCCTTTGACTGGGCCATATTTTCAATTTTCTGAGCGTGATCCGTTATCTTCTGCTGGCATCTGGGCATTTAGTCAGATTTCCCTGGGTGTTGGACCCCACAGGTTGAAAGATTTTTCTGTGAAATCTCTGGGTTCTGTTTTTCTTATCCTGCCTAGTAGGTGGCGCTCGTGGCACACGTTTGTCTACGGGTTCCACCAGTGAAAGTTGCTTTGGGTCATTTAACTCTGGAAAATTCTCGCTGTAGGGAGGTTTGGCAGCCGAAGCGTCTTGGAAGAGTGCCAGCCGGCCTGGGGTTCCGAATGCGGGGAGGGTCGCCAGCTGCCGCAGCACGGGAGAACGTCCAGCCGAATTACCTAGTCGGCCCGGGGCACCAAGCGTGGCGGGAGGGCGTCAGCTGTCGCAGCCCGGGAGAGTGCACTGTTCCCAGCTGGACAGGGGAGTCACGTGTTTGGAAGGGACCCCCCGGTCACTGTTCTCTGCAGTCTGGGGATTTCTGACCCAACTCTCTCAGTTGGTCTGGGGGGTCTCGCGTGGTGGGGGTGCCAGCCACCGCGGCTAAGGGGACCGCCTGTCCAATTCTGCCAGCTGGCCTGGGAAGGTGAAAGGGAGGGACTCCGGCCGCTTGCCGTCCCACCCAGGAAAGCCCGTGCCCCTCGGTGATCTCACCGGAGCTGGTTCTCCCAGACAGTCAGCCGTTCCAGGATGGGGTACGCCGTCCCTTTGATCTCCCTCGTGGCTCCGGGAGCTGCTCTGTATTGTCTCCACTCCCCCAGTAGCTGTTCTGGAGGAGGAAAGGTGAGGGTGGCAAGGCTGTCGAGGCTGGTGGCGGAGGAGCCGGTGAAGGCGGAAGAGGGGAGCGGCGGGCCGGCGGACAAAGGAGGGGAGCGGAGGGCGGGCGGGTCGGCGGCCGCGGGGCGTGGGCGCCGCGTGGCGGGCCGGCGGACAAAGGAGAGGAGCGGAGGGCGGGCGGGTCGGTGGCCGCTGGGCGTGGGTGCTGTGCGGTGGGCCGGCGGACAAAGGAGGGGAGCGGAGGGCGAGCCATAATTGACATTTTAAGAGGCAGTAGAAAATAAAATCATATGAAATGTTCAGATAAAACCAGGTGTTCTAGTTTGCTAGCTGCCAGAATGCAATAAACCAGAAATGGAATGGCTTTTTAAAAAGGGGTATTTAATAAGTTGCTAGTTTGCAGTTCTAAGGCTGAGGAAATGTCACAATTAAAGCAAGTCTATAAAAATGTCCAAATTAAGGCACCAACAAGAGGTTACCTTCATTCAGGAAAGGCCAATGAAGTTTAGGGTTTTTCTCTCAGCTGGAAGGGCAGGTGGCGAGGTCTCTCAGCTTTCTCTCCCAGCTCCTTGCTTCATGGAGCTCCTGCGGGGTGTTCTCACTCTTCATCTCCAGAGGTCTCTGGCTGGTGGGCTCTGTGGTTCTGTTGACCTTGTGGCTCTGTTAGGCTCTGCTGTGGTTTTCTCATGGGTCTAAGAAGGGGCTCTCTCCAAAATGTTTCCTCTTTTAAAGGATTCCAGCAAGCAACTCCACCTTCAGTGGGTGGAGACACACCTCCATGGAAATCATCTAGTGAAAAGTTACCACCCACAACTGGGTGGGTCACATCTCCATGGGAGCAATCAAAAAGCTCCCAGTCAGGGTGCTTGGGTAGAATGCTCATCTTCTATGCAGGAGACCCAGGTTTGATTCCCAGACCATCCACCCCCCCCCAAATTAATTAATTAATTAAAAAAAAAAGCTCCCAGCTAGCAATATTGAATGAGGATTAAAGGACATGGCTTTTCTGGGGTCCACCACAGATTCAAACCAGCACACCAGGGAAGGCATTAAAGAAGGGGATGATTAAAAAAGTAACAAGCAAGTGCCAAGAATAGGAAGTATTTATTAAATGGTATGTATTTATCCAACTATATCAATACTCATTTTATATGCAATATTAATTTCAGACAAAGTCAACTTCAGAACAAGGAAATTATGGATAAAGAGGAGCATTATATAATCATAAAGGGGTCAATCCTCAAAAATAAGAAATAATAATCCTTAATACGTGCTTAACTACAGAGTGCCAAAATATTTGATGCAAAACTGACAGAACTGTAAGGAGTAATACAAAAGCCCACAATTATGGTTTGCAACTTCAACACTCCTCTTTCAGTAATCAATAGATCCAGCAGGTTGAAAATTAATAAGGCTGTAGTTAAGTTGAACAGCACTGTGCAGATTTGCATTTGCTATGTATCCCAGAAAAGTCATGTTCTTCTAATCCATTCTTGTGGATGCAGACATATTGTGAGCCGGACCTTTTGATTAGGTTGTTTCCATGGAAATGTGACCACACCAATTCAAGGTGGGTCTTAATCCTTTCCTGTGGACCTTTATGAGAGAGTACCAAGAGGAGCTAAGAGAGAAAGAAAATACCCACAGAGACACTTTGCATCGAAGGGCTAGCAGATGCCAGCATGTGCCTTCCCATGTGTCAGAGGAACCCTGGTGCCGGCAGCCTTTCCTCCAAGAAGGTATCCTCTTCTGGGTGCCTTAATTTGGACATGTTCATGGCCTTAGGATAGTAACTTACAACTTAATAAATCCCCTTTGTAAAAGCCAATCCATTTCTGGTATATTGCATTCCAGCAGCTTTAGCAAATCAAAACAATCACCATTAGTCAATTTTGTCTAACTTTTGTTTATAGAATGCACCATCCAATGATAGCAAAATACACATTCTTCTCAAGCTCACCTAAAATAATTTTCAAGTTACTATACTCAGGGTCATAAAACACAGATCAACATATTTAAAAGATTGGAAAGCATACAAAGTGTATTCTTTGGCCACAGTGGAATTAAACTAGAAATCAATAACTGGAAAATTCTAAAATACTGGAGACTGAACCATACTCTTCTAAATAACGCATTGGTCAAAGAAGAGAGATACTCAAAATCCGGCAGAAAAGCTGATATCTCCAAGAGGAAATATCCTCACAGAATGAAATAAGTTATTTGAAGAAGACAACTATTTGCAAAGGAAAGGAGACATAGCAAACAAAGTCTTTTATAAACATAAGCATTAGATAAACTAAAAATTTACAATAAGTGCAGTAAATAAAATAAAGCATAATAAGGCAGTAATAAGATCTCTTCAATGTGAAGTAGAATGAGAATGTGTTAAAAGCACAAAAGAGAAACACTGATTTGGGAAAAAAAATAAGATGATTTAAATAAAGAGGAAATGGTTGGCTAGAATTGATTTGGTATAACTGAGAAATGAATTAGTAGCTGAGTAAGTATCCCAGAAGGAAGAAGTAAAGGATTAAAAACATGTTTTTTTAATGTTGAGAGATATGGAAAATAGAAATAAAAGTGCCAAAATATAGATAATAGGATGCCAAGAAGTAATGCATAATGGAAATCTAGAGGAGGAACTATTTAAAGAAACGTTGGGAAACATTTCTTGAAATTAATAAGTAAATGAAACAATTCATATTGAAAGCATCCAAAGATTGTCAAAGGGAAGAGAATAGAGGAAAACCACACCAGGAATTTAAAAACTGTATTAAAGGCAACAAAATAATTCTAAAACATCAGAAAGATGGAACAGATCAAGGAAAAAGATGATATCAACAAAACATTTTCAACAGAATCATTGGAAGCAACACAAAGATGGAATTGTATTGTGAAGATTTTGAAAGAAAGAAGCTTGGACATAGATGCTCATACCCCGCCAAACTAATTCAAATATTACAGAATGATTAAAATATTCATATGCATTCAAAACTTTTGCATTTTTTCCAAAAAGACCTACTTTAAAAATGGTTCTGTAACCTTTTTAAAATAACCTTTTAATCAACATTTTACTCAAAAAATTTATGAGATGCTATAAAAGACAAAATGAAGAGATTAAATATGTCAGCAAAGTTTGTTGTTTTCTTTAAAAGCATAGTGAATATCAGAGAAAAGAAATAAATTCATGGTACCCCATAAGTGAAATCTAGAAAATATCAAACTAATAAAGATGGAGGTAGGCTGAGAGATGGAAACATATAGTAAAGATATTGTCTTGTTGTAAAAGAGTGGTATAGTTAAAAATCCAAATGAATAAATAAAGTAAGATTTAAAGTATGCATAGAAAACCTGGAACACATTGAGATAATAAGCAAAGCTGTTAGAATTAGGCTCATATTTATTAAGAAATAGGCTGTAAGTTTTTTTAACTTACTAAGATACATTTTCAGATTGGAATTAAAAAAAAGAACCAAGATACATGTTGTTTATAGGAGAAAGACTGAAAGAATAAAGACATGAAAAGCTTGAAAACTTTAAAAAGTGAAATATTCTAGCAAATAATAACAAAAAGAAAGCTGGTTTAGGTAAGTTACCAATAGAAAATAATATTTAGAATATACTTAAAGATAACCCACAAAAAATCTCCTAAAGCTAGTAAATGAACACATCAAAGTAGTGGGGTACAAGGTCAAAAGCCTCTAATCAGTAGTGTTTCTATGCAATGAACAATTGGAAGAAGAAATCAAGAAAAATATCCCATTTACAATAGCAATTAAAAGAATCAAATATCGAGGAATAAATCTAATCAAGGAAATAAGGACTTGTGCAGAAAAAACTACCAAACATTGCTAAAAGAAATCAAAGAAGACTTACATAAATGGGAGGACATTCCATGTTCATGGATTGTAAGGCTAAGTATTGTTAAGATATCTATTCTGCTCAAAGCAATTTACAGATTCAGTGCAATCCCAGTCAGAATCCCAACAACCTTTTTGCAGAAATGAAAAAGACAATCATCACATTCATATGGAAGATAAGGAGCCATGAATAGCCAAAACTATCTTTAAAAAGAATGAAGTTCAAAGACTCACGCTTTCAAATTTTAAAACTTATTACAAAGCTTTAGCGTTCAAAACAGCATGATATCGGCACATGGAGACCAGTGGAATAGAATTGAGTGT
The DNA here is from genome assembly GCF_023851605.1 of Tamandua tetradactyla. Classification (NCBI taxonomy): domain Eukaryota; kingdom Metazoa; phylum Chordata; class Mammalia; order Pilosa; family Myrmecophagidae; genus Tamandua; species Tamandua tetradactyla. Next base: position 49,734,306 of record NC_135344.1, on the reverse strand, counting down.
TCAGAAATAAATTCTCACTTCTATGGCCCTTTAATTTTTGTGAAGGGTGCCAATTCCACTCTATTGGGAAAGAATAGTCTATTAAACAAATGATGATGGGAGAACAGGTTATCCATATGCAAAAATCAACTCACAATGGATCAAAAACCTAAATACAAAAGCCAGAGTGATCAAACTATTAGAAGAAAATGTAGGGAAGCATCTTCAGGAACTAGAGTAAGTAATGTTTTTTAGACTTTACACCCAAAGCACAAGCCACAAAATTAAAATAATAGATAAATTGGACCTCATCAAAATAAAAACTTTAGCACCTAAAAGGATTTTATCATGAAAATAAAATGACAACCTACACAATGGGAGAAAATATTAGGAAACAACATATCTGATGAAGGCTTAATATCCAGAATATATATAGAAATCTTTCAACTTAACAATAAAAAGATAAACAACCCAATAAAAAATGGGCAAAAGATTTGAATAGACCTCTCTCTCTAAAGAATATATACAAATGACCAAAAAGCCCATGAGAAGTTGCTCAATGTCAATAGCCATTGGGGAAATGCAAATCAAAACCACAATGAGATACCAATTCACACCTAATAGAATGGCTATTATGTAAAAACAAACAAACAACAAAAAAAAAAAACAGAAAATTATAAGTTTTAGAGATGATTCAGAAAAATAGGGACATTAATTGCTGGTGACGATGTAAAATGGTGCAGCCACTGTGGAAGATAGTTTGGCAGTTCCTCAGAAAGCCACGGATAGCGTTAATATATGATCCAGCAATCCCAATTCTAGGTATATATCCAAAAGAGTGGAAATCATGGATTCAAACAGACGTTTGTACAACAATGTTCATAAGCACGTTGTTCACAATTGCCAAAAGGTGGAAGCAACCCAAGTGTCCATCGACCGAGGAATTAATAAATAAAATGTGGTATGTGCATACAAGGAATAAATTTCTGATACATGTGGCAATATGCATGAAACTTGAAGGCATCAAATTGTGTGAAATAAGCTAGAAATAAAAGAACAAATAATATATGATCTCACTGATTTGAAATAATTAGAAAAAGCAAGAACATATACATTACCATCGGATCAGTGGGGGATAGGGAATAGGGATTTAAGGCTTAAAATACGCAGACATCCTATGTGGAATGATGGAAATGTTTTGGTAATGAATGATGGTGATAGTAGCATTATCAGCATTTAACTGAATGTGAATAAAAGGAAAAATGTTAGGTAATATATATGGTAATAGAATAACTTTATTTTAAACTCCATGAAATTGCATTGTACAAACACTGAACTCCAAACTAAACTATGGACTATTGTTAATTGCATAACTGTAAAATGTGCTTTCATCAATCGTAACAAATGTACCAATTGTTACCACTCCAATTCAAGGTGTTAATAGTAGGGGGGTATATAGGAATCATGTAGTTTATGCTTAATATAAATATACTTTATGCTTTATATAAATATAAAGATATAAAATAAGGGCTGTTCTACTATCTATCTCCCCGGTATTTTGCCTTGAGATATTTCTGAGCTGAGTCACCAGGAAGGAAAACTAATGCAGTGGCTAGCTGTCTTACTAAGTGGAGAGAGATCAGAGTTATAGGAGACAGAGGTATTTGGAATTTACAAGGCATAGTAAGGAAGAGGATCAAACTATGCAGGAAAAAGGGCTACAGAAATCTACAAGTCTGTTCAAAGCATGACCAAGGAGGTACAAGCTGAACATTCCACAGAGCTGACACAGAACTGAAACATTCCGTTTCCAACCAGCCAGTATAGAGAATCTTAGACATTCAGAAGAGATCCCAAAGGGTCATGAATTGATGGAGGGTTCAACCACTCCAGAGTAAAAGCTACTTTTAAATACACCATAACACCATAAAAGTCTTAAAAACAGGCTTCCAATGAAAAGAATAGAAAGTTTGAATAGTTCCAGTTTTCTTTAAAAAGATATATTCATTAATAAATACTCCTTCACAAGAAGATTATAACCCAGATAGCTTAAATGGTAAATTCTATCAAACACTCAATAAGAAGCCATACCATTCCTACACACATTTTTTTTCTTCAGAAAATAGAGGAAGGAGGGACACATGCCAACTCCTCTTATGAGATTGCATTACCCTGATAGCAAAACCAGAAAACTATATTACACAAATAAAATTACATATGACTTTTCTACCTATTTTAATGATACGAGAAGATAATAGGCTGTAAGGTGATTTTGTATTAATTTGATTAATGTTTAAAGGCTATTTCTCAAAAACAATATTGTCCCTTTGTTAAATATCCAAGAGATTTGATGTCCTCAGGGCATTCCATCATACCAAGGTTCTAGGTGGGTAAAGGGTTGCAAAGGAAAATCAGCGTGATTTTAGGAAATGGTATATATGAAAATTTGCCTCCAGGAAATTCTTGGTATCCCTGAGGTACTAATTTTCCAATCCTGGACTGGATTGCTGGTAATATTGCACAATTTTCCATGCTGTTGCCTGAAAAGAGTTGAAATATCCTTCAGAAAGGGGGTCCAGTTTTAGGACTACCCCATCATTTATATGAGGATTCTGTTTTCTATCTGACTAGAAATTTATCTGACTGTCATTACATTATAGCATCTGCTGCCAGTGAACCTTTCATGCAAACTTTTTATCATAATTCCTAAAGTATAGAGAAGTGGGGCTTTAGCAAGTCTAAAAAAAAAATGGGTTCTTTAATCTGTATGTGTTCAACTCATAATAAATTTTTAGTTGTAACAGAATTCATCTGAAAATTGTATTTGTTCTAACATACAACTAGCAGAAACCTTGTGGGGAGGTCCCTTTAGCTCTCACCACTCACCTCCTCAGCTTATTGAAGAATTCCACAATTATAGATGACCAGATTGGCTTGGATGGGCTCAGTTGACAAAAATATCTACTTAAAATCAGGAATAAGAAATCTTCTTACTCCTTTCTTCTCCCTTGTCTTCCTTTCCCTCTTCCCATGACTACAAATTTACACATGCACACACACATATATATTCCAATGTATGTATATAGATGTTCTATTATATTTAATTCTATTAATAGATTCTTACTGATTTTCCAGCTCTAAAAACCTACTAAAAATAGATATAAAATTTTGAAAATCCATAGGTGGAGCACCACTTACTACAATGTTACAGTGTCCTAAAAATGTAACTCTATATTTTTAAATAATTTAATGTAGATTTAAAATACTTAACTGTATTAGTGGGATCAATTATTAAATGTTTAAAATCACACTAAATTTTCAGTACTTCATGAATATTGTTTTTGCTCCCTTTTAAAGTGGAAATAAAGAAAGTTTCTTTGCATAAAAGTACACACCACATATTTTCCTTCTGTGGAACAAGGATCCTAGCTTCCAGCAGAAGTTCCCCAGGGGTTTTAAAAACAATCAGTTTCACAGCTGGAGAGTACTTTTTTAAAGAACAGTTTTAGCTAAAAGAAGGGTAGGTTTTGTTATTTTCAAAGGCACACAACGAGTTAAATAGAAGACATTGCTAGATACATCTTTTCACCCATAACTGACTTTATCTGAAGAGTTAAAAATAGAGTAGGCAGAGTGATGGAACTCGTATAAGTCCGGTTATGTCTGAGGATAGCAAACAGTGAAGTGCGGTAATGGTCCCTGGGCAGGCTGGGCCTGGGAACCCGGCCTGTCCAAATCTGCAGGGAAGTCTTGATATAACAGCAGTAAGACAAAAGCACTATATTATTCATACTTCTCCCTGAGCTGAAAAGTGTTTCATCCTCTAGCCTGAATCTTGTCAGAAAAAAAAGAAAATTTAAAATCTGAAGCAAAGGCATAGCCTTTTACTTAGTTTACAAATTGTGCTTTATTTACCATTTACTTGAACTTGATTATTTACTCACAAATATAAGAATTTCATAAATGAATCTTCTTCATAATTTTATCCTGGGATAATCATTAGAGTTGTTAGTTCATTTAGGCAGAACATGACAGTGAATTAATTTTATCCTCTGTGTACTTTAAAGAAAAATGTAATTTTTGAAAAAAGAAAATTATTTGACATATCTAGTAAAGCTCATTCATAATAACTTTGTTTTTACCAGTAGTTCAAATAGGGTAATTTCCTTCCCTATGTCACTGTCACAATATTTTGATCAAAATACAGAGGGATCAAGAGGACACTTTCAGTCAACGAAGATGTTTAAATGTACTATTTAATAAAGCTTGTGCATTTTTATTGGCTGATTCATATAAAAGACAGCTACTGTGATATAAACAATTGAGATATTGCTCTTTTAAAGGTTTATAAATCAGTGTGCAAACTGGCACTCATCTATGGCTAAAACATGAAGTAACAATTTGGTAATTAACATTTAATTTCACCTGAAAAGTCATTTTAAGTAAATCATAGATATTTTCCTCAGAAAAAAATCTGTCAAGCTTAGAAGTAAAGAAGAAGAATACTTTATTTCTTTTAGGAGTGGTTTTAACTAGCTTCTATGTTGGAAAACGGGGAAAACCATATCAACAATTGTGAAGATGGATTAATGTTCATGAAAACATTTAAAACCCTCATTTTGTATGTGTTGCATACATTTGAATGTATTGCTAATGAGAACCAAAATATAGTTTGAAAGAACAATTTGAGGCTTTTGGGTTTTTATTGCGGAAGTTTGCGCATGCATGTTCTAACTGGTTCTGCTCTTTGAAATTATCCACAAACCAGAATTTATTTGCCAGAATTCTCTTTAAACCTCAAATGTGATATTATTGATAGTATTTATTTTAAAAGTGTACTTTTCCTATTAGTGAAATAATATATATGGACTGATTTGGGAAAAAAGTAACCTGATGATGTGTGAGAAAGCCGGGGGAATGGTGGAAGGAACCATGAAAATTGTAAAGAAGAAAAGTATGAACTGAGCATCTCTATGAAATGATGCTGAGAAATTCATTTTCTAGTTTTTAAAAAATGAGGGAACTGGGGATCGCAGTTAGGTAATTTGTCCTACTCAGTTAATAAATGTAGAGCTGGCACACAAAGCCAGGTCCAGCTGCCACCAAGGCCAAGGAAAATGGCTAAATGAAATATTTTGGTCTTTCTCCACAATCTTGTTATGGGTGAGCCAGGACCTCATCCAGTACAGACTGAGTGGACAAGACTTTGATTCAGTGTCTTGAGGCTTTCTCGTGCTCTGTTTCCTACACAATGCCCCAAATGTACACATACCCGCTCTCACACTCACCCATCCCAACAGCGATCAGTGACACCTTCCCAGACCCTCTCGTTTTTTCCTCTCCTATCCTCCGTTTATTCAACTGTTAACTCGTCTACACTTGAATTCTTTCACAAAATCTTGAGTGTTTATTATATACTAGGTACTGTTAGGCTGGGCAAATGAGAATTAGATGAGTACCATCTCTGCTCTCATGAAGTCGCAGTCTGAGAAAAACCTTAGGGATACTGTAATTGCATGCATAATGCATGCTAACATTGTGATTACTTCTCATACTCGCCTTCTCCGTCCTCAACTCTAAATGATATTAGCTCTCAGGAAATAACTTGAAAACTCAGTATGAAATGTAAACCTGAGCATTATATCCAGCCACATTCTCACAAGAGTCCAGCTACCAAATAAAAGGTGGCAGGGATGAGGGGTGAGGGAGGCACTCACGTACCAAGGAGGCCCCCTTGCTCCCATTAGTCTAACTCTCTGCGGCACCTTGAGAGTGGGACAAAAAAAAGGAAGTACTAATCAGAGGAGCAAAAGAGATGGTCTCTGCACAGATGTTTGTTCAGAGATGAAAGAGAACAGATTTGGAGATAGCTTAAAGAGGTGTATTAGGAGAGTCTTGCCTGGCAAAAAAATGGAGTCTCTCTCCAAGGCTCTATGCCCTTTGAGACAAAAACTGGCCTTATTGATTTGTATTTTACCACATCCCCTGGCAGTCTGTCTTGCACATAGTGTGCATTCTTTAATATTTATTGGATGAAAGAAGAAAATAGGGATGGAACCCATTGTATTAGCCTAAGCTGATTTTAAAATTATCAGTGATAGTTTGTCACCAAGTCACTAAGTGCATGTAACACCATCTCTTCTGGCTTCCACGGTGATGGTAACGAAAGATCTACTTATGGCTTTTAACTACTTGGCTCATTTTCTCCGGTGATCACAAACTCCATGCATCAGTCAGTACTAAGAGTTTTAGTTATGGATTTAGCAGTGGAGTATGCCTGTCCATAGCTGTGCACGTTCCGTAAAGTCCATGATTTATGCAGTGCTCTCCTGACTCTAACTTTATTCCTTCTAAACTTCCATATGTCCAGGAGGATACTATTTATTTAAATCAGGCTTATCCACTCAGAGGTGCACTAGCCCTGTTGGAAGTAATCCTATATGTGTGCTCTTGTTTCCAACATCCTACTTCCATTTCCCTCTTTCAATCCAGCGCGAACCCAATTTCTGATCTTTTCATTTATTCTCTTGTAATCTAACCCATGCTTTAACATTACCCAGGACAGAATTCCATTCTCATTGTTGAACCTCAGCACTCTCTAGGTTAGGGTTTACACTTACCCCTTGGTTCTATCTGCTTTTTGTTGTTGTTTTTGGCTTTCAAAAGGGAATTTATTAAGTTGCAAATTTACAGTTCCAAGGCTATGAAAATGTCCAAATTAAGGTTATGAAAATGTCCAATCTAAGAAATCCAGCAAAAGATTCCTTGGTTTAAAAGGCTGATGACATTCAGGGTTTCTCTTTCAGCTGGAAAGGTAACATGGCAAAATCTGCTAGCTTCCTCTTCCACAGCTTTCCCGGGGCTATGTCCGTTCTGGTGGCTGTCATGGCTCCTCTACCTGCTCCTGGTTGCTTTGGATAATCATAATGTCTAACTCAACCCCAATTCCTGGAACTGCATGTCAGCAGGGTAACCTGATACCCTGCCTAGGCCTATCACAGCTCCTCATGTACAGGAATTAAATTTGCACATGCCTAGTCTGCTTTGAATTTCCTGCCTACCTGGATGAACATCTTGAATCTCAAATTTAGCTTGGAGTCTACTGTTCTCTCTCACAATGTTGATTAAGCTCATCCCTACCCTTGAGCTCAAATTCTCACTTTCTCATCTTGCTCCCATACGTAGCTGCTTAGGTTTTGCTTGACCAATAGATGTCAGGCTTTTCTCAGTCACCCTTCTGACCACAATGGAATTCTTCTGTTTCTTAGAATCTGTGCCAACACATCTTGAAAAATTAATGTCAGCTGGGGTTGGCTATCAAGCCAAGTAGGATTGCCTATACCTAAGAGTTTCAAACTTCCTTGATCGATCCAGAATTATTCAAGAATCTCCAAAATCATCCAGAACAACACGGTCTTTAGAATTTCATCCAGATCTTGAGGATTCAAACAAATCTTCCTAGAAATAACCTAGCAAAAGATGCAGAGTAGGGTCACCCATTTTAAAAGAATATGAATGAGACTTTTGCTCTAGAAAAATGAGTGATTTCTAAAGGAAATAATAAAAGCCCTGCACTGCCCTTCCCTCAGATGGTATCCTGACATTCTTAAATTTTAAAAAGCTCATAGCAGAAATACTCACTAGAATTTATCTTCTTCAGGAACCTGTATTATTAAGTTGAATGTTGGCCTAAATGTCTCTACACACCTTTGGTATCATACATCGCTCTCTCTCCAGGGGTGCAGGAAATGGAAAATAATTGACTCAGTACAGCTGTTACTTATTTCATTAAGGCTAAAACAGATTTTTCAAGTACAAAAAGGTCTTCTAATTCCAACTGGCATCAGAACTAATATATTTCAATTTTTTGTTTCCTTAAAGACTTTATCAATTAAGACCACTTATTAAAAAAATAGGTGAAACTGAGCTTATTCAAAGGAAACTTTTATTTCAAATTCCATAATATCATTGTGCTAGTGCTAGGGTATGAGTTAACAATTCTTAAATATATACCCATATATATATTGTCTAAGGGGAAAGTTATGTGCCTTTCTCAATTGAATACATGCATATTCAGTTGTGCTTATAGAAGAAAAAAGCAACATTTGGGCAGAAAAAAAAGAGTGTACTCAAGGGCAAGTGTGACTTTCTGACCTGAAATATATGGCCTCTCCTTGATATGGAGGCATTTATGCACATAAATCTTTGTGCATTACAAAGCGAATCTATTCCCTATGCTCTGTGCTAGGTGGATGAAAACACCTAGTGACAACAGCTGTGGCCATTTGCTGTTACTCAATGAATACAAACAATTACCATGGAAACTAGAAAATATCATGGGGACACAAACTGACCTCTAAGCCTCAGAATACTTTATGCATAGAATTGCATATATATATGCATATATATGCCTATAACATAGATTTCCTTTCTGTGTGAAAGTATTACCATGTTGAAACAATTACTTCTTTTTCTGTTGTCATCTAATACCCTTTTGCTTTACTTCTATTCAAAACTAAGCAAATTAGAAAGAATGCATGCAAAACATACTATTAAAAGATGTAAATGAATGGTGAACTACCATAAAAAGATGAAAGGATTCCTATTTATAAACAGCCCAGGGGAAAAAACTCAGGTTATGTTTGAAAGCATTTTATCTACCCTTCAAAATAGTCACATGCTAAAAAAAACAAGTAGTCACACACTGACCCAAAGCTGTACTTAGTCATAATTATTTACTCCCCAACCAACCAAGTTTTCTTCAGCTAGAAAAGTAACAATAAACTGAATGAATAAATTGATTTCTTTAACTAAAAGATCTGTATGTATAATATCGATGCACTAAAGATTAAAGAAAATAATTGAGCATCTACCACAATTAGTATTTTTCCAGGTATATGAATTCGTTGTATACATATCACTCAAACAGGGTTATTATAAGGTTATACTCTGTGGTTATTATAAGGGAATTACTCCATAATATAAACAATTTGCAAAACTTAGCTTTTTGCATGTGGAAACCTGGGATTAGCTTAGCCTTTAATAGAATACTTCTCAGACTGTGAGAGCAGTTTTCTGGGAGCTGATATTGGTAAAACTTTGGAAAATAAGATTCATTTCCATTTGGTTTCCCTATTACCAACTGAATGGAGCCAACAGGAAGAACAGCGAGTGTGCTCAGTGTGCAGACTTGCCTTCTCCTGAGCTCTCCGGTTTAAAGCCTAATTTGATTGTGTGCTTACCTTCTCCCATTTGAAAGAACGTTGGTATTATTTAAAATCAGAACTACTCACTGTTCAATGCTACTCATTCAGGAAGGAAATGTAATATGATAATTGGGAATACCATTGACTCTAGTGCTGAAAGGTGAAATACATCTGCTTGTTCTTGAGGACATCTTGATTATGGTTTAATGGAAACTGCCTTGAGCTAGGAATAAATAGAGTTTGATTCTAGGTGCATGCCCACCAACATTATCTGGACTTTAGTTCTATGATATGTGAAGTGAGAAAATGATTATCTTCAAGGTCCCTTTTGCCCTTTCAGCCCTAAAATATGGCAACTTTGTAAGTCTAGTCTTTTGTCAATAAAATATATTTCTATATCCTTTCAGACGTTAATGTTCACACTGATGATATTCATCAGAGAAGCATAATAATTATGTGTTCTCATTGAAGTCATTCATTCAAACATGTTTTTCCTAAAAGTTAAAATGTTACTTTTCAACCTGAATGTCAAGTTGGAATTACAAAGCAAGAAGAACTGTTGTGAGAACTATTGATGTTACCCTTTCATGAACTCTCAGAACAGACATTATAATTGTGGTAGTTTGAAGCTGTTACGTACCCCAGAAAAGGCCATGTTCTTTTAATTCATTCCTGTGGATGCAGATCTATGTAGGTGCAAACTTTGGATTAGGTTATTTCAATTGAGATATAACCTACCCCATTCAAGGTAGGTCTTAAAATCTCACTGGAGTTCTTTATAAGAGAATAAAGGACACATAGAGAGGAAATTTGGAGAAAAGCCCAGATTGCTCAAAGAATCCCCTAGAGAAGTTGAGAGGAAAGGATATAGCCATAGAAGTTGAGAGAGAAAGCCACTGAAGCCAGAAGCTGAAAGCAATAAAATTGAGAAGGACCAGCAGACACTGGCCATGTGACAGAGGTGACCCAGGTGACAGCAGCTTTTATTCACAGAAGGAATTGTCCTGTTAATGCCTCAATTTGGAAATTGTCACAGCCGTAGGACTGTAAATTTGTAAGTTAATAAATCCTCATTATAAAAGCCAGCTCATTTCTAGTGTACTAGAAATACTGGATGGTACAACTTCATTCAACAAAATGTATGAGAATTAAGTATAATGCTGTTATTCAAAATGTAAAGTGTGATGAGAATAAGTCAGAATTTGCACCTCAACAGATGTGGGAAAGGAGGTATAAGGATAATTTTCTGCATATCTGCACTTTAGAATAGCAAATACAAACTCAAGAAGCAAAGAATTAGGGCTCTGATAAATGAATATTTCATAATTCTATAAAATTCTTAAGTTAAACAATTGATAGATTAGAACCCTGACTTACTTAACAAGTGGAAGACTCCAAGTTTAAAAAAATTCAGAGCATTATATATTGCAAGCAAGCCAGAATGTCGATTTTACTGGTGAAATCAGGCCAGTACTTTACTGTAATTACACTGCCAGAGAAAGAGTGAAGCTGAGTTCTGTTAATGCAAAAGTATAGCAAAAAAGAATCTCCAGGAATATGTGACATTTACATTGTCTAAGAAAAGACAGAAATAAATATTATGACCATCTATAAGGCCTATGGGATTTAAAACCTCATTGTCAAATCACAGCATTTATTGGTGTGCTAAAACCGATAAATGATTTGACTTCTTTTAAAGAAGTAAACAAAAAACCTGTACTTTAACAATGATAAGAAACCCATCAGACGATAGTTTTAAAGCTTTCTAGCTTTGAGAACTTCTCCTTGATAAGTTATAAACCATTAAGCCAGCAAGGGGGTGTTACAAAAAGGAGAAGCAACGCAACAGATCTAGGTCCCTATTTAGTAGGGCAAGAATTTTACTTTTGTGTTTATCTGAAACCAAGGCCAATAATTTCATTTATTTCTAATGTTGGCAATTGTTTATATGAACAGGATGAGTCCATTTACAATAAGTATAATTATCTATGAAGGATACTGTTTTCAAATGTGGATTTAAGAGAGTAAACATAAGGTTTCTGTCATTGAAGCTAGCAAATGCTTAACAGTGGAACCAGGAAAAAATTGAGAGGGAAAAGTGGTAAAATCTGAATAAGAGATGAGGGGAAGAATAAAAATTAAGTTGGGAAAAAAGAAGAGAGAGATAATTTAGGGAAAGAAACCAAACAGGAAAGAGAGAAGCAAACGTATATGGGAAAAGAAAAAGGAGAAAATTTGCTTGATTTTGTATGTAAGTAATTATGAAAACTGGCTTCTCTTAAATAGATACAGTTAATAATCCCTGCCTTCAAATAATTATATGCATAGCAAAGCCACTTCTTCCAAATTAATCCTCGAAAACCTGGGAGCTAGCAAGTTATATTATATTCTGAAGAATGGGAAAGAGGATCTCACCGTTCCCTGTTCATTTTAGAAACTAAAATTAAGCATGGAGAGACTGCTCACATAAGTCTTAGGTCAGGAACTCAAGCAGAAATTTCTGCAAGGGTCCCCTCACTCCTCATTAGCTACAAAATAAACTTCTCTCTAGCAGCCCTGATATTTGGATCTATACGTGCTATGCTTAAAGTAGACATTATATGTAATTGAAGTGGTTAGGAAGCTTTAGAGGATTCAGGAAAACTTTTTGCAGTATAATGGGTTCATTTTGGAAGTACTTGATCATGGTAAGATAATAGCTAAAAGGTAGACTACATTTGAAGATTTTGATTAATCTAGGAGAAAAAAGAAGCCGAAGAAGCTGAAAAAGAATTCTTCCAGATAAGGAAAGAACAGCAAGGAAAATTTCACCTGCATGCATTTCTTTCTAAATTTGATCCAGAAAATCAATGGGAAAAAAAAAGTCCTTTCACTTTGAAGATCATTGATCTAAGACAGTGATTTTCAAACTTGAGCAACCAGCAGCATATCTGGAGAGGTTGTAAGCACAGAGTAATGGGCCCCATCACTTCCACTGAGATTCAGATTCGGTAGGTATGGGGTGGGGCCAGAGAAATAATTTGTTACATGTAATAGTGTTGCTGTAGTTCTGGGAAGTCACTTTGCAACCCTGTGATCTAGGAAATGCAAATAGTTAAACATTGCCAGTTTTGTAATGAAGATTCTAAAAGTGTGCTTAGATATTTTAACAGAATTTAAAATTTTCTGTATTCAGTCTTCTACTTTTTTATGGTGGTGGTATCAGGGAGCAAGGGAATGCTTCGGCAGGAAGGACCACAATATCAGGAAAAAAAAGTTTCTCATTTAAGGATATATCCCAATAATTCAACACACAACAGCTCCCCAAGATCCCAAAGGCCCATTTTCTTAGAGTAGATTTATTCACCAGACCCTCTAGGGAGAGCTCCACCAGAAACCCATTAGGAATTGTCTTTTTTATCTTCTTACATGGCCAACCAGTAAAAGCAGAGTTAAACATTGTTGGTTTTTAAGGAGGATTTGTGAGTCTAAAGAGGAGAGTTCACACAGTTAGAGTTATAATTTAGAAATAATGTGCCAGACCTCTCCAAATGTTAGTTTTAGCAAAACATGTTGAAAATAACTCTAGAGAAAAATCTAAATTAATCTCTGTTCCAACTACCATAAACATTTTATCAATCTCTGTGAAGAGAAAGGACAAGAAATGTGAAACTTCAAAAATGGATGTCAAGTTGCTAAGCAATTAAGAGGTTTATAACATCACAGTTACACTTCAAATACTGGCCCTTAAGTCGTGTATTACAGTTTCTTGCATAAGAATCCTTTTTCCAGCTAGATTTTAGGTCCCTGGATAACAGAGAGCATGTCTTACTTGTCGTCAATATTTTACTATGACCATAGCTAAGCTCTGACTTTGAGAAAGAAATATTTCTCAATTTGTAGAATTGAGAATTTTTATTTGTAGAATACAAGGAAGATATCTTTTCTTCATTCAAACTTTAAAAGTATAGATTATTTGGGGGTTCTACTGGCAAACACTTTTGGCAGCACAATGTGAACCAAATGGCTAACTGACTGATAACCTCAGAGCTCTCCTTTTGAGAGTTTTCTGGTCCAATAGGGTAAGGAATATTCATCTTAGTATTTTAAATTTTCCTCAATCTTAAATTGACTATGGGTTATGTGAAAATACCAAGTGCACAAGTAAAATAGAAAAACTAATCTCAAATTTCTTATCCAAAAGTATATGCTCAACCACCTGTACCTTAGATGATACTTTCAAACCTGTGAATTTTAGTGGCAACTCCCAAACAGTGACGTGCTGGAGCAGACTCACTGGTCCACAGAGCCCATTGTGCATATCTCTTCCCAACACTGAATTCAGGGACACCACGTTGGTAGTTTTAAATTGGCCGTGAGGAGAATACATTCAGAATAGAATTAGTAAAATTTACTGCCTTGGTTTGCCAGGCTGCTATGACAAATATCACACAATAGGTTGACTTAAACAATGGGAATTCATCATCTTATGCTTTTAAAGACCAGAAGATATTCCTCCTCCTGAAGTTGTTAGAGATCTGGGAATGGTTTCTTAGCAATCTTTATAGTTCCTTGGTTTTATCTCTGTTTCCCATCAACTGGCAATATCTTCCTCCCATTTATCTTCTGAGTTCCTGCTGACTTCTAGCTCTCCTTGTGGTTTTCTTTGTCTCTTGTTTTCAGTTTCTTTCTCTTTATAAAACCATTAATAATCCAGACTAAGACCTAACCTTAATTAGTTGAACCACAGCTTAACTAAAATAACATATTCAAGAGATCCTTTTTGCAATGGGTTTACACCTACAGAAATGTGGATTAAGATTAAGAACATGTCTGGATTGGGGGCAGATAGCAGTTCAGTGAGGTATAGAATTTAGTACCTCCTCTAGAGCACCTAGTAAATAGCCAAGAATGGTTCAGAACAACTGCTGTGCAATTGACCAAACACACAGTGTATACCAGTCTAGACCAAGTGGAATGGCTAAGACTCCACAAAGAGCTATAAGTCCTGTAAGCCATGGAGGCTGGCACTCTTCCCCCATGGGCATGGCAGGTTGGTTCCCTGAGGGGAAAGGAAACAGACTTTATTAGCAGCAAGGGCGTAGCTAATCCAAGTTTCAATTGCAAAATTAATTAATATGTTGTGACTACTGAAAATAGGCCTCCAGCACAGATAAACCTGTAACAAACACTTTAAATGTACTAGGAGACTTTGCTCTGGCAGAGAGGGGAAAAGGCTGATGGAAACAAACAAACAAACAAAACAAAACAGAGGATTTTTAAGTCAGACAGCACAAAATACTGGAAAAGGTCTGGACCACAAGCAAAGGGGGCACACAGAGCCTGGAGATACATAGATCCCTGTACCAACTTAAGCTCTTGATTTGCAAACCTAAGAAGCAGGGTCTGGCTCTGAAAACCCTTTTTATTTTGCTTTTTCCCTACTCCTTAACAGCTCATTAGATAGAACTGGAAGCACTCTCAGGCTCCAGCACTGCCCCAAGCAAGGGCAGAATAAAGCTTGTCTAAGAGACAAAGTAACTAGCCAGTGAAAGGAATTAATTCCCTAAAAGGTGTGTCTTCACCAGGAGAAAGGTGGGCCCAGCTTAAGTGGAATTCCTCCTTCAAGGAATTCAGGCCCCAGGGGCTGGAAAACTGAAGCAATTAAAGCCATCCTACAACTACACCTCTAACTCAACCATGCCCAGCAGGGAGAGTCTGCTGAAATTAAAGGCACCACATCACTTTATGCTACTGTGAAGCTTTGGGCAGACAAGTGCAACATACTGGGCAGGATAGGAAAAACACAGAGTCTAGAGGCTTCATAGGAGAGCCTGACAACCTGCTGGGTGTCACCTCAGGGAAAACTGATGCTGGTTACTCTTTCCTCCAGAAACATCAGCCTGTTTGGTTGGGGAAATGACTTGGGTCTATAATATCTAAGGAGAACTTCCTAAAAAAAAAAAAAAAAAGTCTCCATATAGGAAGGGCAAGAAACAGTAAAATAAGAGCTGAAATGTTTTGACCAATTAATCAGAATCTATGCTAGAGGCCTAGAATAAGTTGAACTGAATGTCAAAGAACAGGTAGACAACAAAACCATCCAGCAAGAAAACTCCAGGTAAAAGAGGAAAAACAACCTCCAGAATAAACTAATTAAGGAAATCAAATGCCTGATGCCAGTAAAAGATAATGAGTCATACTAGGGAAACTGAAGTGAAGATATGGCACAGTCAAATGAACAAACCAACACTTCAAATGAGATACAGGGGTTGAAACAACTAATTTAGTGTGTTCTACCAGACATGAAAAATCTCATCAAAAGTCAAATCCATGAATTGAGGTAGAAATTGAAAGTTTGAAAAAACAAATCACAGAACATATGAGAATGAAAGGCACAATAGAAGAGATAAAAAAAGCAATAGAAACCAACAATAGATTTGAAGAGGCAGAAGAAAGGATTAGTGAACTAGAGGACTGTACATCTGAAATCTGACACACAAAAGAAAATATAGAGAAAATAATAGAAAAATATGAGCAGGTTCTCAGGGAATTGAATGACAACATGAAGCACACAAATTTACATGTTATGGGTGTCCCAGAAGGAGAAGACAAGGGAAAAGGAGGAGAAAGACTAATGGAGGAAATAATCATTGAAAATTTCCCATCTCTTATGAAAGACTTAAAGTTACAGATCTAAGAAGTGCAGCATACCCCAAACAGAATACATCCAAATAGACATACTCCAAGACACTTACTAATCAGATTGTCAGATGTCAAAGAGAAAGGCAGAATTTTGAAAGCAGTAAGAGAAAAGTAACCCATCACATACAAGAGAAGCCCAGTAAGACTATGTGTGGATTTCTCAGCAGAAACCATTGAAGGGAGAACACAGTGGAATGATATATTTAGGATTGTACCTGAGAAGAACTGCTAACCAAGAATTCTATATTCAGCAAAACTGTCCTTCAAAATGAGGGGGAGAATAAAATATTTTCAAACAAATAATCACTGAAAGAATTTGTGACTAAGAGACCAACACTGCAAGAAATACTAAAGGGAGCACTATAGGCAGCTAGGAAAAGTCAGGAGAGAGAGGTCTGGAGAAGAGTATTGAAATGAAGACTATCAGTAAAAGTAAAAAGTAAAAAGAGAAAAATAAATTAGATATGACATATAAAATCCAAAAGACAAAATGATAGAAGAAAGCACTGCCTTTACAGTAATAACATAAAATGTTAGTGAATTAAACTCCCCAATCAAAAGACATAGACTGGCAGAATGGATTAAAAAATGGGACCTATCTATATGCTGTCTACAGGCTTATTTTAGACCCAAGAACAAAATTAGGTTGAAAGTGAATGGTTGGGAATAGATATTTCATGCAAACAACATTCAGAAAAGGGCAGGAGTAGCTATACTAATATCTGACAAATTAGACTTCAAATGTAAAACAATTAAAAGAGACAAGGAAGGAAACTACGTATTAATAAAAGGAAAAATTCAGCAAGAAGACACAACAATCATAAACATTTATGCATTAAGGCAGAGTGATCCAAAGTATATGAGGCAAATATATACTTATATATATTTGAGTACTATATCTGAGTAAAAAAAAAAAAAAAAAAAAAGGAGAAATAGACACCTCTACCAAAATAGTTGGGGGAACTTCAGTTCCCAACTCTCATTAATGGATAGAGCATCTAGGCAGAGGATCAATGAAAAAACAGAATTTGAATAATATGATAAATGAACTAAACATAACAGACATTGACAGAACATTACATTCCACAACAGCAGATTATACATTTTTCTCAAGTGCTCATGGATCATTCTTAAGGATAGACCATATGCTCAGTCACAAAGCAAATCTCAATAAATTTTAAATGATTGAAATCACACCAAACATTTTCTTGGAATGAAGTTGGAAACCAATAACAGACAGAGGGCCAGAAAACTCACAAATATGTGGAGGCTAAACAGCACATGCTTAAACAAGCAGTGGGTCAAGGAAGATATTACAAGGGAAATCATTAAATATCTCAAGGCACATGAAAATGAGAACACAACATATCAAAATTTATGGGATGCAGAGGAGGAGGAGGAGGAGGAGGCATTAACTGTTCACTTGGAAGAACTAGAGAAAGAACAGCAAACTAACCCCAAAGCAGATAAAAGTAGAGAAATAATGAGGATTAGAGCAGAAATAAATGAAATTGAGAACATGAAAACAATTGAGAAAATCAACAACATCAGAAGTTGGTTCTTTGAGAAAATCAATAAAATCAATGGACCTTTAGCTTGGTTTACAAAAAGAGAGAGAGAGAGAGAGAGAGAGAGAGAGAGAGAGAGAGAGAGAGAGAGAGAGAGAGAGAGAGAGAGAGAGAGAGAGAGAGAGAGAGAGAGAGAGAAGAGAGAGAGAGAGAGAGAGAGAGAGAGAGAGAGAGAGAGAGAGAGAGAGAGAGAGAGAGAGAGAGAGAGAGAGAGAGAGAGAGAGAGAGAGAGAGAGAGAGAGAGAGAGAGAGAGAGAGAGAGAGAGAGAGAGAGAGAGAGAGAGAGAGAGAGAGAGAGAGAGAGAGAGAGAGAGAGAGAGAAAGAAAGAAGAAGAAGAAGAAGAAGAAGATGCAATAAATAAAATCAGAAATGGAAGAAGAGACAGAACTACTGACCCCGCAGAAATAAAGAAGGTAATGAGAGGATACCATGAGCAACTGTATGCTAATAAACTAGACAATGTAAATGAAATGGACCACTTCCTAGAAAAGCATGAACAAACAGCATTGTCTCAAGAAGAAATAGATGACCTCAACAAACCAATCACAAGTAAAGAAATTTAAACAGTCATAAAGAAGCTCCCCCCAAAAAGTTCGAGACCAGATGCTCCACATGTAAATTCTACCAAGCATTTAAGAAAGAATTAGTACAAATCCTCCTCAAACGCTTCAAAACATTGAAGAGGAGGGAAAGCTACCTAACTCATTCTATGAAGCCAACATCACCATAATACCAAAGCCAGACAAAGATACTACAAGAAAAGAAAATTACAGACCAATCTCTCTAAAGAATATAGATGCAAAAATCTTCAACAAAATACTTGCAAATCGAATCCAGCAGCACAGTGAAATAAGTATACACCATACCAAGTGGGATTTATTCCAGGTATGCAAAGATGGTTCAACATGAGAAAGGGAGAAGATGGTGGCTTAGTAAGATGCGCGGGTCTTAGTTCCTCCTCCAGAACAGCAACTAAAGAAACAGAAACAATACGAAACAGCCCCTGGAGCCACGACAGAGACCAAAAAGACAGCGTACCCCATTCTGGAACGGCTGAACGGGCAGGGAGAATCTGCTGCGGTGAGATACCCGAGGGGCACGCATTTTCCCGGCCGGGGCGGCTGGCGACTGGGGTCCCCTCCACGCACGTGGCTCCCCGGTCTGACTGGGAACGTTGGATAGCGGGGCCCTCCCGCCACGCTTGGTGTCTCGGGCCAGCTGGGCAATTTGGACCGGCACTCCCCCAAGCCGCAGCAGCCGGCGACCCCCCCCCCTTCACGCGCGGTTTCCAGGGCTGACTGCGAGATTCGGATTGGCAAGTTAAAGGATCCACAGCATCTTTTACTGGTGGGACCCACAGACAGACGAGCGCCACGAGCGCCACCTACTGGGCAGGAAAAGAAAAACAGAGCCCAGAGATTTCACAGGAAAACCTTTCAACCAGTCGGGTCCCACACCCAGGGAAATCTGATCAAATGCCCAGACACCAGCAGAAAATAATGGATGACGCTCGGAAAATTGAAGATATGGCCCAGTCAAAGGAACAAACCAATAGTTCAAATGAGATACAGGAGCTGAGACAACTAATGCTGAATATACGAACAGAAATGGAAAAACTCTTCAAAAACCAAATCAATAAATTGAGGGAGGACATGAAGAAGACATGGGCTGAACAAAAATAAGAAATAGAAAATCTGAAAAAACAAATCACAGAACTTATGGGAGTGAAGGACAAAGAAGAAAAAATGGAAAAAACAATGGATACCTACAATGGTAGATCTAAAGAGACAGAAGCTACAATTAGTGAACTGGAGGATGGAACATCTGAATTCCAAAAAGAAACAGAAACTATAGGGAAAAGAATGGAAAAACTTGAGCAGGGGATCAGGGAACTGAATGACAATATGAAGCGCACAAATATACATGTTGTGGGTGTCCCAGAAGGAGAAGAGAAGGGAAAAGGAGGAGAAAAACTAATGGAAGAAATTATCACTGAAAATTTCCCAACTCTTATGAAAGACCTAAATTTACAGATCCAAGAAGTGCAGCGCACCCCAAAGAGAATAGATCCAAATAGGCGTTCTCCAAGACACTTACTAGTTAGAATGTCAGAGGTCAAAGAGAAAGAGAGGATCTTGAAAGCAGCAAGAGAAAAACAATCTGTCACATACAAGGGAAACCCAATAAGACTATGTGTAGATTTCTCAGCAGAAACCATGGAAGCTAGAAGACAGTGGGATGATATATTTAAATTACTTAAAAGAGAAAAACTGCCAACCAAGACTTCTATATCCAGCAAAATTGTCCTTCAAAAATGAAGGAGAAATTAAAACATTTATAGACAAAAAGTCACTGAGAGAATTTGTGACCAAGAGACCAGCTCTGCAAGAAATACTAAAGGGAGCACTAGAGTCAGATACGAAAAGACAGAAGAGAGAGGTATGGAGTAAAGTGTAGAAAGAAGGAAAATCAGATATGATATATATAATACAAAAGCCAAAATGGTAGAGGAAAATATTATCCAAACAGTAATAACACCAAAAGTTAATGGACTGAATTTCCCAGTCAAAAGACATAGACTGGCAGAATGGATTACGACCCAGCAATACCACTGCTAGGTATCTACTCAAAGGACTTAAGGGCAAAGACACAGACGGACATTTGCACACCAGTGTTTATAGCAGCATTATCTACAATTGCAAAGAGATAGAAACAGCCAAAATGTCCATCAACAGACGAGTGGCTAAACAAACTGCGGCGTATACCTATGATGGAATATTATGCAGCTTTAAGACAGACTAAACTTATGAAGCATGTAATAACATGGATGGACCTAGAGAACATTATGCTGAGTGAGTCTAGCCGGGAACTAAAGGACAAATACTGTATGGTCCCACTGATGTGAACCGACATTCGAGAATCAGCTTGGAATATATCATTGGTAACAGAGACCAGCAGGAGTTAGAAACAGGGTAAGATAATGGGTAATTGGAGCTGAAGGGATACAGACTGTGCAACAGGACTAGATACAAAAACTCAAAAATGGACAGCACAATAATACCTAAGTGTAATGTAACTATGTTGGAACACTGAATGAAGCTGCACCTGAAATATAGTTTTTGTTTGTTTGTTTGTTTGTTTGTTTGTATCTTTTGTTTTTGTTTTTTCTTTTTCCTTTTTATATATATATATTTTTTTATTAGTATTATTATTTTAATTCTCTTCTCTATATTAACATTCTATATCTTTTTCTGCTGTTTTGCTAGTTTTTTTCCTAAATCGATGCAAATGTACTAAGAAATGATGATCATACATCTATGTGATGATACTAAGAATTACTGAGTGCATGTGTAGAATGGAATGATTTCTAAATGTTGTGTTAATTTCTTTTCTTTTTTTGATTAATAAAAAAAATTAAAAAAAAAAAGATGGTTCAACATGAGAAAATCAATTAATGTAATCCCCTTGCTCTAGTTTGCTAGCTGCCAGAATACAATATATCAGCAATGGAATGGCTTTTTTTTCACTGATTCTTTTAGTTGCTATTTTGAATGGAATTTTTTCCTTAACTGAATCCTCAGCGAGGTCATTGCTTGTACATAGAAATGTGTGCTGGTTTGAAAGGATGCATGTGCCCTAGAAAAGACATGTTTTAATCAAAATTCCATTTCATAAAGGCAGAATAATCTCTATTCAATACTATATGTTTGAAACTGTAATCAGATCATCTCCCTGGAGATATGATTTAATCAAGAATGGTTGTTAAACTGGATTAGGTGATGACATGTCTCCACCCATTTGGATGGGTCTTGATAAGTTTCTGGAGTCCTATAAAAGAGGAAACATTCTGAGAATGAAAGAGATTCAGAGAGAACCAGAGAAGAATGACATAGCCACGAGAAACAGAGAGCCCACTAGCCAGCGACCTTTGGAGATGAAGAAAGAAAATGCCACCCAGAGAGCTTCATGAAATAGGAAGCCAGGAGAGAAAGGTAGCAGATAATGCCTTTCTTGCCATGTGCCCTTCCAGCCAAAAGAGAAACTGTGACTGCGTTTGCCATGTGCCTTCTCACTTGAAAGAGAAACCCCGAACTTAATCAGCCTTCTTGAACCAAGGTATCTTTCCCTGGATGCCTTTGATTGGACATTTCTATAGACTTCTATGGACATTTTCTTGGCCTTAGAACTGTAAACTTGCAACTTATTAAATTCCCCTTTTTAAAAGCCATTCTGTTTCTGGTATATTGCATTCCAGCTAGCAAACTAGAACAAAATGTTATTGATTTTTATGCATCAATTATATCCCGTTGCCTTGCTGAATTTATTTATTAGCCCAAGTAACTTTGCTGTACATTTCTCAGGATCTTCCATGTACAGTATCATATCATCTGCAAATAGTGAGAGTTTAAAGTCTTCTTTTCCAGTTTGGGTGCCTTTTATTCCTTTGTCCTGCCTGATTGCTCTAACTAGAACTTCTAGCACAATGTTGAAAAATAATAGTGACAGTGGGCATCCTTGTCTTATTCCTGATCTTAGGAGGAAGCTTTCAATCTCTTTCCATTGAGTACAATGCTGACTATCAGTTTTTCATATATTCCCTTTATCATATTGAGGTACTTACCTTTGAGTCCTATCTTTTGGAGTGTTTTTATCAGAAAAGGATGCTGAATTTTGTTGAATGCTTTTTCAGCATCAATTGAGATGATCATGTGATTTTTCCCTTTCAATTTGTTAATGTGCTGTATTACATTAATTGATTTTCATATGTTGAACGATCCTTGCATTCCGGGTATAAATCCCACTTGGTCATGGGGTTTAATGTGTTGTTGGATTCAATTTGCTAATTTTTTTTATTGAGAATTTTTGCATCTTGTGTGCATTAGGGAGATTGGCCTGTAGTTTTCCTTTGTTATAGCATCTTTACCCAGTTTGGATATTAAAATATTAGCTTCATAAAATGTGTTAGAGTTCCTTTTTTCCTCAAATTTTTGGGAAAGTTTGAGCAGGTTTGGTGTTAGTTCTTTTTGGAATGTTTGATAAAATTCCCCCCTGAAGCCATCTGGTACTGAGCTTTTCTTTGTGGGAAGTTTTTTGATGACTGAATCTCTTTACTTGTGATTGGTTTGTTCAGATCCTCTATTTCTTCCTGAGTCAGTGTAGCTTGTTTGTGTGTCTCCAGGAATTTGTCCATTTCATCTAAATTCTCTAGTTTGTTGCCATATAGTTGTTCATAATATTCTTATGATTTCTTTTATTTCTTCAGGGTCTGAGGTAATGCACCCCTTCTCATTTCTGATTTTGTTTATTTGGGTCCTCTCTCTTTTTTTTCTCTGTCAGTCCTGCTAGTGGCCCATCAATGTTATTGATTTTCTCAAAGAACCAACTTTTGGTTTTATTGATTCTTTCTATTGTTCTTTTGTTCTCCATTCATTTATGTCTGCTTTAATCTTTGTTATTTCTCATCTTCTATTTGCTTTGGGGTTAGTTTACTGTTCTTTCTCAGGTTCCTCCAATGTGTTACTAAGTCCTAGATTTTTGCTCTTTCCTGTTTTTTTTCTTTATATGGGCGGGCACCAGGAACTGAACCAGGGTCTTCACCATGTCAGGTGAGAACTCTGCCTGCTTAGCCATCATGGCCTGCCTTCTTATTTTATTTATTTATAAATATGGAACTCTTCATGAATTTGCATTTCATCCTTGTTCAGAGGCTGTGCTAATCTTCTCTGTATCATTCCAATTTTAGTAGATGTGCTGCTGAAGCAAACACTCTCTTGTTTTTTAATATAGAAATTTAGGACAATAAATTTCCCTCTCAGCACAGCCTTTGCCACATCTCATAAGTTCTGATAAGTTGTATTTTATTTTCCTTCATCTACACATAACTACTGATTTCTCTAACAATTTATTCTTTGACTCTGTTTAAGAGTATGCTACTTAATCTCCATATATTTGTGAATGTTCTCATTCTTTGGTGGTTATTGAAATCCAGCTTCATCCCATTGTGATCAGAGAAGGTGCTTTGAATAATTTCAGTGTTTTTAAATTTATAAAGATCTGTTTTGTGCCCCAGCATATGATCTATCTGGAGAAAATACCATGAGCACTAGAGAAAAATGTATATCCTTGTGCTTTGGGGTGCAATGACCTATATATATCTGTTAGGTCTAATTCATTTGTCAAGTTATTTAACTTCTCTATTTCCTGTTGATCTTTTGCCTGGTTGTTTTATCTATCGAGGAGAGTGGTGTATTGAAGTCTCCTACTATTATTGTTAAAACATCTATCGCTCCCTTCAATTTTGCCAATGTCTGTCTCATGTACTTTGGAACTCCTTGATTGGGAACATGAACATTTATGATTTTTATATCTTTTTGGTGAATTGACCCTTTAATTAATATATAGTGTCCTTCTTTGTCTCTTATGATGTCTTTACATTTAAAGTCTATTTTGTCCAACATTTGTATAGCTACTCCTGCTTTCTTTTGGTTATAACTTGCATGGAATATCTTTTTCCTCCCTTTCACTTTCAGTCTATTTGTATCCTTGTGTCTAAGATGAGTCTCTTGTAAGCAGCATCTAGTTGGATAATCTTTCTTAATCCATTCTGCCACTCTGTATCATTTAATTGGTAAGTTTAGTCTGCTAACATTCAGAGTTATTACTGAAAAGGCGTTTCTTGAATCCACCATCTTATCTTTTTTATTTGTCAGATCTATATTTCTTTTCTCTCTTTCTCTTTGTACTTTTTAAATTATCCTTAGTGGTACTCTTCAATTCTGTGCCCTCCTCCAGACCTCCCCCTCCTGTCTTTGTGTGTTTGTGTGTGTCAGCCAGCAGAACTCCTTTTAGTGTTTCTTGTGGGGCCAGTCTCTTATTGACAAATTCTTTCAGGACTTCTTTGTCTATGAAAACTTCAATCTCTCCCTCAATTTTGAAGAATAGTTTGGCTGGGTACAGAATTCTTGGCTGGAAGTCTTTCTCTTTCAGGATCTTGAATATATCATACCACTGCCTTCTCACCTCCAGGGTTCTTGTTGAGTAGTCTAGACTCGGCCTTATTTGGTTTCCTTTGTATGTAGTAGATTGTTTTTCTCTTGCTGCTTTCAGGATTTTCTGCTTCTCTTCAGCATTTGAGAGACTGATTAGTCTTGTCTTGTGGAAGACCTATTTGGATTTATTCTGTTTGGGGTTCGTTGGGATTCTTTGACTTATATATTTGTGTCCTTTACAAGGGTTGGGAAGTTTCCCCCCTTTATGTCCTCAATTACTCTTCCTAGCCTTTTCTCCCCTCTTCTCCTTCTGGAACACCAATGATTCTTTTATTTGTGCACTTTGTTTTGTCTATTATTTCCCTGTGATCCAGTTCAAATTTTTTCATCTTTTTGTCATTTGCTATTTTTGGGTCTTCGAAGTCAGTTATCCTGTCTTCTATATCACTTATTCTTATTTCTGTCTCTTCAAATTTGGTGTTATGTGCCTCTAGTATGCTTTTTTTATTTGGTCAACAGAGTCTTTAATCTCTGTGATATCTGCTATTTTTCTATTTATTCTTTCAAATTCCTCTTTATGCTCTTCTATCTTCTTGATCCCCTTTATGTCATTTGCTATCCCACTTATTTTATTTAGTAGAGTTGTATGGACATCTTTGATTAGTTGCTTCAATGTCTGTGTCTCCTCTGGTGTTTTAGTTTGGTCATTAGGCAGGGCTATATCTGTCTGCAGTGTGATATGCTTAGTGATCCTCTGCTGTCTTCGTGGCATGTAAATATCTTTATTGATTTACTTTGGAAGTTGATTTCTTTCAGTAGTCTAAGGCCTTGTATTTGTGGGATGGTTGTATAGAAGGGAGCAGTACAGGGTGGGGCATTCAGTGCAGTGATTTGTTTCAGGGCAGGTATAGGCACTGGTTGGGAATGTTATGCTGATGCTTGTGAATGTGGGCACCCAGCAGCCAGGGAGGATGTAGCTGTGTGGGTGCACTGGTCTGGGTGGTGTAAACTTGGTGTGTGCTGGTCTAAAGCATGGGGCCCTTTGTGCATATGCATGGAGTTGTGGCAGCAGGTCGGTGTTATTCCTTCATGGATTGGGGGCAGATGTGACCTGGCTGTGCACAGTTAGCACTTTCTCAAAGCTGGGAAGTGTGGCTTAGGGCCGTGCACATGTGTGGTTCTAGGACTGCTGTAAAGTATGGTTCCCAGAGCTGCATGACATGATTGGGGCCCATGCACATACGTGGACCTAGGAGTGCCATAAATTTATGTGCAGAGCTCAGGGAGGGTGGGGTGAGTCTGTGTGACACTATGGGCAGGTGGGCAGGAGTAGCCTGGGTATAGATGTTAGTGTCCGCAGCCTTTATATGCTGACAACAGCCTGCAGGGAACAGGGAGGGGGGGTAGTGCTCAGGAGGAGTGCAGGAGAGGTGGATCGGGCTATGCTTGGGGTGGGGTGTGGGGTAGGTACATGCACTGGGGGCTGGTGGGGTGGAGCCCCTGGAGCATGGGAAATGGGAATGAGTGACAGGGTTCGGGTGCATGGGGTGTGGGGTGTGGGTTGAGTCAGTGGTCACAGGGCTGCACTGGTGAGGGTAGCACACCTAAGGAATGCAGCCTGGCTTACTTACTAGTCCCTGGCTCCCATCCATGCACTCCTGCAGGCTCCTCACCTCCATTCCAGGCTCCAGCTTTCTACCTCTCAGTTCCTCAGCCTTTGCAACTAGGGCTGCCCTATGTGGTGCAGAAGGCTCTCCCAGGTCCGTCACACTCCCAAATCACTGTCTCAGTCGCCCTCCTGTCCCTTCTCTAACTTTTCCATGAAGTAGGGGTAATACGAGCTACTCTATTCTGCCATCTTCCTGGAAGTCCAGAATGGCTTTTAAGAAGGGGAATTTGATAAGTTGCTAGTTTACAGTTCTAAGGCCATGGAAATGTCCAAATTAAAGCAAATCTATAAAAATGTCCAAATTAAGGCACCAACAAGAGGTTACGTTCTCTCAAGAAAGGCCAATGACATTCAGGGTTTCTCTCTCAATTGGAAAGGTACATGGTAAACATGATGACATCTGCCTGTTTTCTCTCTAGGCTTCTTGTTCCATGAAGCTCCCCTGGGGGTGTTTTCCTTTTTCATTGCCAAAGGTCTCTGGCTGAATGGGCACTGCATTTCTTGTGGCTGTCTCAGATCTCAAACTTTCTCCAAAATGTTCCCTTTTTAAAGGATTCCAGTAAACTAATCAACACCCACCTGGAATGTGTCAAGTCACAGCTTCATGGAAGCCATCCAATCAAAAGTTACCACCACAATTGGGTGGGTCACATCTCCGTGGGAAGAATCAAAAAACTCCCAGGCAGCAAT
Source organism: Tamandua tetradactyla (assembly GCF_023851605.1). Classification (NCBI taxonomy): domain Eukaryota; kingdom Metazoa; phylum Chordata; class Mammalia; order Pilosa; family Myrmecophagidae; genus Tamandua; species Tamandua tetradactyla. The sequence continues at coordinate 49,707,520 of NC_135344.1, read as the reverse complement.
ATTGAATGAGGATTAAAGGACATGGTTTTAATGAGTGACATTAAAGGACATGACATTAATGAGTGACATTAATTTGAGAACTGATGTTAAGAACACAGGTTATCAGAAGATAGAAACTGGGTAGAGATTGGGCAATTGGTGCTGAAGGAATACAGATTGTGCAACAGGACTGAGTGTAAAAATTCAGACATGGATAGCACAATACTACCTGATTGTAGCACAGTACTCTGAATGAAGCTGAATGTGACTATGATTGTGGGAGAAGGACTGGGGACAAGTATGAAACCAGAAGGAAAGTTAGAGGATAAGACTGAGATGGTATAACTGAGGAATGCCTAGAGTGGACAATGACAGTGATTAAATGTACAAAAAACCCACATTTTTGTATGAGTGAAAACAAATGAAAGTCAATATTGCAGGGTATTGAAAATAGATAGTATGCAGAAAAAGTGCAGTCAATGCAAGCTAGGTTCTGTAGTCAATAGTAACATTGTAATATGCTTCCATTGAATGCAACAGGCGATAGGCCAAAACTCAAAACTAAATGTCAACAAGTGAGGAGCATGGGGAGGGGTATGGTTTCTTGTGGGATAAAAGGAAGTGTCTTCAAATTGATTATGGTGGCAAAGGTCTGTCTATACATTTAGGTTGGATTGTATGATGTATGAACAAAGAGAAACAAGTGCTAGAGAAAATATGGAGAATAAGATGTACCTACTCACTGTCGGTAGGGAAATTGAGAGGTGCAGCCCCTTGGAGGGTAGTGTGGTAGTTCCACGGGAGGCTAGGGGTGGGGTTCCCATATGATCCAAAACCACGTTGCTCAGTATATACCTTGAGGAACTGAGTGTGGGAACAGGAATGAACATTTGCACACTGGTGTTTAGGGTGGCATAGGGCTGGAGAATTGATATACCCCTGAGGTAGGACAGTGAAAGTATATTGCTGACCTTGCCAGCTGAAAGCAAACTGTTTCTGGTGGACCTTACTAATAGCTATAGAGAAAAAAGCATTTGCCAGATCAATAGCTGCATACCAGGTACCAGGGAATGTATTGATTTGCTCAAGCAATGATACTACATCTGGAACAGCAGCTGCAATTGGAGTTACCACCTGATTGAGTTTACAATAATCCACTGTCATTCTCCAAGACCCATCTGTTTTCTTCACAGGCCAAATAGGAGAGTTGAATGGGGATGTGGTGGGAATCACCACCCCTGCATCTTTCAAGTCCTTAAAAGTGGCAGTAATCTCTGCAATCCCTCCAGGAATATGGTATTGCTTCTGATTTACTATTTTGCTAGGTAGGGGCAGTTCTAGTGGCTTCCACCTGGCCTTTCCCACCATAATAGCCCTCACTGCATGAGTTAGAGAGCCAACATGGGGATTCTGCCAGTTGTTCAGTATGTCTATGCCAATTATACATTCCGGAACTGGGGAAATAACTACAGGATGGGTCCGGGGGCCCACTGGACCCACTGTGAGATGGACCTGAGCTAAAACTCCATTGATCACCTGGCATCCATAAGCCCCCACTCTGACTGGTGGTCCAGAGTGACGTGTTGGTCCCCTGGAATTAATGTCACTTCTGAACCAGTGTCTAATAATCCCCCAAATATCTGATCATTTCCTTTTCCCCAATGCACAGTTACCCTGGTAAAAGGCCGTCGGTTTCCTTGGGGAAGACTTGGAGGAAGATTAACAGTATAAATTTGTGTCAGTGTAACAGGTTTCTCCCCCAAAGGGACCTGGCCTCCCCTTCATTCAAGGAGCTCTGGGTCTGTAAACTGTTTCAAGTCTGGAAATTGATGAAGGGGCCATGACTCTGTGTTTTTGTAATTCAGGTTAGACTTCTGTTCACTTGACCTAGAACTCTTTTGTTTGTACACCTCAAACAAGAATTTAGTAAACTGCCCTTCTATTGTATTTCTAGGTACCCCATGATTTACTAGCCAATGCCACAAATCTCTGCATGTCATATAATTTTGATGCCTCCTTTGAGTTTGTTGTCTATTATAATACCCACATCTACCCTGTCTTTGGTGATTAAGTGCTGCCACCTGCCTTCTGCCAACTCAGGATCCTGTCATCCCCATTGTGTTCAAGGATTCCAGCTCAGTGACAGCAGTTCCTACAGTAATATCTGACCTACAGAGAAGTGCAACCACAGACTCCTTAGGGATGATGGTGCTAGTCTCACAAATTTATTTCTCACTGTTCTGGTAAAAGGAGCATCCTCTGGACATTCCTGGGTTGTAAGAGCAGGCATTGCATGATAAATCCACTCTAACATTCCAATCTCTCTAAGCCTCTGGATCCCCTCATGGGCAGTTCTGGCATTTCAACCTCAGGTAATGCTGGCCACCTTTTGACCCATGTTTCAACCAACCATCCAAACAAACTGTTAACACCTTTTCTAACCACTCGAGCTATAACACTGAATGCAGAATCTCTGCTTAGTGGGCCCATATCAATAAATTCAGCCTGACCCAGCCTTATATTCCTCCCACCATTATCCCACACTCTTAAAATCCATTGCCACATGTATTCCCCTGATTTCTGTCTATATAAATTGGAAAACTCACACAGTTCTTTTGGAGTATAATGTATCTCCTCATGTGTGATACTTTGTACCTCACCTTTAGAGGCCTGCTGGGACTTTAGTCTAGTTATAGGTCTGGAAGAAATGAAGGATGGTGGGGGTGGGTCATGAAAAGAATTAGAAATATCTTCCAAGCCATTTGCTTCAGGGCCTTCATTTGCAGTTTCATCTGGTGAAACAGGATTAATCACTCTAGGGCTAATCCCTTCAGGATGAGGTTGGGTGGCCAATTCCTCAAGGCAGGCTGGAGGTGGGGTGGCTATGTCCTCAGGGCAGACTATTACAGGGTTATCTAGAGAAGACTCAGCATGGCCTAGGGTTTCAACCTCACCCCCAACATCATTATCAATCCATATGTCTCCATCCCATTTTTCAAGGTCCCACTCCTTTCCAATCAATGCCCTCACTTTAATGGCAGACACCATGCAAGACTGAGATTTCAGTTTACATTGTAAAGTTGCTACTCTAACAATAAGATTCTGAGTCTGATTTTCAGAGATCTCAAGTCTACAGCTACAGGAAATAAGATTTTCCTTCAGGATACTCATAGATACTCAGGATACTCATCTTTCAGACGGCGCTTAAGCTTCTCGTTTGAAGCCTTAAGCCCATCCCTTTCACCGCTTAATGTAGCCAGTGTATCTAACAACAACCAACCAACATCTCTATAACTCTTATTTCTACAAAACTCTGTAAAGGTGTCAAAAACTTTATCCCCCAGAGTCTGGCTTCGTACAAGCGAAGCATTAGGAGAATCAAATGATGATATTTTGACTATCTCCTTTGCCAACTCACTCCATGGATTGGGAGTGTCATTCTAATTACGGGAATCAGAGTCCTTAGTGTCTCTGAGTCCAGTCAGAGTAGAAAACCATTCATAAAAACCCATTTTTAAGATTCTGTTTCTTAAGAACCATTCCTGGTACCAAGTTGTATTAGTTAGGGTTCTCTAGAGAAACAGAATCAACAGGGAACACTTACAAATATAAAATTTATGAAAGTGTCTCACATGACCACAGGAACACAGAGTCCAAAATCCACAGGGCAGGCTGCAAAGCCAATGACTCCGATGGATGGTCTGGATGAACTCCACAGGAGAGGCTCACCAGCCAAAGCAGGTATGCAACCTGTCTCCTCTGAGTCCTCCTTAAAAGGCTTCCCGTGATTAGATTAAGCATCACTAATTGCAGAAGACACTCCCCTTTGGCTGATTACAAATGGAATCAGTTGTGGATGCAGCTGACGTGATCATGATCTAATTCTATCAAATGTCCTCATTGCAACAGACAGGCCAGCACTTGCCCAACCAGACAAACAGGTACCACCACTTGGCCAAGTTGACACATGTCCCTGACCATGACAATTGTCATGCTTCAATCAAATGGGCTAATTATAATATAAAAACTCAGTGAACTGAAGTTGAGAACATGGGCTATCAGGTTGGGGCCTATGCAAAGGGTCCTAGATTGTAAGTTCTTACAGCAGTCACATATATTCAGGAGTTGTAACTGTTATTTCTAAATTCTGAGATACTGAGCTGTTTCTTTATAATCTGGTCATTTACAGAAATTTAGAGTATTTATGTGACGCCTGAGACTCAGATTTAAAGTTCTGAAGCTATGAAAGTCACAGTACCCCACACAGGAACTGTTTAAAATTTTGAAAAAGTGTTCAGACTTCAAGTAGAGATATGAATGAAGTTGATCTGGATAAGACTAAGGTAAATCAGAATATAGGGCAAAACATGATGTGATCCATATTTTAAAACTCCAACTTTTGTGTGAGGCTAAAGAGAGAGATATTTATTAGGTGCAAAATTTGTATTTTGCCTAGTGCATATCCTAATTTAACTTGTATGATCAGTTTAGTTGAACACCATAAGAACATGGAATCTTGAATAGGGCCAGAGATTTTGTTGGTTTGTAAGGATTAGGGTAATGCCCCCATATATTGCAGAGTAATATGGGCAGTGAATAAAAAGTATTTGCAAAATCCTGTTGGGGAACTTGGGAGAAAGAAAGAAATATTAACTTCCCCATTTGGAGAATTTCTGATATTCTTGCAAGCAGTGGATAGAACCATATCAATAGGGTGAGCCCTCAGTCTTGGGGTTTGCCCCTATGGAAATGTGTTCTGCAAAGGATAGGCTAAGCCTACTTAAAATTAAGCCTAAGAGTCACTCCCAGAGAACCTCTTTTGTTGCTCAGATGTGGCTTGAGCAGGTGAACTGACTCCCATGGGTGTAAATCTCCCTGGCAACATGGGACAGAAATCCCAGGATGAGCTGGGACTCAGTATCAAGGGATTGAGAAAACCTTCTAGACCAAAAGGTGAAGAGAGAAATGAGACAAAGTTTCAGCGGCTGAGAGATTTCAAACAGAGTTGAGAGGTTATCCTAGAGCAGATTCTTATGCATTAAATAGATATCCCTTTTTAGTTTATGGTATATTGGAACAGCTAGAGGGAACTACCTGAAAGTACTGAGCTGTGTTCCAGTAGCCTTGATTATTAAAGACGATCATGTAAAGATATATGATCACTGTGTGATTTTTGAAAACCTTGTGTCTGATGCTCCTTTATCCAGAGTATGGACAAATGAATAAAAAAATACAGATAAAAAATTAATGAATAATAGGGGGGACAAGGGGTAAAATAACTTGGGTAGATGGAAATACTAGTGGTCAGTGAGAGGGAGGGGTAAGGGGCATGGGATGTATGAGTTTTTTCTTTTTATTTCTTTTTCTGGAGTGATGCAAATGTTCTAAAAATGATCATGGTGATGAATACACAACTATGTGATGATATTGTGAGCCATTGATTGTATACCATGTATGGAATGTATGTGTGAAGATTTCTCAGTTAAAATGTTATAAAAAATAATAATAGATAAGTTCAAAAAAAAGAAAAAAATAAAGGGAACCAGAGCATGAGATACCTATTTGGTGTGTTAAAATCCTAGCAGAGTTCTTACCTGCCATGTCAGAGACCTGGGTTCAATTCCCGGTGCCTGCCCATGCAGAAAAAAAAAAAAAAATCCTAGCAGAGTTGGTATGATTTTGGCAGCTTCTCTGATCTGGAAGGAAGCTTCATTTGTGCCAAGAGCCCCCACTCCAGTGTACCAGTTTTGCTTTGTGGCTTTGAGAGCTGTTTCTGGAAACTCAACCTAGAGTCTAGTCCTCCCACCTTCCCAATGCTACTATAAATCTTCTAATACCCTGTAATATACAACTTTCTGTTTAAACTAGTTAAATAGATTGTTGTGACTAACCTCTAATTAATATAGCATCAAATTCAGGATAAGAAACTACAACAAGGGTCAGCAGCAAAACATGACCCACTACCTGTGTTTTCAAATTAAAGATTTATTGGAAAACAAACAAAAAACATGTCAGATTGAAAGTATATCATTCAATCTGCCACATCTACGAATCAGAACTTCTATTTTTCTGGGAATCTAATTGTTAAATATTTACCAGCACACTAGAGCTTCCAACCTAACACAATAGTATAGCATGGGTTTGTGAAAAATCAACAAAGTTCTGGAGTGATTATCCAGAGTGTATTATTGCTTCTCACCTATATTTAAAGAGTTTGCAATGTTTGGAGAAAGTTGATATGCATTCCAATACTCTATTGAGGTCAACCAAACAGAAAATTTTATGATATATGGGGAAAACTCTCTCCTGAAGCATTTGCAGATTCCTCAAAGGGTTAGTGGACTATCTAAAGAGGCCAAGGTCAGATGTTTGTTTTATGCATGTAGCAGCAGTTTATTCTCAGATCACTTAATGAATAAACTTTATTTTATACAAAGACCTTCTTTTATAGTAAAAACTTCTGATCTCATCACTTACAAACACTATGTTCTTGGGTCATTTAATCTGTCTTAGAGTCTTTGTTTTCATATCTTTAAAACTGTCATGTAAGTGTCGCAAATTGAAAGCAGATTCAGCACTACTAGAGTTTGCATGCTCAATGCAATTTATTTGCTTCCTTAATTGCAAGCTTCCAATATAACCAGTACACAATAACCAGGTCAAGAGCACGTAACACCTTTAAGGTGGAGGATATCAGAGTCTCTAAGTCCATCGGCCTGAGGGCTGACCCAAGGCGGGCAGGTACATTTAACTAGGGGGTCTCAGGAGCTGGATTGGTGCGGCAGTGAGGGCTGCAGCAATGTTCACAGTCCATCCTGGGCCTTGGAGCCTGGCGTCTGTCTGCCTTGACCTCATACTCACTGCGCTGGGTTTTTATGCCTCAGTGATTGGGTCAGCAATGTCCATGTTGGGCAAGTGTCCCTCTAGCAGGCATCAAGTGAATCCCCATCATATCCTTTCGGGAATGTCTGATTATCACTTACTACAAAACACGTTTTTCTCAACTTATTTGCATACTAACTTTGGTCAACATCTGTACATTATTTTCAGGATTCAAGAGCATTAATATCATTTCAACACACTCATTGATCCTGGGTCACAATATTTTTGCACACACACTTTTTATAAGCATTTTAACAACATAACTCCTAATATAATCAATATGATAACTGCTATAATTTCATTAATATCCTCAAACATCCATTTTCCAAATTTCCAAAAGTTTGAGTTTTCAAACCTTCCAAATATGTTTCCATGACAATTTTTCTTCCAATAGATATCAATTATTTTTTTTGCTTTTTTTTTTTTTTTTTTTTTTTTGCATGAGCAGGCACCAGGAATCAAACCTGGGTCTCTGGCATGGCAGGCGAGAACTCTGCCTGCTGAGCCACCCTGGCCCACCCTAGATATCATTTTTATAACATTAATAGGCAAACAAGTCCTCATAGTGTGTTATAAAATTTTTTCTGTTGCCATATAGGAAATATTTAATGCAACTATTATTTTTGGAAATTGTATCTCATGATCCTTTGTGCCTTCTACAATAAGGATTGGACCTGTTTTATCTCTTCCTCCAAGTGTTGTTTCACCTGATCATATTTTGTGAATGTTTTATTTACATTAATTAGGGTTAACTCTTTCTTAGTAATATGATATACCTCATTGTACAACCTTGGAGTTCCTTTATCTTTTATGGTCTGGGTGCAATGAATTCTTTCATCAATTGTAATGTTTGCAATTTGTTGAAATTTGATACTTGGAGGTGAACTCCACACATTCCTTCCCTTATTCCAGTAAGTTATATTTCTGTCATTTTTAGAACATATTATAATAGCTCAATTACCTAGATTATATACCAGGAGTACCTCTGACGTTTTGTCTGAAGTCACAGGTATGTTTATTTCAAGTATCTCTGTGTAGCTAGGGAGTGGGTAACTACTCAATGTCCACTTTTCCATATCTGTGTTGGTATTTGTATTTCTTCTATTTCTGTGGGTGTTTGATCTGCTCTAAGCACCCATGGTTCTCTTCAAAACTGGAGTATTGCCATGATGAGATATCCTGATTTCCTTTATCCTCATTTAAAAGCTAATATTTGAGAACAACAACAATAAAAAACTAATATTCTTATTTCACATACTCCTGAGTAATCACATCCATTGTCATAAATCCCATCTAATTTGGATCTAGTCAGATTATTAGAAATACTTGGTGCCCAATATCTACCTGTTATGAGTGTTAGTCTAAAATATCCTGCCTATCATTTAGCTTCTTTTGCAGCATGTTATATCGGTTCTAGCAGTGTTTTGCCAAGATGTTCTCTAATCTTTTGAGGATTGAAATCCTCCTGACCTACTACTGTTTTTAAAATGTCTGAAGATTACTCTACCTTTCTCCCATGTTCCTGGACATGTTCCATGAGTTTGTATATATTTTTAATTCAAAGCCCTAAATATGAGAGAACTGCCATGGCACAGGCATTGAAATTGTTCTGGGTTCTTTTAAATCTTCCAATTTTACAAAATTAATTTCCTCTGTCTTGTACTGATATCAAAGTTCCTATCAATCCTCCTACTAATCCTCATAGGAATTGCAAAAGTTTCCTGTTTCTATAGTTCTACTTAAGTGGTAAATGCATAAATGGTAGGTTATATGGCTCTTGAAGGTATTTAGTGCATATTGGTGCTCTCACACCAGCCACAAATTCTCTCTTATTAAATTATAAGGTATATTCTACTTTAGTAGGGTCATCTTTGACAGGTATCTTTTGTAAGTAGTTACTTCCCCAAATTTGAGGTGTTGAAATAATTGGTGTCATCTGATAACCTGCAGTTTACCACCAGAGATAATGTTCTGTATAATAGTCCATATTCTACATACCTTACATGGTTCAGCTATTATAACAAAGTTAGGACATAAAAGTCCATGGAACCTCTTGCAGAATGCTTACAAGGACTGAAAGGTTTGTAGTATAACATTGTATTATGCTTCCAATAATCTAATTTTAGTCGTTGTATCCTCATTATACACTGTGACCATGTGAGTGTATCTTTAGGGTAAAGGTGTACATTTATCCTGTCAAATGAGATTATGGAATTTACAGTTATAGCATGTTTCAAAATCATTTCCTTAATTGTCCAGTCTGTAAACCTGTCCCTAGAATACAATTTTCTGTGGCTGTCACCAATCTTGACACTACTCTTTTAGTTGTATTAGGCATTTCTTTTGTCTTGGTTTCTAAGGTCTGAATAATTACCACAGGTGTTTAATAATATAACATTCTCCCAATTCTCTAATTCTGTCTAATTTGATCATTAAAAAATGGTACTTGCCCATGTCTTCTAAGCAGATTACTATATGAAAATAATGTTTACAAATATACTGCTTGGTGACCCACATAAAGTGATTTTAAGTAATTTTGCCTTATACTCAGTATATTGTCACAACAGCCACGCAATAAAGTTGTACATGGACATTCATTATAATAAAACATAAAAAGGGGATCTACTCTGATTGAAGGGTAGGAGGGGTGGTCTTCCATACCTGCTCCTTCAGTAGCAGCCCCTGTTATGATTCTGAGAAACCCCAGGGCTAGTTTAAATGCCCACTTTGAAATGCACCAATCAAAAAAAAAATCAAAGAGTAAGGATTTGTCTGATACTATAAAAAGCATGGTGTGGCCGTGTAAGACACTATCACGAGCAATTTACTGGCAATAAAGTCTGCAATGACTATGTGAGTGAGTGTAAATTGAAGGAGGTGGAAATTTAAGGTTATCCCTGTAATAACATGCAGTTATTACTCATTTGCCTTTAGAAATGCTTCCTGACATTTGAGAGGGAAAAAATGGCATTAAAACTCACAACTATGAGTCAAGCATTGTCTCTTAGGACTGCGTGACCAGGTGAAAGTCATCACTTACATATGTTATAGCCAAAAAGGTGTGTATGTGTGTGTGGGGGGGAACGATTAAGATCAGTGTTTTTGTTTGTTGCTTTTTATACTGTGTTAGAAGGTGGTAAGTGCTCTGGAAAAAAAAATGGAATGGTGGAATCTGGTAAGAGCTGGGGATTACCATTTTAATTTAATTTAATTTTATATTTATTCAACTTTTTTTCTAAAAATATCTCGCAATCTTTATTTTAAAATAGTTACATGATGTAAACCCTCAACTTCTGTAAAAAAAAAAGTTTCACGGTTGGAGAAAGTAAACAATGGCTTAAAATTGACTTTAAGTATTTGGTGAAGAAAGAAAAGAAGAAAAAGAAGAATCAATGACCTCTCTAGATATTGTTGTCTGATAAATGTCTTTGTATGAGATTATAGTATTCACCTAATAGAGATCTTTATTCTAAAAAAAAAAACAACACTTTCTACAGTCCAGTCATTAATAATCTCATATTTGTTCTATTTACCAATAGCTACATGTAGAAACAAGTGAACATATTTTACAGAAGCTAGTAAACAGAATATGAATATAAATTAGTTATCTTTTAGGCTTTAATCCTGTGATCAATGTTTTAACTAATTTCTTTTTCTGCCCACCTCACATCCTACCCAACAATCCATTTCATTCAGTGTTCAGAATCCTAGACAACACGAATAGGTTCAGATGTTGATATCTGAAAGTTTCTTGAGGGAAACTGCTGATTAAAATAAGAGTTGGGTTTTACATGTATGTTGTGTTTAACTTTAGAATTAATAGCACTTCTGGTTCATAAACATTGAGAAGACGCTACTTACATACTCAGTGTATATATATATGCTAGTTTTTGCAAGACCAGTGTTTTTATTCTTCTTCTGTTGGCTTCTCCCCAAGCTCTGCAAATGGGCTGAGCCCTCTGTCTGGTCCTGCCGGGTTGCTTCATACACCACACTCTTCTGCCTCTGATAATGTATATAACTCATCTCTGCAGCTAGAGCACGCAAATGACTTCACAACCAATGGCTTCCATATGTTTCACATTTTTAACATTGCCCATTCATAATAAAGATTCTATTTAAAAATAAGCAACAACGAGGTGAAGACCAATGTTTGATGAAAAAGAGAGATACTGAAGTGACCAGTCATATACTTGGCCACTAGAGAGGCCAAGTTTGTTTCCTATGGTAGAAAAGCCTGTGCTCCACAGTGCTTTTCCTCCTGTGCTTAGTCTACAGTTCCTTAATACGCAGTTATCTAATATTCATTTGTCTGCATTAATGGCAGAGGATTTTATAAATCATCAGGTTATATCCTCCTTATAACTGGTATGTCAGTTTATAATTTCTAGTCTGAATATAGAGAATTCTTATAATCCACAAAATTGACTGTGCCTGTCACTAAGGGAAATATCTTATGTGGCCAATCTAATTCTGCATAAGCTAACTAAGTATCAAACCAGGCCCAGAATACTTCTGGTTTAAAGAATTCAGCTTCTGATGTTGCTAATTTCATTTCAAGTATAGACATATTTTCATACTGGAATATATTTGACCATTCAGTGACCCTAAGGGGTTTATGAGCATTGCCTGTTGTATCATAGCTCCATGGTACCCCTATTCTCATTATCTCACTGTACTATAATGGAGGTAATTTCATATTAATCAGATGTGAATGGCTGCTATTCACATTTGTAGTACTTGGTATAGTGCAATTTCCCTTATCTGTTTCTTCTGCCTTTCTGTTTCCTACTTCCTTTTCTTCTTTCTCCTTATCATAATCACCATTATAATCATCACCAATTTCCTCAGATATCCATTGTGTCATAATCAAATAGTATAAATATCTCTCTGAAAATTCTAAGTAGCATTTACTTTTCCTATTTTGTGGGTCATATGAAATCATGTCTGTATAAGTCTTGTCAAATTTATGCTTACAAGATTATAGTAACTATTCATAGCACATCCCAAAATTGTTTGGCAATTTCCTATTACTTGGTAACCCATAGCTATGTTAGTATTTATAGAGTGATAGTGGTCTTTCTGCTTTGTTCATGTGATTAGATTATGCGTTCTAATGTGCTTATGTTGGTGCTCTCCATACCTACTTAAGTATCTCAAGGTATCATGACATTTCCACTGGAAAAGTAATCTGCGCAAGCATAAGAGAATAATTGTTGTAATTCTTATGCATTCATTTACTCATATAGGTATTCTGAGGTTTGAAGGCTCTACTTGTTTCTGCTAGCCAGTGTAGCCAGCCAAAGATAAAATGTTTTCCTTCAATTTGTGTAATTGGGTCCTTGGTAGTATTGATTATGTTTGTAGTTTCATTACCAGAATTATTTGTCATGGTACTCCTATGTCTCCCACTATTAGCACTATTGACAATATCACTCAGCAAAAATAGAGCAAGCATGACACTAAACAATAACAATAAGATATATAGCTCTTGAGAGCAATTAACTGATATTCCCCCATGGATGTGTTACTAGTTTCCCTAAAATGGGAGCTACTTTGGCAGCGAACAGACTTCTTAGAACCCTTTGGGCTGCCTCTTTGCTGGTTCTGTCGGTTCTAAAATACCAAAAGCACATTGTGCAGAATATGCACTTGCTTTTTCACTTGTATGCTTTCAAATGTGATTACAGAAAGCAAATAGTATAGTAAATCTGGGCGTTTTCCACCCAAGCCTTGAATAGTGTCTAAAACAGTGTCAAGCTCAATCAGAAACTATTCAAGAAAGTCAATCTCAGTACCTACAGTAGTGGGATTATTAAAGTCCTCAGGGAACCAGGTTGGCTCTGGGCCTTTCCAGGAGTCCTGTTCAAGTTCCTGGACTCCTTCATAACAGCTGCTTGCATGGACGATGCTTTGTTCCACTCCTCTCCTCTCTTTGAAAGTGCTGAAGTTACCTTATGTATAGGGTTGGTGCATTAAGAGGTATGAGTGTAACTTCGGATTCAGCAGAGATGAGGTTGTTTGGCAGAGTGAGAACGGTGTTGTAGAGTTGGAGAGGATAAGACTATTAACTGGTTTCTCTTTCATTCTGGCAGAGGTTGGCATCAAACCTGGGTGCAGATGGAAAAGATGAATAGTCAGTTAGGGTTGCTATTAGCAGGATCCAGCAACATATATGCAAGTTAGATAGGCATAATATTAGCATGTTTAACCTGTACTAGATGTCCTTTGCCTAGTGTTAACTAGTAGGTTTTGCATGAGGCTGGTTCTATAACTTCTTCTATCTCCATAGTTCTGTGTATGCTTCTAACTAAAACTTTTCTCTCTAGTCCTCGTTTAAACTCTCCCGCTGTATTACCTGGTATCTTTATTTCAGTAGGTTATATTCTACTCATGTCTATAGTGCTAGGTAATTTCAAGCTTTCCTTGTAATGTATAACTTTAACGGCCTTCCAAACTTGTTTGGACCAACCTTTCAGGTCTGCATTATTTGTTGATAGTCTTAATTTTTCATTTAATAAACCATTATATCTTTTTGTGTTTCCTGCTTCTGTGAAATTGCATGCTAAATGAAAATTCCAGCTTATTCCTTCATTCTCTGCCCATTTTTACACACTTATCTTGTAAAATGACTACCTTGATCTGATTCTATGATTAGAGAGCACCTAAAATATCATATACTTGTTTCCAGAGCTTTAATAGTTAACTTCTGATCAATCTTTTTACCTGGAAAAGGCATTGTAAACCCCAACCGTGTGTCTACCACATGATGAGAGTAAGTTTTATTTTTGTTTAGTGGCATTGGACCCATACAGTCGATTCATATTTGAAATGCTGTAGCTGGTTTTTACTTGTCAGATGTAATATTTTTATATTCCCATGCTTATTTTCTTATAGATTTCATATTTGTGAATGATGTCACTTACAATGTGTGTGTATTTGGGCAAATTCCTTTTTGGTATCCAGTTAATTATACTATGTAATTCTTGATGTCATCTCTGTTCGTGTGCCTATTCATATATTTTCCTCCATGGTGTTAGGTCAACTTTCTTTTTCTTTCCCCCTTTATCTTGTGCTTTCTTTATTATTACTTTAGGCGTAGTTGCTCTATATTCTTTTCCTATCCTAGTTAACCTGTTCACTGCAATAATATGTTTTATAATCTTAGACTTGTTCTTTTGATGTGCCAATTCAGGTGTGAACATGATACCTATTTTTTGGGTTAGCTATTTTATCCCAGATTTTTTTGCCTCAAATGTCATGATTATTAACTTGCCAGTTATTTAGTTTTCACAATCCAGATTGTTTTGCCACTCCATTAGCTACTGCCCATGAATTTGTAAATATGTATGCTCTCTAATTTTTCTTTTTTAGAAATTGTTCAGTTGCCAGCCAGATTACTACTAAATGCCCACTTGCCTCACTAGTTGGGGTTTTGCATTTTTTTATTGCAAACCCCTAGCCTGCCCCCATTTTCCAGAGGAGGCCACGGTGGCTTCCATCTGTCAACCATGCATTTTTGAGTGTCTCAGACCAGGGCAGACCCCATTGTCCAGCTGCTGTGTTTCCTTGACTCACTGCTAGGAAATTCCAGCAAGCCCACAGTCAGCAATGCTGAGATTTCCTCAGTTAATGCAGAGAGGGTCAACAGTCCCTCTGAACAGCCTGCTGGAAATATACTTTTTCCAAGTGAGAACCCATTTGATCTAGTACAATTCTCTTGTGCTTATTTGGTGTTTGCTTTGCCCATGCCAATAAATATTGTGGGATGCATAGCAACATGCTTTGATTTTCCATTAATGGCACTGTGTGTTGTAGTGCTTCATACCATAGCCAATTATTCTTTTCTAATGGAGGGTATCTGGTTTCAACCTATGGAAACTTTTAGTCTGCAAGCCTACTGGATAGAGTTTAGAATATTTTGGAGCCTTGGTCTGTAATGACATATGGCAAAGTCTTGCATAAATATGCATTCTAGTCTACCTTTGGAGTCTGGTACTGTAGGTACTACTGTCTGATAAATTGTTATTGCATCTTTTAGTTGTTGCAATGCTAATTCCTGAAGTTCTCCCCAGGTATATGTTTTGCTTTTCCTTGTTGTTTCATATATTGGTTTCAACAGTATACCTATATAGGGTATATGATGTTTCCAATAGCTATTTAAACCTATCAGTTTTGTGCCTCTCTTCCTTTGTGTCAGGTGATTGTACCTGTTATAACTTTTTTATGATCAAATGTGGTATAGTTAGTCCTTCTGAGGACCATTGTATTCCTACGAGTTTTGCAGAAGTGTTTTCCTGCACCTTATTAGAACTTATAATACAGCCTCTGTTAGAAAGAAAGGTATTCATATTTTATACAAATGTGTTTTCCTGTTTTCTTTTGTCTGTTCCAATATAAGATAAGACAGTATCCTGGTGTGGATCTGTGTATGTAGACCCTGTGTTAACAAGCAGTGTGGTATTACCAGGCTATTGATATACCCCTGTGGTAATATAGTGAACATATATTGCCTTCCCTCCCATGAGAATGCTATCTTGGGTTGGCTTTGACTAGCAATAGATATTGCAAAGATTCTATCACTAAAATTTATGTTGTGCCTTTCTCTGTGGTGATTTTATTAATCAGTGTACACATATCTGGTAGTGCTCCTTCCATATTGGTATTTCTAAAATCTACAATGAATCTGTAAGATCTGTTTGGTTTTTTAACTGTCCAAACAGGATTATTATAAGGTGAGACAGTAGGAATTTATGATGCCTTCCCCCAATAGCTCTTATATCTTTTTAGTAACATCCTGGAAACTTTCTTTTAAATTATATTGTGGGGTATTAATTACTCTACATCTGGTTACACTACAGGAGTCCATTTATCCTTTGCTAATGCAACTATATATGTATATTCCTTATTTCTATTTATATGTGGTGTCACAATGTCCATTCCCAATATGTTTTCTAAATTAGTTCATATTAAGCATTTTTCTTGCATGGGTTCTATTTTTTCTTTTATATCTGATAGCCAAAGTTCCTATACTAACTTTACCTCGAAGACCTTTTTTGTCATGTTGTTAATCTTTGCTAGTCTGGCTTTTAATTATTAGAATTTCGGATTAATATCTAATAGCATTAAATGTTGCCCATATTTACAATCATTCCTAGAAATGGACATCCTTACACATGGGCAATTGTCTCTGTTTTTGGACAAGAGATGGAGAGTGCCAAGTCCCTATAAAAGTTAAAGTCTCTGTATGTCATCATCCTTTTTCTTTGTTTACCTTGTATTATTGCCCTAATTATGTAAGGGGAACTAGGTGGTCTAAAGTTTTTGCTCAGTCTACAACTGATATGGTTTCTAAAAGATATTCTTATCTGCCCAAATACTGTATTCCTATTATTGAATGAATTCCTAAAATTTTGTATCCCATTTTGTTTCTGCACTTTCCCTATTGGTATAGGTTGTTGTTTTTTTTGTTTTGTTTCCATTCTGATGGTAATTCAGTTTTTCATACCTAAACAGTGCTCTGAATCCTTAATGTTTATCCTGATTTAATTCTTCAGCAGTTCTCATTACATCAATTAATTTTCCAATTGTGTCTGCACCTGTGAAAATTGTAGATAGAGCTATTCTCGTATGACTTGGTGCTTATTTTAGTATAATTTTCTTAACTTGGTCTGTTGCTATTCTTTCTAATGCACGACTGGCCTATCATAATTGTCATAAATGATGGCCAATAGCCCCAGCTTTATTAAGATATTAGGGGCATCCCCAGCAGAGGATCAAGTCCCTGTTTTTACAGCTGTTAAATTTGATAAGGTCAATCTTGATATTCAGGCCCTAGATATCCAATCGGTGATCTTTCTATTTCAGGATGTTTTTCTGCAAAACTTCTATATATTTGATTCATTCTAGTATTATTAGATATGTTTCCTAATTGTCTTAATTCTCAGCCTATGAGTGACAAATTACATCCTCTTTGGACCATATATCTAAGAGCCACTGTTCCAGTTATTTCTCCATGTTACAAGACTTATTGTTTTAATTTTATGATTTCTTGTCTGGTAAATAGCTTTTTCTCTGTTATTGCAATAGGGTCATCATCATTATTATTTTTAGTAGTTTCAACTTTAATCATGGGTCTCACTACCCATCCCTCTAGGTTGTATGGGCCATCCTGATGGCCATAGCCACCTAGCAAGGGATACGGGCAATTATCTGGAGGGAAAGGGTTAGGATTTGGGATCAGTCTTTCTAGACACAGTCCATCTGGCCAGAATTTTCCCTTTAGTTCTATTTTTTGTCTGTGTTGTTCATTGCTCCCAGAAACCAAGAAGGTATTTCACCCTTCTTAACTCTTTTAACTATAGGATATAAAACGCTTCTGCTTGGGTAATCAGGCCAACATCTATAGTGTTTCTAAGCCTAAATTGTTTTCTTCTGACATCCTAGAAAGTCCTCCAAGGAAACTCATTTGTGACCCATAATTTTTCCTTTTTGGTTGTTTGAAAGGTTTTCCCACATTCCTAGTATTATCCAATCTTTTCTCAGGTTATTGTCCCAAATATAAACGCGAGGTAAAATAAGAATTTACAAAATTCCACAATAGTGATAAGAACATGTCTAAATAGGAACTCTATATCCTTTTGAATAGTTCATATGTGTCTTTCATGAGATTCTCCTTTATATTGGAAGACTCTCTAACAGCACCTGTGTCCTTCTCATGACCATTTGTCCCATTCATAGCATTTTTTTTTAAACTGGCAGTGCACCTTTTTGGCATCTGTGTGCATGAGCTGGGGCCAGTATTTCCCACTGGTCTAGCTACAACTAATTCTCACCTTCAATAAGAGTTTTGTTTTGTTTTTAGAATTCAGATAAAAATATTCCAGTTTTGGTACAGTAATAAGGTATTCACATTGGTACTGGAATCTTGCCAACTAGTACAATTGTTGTGTAACCACTGCAAATTGAAAGCAGATTTTGCGTTGCTATAGTTTGAATGTTCAATTGCAATTTATTTGCTTGCTTAATCACCAGCTGCCAATGCAACCGATACGCGGTAACCAGGTCAAGGGCACACAGCACATTTAAAGGTGGAGAATACCAGAGTCTTGAAAATCCATCACCCCAACTCAGGACAGGTGGGCACCTTTAACGAGAGGTCTCAGGAGTAGAGTGGGGACCGGGCGTGAGGGGAGGGTATAAAGCCTCTTGTGGGAGGCGCTGGTTGCTGTGCACGGGTGAGAGCCGCACCAATCCTCAAAGCCTGGCGCAGGCATTGGAGCCGAGTCAGAGAAACCAGGCTGGGAGGCAGCACTACCTGATGCCCACGGGCTCAGTGTTTGCACTGGGATTTTAATGTGTCAGAGGTCGGGTCCGTGACGTTCGTACTGAGGAATTGTCCCTCTAGCAGAAATCAAGAGAGTCCACACCATATCCTCCATGCATGGCTGCTCATCACTTGTTACAAAATCTTGTTTATATTCTAATTGTGGTCAACATGTTTACATGGTTTTGGGGATTCTAAATCATTAGTATCATTTCAATACAAAACAAAGTCAAAAGGAAAAATCCCTTTTTGTCAACCTCAAAAGTTTGCTGTGAGAATAAGAGATAATGAATGTAAACGTACTGTATAAATTTTCAATAAGAACTAGGAAAGATAGTAATGCCATCCTTCTTATCTGTAATTCATCTTGAAAATAAATGTATTCTTATATATAATAATGTTCAAAATGCAACGTTTTCTACTTTAGGATACTATGTGGACATATCCATTAATAAAGTTTCATAGCGACATTGCATACTATCCATAGGTGATCTCAAGAAAATTAGTGAAATTATCCAGGAACAAAATAACAATAGATAAAAGAAATTATCAATCTAAT
Source organism: Tamandua tetradactyla (assembly GCF_023851605.1). Lineage (NCBI taxonomy): Eukaryota > Metazoa > Chordata > Mammalia > Pilosa > Myrmecophagidae > Tamandua > Tamandua tetradactyla. Next base: position 49,688,774 of record NC_135344.1, on the reverse strand, counting down.
ATTTAGTGAAATTATCCAGGAACAAAAAAGAACAGTAGATAAAATAAACTATCAATCTCATATTAAGAGAGATAAAATATGGAGGGGAGTGATTAATTATGCAGTTTATGTACTTGAAGGATTTCAGAATACTTTGTAAACAATAAAATTATCCATACCTTATAGTATTTATTGTGTTTATTTCCTCCAACTTGTCTCATTTAATGAAATAAGCCACTTAACTTCCTAATGCATTTCATTAAATTAACTCTAAAATGTCTTGTTAGAGGTAATTTAGCCAAGAAAAAGCTCAATATTGCATTCATTAACATCCATTTAGTCAAAGAGACTTTGGTGGATTTACCCATAGACAAATCCAGAACACGTAGTAGACCTGAATGAAGCAAATAAATTTTATATTAAAGTCTAAATCACCTGGCCAATTAGCATTACATCAGGTTGGGGGTGTGACGTTTTCATTTGCTCAGATTCTCAATTTAATTTACAAAAAGACAATTTGCCTAAGGCTCAGTATACGTAATTTACTGCTACATTCAAATGTTATCTGAATTATAGAAATGTATATTTTCCTTAAAACTATGACATAGATGATTCTATGTGAAAGACATGAGCTTATAACCAGGAAGTTTCAGATATGAGTGAATAATTATTCTAATTCTTCTAGTTCAAGATAAGTAACTCTCATATTCACAATTCTTTAAATGCTAAGGATACTAGCTCTTTAGTTGTGCTATAACTTCAAATATTTTCTCCACATTGACATTTTTGTTTTGATTCGCCTTACAGTGTTTTTGCCAGGCAGAGTGTTTTTTTTTAATTAGTAAAATTTCCCAATTTTTTATTATACGTTTGGATTTTAAGTCATATTTAGAAAGCCTTTTGAATACACAGGCTATTAAGGAACTTATGCACACCTCTTTTTAATACTTGTATGCTTTTTTTTTTTTTTTTTTTTTTTTTTTTTTTTTTTAAAGGAAAGACAGAGAGAAGGAAGGAAGGAAGGAAGAAAGGGAAACATTTTTAAACATTTTCTAGTTTTATTGTATTCTGTTTCTCCGTTTTTGTTACATGGGCTGGGGCCGGGAATCGAACCGAGGTCCTCCGGCATAGCAGGCAAGCACTTTGCCCGCTGAGCCACCGCGGCCCGCCACTTGTATGCTTTTTGTTTTGATTTTTTATATTTAGGGCTCTGATCCATTTGGAGATTTTTTTATGTATGATTTGAGACATGGATCTTCATCTTTATCTTTTTCAAAATTGCTACCCATTTATTAAAAAAACTATCTTCGTGTGATGTCACCTTTGACATATACTAAATTTCCACATTCTTTGTTCTATTTCTGAACTTTCTATTTTTTTCTGCTCTATCAATGGGTCTGTTCTATACGCTTTCATTATAGAGGCTGTCTCATATGTTTTAATATCTGGTAGAACTACCCCCCCTTAGTTTCTCTTTTTCATTATTTTTCTTACTGTTCTTGGATGTATATTTTTTCCACATTAAATTTGGTACTAAGTTTTCTGGTTGTGTAGCAATACTTTATCAATATTTTATTGAATTTTATAAAATTTACTAATTACTTTTGGGAGAACTGATTTTTTTTTTCTTTCTTTCTTTTTTTTTTTGGCATGGGCAGGCTCCAGGAATCAAACCTGGAACCTGGGTGTCCAGCATGGCAGGCCAGAACTCTGCCACTGAGCCACTGTTGCCTGCCCAAGAACTGACATTTTTATGCTTTTGATATGTCTTGTTGAAGAACAAGGGAGGTATTGTCTTTGTACAAATTTATTTGTCTTTTAGGAGTATTTAATTTTTCATATTGGTTTTGCACAACTTTCATTAAATGTATTTCTAAGATTTTAATTTGGTTATTGGAAATGGAATTTTCTCTACCATTTTAACTGGATGTTATTCATGTATATGAAAGTTCATTGACTTTTGGGTATTGTTTGTGTATGCTGCTACCTTACTCAATTTTTAAAAATTATTTGCCTTAATAATCATTAAGGCAATACTTCCCTATGTTGGACATGACTCCTAGGGATGAGTATGCACCATGGGATTGACAATGCTTTCCTGACCAAAAGGGGGAAAGAAATGTAACAAAATAAGGTATCAGTGGCTAAGAGAGTTCAAATAGAGTTGAGAGGCTATTTGGTAGACTACTCTTATGCGAGCTTCAGTGAGATATTGCCAAACCCCAACCAAAGCCATTCCTGTCAACCCTAAAGAATAGCTAGAGCTTTATCTGAGCTTCTACAAAAGTTTCACACAATAAGATTAATTTCCAGAAACCTACAACCTCCAGAAGGGTTCCTAGATAAGCCCTGAAATCCAGAGTTGACCAGCCTCTCCAAGAACATCAACTAGTTCCATTCTCCTATACAATATTATTGACACCTTTTTCCAACATGAAAAAGTTAGAATGGGCATAACCCAAATACTACTAATGATTGGGAGAAGGATCAAAGGAGAAGGAGGAGTTATAACAGAGAAGTTAGGATTTAACAAATGAGTATGACTGCTGAATCAATACATTGATATTTCTTTCAGTCTCCAGTGCATTGTAGCAGCAGCTAGAAAGAAAAAATCTAAAACTGTGGAACTATAACCCATACCAAACTCTGAAATCTGTTCTATAACTACTTGTTACAATATACCCTGAAATGTATTGCTTTTTTGCATATACGCTATATTTCACAATAAAAAATGTTTTAAAAATTATTTGGCTTAATAATCTTTGATTCTCTTGGGTTTCTAGCCATATCATTGTATCTTCTGTTAATAGAGAATATTTAACTCCTATATTTATATTCTAATTCACATACCCCTAATAATTTCTGCTATTTAATTGCCTTGAGCAATACAGCCCAGTACAGTGTTAAAGAGGAGAGAAGAGATTTGGAATATTTGCCTTATTCCTGATAGTAGTATTTACATATACACTCTCTTACAGGTACGTATACCCTGATGAACATTTTATACATACACACATACACGCATACACAAGCATAGAGGGAGAAAGAGAAAAAGAAAACTAGCATTCCTGAAATAAATACCACTTGCTTATGGTATGGATGTTATTCTCTAAAGTGTTGTTTGGTATGGGTTTCTATTCATTAATATATTGTTTGTAGCTTTCTTATTGGTGCTTCATTATTTGATGTATTTATAGATATTAAACTTGCTTTTAAAAAGTTGAGGGATTTTCATCATTTATTCTACTCTATCTTTTTATCTAGCATTGCAACTCTATGTTCTTCAGAGGTCTGGTAGAATTCCTTTGGGAAACATCTAGGCCTGGAGCTTTATTGTAGAGATAGTTTCTTAATAGCTTTCTCTATTTCTTCTGCAGAAATTGGTGTGCTTACTTGCCATCTCTGACCAATGTTGGTAAATGCTATTTTCATACAGATTTATCCATCTAACTATAAATTTATTTGCATGGAGGTTTTCAAAGTAGAGACTCTTCAGAATGTGTTAATACTTTTCCTGTTTCAGTCTTATTGCCCTTATGTCATTTCTTAGTTGCATGTTTACTGTGTTTTCTTCTTTTTCTCGATTAAATTAGCTAGAGGTCTGAATATTTTTGCTGTTTTCCAAAAGAACACTTTAAAAAAAAATTTGTTGAAGCAATCACTTTTCTGTAATTTACCTCATTAATCTGTACTTTTTACTTCACTCTTTCCTTCATTGTGTTTTTTTGTTTTAATTAATTTAGATTTTCTAGTCTATTTTGAATAAGGAATGATATCAAAATCATATTTTGATTTTCTTTATATGATCTTAAGGCTATATTTTTATTATTTCCCCTAAGATCTGCTACTTAGAATTCCTATTTTCATTATTTAAAAACATTCTGTAAATCAGTTTTTATTTCCCCTTTCACCCAGGACTTTAATGGGGGGTTTTCAAATTGCCAACAATAAAGGTAATTGTTGTTTTTTGAGCCTGTAATTAATTTATAGTTTTATTTTATTGTGATATAGGAGTATTGTTTATAATATTTCTTTTCATGGAAATTATTGTTACTTTTTTGTGACCTAGTATATGACTAATTTGTCCTGCATATTTACATTAAAGAAGTTTTATGGTCTAGTATCAGGGTATAAAATTATATATATATATCCACAAGATCTACTAACTCATTATGCTGTTTAATTCTTCTATATCCTTACTTATATTTTGTCCTAGCATTAAGCATTCTATGTGAAAAATATCCTATTATTAGTGTTTGTATCTAATGCTCCCTCATCTTCTGTTTTTTAAAAGTGGTTACTGGGGCCATGGTGGCTCAGCAGGCAGAGTTCTCGCCTGCCATGCTGAAGACCTAGGTTCGATTCCCGGTGCCTGCCCATGTTAAAAAAAAAAAAAAAAAAAAAAAGGTTGCTGTGTGTGCTGCTTTGAAAGGAAGTATGCCCCTAGAAAAGCCATGTTTTAATCAAATCCCATTTCATAAAGGTAGAATAATCCCTATTCAATACTGTATGTTTGAAACTGTAATCAGATCATCCCCCTGGAGATGTGATTTAATCAAGAGTGGTTGTTAAGTTGGATTGGGTGATGACATGTTTCCCCCCATTTGGGTGGGTCTTGATTGGTTTATTGGAGTCCTGTAAAAGAGGAAACATTTTGGAGAAGGAGATTCAGAGAGAGCAGAGAATGCTACAGCACCATGAAGCAGAGAGTCCACGAGCCAGTGACCTTTGGAGATGAAGAAGAAAAACGCCTCCCAGGGAGCTTCATGAAACCGGAAGCCAGGAGAGAAAGCTAGCAGATGACGCCGTATTCGCCATGTGCCCTTCCAGATGAGAGAGAAGCCCTGACTGTGTTCACCATGTGCCTTCTCACTTGAGAGAGAAACCCTGAACTTCATTGGCCTTCTTGAACCAACGTATCTTTCCCTGGATGCCTTTGACTGGACATTTCTATAGACTTCTTTTAATTGGACATTTTCTCGGCCTTAGAACTGTAAACTAGAAACTTATTAAATTCCCCTTTTAAAAAACTATTCTCATTCTGGTATATTGCATTCCGGCAGCTAGCAAATTAGAACACTGTGTTATTTGATGCATAGATACATAACAATTGTAGATGTATTGTAAATAGGACTTTAAGGATTAAAATGTGTCCTTCTTTGTCATAGTTTAATGTTTTTGACTTGAGTCCTATTTGTCTGATATTAGGGTTACAAACCCTACCTTCTTCTTATTGCATTTGCTTTGTTTAATTTTGAACTTTTCTGTATCACTTTGTTTGGGGTTGTTTCTTGTATATACAGAATAGGGCACTGCTTTGTGAGCCATTTTAAATATACTTTTCTTTTAATAGCTAATTTGATCTCAATTACTTACTTATAGTTAACTATTATTTGGTTGATTGATAGAATATCTATGTTTGGGCACTGTGATGTTTTGAAGCTGTATATGCCCCAGAAAAGATCATGTTCTTAAAGCTAATCTATTCCTGTGGGTGTAGACCTCTTGAAGGTAGGACCTTTTGATTAGGTAATTTCAGTTAAGGCATAAGGTGAGTCTTAATCCTCTTACTGGAGTCTTTTATAAGAGATGAAATTTAGAGAAGCACATAGAGAAGCTAAGAGAGGACACAGAAAACAGAGAGAAACCACAGAAACAGGGAGGAAGCCACTGAAACCAGAAGTTGAAAGCAACAAAATCCAGGAGAGACGAGAGAGGCCAGGAGACATAACCATGTGCCTGGCCATGTGACAGAGAGCTGAGGATTGCTGGTAGCTAGCCTTGGGGGAGAAGGTACCGTCTTGTGTTTGCCTTGATTTGGTCATTTTCATGGCTTCAGACTGTAAACTTGTAAGTTAATAAATCCCCATTGTAAAAGCCACCCATTTCTGGTACTGCAATTTCACAACTTTGCAAACTAAAACGGTCACCAACTTTGTCTATTACTTTATCTTATAATAACTATGTGTGTATTTTGTAATATTTATTGCATTTCTTTCTACATAATGTATTTTCCTTGCTCTTTTATATGTTTTTTAATTTATTATGGCATTAGGGAAGATCTGTATGTTGTCCTATTGATTACTTTTCTTCTTACACCTTTTTAAATGTCCTTAGTCCTCTATTTTTCAATATGACCTTTTATTATCTGGTGTGTCAGTTTGTAATGATATACCTATACAAAAATCAGCGAGCTTTATTTTACTTTCCTTTTTTCCTCTCTCATCTCCTCCCAATTTTTAGTTTATCTCTCTTTTGTCAGCACATATGACATTCATACATTATTCTTCTGCTGTTTTCCCCATAACTGTGTTTTTCTTAGATCTATATTATATATAGTATATATATAAAAGGTTCACCATTAGCCTTTTGTTCAAATTTTCCCATCTAATTCTTATTTGGATAATCTTTTAAAAGGTGTGAGGTATGAGCTTGTTGCTCTAGGTCTAGGTAATACATTAATATAAACAACTTGTTATAGTCTACAAGTGCCAATGTTTTATCAATTTAGGGAACTTTCAGGGTAAATGGTAGAGTGGGGAGCTCAGGACTCACTCTTCTTCCAAAATAGTTAGTGGAAGGAACTGTCTGAAACAATTGTTCTGGGACTCCAGAGGCCAGGGGAGCACTGTTACAGCATCCAGAGAAGTGCAGGAGTAAGAGGCTGAGAAAGTGCAGAAAAGAACTGTAAGTAGCTTACTCCATGGCAGCTGACAGTGCCCATCCCCCACTATTGAAGCAGGCCACCTTGGGGTCTAGTCCCTGGCTGAATGTGGACAGAGAGGAATGTGGAACTTCTCTTTCCCAAGAACAGAGGAGTGGGGGGGGGGGGTACCCACAACCAAGCACTGATCATGACTATTGATCGGTGAATTTAGATTGCTGGGTCCTGGCACTGAGCTGGTGTTTCAGCCTACCCCGCTCATTGCCATTGTTTCAACCACACTCCCGAAAGAGGCAGAGACAGTGAAGACCTATAGACACAGTATCTCCTTAGGGCTGCAGGAAGCAGTCTGCTAAAGAGTGGCATCTGATAGGCAGGCCAAGAAAACACAGCTTAGGGCAGTCATCAAAAAGGCTTCTGGCATCTTTCCTGACCCTCTCCTCAGGGCTCTCTGAGCTGGTCTTCACCCCTTTGTGGGTCCCTGGCCCTGTTCTGGCTGAGAAATACTGACTTAGGAATGTCCTCTCTGGAGTGACCCTTCTCCCAGAATTTGCCCATCAGGCAAAACAGTAGAGGCAATGAAAGGAATGTAAAAAAATTATAGAGGTAAAACAAAACAAACAGAACAGATCAAGATTCTCAGTGACAGAACAGCGGAAAAGAAGCTTTCTCTTGGGAGTGAAACAATTGCACAAATAGGGACCCTTTAAAAGTTATATCACACATCCAAGCATGAAGGAGAGTTGGAAAAATCTGATGAGTTAAACATGGGCAATTCTGAAGATCTGTAATAAGTTGAACCGAATGTCAAAGAAATATTTAACACGAAGCCAATCAACAAGAACTCCTCAAGCAAAAGAGAGAGAAACCAGCCTTCAGAGTAAACCCATTAAGATAATCAGGTGCCTAGACAACTGCAAAAAATTACAAGCCATACTAAAATACTGAAAGAAATGGCCCAATCAAAGGAACAAATAAAACCTCAGAAGAGAAGCAGAATTTGAAACAATTGTCAATGATGTTCAAACAAAACTTTTAAGTCAATTCAAGGATATGAAAGAAAATATGGCTGAAGAGATAAAGGATATTGACGTACTCGGTGAGCACAAAGAATATAAAAGTATAAAAATAAACAGAACAGAAATTACTAGAATGAGAGAACAATACGACAGGTTAAAAATGTACTAGAGGCATACAACAGTAGATTTGAGCAGGCACAAGAAAGAACCAGCAAATTAGAAAACAGAACCTCCGAAATCATACAGACAGAGGAACAGATAGAGAAAAGAATGGAAATAAATTGGGCAGGGTCTTAGGGATCTGAAAAACACAAACATATGCCTCTTGGATGTCCCACAAGGAGAAGAGAAGGGTAAAGAGGTTGAAAGAATATTTGAGGAAACAACAGCCCAAAATTTCCCAATTCTTATGAAAGAAATAAATACGCATGTCCAGGAAGAGCAATGTACTACAAACAAAATAAATTCTAATAGACCTATTCTGAGACACATCCCAGTCGGAATGTCAAATGTCAAAAATAAAGAGAGAATCCTGAGAGCAGCAAGAGAAAAGTAATTTGTCATGTACAAGAGAACTGTAATTAGACTAAGTGGTGGTTGCAAATCAGAAACCATGGAGGCAAAACTGCCAGCCAAGAAGCCTTTATCCAGCAGAGCTATCCTTGAAAAATGAGGGAGAGTTTAAAATATTCACAAATAAAAAGAAACAGAGTGTTCATCAACAAGAGACCTGCCCTATAAAAAATATTAAAGTGAATTCTGCAGGCTGAAAGGAAAAGACAGAAAAGAAAGGCTTGGAGGAATGTGTAGAATGAAGATTATCAGTAAGGTAACTAAAACAGTAAAGAAAGACAAGAATAAGATATGACATATAAAAACCAAGGGATAAAATGTACTGCCTTTACAGTAATAACATTGAATATTAGTGGATTAAATTCCCCAATCAAAAGACACAGATTGGCAGAATGGGTAAAAAATTATGATCCGATCATATGCTGTCTACAAGAGACTCACTTTAGACCTAAAGACATAAATAGATTGTGTCTAAAATCTAAAGTGAAAGGTTGTAAAAAGATATTCCATGCAAATAGTAACCAAAAAGGAACTGGGATAACTATACTAATATTGGAAAAAATAGACTTTAAACACAAAATTGTTATGAGTCAAAGAAGGACTAAATAGCAATGAAAGAGCTATCCACCAAGAAGAAATGACAATCATAAATATTTATACACTTATCCATGGTGCCCCAACCACACAACGCAAACCCTGGAAAAACTGAAAGGGAAACAGATTGTGCCAGTTTGGATCTGTAGCGGACCCCAGAAAAGCCATGACGCTTAATCCTCATTCAATATTGCTGGCTGGGAGTGTTTTTATTGTTCCCATGGAGATGTGACTCATCCGATTATGGGTATTAACTTTGAATTAGAGGGAGATGTAACTCCACCCATTCCAGATGGGTCTTGATTAGTTTACTGGAATCCTTTAAAAGAGGAAGCATTTTGGAGAAAGCTTCAGAACAACGAGATAGCTATGAGAGCTACCAGACTCCACTAGCCAGCTCCTTTGGAGATGAAGAAGGAGAACGCTTCCGGGGAAGTTTCATGAAACAAGAACCCTAGAGAGAAAGCTAGCAGAAGTTGCCAGTTTACCGTGTGTCTTTCCAGTTGAGAGATAAACCCTGAACATCATTGGCCTTCTTGAACCAAGGTGTCTTTCCCTGGATGCCTTAGATTGGACATTTATATAGGCCTTCCTTAAGGTGGACATTTTCACAGTCTTACAACTAACTGTAAACTAGTAACTAGTAACTTAAATTCCCCTTTTAAAAAGCCATGCCAATTCTGCTACATTGCATTCAGGCAGCTAGCAAACTAGAACACAGATATTTCTACAATAATAGTTGGAGACTCCAATACACCACTCTCATCAATAGATAGAATATCTAGACAGAGGATTAATAAAGAAACAGTGAACTTGAGAAATATGATAAATGAAAGGCCTAACAGTAAGATACAGAAAATACACTCTCCAAAGCAGCAGGTTATATATTTTTTTCAAGTGCTCATGGATAATTCGCCAGGATAGACCACAGGTTGTGTCAAAACTCAGGTCTCAATAAATTCAAATTGATCAAAATTATACAAAGCACTTTCTCTGACTATAATGGAATGAAGCCAGAAATCAATAACTGGTGGAAAACTGGAAAATTCACAAATATATGGAACTTAAACAGCATACTTAAATAATCAGTGGGTCAAAGAAGAAATTGCAAGAGAAATGAGTGAATATCTCAGGATGAAAGAAAATGAGAACACAATATTTCAAAACTTGTAGGCTGCTGGTGGGAATGTAAAATGGTGAAGACTGTGTGGAAGACAGCATGTGGTTCCTCAGGAAGCTAAGTATAGAATGCCATATGATCTGGCAATCCCGCTACTATATATATATATACCCAGGTCATAGCGGCATTATTCACAATTGCCAAAAGATGGAAGCAATCTGACTGCCCATCAACTGCTGATTGATAAACAAATTGTGATGGAAGATTATTCAATTGTAAGAACGAATGAAGTCCCAATGCATGTGACAACATGGATGAAACCTGAGGACATGGTGTCAAGTGAAATAAGCCAGAGACAAAAGGACAAATACTGTATGATCCCATTGATATGGACTAATTATAATAAGCAAATTCACATAGTTAGAATCTAGAATATAAGTTATCAGGGGATAGAATGGGCATAGAATTGGGGAGTTGATGCTTAATTTGTACATAATTTCTATTTCTGTTGACTGTAAATGTTTAGGATTTGATGGCAATCATGGTAGCTCTTCATTGTGAGTTTAACTAATAGTCTTGAATTACATTTGTGAATGTGGCTGAAGGGGGAAGTTTTGGGTCATGTATGTCACTAGAAGGAAAAGTTAGAAAAACATGCTACTGTATCATATAATGAACCCTCCTGCAGATGGTGGACTGTAGTTAACAACACAAATATAAGAATGTTCTTTTGATAATTAAAACAAATGTACAATATTATTGCAAGGTGTTAATAATAGGGTGATATATGGAAAAAATACACCTAATGTAAACTATGGACTATAATTAACAGTAATATTTTAGTAGATTTCTTTGAATTTGTGGTGTGGGGTAGCTGATGGCTGGTTAGCTGATGGCTGGGGGTAAGGGGCTGTACTGAGTCAGTCACACAGACACAGAGCACACAGCAGGTGACTCAGGAGACAGCCCTCAGGGGGAAATGGAAGGCGTCTGCTTTATTCAGGAAGTGCACAGGCTTCTATAGGCTGGGAAGCATGCAGGGACACATGTTGGACTGGGATTGGTGGTCGTTGTTGCTAGGCTGGAGGGCAGATTTCCGGGATTGGTCACCATTGTTGCTAGGGCAGAGGGCAGAGTTCAGGTCAGCCATTTTGTGCTGCCTTGCATCAGCCACGGCAGCCATGTTAGTGATATTTTATGGCTTCTCCAACATGTGGTTCACTCAGCTTCTTGAATCTGTAAGTCTTTGCCAAATACAAGAAATTTTCAGCCAGTATTTCTTCAGTTACTTTTTCAGCTGGGCTTGCTTTCTTCTCTCATTCTGGGACTTCATCCTACACCTAAATTCAAGATCTCTTGTAGTTTCACATGCTCCTGAAGCTTTGCTCAACTTTTTTTTGTTCTTGCTGTTGTCTGTTTTCTCTCTATTGTTTAGATTGTGTTATTTATATCATTTTATTCTCAAGTTCACTGATGCTTTCCTCTGCCCTCTCTATTCTGCTACTGAGCCTATTGAAAGAGGTTTTTAATTCAGTTGCTCTGTTTTATTTCTAAAACGTTTGTTTTTTATACATATTTACTTATTTGCTGAGACTTTCTACTTTTTTAATTTGTCCCAAGAGTGTTTATAATTGCTCATTATAAAAGTCCTTTTACTATGGCTGCTTTAAAATCCTTGTCAGATAGTTCTTACATCTGGGTCATCTCAGTGTTGGCATCTGTTGATTCTTTTTTCTTATTCAGGTTGAGGTCCTCCTGGATTTTGATATGATTAGTAATTTTCAACTGATACCAGGATATTTGGGGTATTGTATTAAGAGATTCTGGATCTTATTTAAATTTTATGTTTTGACCCATCTTCTGACATGGCTCCAGTAGCTAAGCACAGACACCACCTCCAGACAGCCAGATGGGGATGGAAGCCTGGTTTCTACCCTTGGCCTCCTTTAGCACCTGGTGGGAGAGGCTCTTTCTTCTGGGTGGACTGGAAGTTCAGGTTCCCCTCCAGGCTTCCTCTGATATCATAACGATTGGAGGGGAAAGCGGCACCCCCTTAAAGATCTCTTTGTGGCCTCCACTGACAAGTAGGAATGTGCAGCCATGGCTACTGAGACTCGGTGAAACCCCTGATAGACACCAAGGCCTCCCCTGACACCATCCCAGCAGAAAGGGGGAGGGGTAACTTGTACTTTTGGGGGCAGGTGGAGGTCCATGGTCTTCATTGAGACTAGGGGTCGGGTGGCCTCTTTACCACCTGGAATGGATGAAAGTCCCATCTCCCCACTTGTCCTTTTCTGACACCACCACAGTGTGAGAGGAAGTAAGGGGACCTGCCAATCCTCATTACTGTCAAATGACAGGGGGTAGAAGTCTAGGCTCCCCACTGGGCCTTTGTTACCTGGGCGAGCATGGAGTCACACAGTTTCTTCTGTGGTGTTTGGCTGGAGTTAAGTGGTTATTTTCTAAAAGTTTTCTGTCTTTCTAGGTTACCTCTCTACAGGTCTTTTGGCTAGAGAGAGCACCCTCTGTTGGGGCTTTTTATTACCTGTGCTTTTAGATGTTTCTGTGTTCCTGGCTTCTCCAACACTTAGTCTGGAATTTGAGCAAAAAGAAAACTCGGAGAGTTCATTCCTTGAGTTCTGCAATTCCTACCCAGTTTGCCTTCTTTCCACCTTTCAGAGTATTCTTACGTTTCTTTTATAGATAATGTCCAGAGATTTTAGCAATATTTAGCAGAAGGAATATGGAACAATGCATTTAATCTACTTTTCTGAATCTGAAATCCTCAAGACTCAAGACTATCATTTTCACTTCAAAAATGGGTTCAGTTTGAATCTAGATAATTTTAAAGATATAAATATATGAAATTAGATCTGTTTGGCTTTTCAAATCATCAAATATTGAGACCTTAAAGTAACAACAATAATAGCTACCTTTATAAATAACTGCTTATTAAGCACTTAGTGTGTCAGACATTGTATTAAGCATATAAAAATAATCTATTTGTGTTCACTTTACACTTAAGGAAGCTGAGGCTCAGAATGAATAAATATCTTTGGAATTTGATCCAAACCCATTCTAGATTCTCAAGTCTTTTTTCTTTCCAGCCCCTGTGACTGCCTTTACCACATCATATCCAAGTAGATGGAAATAAGCATATAAAGTAGAGTCAGACTGAATGTGAAGCTTGACTGAATTGATAATCTTCAACATCCTACCTTTTAATGACTCACAACCATTTTAAATAATATCTTACCAGACATTAGAGTGTTTCTCTTCCCTATTGTAATGGAATCTCTTTTTTAGCTCTTTGCTCATGTGCTGTAGGCATATTCTCCCTTAAATCCAGAGCCAGTCTTGAACGAGGAAAACACAGCTTCTTTCAGAACATCTAGTGGGTCTTGGAATAGTCAAACTCATACCTGGATCTAATAGCCCTTCATGATTATTATGTCCTTTCCTTCCCTCATCCCTCCCATATCAGACTTCTCTATTGTGAGCCAACTCCAGGATTAGGTATTTCAGGTCTAGTGCCACAAACTCACTTAGCTCCTGGTTTCACATGCTCTGTCTTAGAGCCATCATTTTGATTTCCAGTCCATGGTCTGCTTGGTGCAGTACTCTGATTATGACATGAAGGACCATTCCTTTGCCTGGGGTCCTACTATCATTGCTCTCCTTTACCAAAAGGTTGGACATGTTGCGTGTCTGCTGCCCCCAGCAGATCTCCTGGAAAGATGTCTTCCTGAGTGCTGATCCAGGTTAAACCTTCCTGAAATAGGTGTTCTTCAAGACCATAGCATGCCTTTTGCTACTGAAGACTACTTGAATCACACACACAAATTTGAAATAGCCTTTAAACCCACGTTCTCCAGTATATAGTAGTAGTTCAGGATTTGTAGGTTTCTTTCTTTCTTTTTTTTTTTTTTTAACACTTTGGGATGTGTACTTAGAAAAAAATTACAAGTCCATTACTTTTGATGAGGCTGCTGTCCTCAATGCCTCTGTAAAGCTAACTGTACCCAAGACTCCACATAAACATGAGCAGGAGGCAATAAAGAAACTCAATACAAACCCACAAACTTATAGCCAAAGCTATTTATATTCACAAACACATGCAGACCCTTCGACATACATACAAATGCAAATGCAATACTATGTTAATGATTATTGAATCTAGATGGAGAATATATGGGGGTTCATTCTTTTAGCTTTTAGAATTGTTGAAACATTTTCAAGCTAAAATGTTTGAAGAATAAAACTCTTTATCCATACATCTAATGTGAAAAAAAATTCAATATTGGTATGTTTCCTAATTACTGCTTCTATTCAACAAGTAATTATTGGGCTCCTGCTATTTGAAAATATTTATTTGAAAGAAAATTTTTCTGATATTTGCCTTAATTTTCAGTTCAATCTGCTCATGTATACACAGTCCCTAGTTACAACTACAGCTGGAGTGGAATCTTCACTGAGTAGAAATGTTAAAAAAAAATGTGTGTTTTTTTTCCTATAAAATCTGAACTGTTCTAACACATCAGCTTTTCTAACACGAGATTCATTCTTGGCAGAATACACTCTACAGCTGCTATTTATATTCATTCCATTTTAATATTTTCTTTATCAATTTGTAAACAGGAGGCCAGAAAAAAATAATGAAAAACTCAAGAGGGTTGATGTTGCCTGAAAAAATGTGCTGAATACTTTTCACCATGGGAACCATCCAGAAGACAAAAAAGTATACAGATTTCCAAAACAGCTTTCCAAGCCTTCAATGCCAATAAAGTTGAATTTTGCATATGTAAAAACTGAAAATAGAAGGTGCTGCCAGTAAAGGAGGTTTCTATATATATATATACATTAAAGGATTTTAAGGATTTATAATAACCACTAGTATGGAGCAGTGGCAGTTTGTGATGTTTTTGAAATCTCAAGACATGTAAGTTCTGTTATAAAATGTTAATGAAACAGCTCACAAGCCAACAAAATTATAAGGGCGCACATCTCAGATGAGAGAAATTTGGTGACGTTGATTTGGACTCTGAAATGGGTTTTATGAACTCATAGTAATGGGCATACCTATTATTGCTTTTGTATTTATTGTGTATTCAGTAAAGAGATGTAAGACTTTCCGGCAAGAGGCATCATCCTAACCTCTTCCATTATTCAGTGTCTTTCAAAGCTTTGATGCAGGGTAGAGTTTGGGCTGATGTTGATTTTACGTGCTTTAAATATCAGTGATTTATCTTGCAAAGCGAATCTGGACTGGTTTTTATTGTTTTGGTATTAGGCTTTTGTAGTTTAAAATTCTTTATCACTGCAAGAATTCCCAGACTTCATGCTTTTTATTAGGGGGAAAAAGAATACCTGATGATGATCAGAAACACCTTCACCCACCAGAAGTGCAGTTTGTAAGTTGCCATAGGCACAACATTAAAGGCAAGAGGCTACACATGACTGTTGGAAGCTAAGGAGCACTGGGATAATTAAGACAGCTCTGCAGCAGGATATTATCTTCTATTTTGTTTTTAATTTTTGATGGCTCCCTTCTCTTAACTCTAGGAGCTAGGCTGGAGAGCAGCAATATCACAAGGAGCCTGCAATTCTACTCTACAGTAGGAAAGAATCATTGACTTCCAGCATGTTTAATCCTTATTTGGGTACTAACCCAACACATGTTTACCCTTGTTTTTTCCTGTTGTTTATACCAATGAGCCATAAGGCCTACCATTTTCACAATATGACTTTTGTTGTGCTGGGTTTTACCTGAGTGAGATACTTAGAATATTTCTCCCTCCATAAGCAGAGTGATAGTAGAGGTCTAGAGAAATCTCAGCACACAAAGGCAGATAGTTGTCTAAAATACTTTGTATAAATCCAAATTGCTTGTCCAAAATTTAACTTCAATATTGACCTCATTAGCAACCATATTTTAAACAATTGAGTTAAACTCTATGTACATATTAAATAATTGTATCTCAATTGATCTTTGGCAAATTTTAAAGGCATCTCAATGGAGAAAGGTAGTCCTTTCAACAAATGGTGCCAGAACAACTGGATGTCCATATGCAAAAAATTAGACCTCAGAACTTTTGTAAATATTAACTCTAGATGGATCACAGACCTAAATGTAAAATATAAAACAATCAAAGTTGTAGAAGAAAACATTGGCTAAAATCTATATAACCTTGGGTTTTGTGATGAATTTATAGATATAACATGAGAACAATTGAACAATTAAGTGAATAGATAGTAGATGGTGGGACCCAGATTTCTCACTGTTGTGAAAAATTATAGATCATCAAGGAGAAGAGATTAGAATAATCTGCCTGGTAATGAATTCTAGCTGGAGACATCCAAGTGAAATCCTATTTAGCTTTATATAATTATAAATGGTTATGCAAATTAATACTTACGGATAAGCGAATATGCATCATTTAGTATCCAACATATATTCCTTGCTAGATGAGAGGGGCTAGAAAGAACAGCACTTCAGTATCAGCAAGCACAGTTCACACTCAGATATTGGCATCTAATACCCTTCCCCAATAAAAGGAATCAGGACTCCTTGGAGAAATGGCTGATTCTAGGACTAAAGTAAGAAATAAGGCCAGAAAGTAAGATGCTCAAAAACAAAACAAAACAAAAAACCATAAGTGCAGCAACAGAGGCGTATGAAAGGTACATAGGAACCATCTCAAAGAGCTCTCAATGGCCAAAATTGGAACAATTTGAGCAATAAAAAGTAGTATTGAATTATAATGCAAAATATAAAATAAATATCCATATGTCTGTTCTGTTATAAACAAATGATTGAAAAATAACATAAATGGGAGGAATAGATGGGAGAATAAACAAATCTGCATAAAATTTACAAAGCTGGAGCATAACCCCCATTCCTCAAGGGTTGGTCATGCATGTTGATTTCTGACCAAAGAATATAGCATGGAAAGGGGAATAAGAGGGATGGTAACTTTCTAGGGAGGAACTTGCAAGCACAGTCTCAGGCATGTCACCAAGATTAATATCATGATCAGTTATGTTGATTGTACTTGCCTTTGTTATAACATGATGAAAATGGCACTTTAATTCTGTGGTTTTTCTCCTCCAAATTCATAACTCCAGTCTAATCACAAAAGAAATACTGGGCAAACACCAACTGAGGGACAGCCTTAAAAATGTCTGACCAGTTCTCAAAACTGTTCAAGATCAGCAAAGATAAGGAAAGTCTGAGAAGTCATCACAGCCAAAACCAGCATAAGCAGACATGGTGATTAAATTAACTATGCCTGCTGAATGGCCTCCTGGAAGAGAAAAAGGACAATAGGTAACAACTAATCTAAATATAGCCTGGACTTTAGTTACACGTGCATCAATATCAGCTCATACATTGTGACAGAGGTAGCACAATGAAGATGGATGCTAAAATACGGGAACTGGGTCTCAGGGATATGGAAACTCTGTACATTTTTGCAGTTATTCTGTAAATCTAAAGCTGTTCTAAAATGAAGTTTATTTTAAAATAATTGTCTTAAGGGCTCTAGGGAAGTCAAGCACATGTGTGGGTGTATTTTTCTAAATAAACGTGTTCACACACAAACATGAAGTAAACAGGACTTGCTCCTTTTACAACATGTATTAGTGAAATAGGTGAATAATTTAACTCACTTAGTATCTGTCTGTCTTTGTGGCACATAAATTTCAGCAGAATCCTAGAAATGATAAAAATATTTAGCCTCATTTTCACTCTTTAACGAACAGGAGAAAAATGTTTCATTTCGGAAAAAAATACATACACTATTGGTCTGAGGTACAGTTCCTTGGAAAAGGAGAATTGCCTAAAGTTTCATATCACTCTATTTGTTGGTTGCATGACCTTGGGCAATTTACTCAATCTATCATCACTTAGTTTCCTAGTATAGAAAAGGGGAATAATAATAGTCCATTGCTCATAATGTCTAGCAAGTAAGAAGACAAGTTCTGATTAACTGTACCTATGGAATACAAAGTATTCCAAAATCATTAGCTAGTTTTATAATTAATATTATCATTAATTATATTAATAACTACAATCTGTTTTCTTATATCTATTGTCTTATCATGGACAAATGTTTGAACATTTTGATACATAAATATGTTAATCAAATTAGTCTAAGTGTAGCCTTATAGAAATGAACGTCAGACCATCCCAGATTGATCATGAAGACTTTGAAAGAAGGAGCTCAATTGCATCTCCTCTCTCTCTCTTGTATATTCTTTCTCACTTTTTTCTCTTTATCCCACTCCTTTCAAGTATGGGAGTGACACTGATTGTAAAAGAAATAAAAGAAGAGATGCAGAGGCTGCATTGGAGTGTTCTGGCCTGAGAAGGATGGGTTTAATTGGGTAAGACTGAGGATTGTATTAATCTAAACTGGTGGTATTTTAAGCATGTAATTGCTTTAACAAAATGAATGTAGTGACATTCAGAAATATCCTGCCTAAGCAAAAGGTGTGAGTAGGACAAACACTGCCATTGTTGTTTGGAAATTAATTCATTATTTCACTAATTTATTCACTAAATATTTATTGACAACTACTATATACCAGGCCCTGGGCTAATCATAGTATTTTAACTCTGTCAATAAAGACATCATCATTTTTCCTAGAAGGTTTCTATTTCATGGAAAAAATGTTGGGAACTATCTACTAAGGAAAAATAACATTTAAAGATATAACAGCCAAAAAATTTTTAAAATTTGTTGAGAACTATAAATTCAGAGATGTAAGAAGTTCAGTGAATCCCAAGCTTAAGAAACATGACACAAACACTACCAAGGGACTTTATAATAAAAAATTTCAAAATAACCTATTAAGAAAAATATGTTAAAAGTAGCCAGAGGAACAAAGACTCATTATGAACAAAGGAGCAAAGATGAGAATGAATGCAGATTTCTCATCATAAACAATGGAGGAAGAAAGTGGGGCAACACATTAAAGTATCAAAAGAAAAAGCCGTCAACCTAGAATTCTATACATAGCAGAAATATCTTTGAAAAAAATGGTAAAATAAATGACCTTTTCTGATGTAACAAAAGCTATAATAATCCTTCACCAGAAGTCTCAGACTAAAGGAAATGTGAAAGAAGGTCATTCTGGCAGAAGAAATATGATACCAGATGGAACTATGGGTCTATACACAAAAATGAAGAGCACAGGAAATGGTTACAAAAATGAATAAACATACAATCAATATAAGAAAACTGATAGTTAAAAAGAGAAATATTGTAGGATGGGCTGTATAACATGTTAAATTGTATGACAAAAATCATACAGAGGCCAGGACCAGAGAAATGTAACTATGGCTTTGTAAGGTTTCATACTACATGTAAAGTGATAAATCACATGAAAGTTGACTGTAATAAACTAGAAATGTATATTATAAACCCTAAAATAAGAAATTAAAGTTATAGCTAATAAGATAAAGAAGGATATAAGAAAGATAAGTACTCACTTTATCCATAAGAATCCAGAGAACAGATAGTGGGATGTGCCAGTTAGAAACTGTCGTGCATCCCAGAAAAGCCATGCTCTTGAATTCTCATTCAGTATTGCTGGGTGGGAGCTTTTTGATTGTTTCCGTGGAGATGTGGCCCACCTCAATTCTGGGTGGTAACTTTTGAATGGATGGTTTCCATGGAGATGTGTCTCCATCCATTCAAGGTGGGGTTGCTTACTGAACCGTTTAAGAGAGCTTTTAAGGGAACCATTTTGGAAAATGCTTTAGAGCTCACAAAGCCAGAGACCTTTGGAGATGCAGAAGGAAAACACCTCTGGGGAAGCCTTATGAAATGAGGAGAGAAAGCTAGCAGACATCACTGTGTGCCCTCCTAGCTGAGAGAGAAACTCCAAACTTCATCAGCTATTTCTTTTGGAGTTAAGGTATCTTTATCTGGATACCTTAATTTGGACCTTTTCACGGGCTTAGAACTGTAAACTTGCAACTTAAAAAATTTCCTTTTTAAAAGCTGTTCTGTTTCTGGTATATTTAATTTCGGCAACTTACAAACTAATATGGGGGAAAGACTAGATAGGATAAATAGAAAACCAATAACAAGCTGATAAACATAAAACTAATCATATCAATAATCACACTCAATGTAAATGACCTAAAAACAATGAAAAGAGAGATTATCAGATTGCATAAAAAGTAAGATGTAGCTATATGCTGCCTACAAGAAAAGTCCTTTAAAATTTAAAAAGTGATAAAAGTAAAAGGATGGAAAAATATGTACCATGATATCATTAACCAAAAAGCCTTTAAACTGTTTATATTAATATATAACAAAAAGAATTTATGAAAAAATATTAGTAGAGACATGTTATAACAAAACTGTTAATACATTTAAAAGATATAAAAATTACAAATGCATATGCACATAACAATGGCGCTCCAAACACATGAAGCAAGAATTGTCAGTATTGAAAGGAGAAACAGAAAATTATAACTGGAAATTTTAATACTCTTTTCTCAGTAATTGACATAACAAGCTAGACAGAAAAACAATAAGGATAGAGAAGATTTGAAGAATACTGTCAACCAACTTAACTGACATTGACATATAAACTACACTTAACAACAGAAGACTACACATTCTTTTCAAGTACACATGAAACATTCTGCAGTATGGACGATATGTTTCATCATAAAACAAATCTTGATAAACCTTACAGGAATAAAATCATATATTCTCCAACATCAATGAAATTAAAAATCAGCAACAGAAAAATTTGTGGGATCCTCAATAATTGAAAATTAAAGAGCACATTTCTAAATAACCCATGAGTCAAAGAAGAAATCTTAAGACAAATTAAAAAATACCTTGAATTAAATTTACAGGAATATACAACATATCGCAATACTGGGGAAGACAGCAAAACCTGCCTAAAAGGGATGTTTGTAGCTGTAAACAGTTATACTAGTAAGAAAGAAAGATTAAAATAAATCTAAGCTTCTACCTCAAGAAGCGAAAAATAGTAACACAAATCATACCTGAAGTGAGTAAAAGGAAGGTAATAATAAAGAACAGAATAGGAAGCAATGGAATATAAAATAGAAAAGCAGTAGAAAAAAATCAATGAAATAGAATTGTTTCTTTGAGAATGTTAACAAAAATGTTAAAGATGTAGCTAGACTGACCAAGAAATACAGACACACATTACCAAAACCAGGAATAAAAGAGGGCATATACTAAAACCCCACTGAAATTAGAATTATGAGTAAATGTTATGAAGAAATGTATGCCATCAAATTATATAATATAGAGGAAGTGGACAAATTCCTAGGAAGACCCCAATTCCCAAAATTGACTTGAGAAGAAATAGCAAGTCTGAATAGATACTTAAAATAAAAAGAAATTAAAGGAGCAATTTAAAATCCTCACACAAAGAAAACTCAGGCATGAGACGACTTCACTTGTTAAGTCTATCAAATATGTAAGGAAAAAACAATATAAATCCAACACAGCCTCTTTCAGAAAATAGAGAAGGTAGAAGTATTCTCAAATATATTCTCTGAGACTAGTATAAGCATTACTAAAGTCAGATGAACGCATTGCATAAAACTTAAGTAAAACTTCAGTAAAATGGAAATTATTAAGAAATAGCCTTTCATATATTTCAGAAATTGAATTATCTTACAAAAAAACCTTTCCACAAAAAATTAATAACATCAGTTACAGGTAGCTTCAACAATGAATTTTACCAAGCTAAAAAGGAAGAAATAATATTTGTCAAACAATAATTCTTTTAGCACATCATCATACAAATGAGGAAGGAACTCTTTCCAACTCATTTTATAAAGCCAACAATACCACAATATTAAAATATCTCAAAGTTATAAAAGAAAAGAAAATTAAAGATTAATATTAATCATGATACTAGAAACAAAACTTCATTAACTATTAGGTAAATGAAGCCATTAAAATACAAAATATAATAAAAATGATCAAGTGTGATTTATTGAAGAAATGCAAGGTCAGTTTAACATTAGAAAATCAACCAATGTAAATACTACGTTTTCATAATAATGGAGAAAAAAATGATTAATAGATGTAGAAAAACTTTTGACAAAAATTTTAAAACCATTTGAAGGAAAAATCAACAACAAAGAGCCGTCACCCCATTAGGACAAAAGGAAACTTCCTCAGTCAGAGAAAGAGAATCTGCCAAAAACCATACAGCTAACTTGATACTTATGCGGAACATGAGTTTCATTATTCCAAAGGTTGGAAACAAGGTAAATGTGTTATTCTCATCACTTGTATTCAAAATTGTATCAGAGGTTCTAACCAGTGTGATATGGCAAGAAAAAGAAATAAAAGTCATTATATTGGAAAAAATGTAAAACTACTATTTGTAAAGAACATAATCGTACATATAGAAACTATTTGAAACTGAAAAAACTAAATGAATTTAGCAAGGTCACAGTATACAAGATCTATATTCAAAAATTAATTTTATTTCTATATAATATCAGCTAACCATTCAAAAGTAAAATTAAAATACTTTAAAATAGCATTAAATATCAACATGAGAATAAATACAACAAAAGATGTGCAAGAGCACTACATTGAAAAATTTTAAACCTGCCTGAAAGAAATTAAATAAGTTCCTCTAAAATGAAGAGATTATTTACCAATTTTATATATATACCGATTTCAATATTGTTACTATTTCCATTATTTCTAAATTGGTGATAGATTGCAATCCTTATCAAAACTGCCAATTTTAAATTTATAGCAAAGTGTGAGGACCTATAAAATCAATAACAATATTGAAGAAGAGGAAAGTTTAAGGACTTAGGTTTCTCTTAACCTCATAAAGCTATACTAATCAAGACAGTGTGTTCTTGGCATAAGGGATAATCAAATAGATAAAAGAGAACAGAATATAAGGTAGACTCACAAATACATGGTCAATTGGTATTTGACCACAGTGCTAAGTCAAGTCAATGGGTAAATAATTTATTTTTTAATAAACTAGGTTAAAATGCCTGAATATGTATATGGAAAAGTTTATGATCTGATTTTACACTTATGTCTATGATTTCATTACAACTAAGTTTTATGCACAGGATGAGAGAGAAATCCAAGTTAATTTTTCCATATACATATTCAGGTATTTTAACCTTTTTTTTTTAGACAAAAAGATGGGAGGATGTCTTTTTTGGACACAGGATAGCAAGGATTTATTGAACAATAACGAAAAGTCTTACCATCAAATAAAAAAATCACAAATTCTAATTCAACAAATACCATCAGACACAACTGTAAAAATGAATACACACCATGGGCAGGGAAACATACTCACAGTCCATTAACATTCCAAACTCATCTGTGGTGATTGAAGTTGGAAAGTAGTTAAAAGACCTGTGCATTTTAATGTATTTCTATTATGCCCCAATTTTAAAAGAAAAGAAATGAAAGGTTTTTTTGTTGGTTCATTTTCTTTTAAATTTTATTAGAGTAAAACACACCTTGCCTTCATAGAGAATTTAGCAATCAACTCAGGTATACAAAGGGAGGAGGAATTAGTTTTATGAAATGGATATTCATTAACTGAATATGGGTTAGAAGAATTGTGACAAGACATTTTGGGTCTATTACAGAATTAATCATCTCTTGGCCTAAAAAAAGAGAGGAGGGGTTCCAGAGAAAAGAATTTTCTACTAAAAAATGTGCATCGATCAAAATTCTTACTAGTGCCTCAATCTAGATATTGTTAAAAAGCATGATTCATTATTTTGACATCTAAATGTCATAACTATCTTTGATCCTGCTCCTTGGGGATGCGTTACCTAAATGTGAGAGAATGTTAGAAAGTCAGGGGGAGGAGGCAAGCAAGAATTCCTTGTTCTGAATCTCTTTAATCTCACACAAATATAAATATGCTTAGCCCTCAGCTCCACCTCCAGTCACACTATGAAGACCCTTAGCCAGATTTCTGACACTGCAGGGTCATTGTTCCCTTTTCTAAAATCCAGTCCTGCTGTCTTTCTGCATTGCTAGGTGGATCGCTGTGTGGGAGTGGCAATTTCTGTGCTCCCCCTTCTATTTCTTTTCTCATCACATAAGCCAGTGGGATAATTGGATGGCATTTCCTTGGCTACAATGGACTCCTAAGAGATCTCCCAGTTATTTCTGCTATTTAGCTAATCAATCATGTCACCCATGGTTACTAGAAGTGCGTTGGTTAAGATGATCAGCCATGTCTCTGCAATAAAACTCAACAGGAAAGCAATAAGAATTCTTCAGTTACAAAAGGAGCCCTATCTCCCCATCACTTCAATCCATCCTTGTAAAAGTTGCACAATGACCTTCTATCTATCTTTGTTGAGATTTTGGTGCTGTGTACCACAGAGAGGAAGTCCCAGTACTCGATGAATACCTACTCTCTAAAGTTGATTTACCTTACTCCAAAACTTTAAAATAGCATCCAGGTGAAATGAGAATGTGTCATTTGTTAGTGAATCCTCAGAAAAGCTTTTTTCGGAGTCCCAATCCCAATCCATTTTGGTTACATGGAAACTGAGGTCAGCAGCATATCAGTGACACTGGCAAGAGTCCTCTAAATTACGTTGTCTGAGACAGTAGTTGTAATTAGAATTCTAGTCTCCTCCATGAATGAAGAACATTCTTTCCATATAAAGATGAATTTAGCAGCATGTAATTTTCTTTCTTATCCACTAAATGTGGGATTGAATTAGAGTTTACCTAGAGAAATCTAATTTACGGTTTTGAAAATAAGTGAAAAGCCGTTAGACTGCAATGTTGATATTCTGATCACATTACATATGCATAAGAAGATAGTATCAAGCAAAGCTTTATTTACATTTCCTAAGTGTTTTTTTTTTCCTTTTTGTATAAACTAATGAGTGGCGCAGTTAGGGAATACGTGTATCCCTCTTTGTGTAATGGATTAAGTACGAGTCCTGTTAAACACCAGGCCATAAATCAGACTGTGTTCTCTATGCCTAATTAAGGGTTTAAAGGGGAAAAAAGGTAAATTCCTGAATGAAGGCCTCTACTCAGAAGCAGAATTTGTTATTGCACAAAGACACTAAAGAGATAAAGCAGAATAAAAGGAGTTTAAGAAAGTGAAGAAAAGGAAAGCTAAAAAAAAATATTTTTAGCTACTTTATTCTGCTTCTTGCTCCTCAGATTTAAGATGTTAAACTGCTACGTCTCTGGATATATCATGAAAGACTTTATTTTTCAATGAGTGTCTTGGAAGGTAATATCAGTACAAATGGAGCACAGAATTTAAAATGTCCAAAAATCACCCTAACAAATTTAAAAAAATTAAACTATATGTAATGACAATATATATAAAATTAGCTATGGGAAAAGTTTTGAAGATAATGAAATTACATTTGTTTTTCTTTTTTAGCTACATGTTTCTCCATAATTCAGAGTACATTGAAATCGTAAAACATTAAACTGTTGCAGAGTCAAGTAAAAAACCCAAATGATCACAGTAATGCACTCATTTCCTAGTTGAAGATAGTCACTACTTGAGATAAAAAAAAAAAAATCTCAGATAAGATTATTGAAACATCTCCATGTATCTTCCTGGAGTGCAACTAATGTTTACAGTCTTAGTATATACTAACTTTAAATGGCTCTATTGACTGACTTAAGAAGTATGTTATTTAGGACATATAAGATTAGAATAAGAGAGACAAGGTCAAAATTCATTAGCCCTTAGGAACATCACTCAGTATTAGCTGACTAAACGTAATGAATAACACAGTTATTAGGCTTTACTTCATTTCGTTTTGTGAAGTGAACTTCTTAGTGAAATATAGAAGAAAAATGGAAATATATCTTGATTTGCTGGAATTGTATTATATTCACAATACAAGAGGTTAATTTACTAATTTTCAATCATTTATTTTTTATTCAGCAAATATTCATTACACTCTAGATTATGCCAAGTAATTTGCGTAGTGCACAAAATACTATGAATTCTGCAATGGACCAAGGAAGCAAAGAATTTCCAGACTAGTTATATTCTCAGTGATCATTAAATAAGGGTGTTTAGGAAAAATTAAAATTATCAAGTGCCCTTATTTGTAGAATTCAGAGATCCCAAGCATACGCCTAATGAACATATTTTAGGAATAAAAACCAGGTTGCATGGTCATGAGGACCGTCTAAAACCTCTTCCAGCTCCCCTGCAATGCTTACCTCCATCCTCTCTCCCCATCCTTCACTTGCCCTCCCCCGCCTCACCTTCTGTTCTGTACATGTTTGCTGGTGGACATCTGTGGGTGAGAGGTGGAAAAGATTTCCATTCATTCCACACTTTCTCATGCAATGGACATGTGGGATGTCAGCTATGTCACAAAGGGTTTGAATCGAAAAGCAGTCCCAGCCCCTTATTTCTGCCTGAAACACCTAAATTTTCCCATATCTGGTCAACTCTGAATAGGATCCATGATGAACCCTGTGTCCCCTGAGGGACTATAATCACAACACAATAACTTCTGTCCCCAAATTCTTAAATATCTCTACTCTTGTATTGGATTCTCATATTAAATGCAACCTTCTTCACTGCACAATCACCTTCATTTAGTCTCATATAAATGGACATTTATTACTGGTTGGGTTTGATCTGTATTGAGTGTTTTTCAATTATTAAACGTGTAATACATTAAAAAAATTTCAGGGGATGCAAAGAACCACTGGAAGTGATGGGGGTGAGGGAAGGGGGACATGCACAACAGAATCTAACAGAGGAATGAAATGAAGAAAGCAGAGGAATGCAGAGAAGATGCTGTTACATGCCAGTGTTACCGAGCTATCGCTCTCGCTGTAGACTTGGGATGGGCTCTTAGAAAAGGAAGAATTTATGGGGCACTTTTAACTGGAAACTGTGTTCTTTGAGTTATTCCTTCTTTCTCATTTAAGGGGATAGCTTTTAAACTACATGTGATCTTATAAGAAATGTAAGTGATTGCTAGCAGCCCTTGGTAGCTGTCATCTGTCCATTGACACTTTTTCCTAATTGCCCTGACTTCCTAGACTTGTGTTTGGAAAAGTATTTCTCTAGTCTCTCAATTTGAATATTCAAATCCTACCCATCCCTAAAATCTCATTTCAAAGAATATCTCTTGCTTAAAGCCTTCTTTAATCTCTCCAGAGAGAATTATTTATATTAATTGTCCACAATGCTATTAGTACTTGGCCTATGAAGTTTATCACTTTCTACCTTAGTTTTTCTAAAAAAGATATCCATGTAATTTACCAAACTATAAAATATTTGTATTTTATTCATATATTCCCCTTTCCTCCCCCTGTATAGATCTTTATGAGAGAATGAGTGAGTCATAAAGAAAAGCATGGCTGAATGCTCTTAAATAAACACAGAAAAAAGGAATACAATCATAAACCACCTCTACCTCTCTGGAATGATGCCAACCTCCCCCTGGTGTTCTATGAGATATTATTTTGATAAAGAATATTGCCCATATCGTTAACCAGCCTTACATGCCATGAGCTATTTATATTCAAATACACAAAAGAAAGGGTAGAGCTAAAATTTAAAAAGCCAGTTCAAAATATTGGTTATTTATATTTGGCTCCCGTCAGACAATGGGTGTGTAAACAAACTATGTTGTTTGTTTAGTTGTTTTTCTTTAACCACCAATTTACATCCACTTAAGTGGGTTGTTGTATTTTCTTTCTTTAATAGTCAGAACCTGACCTTTTTGTGAAGCAATCGAATATGTATGTTTTCCTTTAACTGGCTCCAGAACTTCTTATTAAGCACTATTTTACGGAAAAAAACCTAATTATATGTTATGGTTTGATGGTTTAAAATAGGTATTTCTGAGGAGGAAAAAAGTAGTAGAAAATGTAATAAAAACTATATCAATTACTTTAGTCATAAAGAGCATGCTTTACAATAAAAGCACATGTGAATGTAATTCATATATAATATATTTGAAATGGAAAGTAAAAATATAATACACCTGGATAGAGTTATGCAAATTGCATGTGTAAAACTTTCCTCTAGAGATAACTTCAGCACGTCCTCTAAATCCATTGAAGAAAGGGAGCAAAAGCAAGAGAAAGAGAGAACGATAGAGAAAGAGAGAGAGAGGAATAGGGAGAGAGAGAGGAGAGGAGGAAGGAAAGAATAAACAAAGGAACAGAGGAACAGAGAGAATCTTTTGATATAGCTTTATTTCTTATTCTAATGAATAAAGAAAACAAGTATTCAAAAATAATTACAATAATCAACTCTTTATAATTATGAACTCTCTGCTTAATTTTGGAGAATCAACCTATTATTTCATTGGACAATGTTCTCAAACATCACCTCACTATAATTTCTCTCATTCTTAGACATGTCTTTTTATTAGATGTAGATGTTCATTTCTCAGACATGAGTATTTTTAAGTACTGCAGTTATGGATTAGTAGAAACAACATGGAATTAGAGTCAGAAGACTTGAGCTCAGTGCTCAAAACTGACTTATCAAGAGTAGTTGGATACAATGTAACATTTTGAGTTTCATGTCCTCCATTGTACAGTAGAAGGAAAAATAAGTGCGGTATTTTGAGGAACAAATGTGGTAAGACATTTTTAAAATCCTAAAAGTACTATTTGCACACCATTATTGTTATATTCAGGAAGTAGCTTTAGAAGACTAATCCAGGGTAAGTGCCCTTTTGCTTTTGTAGATACTCAAGATAAATACACATATTAAAGTATGGGTCATGAAGCCATTTCTTTCTCTGCTTAAGGATACTTTCATTGATACCTAAACAATTCACCAATTACTTAAGAAGTTGGAAAGGTTACAGTAAACTTTGAGCTCTTGAAACTTTTTTTGTGTGTAGTTTGGTAATAAGGATTAACTCTTCATGCATCTCGAACCCATAAAATAATTTAAATATACACACAAGTATTAGCTCGGCAGTATTTACATATGGATCATATTTTAGGTTACAAAACCATGACTGTAGGCTATTCAGCTATTCAAAAATAATTAGTGCTACTGCACGGCATTTGCAAATATGACCCGCTGCCAGAGCTCTTTCCTCTTGTATGGATGGTTTAAGATGATGTAGGTGGTTCAACGTCGTGTCAAGTTTCACACTCATTATTAGTTCCCTATCAGGAGAGGCTGGTTCTGGAACCTTTCAGCAATGCTTTGGGAATTCAGCGATCCAAGCAGAAACCCCCTTAACAGGGTTGAAGGAGCCCGGTAGAGCGGAGTACTGAGCAGTGTGGCTTGTGCGTGTGTTTGTGAGAGAGTGTGAGTGTGTGTGTGAGTGTGAGCACTCAGGACAGAGGCTCGAGTTGCGGGATGGACTCGTCCCTAAGTTCTAAAGGCCCCCGCGTCCGCGATTGTCGGCCCTAGCCGGCTCGGGGAACCCACGGCCTGCACCGAGAGGGGCGCCCCGCGGACGTCGGGGGGTGCCTGGGAATGAGGGGTGGGGGGGTCTCGCGAAGGCTTCAGGGCGTGGCTGCAGTGGGGGCGCGCGGCGAGTGTGCGCGGGTGTGCGCGCGCGAGAGGGCGAGTGTGAGCGCGGCGAGTGTGCGGCCGCGTCGCCATTCCCCGTGACGTCAGAGTGTATTGTTGTGAGCGGGGCCGAGCGGAGCTGCCCCGGAGCTGTCACCGCGGCGGCCGGGCGGCGGCGGCGCAGCGCGAGCCCCACGCGAGCGAGCCCGGCCGGCTCCGCCCCCGCCCCGGCCCCGCCGCCGCCGCCGCCGCCCCCGCCCCCGGCCCGCCCGCCGCGCGCCGCCGCCGCGCCCCCACCCACCCACCCCACCCCCTCGCTCCATCCCTCCCACCCGCCGCCGCCGCCGCCGCCGCCCGCGCGCCTCCCCCCGCGGAGCGAGTGCGGGTCACCGGGTCACTGGGTCATTGTCTCCGCGCCCGAACCCCGAGCACCCCGTGGAATCCCCCACGTCATCATCAGAACCATCAATGAGATGCAAACATGAAAGACAAGAGGAAGAAGAAGGACCGCACCTGGGCCGAGGCTGCCCGCCTGGTACGTACCGCCCCCCGCCCGCCACCCGCCGCCCGCGCGTCCCGCCGGCCCCGCAGCTCGCCCCGCGCCGGCCCGGGGCGCGGGAGACGGCCACTTCCAGCCCGAGCGGCCGCCTGCTCGCCGGGCTCCTGCTCTTTGTTATTCCGCGGGAGTGGGCTTGCCCGGGGGCCCCGTGTGTGTGCGTGCGCGCGCGGAGGGGCGCAGCGATTATCTCGGGGAGCCCCGCGCCTGCCGCGCCCGGGACCGCCCGGGACACTTCTCCCGGTACTTCGCTGTCTGGGCTCGGCTGTGCCTTACCCACGGCTGAATTTGCGAGCGCTCGGCCGG
Organism: Tamandua tetradactyla; assembly: GCF_023851605.1. Classification (NCBI taxonomy): domain Eukaryota; kingdom Metazoa; phylum Chordata; class Mammalia; order Pilosa; family Myrmecophagidae; genus Tamandua; species Tamandua tetradactyla. The sequence goes on along the minus strand of NC_135344.1, from coordinate 49,658,448 downwards.
GCTCTACTTCCCTCTCTGCCGCTCCGGAGACCTTTGTGTGGCAATTACCACTCCCTCCCGGCCCCCCACCCCTCGGAATTTCATCAATAACTCTCTGTGCACGGTCTGTGTGTATGTTCGGCGTTTGTGAGTTCATGCATTTTACACGTGCATGTACACTGTGTGTCCGATACGGACTTGCGGGGCGTATGCATGTGGGCCGAGTCGTTGCGTGTCGGGGTGCCGTGTCGGGTGCATTATATAGGCACGTTGAAACGTGCATGTTTTGTGTGGATCCAGTTCATTTGTGTTTGTAGGTATTGTGCTCTGCTCGATGTTTGTGTGTACATTATCTACACGTGTGTACAATTTGTGAGTGTGTGTCGGTATCTGTGTGTGTGTGTGTTTGGTGAAGTTGGGTCAGTGTCATTTGTAGTGGGAGGGTATTGAGAGTGTGCAGCTAGGTGTTTTTTAGTGTGCTGGGTTCCTGGGCGGTGTTACTTGGCTGCTTTTCCCTTTCTTTAACCTTTAGGAGCTTACGTTTTAATCATCGAAAGAATGTCTCTAGAAATACTGGTTGGCAGAGGGGCGTCGTCGTCTTTGGTTTGATGCGTGTGTATGTATGTGTGTTTTTTCTTCTAAAGGACAGCTGTAAACGGATTCTTTTTTTTTTTTGAAAGGATATTTCTGTACAGTGTGTCTCACGGGAATGCAAGGCATTGCATTTGAAGCTGAGCCTTTCAGGGTTTCGGCTGCATAAATTAAATATTTATTCACCAACTTAACTATCTGTTATAAATTGGCCAAAGGAAAGCAGACTGCGTGCTGCAAGGGGAAAAAAAAGACCTGAGGACATGTTATTGGGTTGACTTGGAAAGCCTGCTTTTCTCTAACTATGGTCATTTTTTTAAAGCTTTGAGCGACTGCGTTGTGCTCACGGAGAACGTTTGTCAAAAGTAATTATCTGAGTTTGGCTGAAGTGCTTCGCTGGCAGGTCTCTGGATTCTAGCAAAGGGTTTTAGATAATTGGTCCTTTTGCCCTGTGAGGAAGTGACAAAAGTCCTTTTTAATTGCAATCTAATTATTTGTAGCGGAGTGTCCAGGTCTCTTTACTTCATCTCTGTATTTTGTAGCGCTGTGTTATCATTGCTTCCCTTATCTGTGGTTGTGTTAATCACTAAATCACTCTCTGCAGATGAGTGGGCAGGTGATAACCATTCTCTAATGAACTGCATCTGGGAGAGGAAACTTAGTTCCTGGGGAATATGTGAGAAGTAAGCAATAAGTGTTAAGTAGATGCCAGATTGATGCTATCGCTGAGTTTTTGCTTTAGCATAGTCTATTGCTTATTGTTTGCTCGGCCATTAATTCAGAATTGTGTGTGTGTGGGGGGGTGTATAAGGCTCCTGAAAATGCATCATTCAGGTCTCTCTGAGTGGCAATCAAGTAGTATCATAGAGCTTCAGTGTATGTATTTTAAGCAAGTGAACAATGAGTTGATTTAGAAATATTTATAAGTAATGATTCATGGATTAGCCATGTCTGCCTGCAGAGAATTACTTCATAAATAATATTATTCTGATAGAATTTAAGGCTAGCCATTTCTATTCAATCATTATATGTTACTATGCTTGAAAGTACTGTGCTTTGTTATTTGATATAATGATAATGTAGCTGTGGTGAAACATCTTACAATATGTTTCTAAGTCATAGTCTTCTTTTGTTAAAAGTGAAATTTTTCCATTGCAAAGTTCATTGATGGAAAAAGACACTCCAGGAGTCATCAGCACAAAAGAATTAATGATAGACCAGATGTCTCTATTTTAAGCAGACATATTGAACTAGTATTTATGGTAATTTTTCAATTTGGTTCAAGTTATTTTTCCCTTGGTAGTTGTACAAATGTGTTGTGTTCAAAACGTGAGAGTTGCAATAAAAAAAACTGGATAAAATAACATAATTTTACTAGAAATATCTTTTTGAGAAATGCAGTTTGTAAAAGTGATTTGTGATATTCTAAACTTATTTTGTGGATAAAAGAGAAATTGATCCATTTGGATAACAAAGTGCCATTTTTTCATGTTTTCTTTATCATTACATGAATGCATATGGTTAGAAAACTCTCTTCCAAACTTGCATGATAGAATTTTTTAATCTTAGAATTGATAGTAATAGTTTATGCTCAAGGGGAAAGTAATGCCTTTTTTAGCATTTCTGTGATAGAAATACTTTCATTCCAATTTTGAAAATGTTTCTATTGATTGTTATTGAAGACTTTCAGCCTTTTCTCCACCAAATGTTCAGCTAGGTCTCTATTTTTTGAAGTAAAAATGAAGGACGGGTAGAATATATGCAACCCAGTTATGTGGTGCTTGGGATATATGAACTAAAGAGAGCATAGTCAAATTATTTCTAATAACCTTCCAGTGCATACAGAGAGCGTAAAACCTTCTGGAGTGAGTGTGTGTGTGTGTCTGCGTGTGTGTTAGATTTTCTTGAAAGAGAGGATGTTATGTGAGAGGAAATGCAAACTAGATTTCTTGAGCTGTAATCTAAAGCTTATGTTTAAATGCAGCTTTGCATCCATTTTTGAGGGGAAAAAATGTATGGAAGAAGAGCAATTCTTTCTAGAGTAACTAAGAACTTCCAACTGACAACAGAAATTTTGTTTTCTTTGTGAGAAAAGTATCAGGTCTCCAAATCTGTACACTCTGTGTGGTACCTCCAGGGATTTTGTGTTAGACATGGATGCAGCTATTGCAAGCTCTACCATTTTCCTCATGTAAGTGTGCCGTGTTTGTGGTAGACTTGCTTAGCTTATAGAAGAAGCAATGGTGGTATAATTTCCACGTATTTGCAGGAATACAGGCTGTCCTTTTAAACAGTAGGTCCACATCTTTTTTTCTTTTTTGCTTTCTGTGTGCATCAGTTACAGAAATTTCAGTTTTTTGTCTCCGCCCCTCCCCCGCGGCCTTCTGCATTTGTGATTGTTACTTTTCGCATTGCCATTTAATATGGAGTCTGCTCCCAAACCATATGCATTTTCATCTGTTTTATTTGCTCTTCTAAGGTTATAGAGTCTCAGAGGATCCCACAATCACATGGAAGTATCTTCTTCTTAATATTTGTAGACCACAATAAGAATAAAAATCAAAACCATAACTCATGTCGAGCTGGGGCTTTGACTTTAATCCCTTTGACTTTTATCTCAAGTCTTCACTCTGTTACTATAAATACAGTTTAAACCATTGTGAAAGGATCTTCATGCTTCTTTGTAAAAAATAGGGATTTGACAGGACTTTGTTTTACTGCACTAAGGGTTTTCTTTGTTACTAGTTTAACACAGATCATACTGTTATATATATTTATTCTAGGTTAATTCTGTTTTGTTTTGTTTTTACATGCAAAATGTTGTTGCCTTGAGAAGTGCTTTTTGGTAGTTTCATCACTTTGTTCTATCTGGCATGCTGCTTTGAAAACAGGGTTCAGTGTTTTAATTTGTTCTCTGAGTTTCCTTCTATTTATTTTATTCCTTACTATCTTTGTTTAGTCTCAGTGGCACCTGAAAATAAATCTTAACAACCTTCAATAGCTTTGTGCCTGATAACATGGCTGATTTATTTACTTGTAGTTTAGATACAGCCAGACAGATAATGAATATTGGTTTGTTTTTATTTTTTTTATGTTTTGTGGTTCAAGGTGACCTTTGGGGAGGAACATTTGTGTGTGCATGTGTGTTTTTAATAGCAAAGTTGCCTCTTTGTTGGGTGAAAACAGGCACACATCCCTTTATGCACAGCAGAATCACTGAAGGTTTTAAGTAAATTGAAATTTTATTAATCATATCATATTAAAAATTAAATGGGGGATTTATTAATTAAAGCAAATCTGTGTGACTCTTTTTTTGCACAGTTAATCTTTTGCATAATTTATTACATTTTAGGGTTTCTATAAAATAAGGCTGAATGGTATTGGTAGCTATTAAAAAAGAAAATTCCTAATTGCTAATTTATTGGTTGTCTCGCCTTATGTCTTTCTTTGTGTTATAGAAAATCAGTGTAATTCTTCTGGAAAGGTGAGAAGGTTAGTTGTGATTGTGATTTTAGGTTTTGATCAGGACCTCAACAGTTAAGAAAATTAAGATTTGTGATTAGGAGGTCAGCTAAAAGTTGCATAGAGCATTATACAACTGTGCTTACTGGGTCATAATCTGGCTAATTAATTGTGCAAACAAATGGAGTTTTTCATATCACTTTAATTTTAATTAGTGTGGTTCAACTACTTTCTGAAATCTGAAAGTAGCTCTGTCTCTGTGTTTTCAGATATGTCAAACGGCAAATTGTCAGTCTGCAATTTGAAATATAGAAAAGAGTTTAGCGATCTCTATGCATATTTAGGGGGAATGAGTTTTAAGTTGGAGAAACATGAATGTGAAATAATGGGAAATATGAACTTAGCCCTATTGTCTAAGTTGTTAATTTTTAATTTCCTGCTGACATAAAAGGGAATTTTAAGAATTGATTCTTTCTTAAGTATTTCTCCTCTTTTGACAAATTCTTTGGTACCAGGCGGTTCCTTGGATGACAGAAATGGAGCGTCTTTTTGATGTACTGTGACTTTTAGTCTTGTTGAATTACTCTTGTGAGGGATTTTACCAGAGAAAAGCTACTTGTAAAGTAATTAACTTTAATATGTAATAATACAAGCATTTTGCACATCACTGAAATGCATTGAAAATGTGAAATATAGTTCCTAAACATTTTGAGGGCTACAGCATATCTGGTTCAAATACTGGGAAGATTCAAAGATGCACACACCCTCAAGGAAAATACAGTTTGGTAGAGGAGATGAGAATAGATGGAGGATGGTAGGTGCCGTATGAACTATCAAACAGGTGGTTTTTTAACCCAAGGGTGAAGCTGTGTGATATGTGATGATTGTGAAAGGCCTAATGGATTCGGTGAAACTTGGTTTGGCCTTGAAATATGAGTAAGATTAAACAGGTGATGAGAGAAGAACTTTCTGAGAAGAGAGACGATCACGGTCAAAGAAATAGTGTCAAGCAAAAGCATGGGTGGGGTCATGAGAAGAAAAGTCTAAAAATATCAGAAGACTTGAAGTGGTGCAGGTGATACTAAAAATTACATTGTGACCAGATTGGGGAAGGATTTGAAAGTCATTTTAAGGCAGTTGGGTCTTATAAGTTGTAGCATGGAGCTGCTGGAGTAGGGGGTGGTGATAGGGGAACTTACAAAACCAACAAAATCAAATGATTATCCCTTATAATAATGTATGTTTGCACCATGATGGAAGGAATACCAGTGGTCCCGGGGGGTCTCTGATGCTTCCATTACTTGATACTAATAAGTCTGAAATAAAAACTGTTGTTAGGACTATTTTATTTTTCTAAAAATACCCACTTATTCTGTCCCATGTCCTTTACCAAATGAACCAAAGTAAAAATCAGTAAGGAATACACATTATATTTGTAGACGTTCTTACAGAGTAAGTACCCCATTTGTTCTCTAAAACACTCTCACGAGCTCAGTACGCAGCTATGATTATTTCAGGAACTTGGTCTCTGGGGTGGTTTAATGACTTGTCCAATACCGTCACCCTCTTTACAAGGAGCAAAGCCTGGTGGGGTCTGAAAGCCTGACTCCATAGGCTCTTCTCTTTATATCTTGCCGTCCTTCTAAAAAACAAACGAAAACCAGTAAGGGCATTCTAATTGACGTATATTAATTGCTTGGATTCATTGAGACGTAAGAAAGAGTCGAGCCTGTCTCAGGCTTCTTGCTTGTCTTTCTGATTGTCTGATTTTTACTTTTCATAGTTATTTAGCATTAAAAAGTATTTGTGATGTTTTTGTTATTATTTATCCCTCTGTATCCCCCTGCCCCCCCCCCCCAAGAAAAGATTGTTAGTAGCAGATCCTGTCTCCTTACTGATAGAGTCCTGACAAGGGGCATCTGTATAGAGCTGCTTTCAGCTATTTGCCAGCGCTGAGTGCCTGGATTGTTGTGCCTTTGTCCTTGCACAGTTGGTAGCTGCTGAAATTTAGCCCTGACGGAAACTTTCCTTGAAGAGCCCTTGGAGAACAAATAGTAACATTATATGATTAGCCACATTGTTTTCATTATTAAACTAAACTACATAAAAGGGTAGTTGTTAACAGCTTTATCGGCTCCAGCTTAGACACCTACCTCTCCTCTTCCCTTAATGTTCCCACTTGCAGTAGTGACAATTAACTGTTATTGGTTTTAATGTCAGCAACTGACAACACCAAATTGGCAATAGGCACTTCTCCTGGTTGATTGACATATAGTCCTCTGACACATTCTTAAATCGTTTTAAGGCAAATTCATGTCCTGGGGTTAGAGCCAAAGGGCTTGTCAGAACATTGACTTTAATAATCTGAAATATAGAACTTAAATGACACCCAAAACCTTAGTTTTGGTGGAAATTTTAGAACCCAAGGAATTCTCCAAGGCAGTGCAATTTATACTTAGTAGTCGAACTTAGAAATTGTAAGATTTTAAAAGTATGTAGCTGTATAATTTGATATATGATAGAATTCTTTATCATGGGTTTATTTTGCATATCTTTAGCATAAATTAATCCAGGATAAAGTAGATAATGATCTTGGAGAGTATATTTCCCCAGTGATGATTGGAATAATTCTGAAGTTGGTATTTGCTTTTTTGGCAAATGTCCCATCATTCTTTAGTTATGCAGCAGTTGATTTCTGGATATATTGCCTATGCCTTAAAATAAATAAGGGAATAGAATGGACTCTCTTCCCCTTATTTAGAAGACAGATGGCATTTTCAAGATTTTATTAGAACTTATTTTAATATTTTCAAGGAATTAGGAATTGAAATGGAATCTTTGGCTTTTTTTTCCTGCTGAGCCGCAGAGGGAAGCAGGCTATTGTTTACTCTTAGTTTATTTTTCCCCCAATGTCAAAAATAAATGTCTGTATGTGTAAGTGTACATATGTCAAAACATTGTTGACATAACTGCAGAACTAAGTAGAGGAAGCCACCTCAACTTGCTGTCTGGATCATCAGGTTCTATAATTCTCTAATTTCCCCTCCCCCTAAAGAATAAATGATCTCTTATTTTAAGAAGTATTTATAAGAAAATCCCCTTCTTTTAAAAATGTTATAATATTTTAAAAACCTCACCATCAGAAATTGTATCAATGTCTCTTCTAAATCCTTTCTGCTAAATTCTTTGCCTGTCTTTTAAATCAATCCTATTTATTCATTTGAATAAAATTGTATCAGCTACTTTATACTCTCCTTGTTCTCTTCCTATTAGTCTTCTTCAATTCAGGATTACCTTTGTGTTTCATTTGCTCTTTTTTTTGTTGCTATATCTCTGGATCCTGCCTATCCCTTTATATTCTCATTACCTTCTCTTCTTGGGCAGTCTCACGCACTCCAATGGCAATTCTTCCATGACGAGAATTCCAGCCTTGATCTTTTCCCTGAATTTCAGACTTATATTAACAATTCCTATCGTTTATCTCCATATATTATGGATATTTCAGATGGAATTATCCAGTTCAGTTGAACATTTATTGGACACTGCCTACAAATGTGTCAGGCATTGGGCACAGAAAAAAGAATGCGACAGCATTGCTACATGGGAGAGACTTATCCATAAGTCTGTTAAGACTTATCTATAAGTATACCAAAATGCATGGTGCCAGTGTATTCTGTTTCCTAAATATAGCTCAAATTTAGCCCCCTCTCTTTTCATTCATTACAGCTTATCTGGTTCTGATAGTCCAACTAGTTTTCTTTCTAATCCCTTTTCCAAATCATCTTGCTTACTGATGCTGTGTTTCTTTCTAGAACATATACCTTATTATTAAATCATTCCTTTGCCTACGTTTTTTTTTATTACCTTCAAGCTAAACTCCAAGAGGTTATGGAAGGCCCTTTTCAAAACAGGAAACATTTTAAAGTAGTATATGATTGTTCTCCTTAACAGGGTACAGAATTTAGCATGCACTAGCCAACATAAATCTACCAACCCTCCCCTCTTGTAGCTACTCTCTACAACTTTAGATTTACTTTGTATTCTTTTCAAAATACAAACCAGTTATATATAACAGTTAATAGTTAATTAAATTTATCAATATATTTTATAACATCTGTGTTCAACTTTGTTGTATCACATTCCCCTTTCTGAGTTATTGCTTTTACCAGCTTTTTTTTTTTTTTAAGTGAGGGTCTCTGGTAGTCAGTACTCTTAGTATTTGTATGTCTAAAGTATTTTTGGTTTGCTATCACCTTTAAAATTTTTAATTAAACTTTTAATTTGAGATCCTTATGGATAGACATGCAGTGGTAAGTTAATTCAGAGACCTCGTGTTGCCCTCTCTTGAATGATAATTTAGTTGACTATAAAAGTCTGGGTTATAGTCTTTCACTCTCAGTACTTTGGAAATAGATCTTCCTGGTATTCATAAATCAAGAGTTGTGATGCAGAATGTGCTATGAGCTGATTATTTTTTAGAGGTGAAACTTTTGTATATAATGGTTGTTCTGTATTCTCTTTATCTTTGAAGTTCTGCAGTTTTAATCTCTGTCTCAAATGTTTATGTCTATGGGTGGGTTTGTCTTTATTCTACTTAGTGCTTAAGGATATAACTTATTATTGCCTTTTTTATGCCCTTAAAATTTGAATTGTGTTGCTGTATAGAACTTATTTCATTGTATCCCTACTGACCATGAATTCTTTGATGTCTTCTAAGAGTACCCTCTGTAGTTAGTATGTCTCTCATGTTTAGTTTATGGGGTATAAATTATTTAATTTAAGAACAATGGGGAAATGACTTTCCTAATACTGAACAGGATTCGGAGATGAATGTGTAGACTTTGTTAGCCAGGATTCTGGGTTGAAAGCAACAGAAATACGCTGGCTTATGTAAGTAGAAAAGGAGTTTTAAAATTATTTTTGAAGATTAAAAGTATTTCGTGGAATCATCAGAAAATCTCTGGAGAACCGGGCTTAGGAAATGAGCAGGAACCGTTTGAAGCTGGGGAGCAAGGACACACAGTCAAGGTCATGCTGCAGGAATAGTTTAGTAGGAATATCACCATGTGCAGTATCTCTATCACCTGCTGTGATTCATTGATGACATAGGACACTGCCATTGTGGCCAGTGCACCATATGCATGTATCAGAACCTGCTGTATCCTTGTATCCCATGCTCAAGATTCAAATTTGTGGGCAGAAGTGTGTAGTTGGCAAACTCTAGGTTCCATGGGAATGCTGGAGAGTAGTGAACAGATGTATATGGCCCCTTCAGTTCCTGAAGGGTGTTGAATGTGTCCTCATTTGCATTTTTTCACAACAACAATAGCATCAACAAGTCCAACACTGAGAGCTTTATTTCTTCTTCACCACCTTTTCCCAGCATTGTCATTCCTCCTTTCTTTCATTTTTCACTGAAAGCCTCAGCATCCTCAGTTGTCCAAGCTGGAAACCCTCTCATGCAAGTTAATGTTAGCATCTGGTAGTTTCTATCTTCTCATCAAGTTGCTACAACAACTTTGTCACTAGTGTTGCTGACATTAGACTTGCCTCCACTCAGAGTCATTCTCCTTGTTTTATCCATAGCTACTTATTTAAGGGTAAATCCTGTTCATAG